>NC_134702.1:177988845-178735511 GCF_043290135.1 Rhipicephalus microplus
GATGGATGGATGGATGGATGGATGGATGGATGGATGGATGGATGGATGGATGGATGGATGGATGGATGGATGGATGGATGGATGGATGGATGGATGGATGGAAATGGGTGTACCCTTTAGATCAGGCGGTGGCTAACGTCACCTAGCCGTGATACTCAGTGAACTAACCATTATATTTATCTTTTTTTCCCTTTAAGTAGTGAGATTGAGGATTCGTATTTTGCAGTGAAAGGTTTATTTTCACTCGTGCCTTGACTTTAGCCACCAATAAGATAACCTCCTTCTAGTTAGGTCTGCCCGCTTAAAGTCTATTTTGCCCTCCCTGTCCCTGAACCACAGTGCTTTGAAAAACTCTGCGTCATCATCCTGAACTATAGGGTGAAGCCTTTTACAGAACATTATCAAGTGTTCGGCAGTTTCTTCTTCCTTTCCACAGGCACTGCATAGTGTGTCTACCCCTTCGTATTTGGCCCGATATGTCTTGGTTCGCAACACTCCCGTCCTGGCCTCAAACAGTAGAGAACTACCCAGAGTATTATCATAGATCCTTTCCTTGGTAATTTCCTGCTTGAAAGTTCCATAGATCTCTAGTGCGGACTTCTTAATCATGCCACTTCTCCACATGTCAGTCTCCGTTTCCTTCACTTTCTTTTTAACCGATAGTTCTTTTTGGTTTGTCCACCTGCTGTTTTCTAAGTATTTACCAGTCAACTTCCTGGTTCGCTTCCTCCATTTTGTATCGACATTCTTCGTGTATCCATCAGATGGATGGATGGATGGATGGTACAAGAGGCTGAAAATCTTCCTAGCCCAACGCTCCTCCCCCATTTCTTTCAATCACTTCTCAAATTTTATCTTGCTGCTAGCTTCCTTGCCCTCAAATGATGTCCATACCATATCACCTTGTACTCTCTGATTTGGTGTATTCCCGTGAGCTCCTAAAGCAAGCCTACCTATTCCACGTGGCTTAATTTCTAATCTTGCTTGAACTTCTGATTTCATGCACAAGACCGCATTGCCGAACGTCAGCCCAGGAACCATGACCCCTTTCCATATTCCTCTCACAACATCATACCTATTGTAATTTCACAGTGCCCTATTTTTTATGACTGCTGCATTCCTGTTACCTTTAGTCGTCACGTATATTTCGTGTTCCCTCAGGTACTCGGTCCCATTGCTTATCCATACGCCCTGATATTTGTATTTATCTGTTATCTCTAGCGTGACCTCCTGTATTCTAAGCTCACTACACTCGTTATCATTGAAAATCATGACTGCTGATTTTTTCTTACTGAATCTGAAATCTAACCTATCTCGCTCATTACCGCTGATGTCCAACAATCTCTGCAAATCTTCCTTGTTGTCGGCCATTAGCAATATATCATCTGCGTATATTAATGCTGGTGGTGCCTGATCAATGAGTTTTCCTTGTTTGACTAAAGAGAGGTTGACGCCCAGTCCACTTCACTCTAATTTGGCCTCTAATCCTTGTAGGTACATCATGAATAACAATGGTAACAGTGGACACCCCTGCCTAAGCCCCCGTTTTACCTCTGCAGGCTTGGATACCTGTTTTTCCCACTTTATAACTACCTCTTTACCGTTATAGATATCCTTTAAAAGATTAGTGACTACATGTTCCACGCCTAATATGTCCAGTATTCCCCACAATTCCTCTTGAACCACGCTATCGTACGCTTTCTTGATATCCAAAAATGCTAGCCACAGGGGCCTGTGTTCCTTTTCTGATATTTCGATGCACTGCGTCAGTAAGAACAGATTGTCTTCCAACCTCCTGTGTTTCCGGAACCCATTCTGTAGTTCCCCCAGCACCCCCTCATCCTCTATCTATACCTTCAGTCTTTTCTTTATAATCTGCATCGCCAGCCTGTAGACCACTGACGTCACTGTTATAGGACGGTAGTTGTTTATTTCAGCTTTGTGCCCCTTTCCTTTATAGATCATGCTCATCCTGCTATATTTCCATTCATCGGGAACTTCACCGTCGATTATTAGTTTGCTCACTGCCTCTTTCAATGCCTGCTTAGACTTCGGACCTAATGTCTTGATCAGCATAATTGGAATGCCATCTAGGTCTGTTGATGTACTACTAGTAACCCTTTTCTCAGCCCTTTCCCACTCTCGAATTGTGATAATGGAGCCCTTGCGCCATTTGATTCATCCTTGCCTATTGTGGTGCATAAAGCACTTCTTTGTTGAAAATTTTCGGTCACCCTTATTCTTATATATTCAATAGTCTCGTCCCCTTCTAGCCTAGCACCTTGGGCTGTAGTTATGAACATCTGCTCTAGGCTTGTCTCATTTCTTAGGTAGTTTAGATGGTTACAAAATTTTGCAGCTGCCTTTTTATCTTTTTTGTGTACCTCTGCCAGCCACTAAGCTCCCTTTCTTCTAGTCTTTTCGTTAATCAGAAGGGATGCATTCCATCTACAGCTTAGAAATGATCCCCATTTTCTTTCAACATCAGCAATCGGTTCACCCCGCTGCTTAGCATGTCTGTGTTCCCTAGAGGCTTCCTGCCGTTTTGATATGGCTCTCTTAACTTCCTCATCCCACCAACTTTTGGGTTTTCGTCTTCTCTTCCGGGGGGACTTGTCACGCTTCTTGGCAAGCTCCAGCTCAAACAATCAAATTAGATTCGTGTATGTCCACACTGTTTTATTATTTTCCGTGATTACTTTCTCAATTTGTTTAGTGGCTATTTCAATTTTCCTTTCTGGATAAAACTTTTCCTGTAGTTGCTCATCTGTCTCCTTCCCACTTTCACTGCTCTTCCAAAACTTAGCTTGATACGTTTGTGATCACTACCCAGACTTCTGGAGCCACCTTCATCTATGTGCATTCCCCTTAGCTTATAATACATTCTATGTGACATCAGTGCATGATCTATCGCTGACTGCAGCCTTCCTACCTCCCATGTTATTTGCCCTTCACACTTCTCGGTACTGTTGCAAATGAGTAAATCAATCCTTTCACACATATCCATGATCATTTTGCCTGTCGGGTCGGTATAACCATCTGTATCTTCTATGTGCGCATTCATGTCTCCGCCCCACCGCAGTGTTCTAGTGGCTAAGGTACTCAGCTGCTGACCTGCACGTCGCGGGTTCAAATCCCGGCTTCGGCGGCTGCATTTCCGATGGAGGCGGAAATGTCGTAGGCACGTGTGCTCAGATTTGGGTGCACGTTAAAGAACCCCAGGTGGTCAAAATTTCCGGAGTCCTCCACTACGGCGTCTCTCATAATCACATGGTGGTTTTGGGACGTTAAACCCGACAAATCAATCAATCAATTCATGTCTCCTAGTATAATTATCTCGCACTGTCTTCCTAACTCCTGATTGTCCTTTGATATACACTCTACCATTACCCGGTTTTCCTCTCTGGCCTTTGCTCCCGTCCACGAGTACACGAACCAAGGAGTGTCATTTGACCTGCCACTTTCCCTTTTAGCCATAAATGTTCCTTGCACTCCTGCTTGACCCTTAGCCTGTACTTTTATGAATGAATGCCCCAATACCACCCCCCTTTCTGCTGCCTTCTGTTCTATTACAATATTCTCACGCGTAGTCCGGATTGTTCGGAGGTTGTTCCATGTCCCTGATATAGGCTTCTACAAAACCGTATACCATCGGCCTCTCTTCCCTTAGCTGTTCTTCTACCTCTTCCCACTTCAGCCTGTTCCTACCACCCTGCATGTTAATATACCCTATGTCTGAAATATACCCTATGACTGAAAGGTCGTGAACCACAACAACACCTACTAGATTTCTCGTGCCTGCTGGATGAGTGCGAAACACCGGTCATCTACGGCGGCGCTGCCTACGTGGAGGTAAGAGTCTTTGTATATGGCCTTCAAGATCGGCAAATTTGTCGTTTGCTACTAATTTCAGAGGATGCCTTGCATTAAAAAGTTGCTGAATGACGGCGTCACTTACGTAGCGTTAACTAAAGTTCTTTTTACGCATTTTCAAAATTTGTTACGTTATATTTGTTGCATGTGAGCTCCAAAAACGTAAAAACTTATTTGAAGACAACCCCCTACTTGAGTGGCGGCACTATTGTAGTTCCAACGACCGCCGCTTCCCAAGTGACCACCGATAATCCGGCAGACACAGGAAAACTAGGAGGCGTTGACCTTAACAACGCCGCCATTGTGCCTAGTGATGATGTCATTTCCTCCACACTTCTCACGTAGTGCGCCGGCTGGCATGCCCTCTCCTACCTTTCCTTCCTCCGTATAGATGCAGAACTTTATTGAGAAGCAGAACTTTATTGAGACGCAGAACTTTATTGAGCCACAGAACTTTATTCTCAACGTAGGAGGTGCAGCAGAATCGTGAACCAGCGCTGCACCTTCTCTGCACCTTTGGAAACGAATGGCAAGCTGCAGCACCTTGTGAACTGGTTCACGTGGTGCAGGCGATCGAACAGACCATCGAATTGAGAAAATTTGTGGAGATGGCAGCGCCCAGTGGTGCAATTATATACAAGTTCCAAATCCGGACAAAGGCGGTCCGTTCTGTTGAGTCGCACGCGATTGGCCCATACAAGCTGTGACGAGTGTTGTGACGTTTTGAGGGACGTGGGCTGAAGTGTCACGTGACTGTTTTTTTTTGTTTTCGGAGAAAGGCGAAGGAACGGTCGGAGAGACTGTCCGGAAGCAACCGGATGGATTGAAATGGCTGCAAGGTGGCCTGGATTAGATTGAAATAGAAGAGATTCGCAACTTTTCGGCATCGGGGCACATAGACAACATGTCGTTTCCCACTGACACGGTACTTCGTCTTGCCTGTGCGGTAGCTTTAACCGAGCAGAGGCGACGACGCTAGGTAAAAGATGCATTTGAAGAGTTCAGCGAAGAAGAGTTCCGGCAATGTTTTCGTCTGTCCAAACGAACAGTGCGGAGCTTGTGCGACGAACTTGACCCTATCATCGGATGCCAGCGAGCCAGTGGTCTTTCCACAGAGAGCAATGTGTTGTGCGCGCTGCGATTTTTTGCCACCGGTAGCTTCCAGCTGAGCATTGGTCGCGAGGAACACATCGGCATGTCTCAGCCGGCGGTGAGCAACACCATCCACGAGGTGACGGAGGCGATCATTACCGTGGCTGCTAGAAAAAGGGTGGTGGACTTCCCACTGACCACAGTTGCCAAGGATGAGGCTAAGGCGGAGTTTGCACGACGTGGTTGCATCCCAGGCGTGCTGGCGTGTGTCGACGGCACGTTGGTCGCCATTCGCAAGCCAGAGGGATACAGCCTGGCCGACACGGCGAGCTTCATGTCCAGAAAGGGCTATTATGTCCTGAACGTCATGATCGTAAGTACGGTTAGGATCCTTTCTTACTCGCCCATCGGAGCAATTGTTCAGGTGTGACGCCCAAGCCGGAAAAAGTAATAATCAAACGATTAAAAAAGAACCTGCAGGGAACTGGGTGCGAGCTAGTTGGTGGCTCACAAGGCCTCGGTAATAATAAGTGACACGTGTTTTGTGCGTGAGCCAGTTGCCATTTTTGTACTGGCGTGCATGCGCAATTGAGTTGTGCATTTTGGAGGTAATCAGTAATATGGGCCGCAAACATAGCACAAATATATACACGACAGGGAAGTATTCCTAACACGAAAGCGCTTACAATCACAATTGCACGAGCTGGCTTTGGCATTTACGAGTGTTCTTTTCCTAGAGCAATGCATAGGTTTTGACTTATCGATCATTCAGAGGAAGTCGTAGCCATATGTACAGCAAAGGAGGGGTCATTGCCCCCTTTCCCCTCCTCAGTGTGCTACACCATGTGTTTTCTTATAAGTGAAGCTTCTTATACCAATGAATGTACTAGTACGCATTGTTTTCTGCATATGCGCAAAAAAGGGATTTATTCTGAGTATAAGTGCAGTACTATTTTATATCGCTCCTCATCGCAGGTGTGCAAAGCGTGGCTGCGCATCCTTGTCATGGACCCATGATTTCCAGATTCGTGCCACGACTCCTGGGTGTGGGAACACAACCCACTGCGTGCACGCCTTGCTGCACATCTGCAGCCTGGCGAATATCTGCTTGGTAAGTAATAATGTGTACTATCTGGGCAGAGCACTCAGCTTTTATGCTTATATTGCAGGAGACGCAGGCTATCTCCTCAAGCCATGGCTCCTAATTCCAGTCCATGGCAGTCAACCGTGCAACACTTCCGAAGGCCGATACAAGGAGCACGCATTCATGCACAATGTTGTGTAAAGATGTATCGCCGTGTTGAAGAGCAAGTTCCGCTGCTTTCAGCACTTTCGAACGATGCTCTACAACCCCGATCGGGCAGCACAAATCATATATGCATGCTTTGCTCTCCACAACATTGCGTTGCATGCAAGCGATTGGACCTTGGACGAGTATGTCGTGGAGATGCCACCAGCTGAGGATGACGATGGGGAGCCAAGGGGGAGCCATATGCTCACACCACGCAACGTGCTGCTCAGAGACGGCAGCAGCGCTGCGCTGTCTTGGACCTTTTTTGAAGTACACAGGAACGGTGAGTTTTCATGTTTTCATATCCCACACATAATTTATTTACACTGATTATAGTGCATCTAGACATGACAGGGCTGTGTTTGCCACATTTTAATACACAAAGTACTTACTCGTGCTTCAATATGAAGCAAGGTGGCAATGTCAAAATGCTGCATTTTCTTTAAATGGCACATGAAATATGCAACAGAAACACCCTTTTCCGTATCAGTGATCACAATCACAACAGACTAGATTGGAGCAAGCATATATGAGCGGCACTCTGTGCTGAATGTTGCTATCACAAAAAATTGCGAACAATGCAGCAACGTCTCAGAATTTCTTTCTCCAGAACGCATAAAAATCGCGATTCCATTGGTAACATGTTGCATGAACACTTGATACATAAGTCCATATCTTCTCATAGTGACTGACTACAAGCATTCAACTGTGCATGCCAGGCTTGTCGAGCAATTGTGCTCGTCAAGTTGTGCTGGGTTTTTGCTCATCGTCCTAAACATTGTATGAATGTTAAAATAACATTTGATTTTAATTCTCGACTGCAGTCATGCTGCAATGCTAAAAAATACGCAAATCAAGACGGCCAACAACAGGCGAGTTGTTTCGATAACATACAGCATGAATAATTCGCTCAGCCATCTCGTGGCTCCCAAACCATACCACGTTCAAAATTTATTCCCGCAACGAGTCCTTTACAATGAAAACTAGGTGAAATCAATCGCTGGCATGTGGCTGTGATGATGACCATTTTCATTTGTGAAACTGTGCGAGATGACCACTTACTAGCTTAGCGCTCTCAAACAAGATTCAGAATGTAGTTGTTGCACCTTAGCCTCATTGTGCTGAAATGAAAATATCACAGTGAACTGCAAAATAGTGTGATGCAAAAAGATATCACATTACTACACTATGTGGTAATGCTGCATAATAAGCACAGTGAGCTAGAAAACACAGTGGGACAATACAAATATCACAGAAACATTAACAGAAAATGTCAACTATACACTCGTGGTCTCCGTGTAAATGACTAGACACCTTTGAAATGTGGGGAAAAACACTGCCACTGGAACAGCTCGAATATACATTGAGAAATACATATATCGAACATAAAAATGCTGTACTCCTTGTACAAAGTAAATGCTAACCTAAATCTAGTAATATGTACTAAATGCAAACAAAAAACGTATAAAATAGAACATGAACAGCAACACATAAACATATCAAAAACACTAAACGAATTATGAATAATAAAAAGTTTAAAACATGTCGAAAAACAAACTAAACTATGTATATGTCTCCCGAAGCGTTTAAAATTGAACGTGAACAGCACCACCTAAACACATTGAAACCGACAAATCTATAATGAATGATGACAAGAAAAAACATTGAACACAGGACGAAAAAATAAACTAAACTACGTATCCCTTTCTCGCAGAAAGCCCTCAGCCATGGCCAGTGCCCTCCTGCACCGCTGCCGCCTTCTCCTATGCCGCTGCCACACGCCGTGCTGCAGAAGCTATGCGGGTGGTTGATTTTTTCATCTCCCGCCGCACCTGCAATGAATCATTATGGTGTAAATGTTTGAGTAAGCTGCCGGCAAACCCTTAGCCATCTCGTGGCTGGAAGCTGCTGCTGCTGCCAAGAATTGCAACGGGCACAACAATTTCCCCTCAGTTGAAGATCAACTGGCCTGATGGCATCCTTAGAAAGTGTGAAGCTTTGTGTACAAGCTATGCCCTGCTCGTGCGGACCAACAAACATTTGTTGAAACTAACTACTCTTTATTATTGTCCTCAATGCATCTCTCACCACCAAACAGCGCTTTTCAGGGCTAACCTACCTTTTTTCCACCAGTTGATCATTGCAGATATCCGATACCATGCCCTTATTACAAAGCATGGTTCTTATTTACAGCCCAAGTTGATTTAAGTCATCATAATAGAGCATGGAGCATGCTAACGCCCCTTATGTAAAATGTAAACAAAGGGTCTACTTTCCTTGAGCTGCTTGTCGCCCTGCTCAAGGCTCCGGTCTTGCGCTCAATGAAGCACTAAGTTCTCAGATGCTTGCGTGTTACTGTGTCACTTGCATCTGCAGCCGCTTCAGTGGCTCCCACCTCCAATTCCACCGTAGCAGTGGGAACATCCGCCTGCTGAAAAGTGTCGTAAGCATGATCTCTCAGAAAGTGGGTATTCGTTACTCTGGCTATTTTACAACCTTAGGTACTAAACATCTGCGGAAATGTCCTACAGCTATTCAGTGGTCATTGATATCATGTATTACCATTTTAGTGCATGCTCTTGCACGCAGGCATTGTGTGTTTTATGATAAACTAATACCCCTTGTAGTGCAATGGCTTCAAACTGAGCTTTTAGTTAATAAGCCTAACCCCTTTTGAATTCTTTCTCCTGTGCTATATTCCCGTTTAACAAGGTTCCGCTAAAGGCACCCCTTCAGATATCAAACTCTGTCACGGGACCACTCAGGAACCCGTGATACTGCGGCGGCAGAGTGCTTACTTGTTGATAGGTGAGACCAGAGACGCCACTGAAGCGTGTCATCCCAGTCAACTGTAGAACCCGGCCGCGGAAGCCAGGCAGCCAACCCCCTCCAGTTCCCCTGACAATATACACTAATGTCACAGAACAAATTGCCCGTGCCATTCGACGGTCACTCACATTTGTGCGTCTCTGATGGCGGCGGTGTCACGGCGGGCCTCGTGCACTGGCCTGCGCCACCAAGCCTGCCATTCCTGCGCAGGCACTTCATGGTTCAGCGCGTCGCTGAGCTCTTGCCACAGCCGCCACCGGTCGGTGATGGTGACGCCGTGCCGCAGCTCGATGGCATTCGCCACGATCTGGGGTTGTTCGTCCATAAAGGCGAGCACCAGGGCGCGCTGAGCCTCGGATAACGCCGATGAGCCGCTACTACTGTTGACTACTGGTACAGTTGACCTCCGCCACGATTGCGCTCGACTGAGCCAACAACTTTGAAAGTTGCGCCGTTTAGGTTTGTATAGCGGTGGAGATATGAAAACAATAACTGCTTGAAACGGGGTTGTATTTCGCGCCACTACGTACTGTCCCGCTAAATTTAGTTTTATTTCAACACAGTAACAAAAAAATTACGTTTATATTGTGCCGTATTCCTTAATAAACGTTTGAAAACTTGTGCCAACACGTTTTGATAATGATTAAAGTAGTTAAACATTTTTCAACACTTTACAAACACTTTTTACTTTGCTAAACGGTCCCCAAGTCCACGTCAAATTGATGACGCAAGGCTTCATTTCGCTCATTGGCTGTTCACTTTTCTTCGTCCTCGCGACCACTGCGCACCGCCCACTTTTTCACGTCACCGACAGACCGCCTCCGTCCGGAGTTGGAATTTGCCCACGTACGAAACGCAAATCGGGGTATTATGCTGAGCAACTGTTAAGAAGTCGTGTCACGCATGCTCGCACCGTCACTGTGCGCAGGTTTGCCGCTTTAGTTGCCCGTCTTATCCTGGAGTACTCGACCTGCCCGCTCCTCGTTCATTGCTCACGCGTCAAGGAGTTGCTACTGGACGGAGAATCTTGTCACCCTGCCGGACCTTTGCGCAGTGTACGGCTGGAAAAGCATCTGCAATCAAAACCGTCTACCGCGTCGCAACTTCCAACGTGAGAAAAAACAGAGGGCTCAGTGAATTGCTACGGTGAAAGGAAGTAATTTCAAGTCTCCGAGAGCTACTGTTCGAAACAGGCTCGTGATAGTAACTTCAACCAGTGTTTATCGTTAATGCGTGTAATGGCAACTCCGGTAAAGCCTGCTCGATTAAGGCCTGGTGGGGTGCCATCAGTTTTTGTTAATGAAAACAATGCGTTGGAGATACCGAGAGCAGCATTCTTGAAGAGGCCAGAAGATGAGGTAAGATTTTGAATATTGGAGCTTACGGAGGGCGGGTGTTCTTGCAAAAAAAAAAAAGCGACAGCATCTCAGTAAAGAACAGTGTAAGGCAGGGAGACATGATCTCCCCAATACTTTTCACCGCGTCCTTACAGGATGTTTTCAAAAAAGGGCCTTAGATTCGGAAGAGCAATGATTTATAGTTCATGGATAGTACCTGAATTTGTAACCTGTGGTTCACTGATAACATTGAATTAATAAATTACTGAGGGGACAAATCACAACTTGTGATTACTGAACTGTACAAGGAAAGCAGAAAAGTAGGTCTAAATATTGATATGCACGAAACCAATGCACAGCAATCTTGGTAGAAAATAGCGCTTTGCTATGGTTAGTGACAAACAGGAAGTTTAAAGGTATACGTCCTATTAGGACTAGTAATAATCGGTGACCGGTAAAATGGGCAATCGCAGGGAACGGTGCAATATGCCGGCTTCCGGTTCCACGCTCCACACAGGTCAACAGCGGCATGCACGCATTTTTGTACTGCTCTGTTGAAGAAAGCACCTCGCCGTGCAATGTCTGCTTTATTTATTTTTTTGCCAACCGTGACTGTGACGATGACAAGCTACGAAAGCCATGAACGATCCGGAATATTTTTTGTCGCACTGAAAAGGTCTGCAATGCTCTAATGCTGCTAGGGGGTGCTGTCAGTTTGGCTAGCAGATCAGTCGATACACAAAACAGTTTTCTCGGTCCACCACCGACCGCCTTGTCCGCATCGAAGCACAAATTCGAGACGCTTTTATTCATAAGGAATTTTTTCTTTCTGTGTTCCTCGATATGAAAAAGGCATATGACACAACATGGCGCTTTGGAATATTGAGAGACCTGTCGCATTTAGGTGTGCGGGGCAGAATGCTGACAATAATCTAAAACTACCTGTCCTACCGGACATTCCATGTCGGAGTTGGCACTGTGTTATCTCGAATATTTGTCCAAGAAACGGGAATGCCACAAGGAGGTGTATTGAGCTGCACATTTTTCATAGTTAAAATGAATTCCCTGCACCTGTCTCTCCCACGTAATATTTTTTGCTGCATATATGTCGACGATGTACACATTGGTTTCAAATCGTGCAACATCTCAATGTACCAAGGTCAGGTTCAACTAATGTTGAACAAAGTATCACGATAGGCTGATGAAAATGGTTTTATACTCAACGCGCAAAAGAGCACTTGCGTCTTGTTTAGCCGAAAGAGGGGCCTCCATCCTGACCCCGACATTGACCTGCATGGTCAACCTCTGTCAGTGAAGACGGAGCACAAGTTTCTTGGACAAATATTAGACACTAAACGACCCCTTATCCCACACATCAAGTATTTAAGAGACAAGTGCTTAAAAACAATGAATATTCTTAAATTGTTGTCACGCACTATGTGGGGTAGTGACAGGAAATGTCTGATGAATTTATGTAAAAGCCTCGTACGCTCAAGCCTAGATTACGGTGATATAATCTATCATTCGGCACTACCATCAGCCTTAAAGATTCTCGACCCTGTCCACCATCTAGGTATTCGCCTCTCTACGGGTGCTTTTCGAACTAGCCCCGTGGAAAGCCTGTACGTAGAGTCGAATGAAAGGTCGCTCCACCTACAGAGATGATACGTGTCTTTTGTGTACTTTCTGAAGGTAAAGGCAGACAAGCAACACAATCTGATTTCACAATTAATGATTAGTCCTGCTCTGGCTTCTTTGAGAACCGTCCTTCGTTGAGGCAGCCCTATTCGCTCTGTGTAAGGGCCTGGCCAAACACAGTTTGATGGCTCCTTCTGCATATCTGCCACCGTGGCATTGGCAGCTTAGAGATTGTGATGTCTCTTTTGTGGAAGTCACAAAACACGCACGACTTGCACACATACATACATACTTCCTAGAACTACAACATAAATACACATGCCCTGAGTTCTTTACCGATACCTCAAAGTCTAATTCTTCTGTGTCATATGCAGCGGTAGGCCAATCCTTTTCCGAGGCTGGCGTTCTTCATCCTGATGCAAGCATTTTCACTGGAGAAGCTTACGCAATACTGGCGGTCGTAAAACACATCACACAGATGAAATTAAAGAAGGTGGTAATATACACAGATTCCCTAAGTGTGGTCAAAGCACTGAAAACTAAAAAAGAGAAGAACCCCGTGCTGGTGTCACTTTACTCACTCCTGTGCACACTGTACACATCAAAACAGCATGTAGTTGTCTGCTGGGCGCCAGGGCACCGTGAGATACAAGGGAACGTTTTCACCAACGAGATGGCTTCTTCCGCCAAAGACACTTTTTCCTATGCATCAATACCGATTTCTGCACTTGACTTGAAACCGTTTCCAAAACGAAAGCTTAGAAGGTATTGGCAGAGCACGTGGGATAGACACCCAGACAATAAACTCCATGATAATAAGCCGCACATAAGTAAATGGCTGCCACTATCGAAATAACGACACACAGAAGCAACACTAACAAGGCTTAGAACAGGACATACACTCTCTACACACTCATATCTTCTATCTACCGGCAATCCACCATCGTATGATATATTAGAAGAACCACTTATGGTTCTCCACATTCTCGTCCAGTGCAATGAGCTAGATGCTCTAAGAAAAAAGCACTTTTTATTGCCCTACCGATAGCAGCTCCCACTACACCCTGGGGTGCTCATCGGTAGGGATCGCTTCTTAAACTGCTATCACTTTTCACGTTTTAATACATTCTCATGGCTTTCACACCATATTTCGAGGTGATCCGTAGTACGACCTCTGTATTGTGGTCGTGGCTGCATCTACATCATAGTTTTATTATCATGACATTTTGCCATCCACTTTCACTGCACATATCTCACGTCACTGTCATGATTTGATTACTTCCATGTTTTTTTATCCGCATTTGTGCGAGGACTTTTAAGACCCCTTTACAGCCACGCATCATATCATTGGTCATATCTCTAGTTTTTCGAAGATGCGCTCTTTGGCTATCAATTGGCCCTTGCGCCATTAAATACCACTCATCATTAGGCTAGAGGGCAAGCAGGGGGGCAAGCAGAACAGAATAAGGCAGGGAAGTTCGTACCGAGAGAGCTTTTTCAGCAGCAAACGGCTAGTGAAAACTTTGCAGAAACACTCTAGAACTCCACTAGATGCTATTCGATCATATATTGCCAACTACTCATGACCTGACCGCCGGCAGAGCACAACCGCAAATAGGGCTTACAGGGGAAGATGCTTCACCATTTCTTCCTCCTTCCTTTCGCTAGGATTTTTTCAGTAATTTATAACTCGGGAGAAGCAGATTTCTTGTCTATTCAAGTTTATTTTCAATATTAAAGAAGCAGTGATGCCAACTTTGTGCATGTCACGTTTTTCGCGTCAGTGTGTAGTTTTCAATTACATAGTATCGATTCCGTACTAATAATGTCACAGAGCGGCGAATTATTATACCTGATATCAATTAGTGTCACCAGTATCAAAGGCATTTCAAAACGGGTGCAAAGCCTGCCAATTTTCAGCACTTCCATGCGGTCACGTCTCTTGGTCCCACCCCATCTGTTCACATGGCCACATGAAATGATGATGTGATCTTCGGTTGACATTTCGTCTGCTCGGCACGCACGTGTATAGACATGTCTTCGCCACCCCCATTGTTGTCGACGCCGTCATCAGTGTCCACAAGTGACGATAAAAACACCATGTAATATGGCATCGCGGTGATCTGTGGCTTGGTAAATTATTATAGATTGGATCCTTTACTGAGCAGTGATTCTGAAATCGACGCAGGACCGAGCAGCGACGAGGCAGCTGGAGACGCACGCTTGGGCAACGCTGGCTGTTTAGACATACGAACGCTGTGTGCGTGTTAGTTGTTTTCAATGACTGTAGCTTCTAATATCACATTCATGATCACGACTACATGAGAAATCAATCGAAGCAGCATAAAGGAAATGCTGGACTCGCACAAACGCGCTGTGTGAAGCAAGCGAAACAAAGCAAGTGGAGCCGTTGCTAGGCAGCCAGGTGCCGCCACCAGACGTCAACACCACAAGGGCAACACAAAATTGTCGGCATTAACGCTGCTCGCTCATCATCACTCGGATCCTGAAGTATGGCCCAGCAGTTAGCTGAACACATCAAAATACTGTCGATCTCTCATGGCCGAGAACGTGTCGATGTGCCTTGGGACGCTCCTTGCTCTCGAAATAGAATAACTTCTACGTAACGGACGTGAATGATACTTCGCCAAAAAAATCCTTTTGTGTACCAAGCTAATCGAATGAATGCCACATCTTGAGTTCAAGATTTGGCGTCACCGCCCCTTTAATGAATGAGAATAACACATATATCATTCTGTATCTAATGTTATTCTACCATCCATCCCAAGTCAAACTCCATAATTAAATATATAGAAGATTCAATCTTGTAGGCCATATTGGTGTCAATTACAAAAAGGCTGTAGTTACAAACAGAAGCTGGAGGAATGAAAACATAAGTAATTATGTAACAGTATAGGTGATTTACAACATCCTTTTAAACATGCCTGAAAAGTATTCATTGAATAGTTACCATAAGTAACCGTTTTGTTGTGTGTCAATAATCAATTGTTTCATACACTGTTGCAGATTCTTGGACCACTGCTTTCTAAAGACTCCAGCATGGGGCACCCACCAAGACAAAGTGATTTCTGCGAAATGGATCACGTAAGAGGGCTTCTTTTTCTGGCTGTAGTCTTTGGCATTGTCATTCGCAACAACACAAGCTGATTTGTTTCAGGATGAGATGGCAGCTGAGTCAGTACACCAGGCAGCACAGAGTCCGGCTTATGAGCTGGATGATGTCCCGGTTAAATCTGTTCAAGTGCAGCTACTAACCCATGAAGAGGCATCACAAGCAGATCAAAAAAAAATTCTGTCAACAAGTGCTACGCAAACAGAGTCACAAGATATTTCTGCAGGTATGTCTACGCACTTTCGTAAGTTAAAAAAAATGTATGTGTTGCGCTGCAAGAGTGAAGGAATTATTTCTATAGAAGTAAATCTACATGTTCCGTCATGTTAGGCTATTAGGCTATGAGCCCAGTTCTTTAATAATCAATCTTTCTTCAATCTGCTGACCGCTGTCATTAGGGGCTGTTTTCAACATGTCTCCATGCATGGTTTACTTCCTTGGGGGTCAGGGAATGGATTTGGAAGGAAAACTCTGAGCCACAGTAAACTTGGGAGGAACAATATTTATTGTGAGTTTCAGGAGCTGCTGCTCTTGCTCTCGAGCCCCAGATAAAGACTAGTGCAGCTGACTGGATCCTTGGGGAAATTGAGGTACTCGTGCAGCAGCAATCATAGTTCTTTGGCAATCGGGACAATTTCGGACCTGTGCAGTACGTGATCCTAGAAAGGATGCTCCCTATTCTGTGGCTTTGAGGTAGTGGCCTATTGTCTGGGGTAACAATTTAGCTGGCTGTCCCAGATGAATTCTTTTATGTCCACCTGAGTGTTTCAGTGGTTGTAGATATCATTGTCTAAGGTTTCGAGGCCTCCAGGATTTAGAATATGAAATGAGGGGACTCGGGGAGAGGTCCCCTTGGCTGGTTAACTATAGCACTGGCGCAGCCGCTTGACAGTCCCTACGGGCAATAGTTCTGGAGTTTCCACAGGCATGTGTGTGCTGGCTGTAAACATCTCCGCATTCAAGCACTACAAGTGGCTTTTAACATAAACTATGCCGCTGTGGACAATGATCTAACCAAAAGCTACAAGATTGTCGTTACTGTTGCATACAGGAGTTCCACAACTAAAGGAAGATTTTAACAATACGAAGCAATAGTTGACTCCCTTCAGCCTCACTTTCCACCAATGCGTATGGGTTGGCACTCTGGAGAAAATCACAACTTTTTTTCCCTTTCTTTGAAAGAAAGGACTAGAAAACTTGGGTTTCGTAAGCATCGCACCATATATTACACACACACTGTTTGATCGATTGTAACATGACCACGATTGTAACACAAGAGGTGACATTTCATTATGTCCAGGAAAAAAAAGGAATTGCGATTCTGTGTATGCAAGAGTTAACTTGAGTAGCAAAATGAAAAAAAAGAAGACACTTGACATTGGAGTATATCCGACTGTCGTAGGCACATCTCAAGACCAGTTACTAAAGGTTGACTGCTAGATGGATGGATGCATTGAAAAACTTTGTTGATAAAGCACCTGCAAGGTTGCCAGCTTGGGCTCAGGCCACCCGAATAGATTACTGCTAGAGAAACCATGATATATGCATGTTCCATTTCTGATCATACTGCATGCAAAACACTGCACCGCCACAAAGTAAATTGCCACTAGGTTCTAAAGGCATTTTTTTCTCAAGTATCTGGCTTAGATGACGGCCAACAGCAAGCTTGCGAACAGTCTGCAGATGACACTGAGCTGACTGCGTTAAAGCACCACCGTTGCGATGAGTTTTCATTTCTGATAACACCACTGATATCCACTTTACACTGGTCTTTCAAGTGCAAGTAGCCTTGGGCATTTGTTTTGCGATTTGTCGTTATCTTCAATGACTTCTTTCTTTAAAGACTGCAATACGAGAATTTGGTGCATTCACGCGCCGTTAAACACACCATAAAAGAAAGCATGTAAGGAAACAGCTTCTGTTATAAAGTGCAAGAGCTGTGATTACCGACTATGTAAATCCTATGTGCTTGCTCAAAATAACTGTCACTGGGCTGAAAGCTACCTCAGTGCTACATGAGTCACCAATTTTATTTCAAAGTGGCCCCGCCGCAGTGGTCTAGTGGCTAAGGTACTCGGCTGCTGACCCGCAGGTCGCGGGTTCGATTCCCGGCTGCGGCAGCTGCATTTTTGATGGAGGCGGAAATGTTGTAGGCCCGTGTGCTCAGATTTGGGTGCACGTTAAAGAACCCCAGGTGGTTGAAATTTCCGGAGCCCTCCACTACGGCGTCTCTCATAATCATATGGTGGTTTTGGGACGTTAAACCCCACAAATCAATCAATTATTTCAAAGTGGGCGCACAGCGAGCACACTGCATCAATGTCGCGCTTCGACTGCACAATTTGAGTGCAGTTGCATGTTTATGTCGTACAATGCTTGGCACTACACTGAAAGATCACAATTTTTTATCTCTGCGGAAAACACTATCTTCCACATCATCGACGTACTTTGCATTTGACAGCTTTTGTCCTTTTGACAGCACCATCTCGCGAAGGCACTCGACCACGCACACCACATTGCTTAAACCGGAGCAGCAAGTAATTGCTGGCAACGCTGCTACCCGCTGCGTCAAATTTCAGTGAAGTGTCCCCTTCTTAGCTGATCATGCACTTTCTAAGGTAGCTACGTGGCGCACATCGAACAAAACCAGTGTTAGTGTCGCTTGATGTTCACTACTATGGAAGATGAAATAAACTTAGGAGAAGCCGTTATGTCACGGTTTGTGAAGCCGGAAGTAGGAAAGTCTAGAGGCCTTCTCCTTGCAATGGTGGGCATGCTATGGCAGCTCCCGCATGCACAACGGGCGCCAGCATGAGGAAGGCAAGTCGCGCTAGCCGATTTCGGACGCATTAGGCGGCGCTACCCCCGCCACCAACTGATAGACGAGCTGGAAAAGCGAAACTTTTGTGCTGATAATGAGCAAACGTGTTGTGATACTCGGTTGTGGAGTGTCTGTGTGTGTTTCCCACCCACATGATGGCTCAAATTGTGAATCTACATTAATGTTTCAGCTTTGCACATTGTGTTTAATAATCGGTTGAATTCGAGACAGCAACCACGCGAATAGGCTGGATAATTGCCATGACAGGCTGCTTTCTTCTGCAGATACGTTAAATTTGGGGTACGGAACATAATGTAATTGTGAAAGTTTATTTAATTTGTCTTGCTGTTTGGCCTAATGAAGTGCCTCTGAATAATTTTTTGCCATGCACGATACGATACCTGTGAACGAGTATCGTTCGCAGCAGCATGCAGACTGGCCATAACGAAAAAAATTTGGCCAAAGATGAGGTTACCGCGAGCAAGACGTTAAGAGAAAGCGATAATTCAAGCAATAAATGACATTATGCATCAGGTACGTCTAGTTCTTGACTTGGCAAGCTCCTGTGGAAACAGTGGGCCGCGCATTGCTTTCCGATAGTTGTGACCTTCGTACACGAGAACGGCTCACCGCCACCTCTAGCCTTAGAGCCGTAGACACTGCCGCTCTTGTCTTCGAAGTTATAGGCTTCCTTCGTTGAGATGAGCAAGCACAGTGCCAAAGGAAAACAGTGAAGCTGTGGCGCCAACCATTTTCGAAAAAGTGGCCACGAGCCTCGAAAACGACCGTTTTCGACCTCAAGCAATATGAACTAAACTTGAAACCGTAAAGATAAGCTCTCACTGTAGACCTCTGACACTTTGACTCATCTTTGAAATGCAACACCTGCATTAATATGCACAAATGCACATTCAGAACTCCAGCCAGCTATCAACAACGCAGTCATACAAATGGTGATGCAGATGACACGAGACGCCGGCGTGCCCTTGTAGTCCCACAACCCCACTGCAAAAGCACATGACTTCCGCCACACTTGTCGCTCGGCACCTCGCATTGCAAGGGCCTCTCCTCAGCTTTCCGTCCTCCATATTCACTACGCATTCTGCGAGGTGCATGAGGGCACATTGAAACATGCCCGTAGTACACTTCGTGGCAGCTCTGTATAACTACTTGTGTATCAACACTGTCGGGCTAGACTGCACCTGCACGCACTTCTTACGGCATTCTCACTAGTCGAGAAAGCGATGGGAGAGCTTTTGAGTGTATTTCGCCACTGGCCACCTGTCGTCGGTAGGGGCGTTGCGACCCTGACCGCGCATCTTCTGCTCCGCGCAAGGGTGTTGCTTGATGTGAAACCGCAAAATTGGCGTTCTCGATGAAGAGGGGGGGAGTGGAATTCTTCAAAAAGTAGGGCATAGAGGGAGGATCTTCTCCGTTGAAAAAAAAAAGAACACAAAAAGCAATGGTTATTAGACGGCTTGCCTCATAATGTAGGTATGCAAGTGCACGAGATAATACAAATTGAAACTCAGTAAAAATGCAGTAGAATCGTCTAACAAGGCATAATGCAGGAGGCATAAAGCTCCAGCAACGATCACAGAGAGTGATATACAACACTGCACCTGTTGTGCTAGCAGAGAGCACCATATACCTTTGGCCCTTGGTCTCGTTAGTGAAGAAGGCCACAATTACGGGAAGTCACTCACAGAAATGATGAGCATGCCTTCTCTTTACTGGCTACTTCCTATTGCCTTATTTTTACAGATACATTTGGAGTGTTATTGAGGGCTAACTGCCGTCGGCTGCCTCTTGACAGCTCTTGGGAACACATATGAGTTGTATCTCTAATGGTTAAAAAGAACTGTGTATAGGCAGAAAGAATTAAAAAAAGAGAGAGTACTTGTGCTGCAGAATAAACCCTCCGGACGGCACACCCTGAGAGTAGTAGTGTGCATTGTCAAGGTGTTAACACTACATGGAAATATGAATTCCGGGGACCCCTAGCTTTTTAGGGTTCTTTTGTAGTGCAAGTCACGTCCATGAGGAATGCCAAGAACACAGCTGCTTAGGCTTGCAAGTCGCTTGGCCTAGAACTAAAATCTAGTGCAAAGCAGTTTTTGCTAACCTTCGAGTTGGTGGAAAAAATGTTTAGAAAGAGAATCCGACAATGTTCCGACTTTCCAGAAAGTGAGCAGCTTTTTTCGAAATAAATTCGTATGAATTATTTTGTGGCTTAGTGCTACATGCAGGTTGTTATCAATTTCCCTTTCTCTCTAGCGTGGCTTGCTTTATTTTGGGATTTGCCCACCGCGGCTGCATATCGTTATTTGTTTTCTCAGTGTTCAGTTGACAGTGATTTCTCGACTTGAGAAGACGGTTGTACAACCTTCACTGTGCGCAGTACATGCATGGATATACATTAGCTTTATGACGGCGTATTTATGTGTTTCGTATTGCAAGTCGTGCTCGGGGAATACACCCGGAGTTTCTTTTCACCAGTTCTCAAGCAATACTGAGCTGTGCACTAAATTACAGAAGAATATTGCGAGAGAGAACCTCATCGCCAAGGACAGGTCTGCATCGGCTGTCGTATGCAGCTGGCATTTCCGCGATGAAAACTATGTGCCTGCGTGCCGTACCAGAAAACTTTTTTCCTGACTTTACACCTACTCTCTTCGAGGACTATCCTTCCTACTTGATTCCAAGTGCAAAGAAGCGTCGCAAAGAAGATCCTGTTTCACCAGCTTCGCCCCGACGTCAAACATCAAAAGCGAAAAGCCGAGACCAATGAAAGAGATCTTGATTTTGCAACCTCACAAGATGCTTTCATGGGACAAGAGCAGCACGTGTATGCACGTAAAAAATAAACAGCGATACTCATAGCACGGGTCAATACCTTACTATGATAAGATTTCACCCAAGTTTGGTACCATCGTTCCAAATGTGAGAAGGTGCTACAATTGCTGAAAGAAGAGGAAAATGCATCCGAATACTGTTTGTGCATCTACACAAATTTGGCAACTTGTTTTTCAACACACGGGTAGTGAAGAAGTACGCCCGTACTCATGTGCCAGAGTTTCGCGCAGGGTCAAAGTTGCAGCCCCCCCCCCTTCCCTCAAATTAGCGGGGAGAGGATGCGAAGGCCATAAGAAGCGCCCCCACAGGTGTAGTTTAGCAAGGCCGTGTCTTCAGACAGCATGCCAGGGCGGCGCATCATGTAAATGTTAAGCTTGCCACTTAGTCAGCTCTGCCTTCGTATATATTGTTCCATCTCCATGGCTTGCCACATCTCATCGCTGCCTCCAGTTCTTGGGCACGGCGGTTAGCAGCGAATCCGCGCTGATACCAGTCGTGAACACGGGTCCAGTGCGTTTTGACATAGTTAGCTGGCCTCCATCATCAGACCCTTTGTCCAACTTGGTAGAGACTGGAAGTGCTTGGACAGGATGACCAAGGTTTCTTTATTGATCATCGCATGATCTATATTGATCATCGCACTACAAAGGCAGGAAGACTTTAAGGCCTGATGCAGGTCTTTGTTTTTGCAAAGACTCTGCTTGAGACACTGCAACTATTTCAGCCTGCATACCTGCTGAGCGCGGGTGTCAGCATTTCAGGGCATGAGAGGTATATCAAAGGGTTGCACGGTGCAAAGAGGTCGCTGCGCCTGTACACTATTGCTTGGGATATTCATACCTGCCGACTCTCATTAGTTGTCTGGGAGACTCCCAAATTTCCACCTAATCTCCCGATCGTACGAGTGCTATCTCGAATCTCTTTTACTTTTGTTTTTAATTACGCACATACGTCAGCCTTTCCTGCTGTGACAGTGGGGGTGCGGTGGTAGAGTACTCGCCACTACATTTCTGGTTCATTATGACCATGTATTAGAGTACCGCTAGGTATATTTGGGCACTTGAATACCACGTATTTGGGCGAAGGCTGGCGGCCGCAAGACCCGCTCACCACCGTACCAAAAGAAAGTGACCACAACTTTTGTATCTGTCTGCCTTGTGGAGTACGCTAGGCCTATTCCGCTTCCCTGGCCGCCAGTTCTGTTTTTTACGTGGCTTTCGTAGTCGCGCGTTTTGTGAGTTCATCTGGAAGGTTGATGGCGGTTTCAAAAGTGAAGTCTTTGCTGGTGTATCTGTACTCTCAAACAACTGAGTTTCCGTGCTTTGTTACTTCGTGGAAAGGTAGAGCAAGTATGGATTTTGTACTCGCTACGTTCACTCGCTAACAAGACCAAAGTGGCAACAGCTTTATTAATAACTCTGGCAATTTCGTGGCCTGGGCTTAGGCCTCCCCTGAGGAGGATCCGAGCCTCGCCATCTCGCAGGCTTGCTGGATGGCCGACGGTTGATGAAGGTTGGAGCTTACGCAGCGCAGCCATCCACGGTGCCGCAGCCTCCTCTAGGGAGACAGCATTTTCTTCTGATAAAACTGCACATTCCCAGAGAATGTGCCTAAGTGATGCGTAAGTCCAATTGCAAAATTTACAAGTATCACCTAATTGAACATCTGGGTATATCCTCTTAAGATGAATGAGGTTGGGGAAGGTCTAGGTTTGCAATTGCCTTCGATCAACTTCTTCGGATTTGTGGAGTTTGGGGCTTGGTAGTGGATAAGTATGCCTATATGTTTTATAAAAACTCGTAATTTTGCAGCATCGGGTCATTCTATGCCTCTATGTCCAGCCCTCTATGGCATACCCATCCTCTGAAAAGGACCTTTCTATGCAAGCGCAGAATGTGACACCTCGCGCTTCGTGATGAACCTCCCCATCGAGGTTGGGCATGGGGTTGTGAAGAGACGTGGGAACTGGGAATTATATAATGTCGTTCTTCCAACTCTTCGGAGATTATATACTTTGTGTTCTGGCAACCGCATTATAACGGGTCTATCATCTTAGGGGACTACACAATAAGTTGTACGCGTATACATGAGGTTTTATGACAGGGTGAGCGCGAGTCCAAAAGACCGCATGGTAAGCAATTCTGCACTCTAAGCAATTATGTTATACGTGGTCTACAATGTAATTGGTTTGCATCGTACATGTAAAACATAGAATTGAAATCAGTGTTGCGTTCAAAAATTGACTTCGTTTGCAGCAAATGAATCGGTTGAATGGAGAACAGGTGACTGAGTGGATTTTTGAGATCCCTTTCGATTTCGATTGTTTCTTGGCCTAATTCTTTAAGAATATCAGTGTAAGCACATCTGCAATATACAATTTTTTTCTTCTGGTGCATAGTTTGAACTTCTTTATTGTGGTCATTACTGAAAAAGCAGTAATGTTGCTGTATGCTTGGGTACAAGTGAACGTTTCTGTCTTCTTTTTTTTTTAATTAGAATGAACTCTCAATGTTCGTCCACATCGAGAGTTCTCTCACACAACTGCAAGTAATGCTTCTGGCTTATGTGCTTGCATCATACGCTATTTTTTGTGGACTCTGAAAAAGCGTGACATTCTCTTGCACAGCCTGTGGGTACATCGGAGGATACTGTATGTGACGTGAAGGATAGTGACAAACGCAACGCTTTGCATATGCTATTCTAAAGCTTCTTGGCGAAGCGGAGTTTCTCAACGTTCGAGACCTGTGGTGCTGAACCAAGCAACAACAGGCCGCTTCCATTTCTTAAAAGCACTGTTCACATGATCGCACTTCCACCCAAGTAGATGCCAGCAATGGGCCGCTCAGTGTGTTCAGGTTGTCTCCTATCAAAAGCGTGCGGTACGCTTAACGTAGCACTTACGCATGTGCCATGGCACTGTAGCTGAAGGTGAGAGGGTTGTCGACCATATGTCATACTGTTGATTCATCGGTGCCGCCATCTTGCCTTCATTCTATTCTAATGCTTACCCGCAAAGGTGTTGCGGCAATTGAGCGAAAGTCATAATTATTGATCGTCCCATCCAGGGCCGTACCCAGGAATTTTTTGTTGGGTGTTTATGTGCAGGATGCTCAACTTTGGCAACTGAAGGTTGGTGTGAAGGTGTTTAAATATTTAGAATGTACGCAGGATAACTTTAAAGATCCACTTGGCACTTTTAACGAAGTGACGTCCCATTATCAGTTGTCTAGGTGGAGGTACTCGCTTCCACATTCTAAGCTCACTCGGCCGCAGTCATGGGTTTTTCAGATGCTACAGGCAGGTTCATTCCCATCTCTAGCACATTCAGCCACTTTGCTGATGGCATAACTCGAGGATCCCCTAGTTGTGAGGCACATAACTGCACACTCGCTCACATGCTCTGGCTTCGCCCTGCGTTAAATGGCGCAAAGGTTATCCCTGAACACTGGGAGAGGGCTCTTAAAGCTCCAACATCTCAGTCCAATACTTGGCAGTCCAGGAGGCCTGCGAACGGGCAAAGGGCAACGGTCTTCCAGTCCCAGTGTGGACGTGACCAGGAACTGTGGCATACCCCTCTTAGGGTGTTGTCTGACCAGTTCTTCAGGACTAAATAAAGTTCAGTTCACTTCACCTGAAAAGCGAAACCGTGAACACATTTTTGTAGAAAAGGGGTTGAGGTGGCAGAACCCTCTTGACAATGGCTCGTTATGGCACCCATCTCTGCACTTCTAGAAAAGCGACCGCTTTGCAGCATATTTTGGCGTCAAGTTATTTTTGGTACAAGGAGCTATCGCTGAGCCCATGAGACGTAGAACGAATTGCTGCTAGCCTCCTATTGCTTTCTCACAGAATACCTTCCGAATTTCAGAGCATCATATGGTCAGCATAAATAGTGTGGCCAATGCATTTGATATCCTCCAGTCTTAAAGGTGCACGGACAGGATTTCTAAACATCGTAAAATGGATATTTTTTCCGCTTCCTTGGTATGCAGTGTCAGCACTCTCCACACACCAGTGTGAGCCAATATATTTAACACACACATATATATATGTAAATATTCTTTTTTTTTTGAAGTTTTCGTCGCTGGCAGGCCCACTTCGATGCACAATATTCCTATAAGCCAACACAGTTCAACTGAGTTGGCGATTTCTGCATCTTGCACAGTCTAAATCGCAGAAATTGCTGTCAATGTCGCTGGAGACAATCCACTTATTATTGTTTACCTGTAGAAGGAGCAGACGGCAGATCCTCGTCTAGTACGGCGCGAATTGTTGTCTTCCCGTGATGTCACACTGGCATGGCGCAACATGAAGAAGCTGCCTGCTGGATACCGAAACCAAAAAAAGTCTCTTTTTGTTAGCAGTATCAAAAATATGTGCGATGAACTTCCACACACCACAGTACTCTTTTATGGAGCTCGACACTCTTGCTTTTATTTAGAGCAACAATCCCAAAATATTTAAACTTCTTGCCAGTCCTTCTTTAAAGGGGCTCTGCAAAACTTTTTGAGCATGGTCACAAAATGCTGCTGATTGGTAGTCGAGGCTCCCGAAAACACGCGAGCCAAATATAACAATGCAGCATAACGCCTGAAATTTATAATAAATTTTCAGTCAGCTAAAAATCGCTTTTTGTTCTCTCGACAAGTGATGCTACAGACTGAAAAATGACTGCGTTTCAGGCCTTGGATCAGCCATTGGTGAATTTGAACATAGCCTGCTCGGTCATTACAGAGTCCACCATGGGAGGCCGCGACTTGTCCACGCATGTGCCTGCGAGAACACTGAAAAGTCACGCGCAAAAAAAAGAGAGAGAAAGTGCTCAAAGTGTCATCTGTTCCTGCTTAGCATCGAGTGCCTTTATCGTCTCGAGAGAACAGAGTATGCAATTGCAGCGTGTGACAAATTTTCTCAACTCCTCTCTTACTGGAAGGATTTCAAAATTTTTTGCACCTGGTGAATCATGAGGCAATAAGCTCCTGTATTGAATCTAGTCTATGGCTACTTGGAAAAGTGTGGCAGGTGCCCTTTAGAGTAAGAGCAGCTAGGACAAGCTTAAATAGCGTACGGAAGAGTGTGGGTCTCTTTAGAACGCTAATCTGGTTTTTAAGACAGGAACTGCGCTTGTTGGCAACATAAACGTTAAGCATTTAACCTTCCAGAAATGCGACGCTAAAGTGGTACACTTTGCCCTTGCTTTGTGTTTCTTGTGTTGCTTGCATGGTTGATACAGGGGGAGAGGAAGGCCTTGTTGGTGTATACACTATACGAATGCATAAAGATATAAGGAATATACTAATTGGAAATTACAAGTATGAATTCGTATTGGGTGTCTGGTACAAGGCAGTTTTCATCTAAGCTCTATATTAACCTTCCATTGACCATGCCTCGTTGGGGGGAAAGCCTTAGGTGCCACAAGAAATGGTAAACATGATCATTGCCTGTGACCATCCCGCGCAGCGTCGGGGACAAGTGACGCAGAAATTCACTATCACGTGATGACGTCACCGTATGACATCATCAGGGTGCTACAATTAGCAGAATTTTGTAACATTATTATGACATCACTAATTTGAGCATGACGTCATGTAACGTAAGGCCACGCAATGCTGTTCTAGCACCCTCTTTTGGGTGTCTTGCCAAACCGGGGAGCGGTACCTTAACAAAAAGAAAATGAAGATTGCACTTTGCAGTGCCACAAGAAACCATGGCTCGTGTTCCCTGCTCCCTTAAATATCTACTGAGAGGAAGACAGCTTTCATCTTCAAGTCACCTTCGAACTTGTCTCGAGTTGAAAGTTACTCTGGCAGTAAGGGCGATTTGTTAGACTTAGAATAGGCTTGGCTTCCACCTTTCTCTGAAGTCTTATATCTACGAGAAGAGTGATTTTTTTACTGCAGTGAGGCTTTTGCTATGCACTTTTTTATCCGGTGTGCACTACCGTGCCTGGTTATAATTATTTTCCTTAACTTTATTGCCCCTTTAACGTTAGGAAAGACGCTTAGTTTGGGGATTGCAACTAGCGATGACAGCAGCGTTTGCGAGGGGACAGGAGTGGTCAAAGGAAAAGTGGAATAAGGAGGCAAGATTCTCGCTGGTTTCTATTCCCAGTGCCATCGTTTTTCTAATCGGCCGATGAGGTGCTCACTAGCTCGGTGTCGGGAACATACTTCTTTCTGGAGAAGGTTGATTCTACTTTTCTCCAACTTCTTTCACTCCAGTTTCCTCTTTTAACAACTATGCTGAGCTGTGCTTCCCCATAGGCTGCAGAAATATGTATTCTCTTTTCTAAACCACTACTACATGAACATTTGCACTAACGAGCACCAGGAACATGACAACTCTCCATCATAAAACCTGGTGAGCTGCTATAGGCAGTGGTTATTCCTGGTGCTTTCTGAATTCGAAGAAAATCCTTTGATCAATTAGCATAGCTGTGATTGTTAGTGGTGAATGCATTGAAGGAAAGTGAGCAGGCAGCTCAGATGAAAGTTCCAGTACTCTTCTTTGAGGTGTTTATTGTGAATAAAGTACAGCAGCAGAAGTGCCTGCTGTAGCTCGTAAGGGAAAACAGTTGTCACTGAAAGTAATGCAAAATAACGAGATTCATCAGGGAATGGATTTGAACTAATTTGTGGTTGGGGTTTTCACTTATTTGTCGTTTCTGCAGAACAAGTGGCGTAGGTCGCATTCAATTATCGCAGTCCTCTGGATGCGGTGGCAGCCGTGTGGAGCTCTACTGGGTAGTGCTCCACGCGGCAGGCATTGTGCGTATCGGCTGCTGTGTGGAGCACTGCTCAACACTTGGCTATACCGGATGACCTTCTCTGTTTCCTTATGGCAAGTTTTCGCTACTGATGACATTACCAAACTTTCGTCAATTCCCTGCACCCAGCGCGCGGCGTGTTTTCGTTATGTCTAAGGCATCCTCCATTTCTGTCACAGAGTGTGTTTCAGCGTTGTCTCCCCCTTGGGCATCATCCCTGGAATGGGTTTCATATGTAGCATGCGGAAAAAGGATGTTTGCTGGTTTTCGGAAAGTTGTGTTACAGTGTTGTTTTGCACTGGATGAAGCTCTTACCTAATTCTCACTTAATAAATAAAATCTCACTTATTTCAAACGATTTCCATGGTCCTCTATTTTGTAATGTAAGTTTGAGTGGATAATTTGAAGCGTCAACTGGAGCCAGGCCGGTTAATTCGAAAACTTAGGGTGCCATGTGCCAATTCCCAGTTTCGATTACGCTGCAAATCCGCGGAAACAACCGCCCTTAGGAGGCTCAAGGTGACACAGTGGACTGATACTAATCAGTGACAGGTGAACCACCCAAGCCTCGCTTCTGCCAGCACAAAAATGAAATGAAACAGGTGTGCCTGCAAAAAGACATGCTTTACTGCAATACAATAGGGCACGCAGGCAGCATGTCGTATGCTTCTCCGAACGTCGGCGCATCGATCATCACTTACTCATTCCCTCTGAGAATACAAGTAAATTATTATAAGTCAGCTGAACACTATTCGCAGTGTATGCGAACCCCGGATTGGCGGTTGCTCCAACAATTTTCGCACTTACACTGCTGGCGTAGTTCTTGCCTGCGTTGCCTACTTCAAAGAGTTAGTCGGAGAACTTAAAAAAAAATAATGTTTTCCAGGCGAGAAATTGTGAATATCGTCACTCTGGTCGTTTTTTCATGAAAAAAAACGTTGTGAATATAGTCACTCTGGTCGTTAATAAATATTTATTTTACGATAAAGAATGACCATATGGTAGCTGACGTTGGGAGGAGCAGGCGATGTGCTTCCCGCGTGTCACCTCTGTTCTGCAGGGAAGCACCATTTTGTTTCTTCAGGCACACGTTTTAGTTGACCACGAGACCACTTTTTATTTAAGGAGCTTGCTCCTTCTGTTTGCTGCTTATTCTCTGTTGGCAGCGCGTACACCAGTTTTGCCTGTACACTCTTGTGGTCGTGCTCAAGATCGCCTCTCCCATGATTCCAATAATGTTTACTAGATGGTGTGCCGCCCCCCAAAATGGTAAAGTCCCTTAAAAAAAACTAAGGTGGCGCCAACCACGCCCCTCGCCTCTGCTTCCTCTCTCAGCAGCTGCAGCAGCCCCCTACAGCGTACAGCAAGAAACTGCAGACACAGGCATACTCTTTCCGGGAGCACAGGGAGGTAAGCTAGTGCAGCGCCGCCTCCTCGCCAGTCTCATCGTGGAAGCAAAAAAAATGCAACCAAGGACAGACAAGATGGCGCTGGCACTACCAAGACTACAAGACATGAGGGAGAAGAGAAGCCTGCATGCAGACACGGATGGCGCGACTTAGTTAATTCTAGTGACAATAAAGGGTGACAGTTTTCGATGGCTCATGCGCTCCCCTCCTTGAAGTGGATTTGAAAGAAAGGGAAGTGAAAAGAAAAGTGTGTCGTGGTAACTGTTCTCGTAGGAGGTCACCTCAACAACGCCACACGGATGGGTAGTGGGGGAGAGAAATGTGAGAGAGGAAAAGAGGAAGGTGTCAGTGGTGTTTGGCTCAGTCGTACGCGAACACATGCCACCTTCCAAAGCATAGGTTTTCCAGTGAATATAGCAATGCTCACTAGGTGGCGCGTCATCCCTCATGGCAGCGCACACCGCTTTGGCACGTCCTCATTCTGTCTCTTTCTCGGAAGCTCACGCAGTGAGCACACTTGATGATCGCTCGGCCGCCTGTACAACCCACAAGCCAAGGCAGGAGAGCAAAGGGCTCCCAACGCAGCTGCAGCTCGGGCTCGTCGCTAAGGCCCTGTGGTGACAGCGTGAGAGGCCATTGTGAGAAGGGCTAGCTTGCTTTGAAACCCAGAGCTGCGGGTTGTGTATATAAAATGTATGTAGTTCATCAAAATGTATAAAGTGCATTCAATTGTAAGTAAATAAAAATTGTGTAAGTAATCGATATATAACAACAATGTCACTCTATATATGATAGCAGATGTGTACGGAGGACTCGTGGGATATTTTATCGTACCCGAGCAAGCTCTTCTAACATCATTCACTTCATGGATGTGGCTGCAATTATTTCTTTACGTTTTTACTTGAATATTGCGCGCACCTTTTTTATAGTATAGTGGGCCCATAAACGACATGCATGTGAGAATCGAGTAAAAAAGAAAGAGAAACGATTATTTTATTGGCATCGGCATTTCAAAAATGGCCACCTTTTATGTTCTTTTGAAATTTTGGCCATTGTGTCTTCCATGTGCGGCACTTCGTATGTGCGCTGAGGGCTTGTGTGTTCACATCGACAGCATGGAAGTACAGACTTTGAAGACTCGACGAGTGTACCACGATGTAGCTTAAGAGAGAAATCATCATGTGTGCAGAGGTAGATAGAAATCGGGCTGCATCGTGGCCATTCGGAGTTCCTTAAATATGCGTGAGACTGGCGGAAACAAGCAGCAGGTTGTTGACAGCAACTTTTCACGAAAAGGCTTTAGTGGATCACTGCAGGGCCGGTTTCCAAAAATCGAAAAGCTGCTCACTGAGTTTGTGCTTGAGTAGTGAGCGACACAGCGACCTGTGAAGGCAGATCTGCCTCAAATCTGGGCTATGCAGTTAGCTTTAGAAAAAGGTCTAACGTGAGTGGGTTCAAAGCGAGCAGGTGCTGGGTGACAAACTGTATGAAGAGGAAAGGCTTTGCCCTATGAAGGCACACCGGCATATGCCAGAAGTTGCCGGATGAGTATGCAGAAAAGCTTCTCAGTTTTCAGAGCTTCGTCGTAAACTTGCGCCACAGCAAGGGATGCCAGCTTGGCAAATCAGGAATGCCGATCAGACACCTTTTTACTTTGACATGCCTAGCACCACAACCGTTAAGAAGAAGGCAAGCAATTGTCCGTGCTGACATCCAACCATCAGAAAACAAAAGTGACGGCAATGCTCTGTTGCACGTCAGATGGGCTCAAGCTTCTTCCGCACCTGATATTCAAACGGAAGATGCTCCCAGAAAGAGTCGATTTCCCGAGTGGTGTCATCGTGTCAGCCAACGAAAATAGTGTAATCACAATGGACCTGGTCGCGGATTGGATCAGTTACGTGTGGCGAAGGCAGCACAGCGCTGGTTTGGCCTGCGAGTGATCATCGTCCTTAACGCGCTCAGATGCCATCTGGACCAACGGATCAAAGACAAGCTCGCCATATGACATACAGACCTTGTCATCATACCTGGCGGCATGACATCACAAGATCAACTGCCTAATGTCTGCCTGAACAAGCCGGTGAAGGACAAGATATAGGCACTGCATACCAACTGGCTGATGAATGCACGACACGATTTCATGCCAAGCAACAGGATGAAGCGCGCCTCTCTGCAATACTTCTCTGCGTGGCTGAAGGACGCGCGGTATGTGGTACCATCAGCCATAGTCATCAATGCATTTAGGAAATGGGTTGGTACCAAGGATGAGATGCTTTATGGTGTTGACAGCGAGGACGACTCAACCATTCCCTGCAGGGGGGCCTGCGCAAGCAGGCGTTTGGTGTGTAGCGACACCAGGGACCCGAGCTAACGGGGGAGTTTTGGCTCCCTCCCATGCCTAGTCGTGCGTGGCTTTGCCGTGTCCGGGAAAAAGAAATCCTGGGGGTTGAGCCGACGGCAGGTGATTGGACCTGTAAGGCCCCCCCGGCGGAGGCAACGCACCCCTTTTGGCCCCTGCTTCACGTACACGGCACCCCTGGGCTCACCCACCCAGGGATATCGGCAGTCGCCTTTTCCTATCTCTCTCTCCCTACATCTTTGTCTTTCTTACTTTTCTGTCTATTTCTCTCTTCTGCTTACTTCCAATTTTCTCGGCGGCAAGGGTTAACCCCATGCAAATAGCCTACCTTGGCCTAGGCGCATTGGGTTATAGCAGAGTTGTACGACTGACGTCTGCAAGCTTTCAGCATCCGCAAACTTGCAGCGTCCCCTCGTTGGGCTCCGTGGTGGGTGGCCGCCAACGCTGCTGAACAACATACAATTAGCATGCATACAGCATTCCCTTTACTTAGTGATCGTGTCTCCTCAAAGCGGGTACGCACCGAAGATATCAATTTTTTCATCCGGCCACGACAAATCTATCCTCATTTCCACGTTATACACTGCGAGAAAACTAACAAGCAAGCCAGAACTGTATCCCCCTTCGTAGTGGCTAGGTGCTCAACCGAAACTCTCGGTGGCGGGTACAAGGTTACCAAAATGGCCAGCGGAGATCTACTCCTTGAGATATGTGACAAGGACCAATTCGAAAAACTGAACACCCTCACAATGTTTTGAGACACACCCATCAGTATTACGCCGCACAGGTCCATGAACTCATATCGCTGGGTAGTATCGGACGCAGATTTGCTTGACTTGACCGAAGCTGAACTTCTGGAAGGATGGAAGAGCCAGAATGTGACAAGCGTACAGCGTATTAAGATAAGAAGAGATCAAAAGGAAATACCAACCAAACACTTAGTACTGACCTTTGCTTTGAGCGATTTGCCGGAAACCATTCAAACTGGGTATACAAAGACATCCGTGAAGCCATATATTCCCAACCCCCGCCGTTGCTTCCAATGTCAGAGATATGGCCACGGCTCGCAAAGCTGTCGTGGCCGGAAAACTTGTGCTCTGTGTGGAGTCGTGGGCCATGCGTCCGACAACTGCGAAGCACGTTCACACTGTGTGAACTGTGGCGGTAATCATGCCGCGTACTCACGTTCCTGTTCTTTCTGGAAAAAAGAAAAACAGATCATCACTTTAAAAATAAAAGAAAACATTACATTTAAAGAAGCAAGAAGGAGAGTCTCGCCATTTTATGGCCCCACATATGCTGATGCGGCGCGCCAGAAGGAAACGTCGTACCAGCCCTCGCCACTCCTTCGGCCTGCGCAGAGCGAGCTATTGGCTGTGGCGCCTGCCCTCAAAGCGGCAGTAGTTGAGTCTACTCCGCCTACTATTGAACAGAGACCAGAGACTCCAGGGTCCTCGGGTCTCAAGGCCTCACCTCGCCAGGCGAGGCCCAAGCTTCGAAAAACCAGCTCGCATGAGGAGGCATCTAGTGTTTCCGAGGAGGCAATGGATACGGGGGCACCCCTGGTGCCAAAAGAGCGGCGCGGCTCTCTGGAGCGCACCAAGAACTAATAAGCTGTTAACAGGTCCTGATGATAGCCCTGTTACTTGACCTCGACCTTTCAGCTTAAACAAGTCACTCCCTTAATGTACACACAGCACTACTTTACTTTCAATATGGAAACATAAATTATACATTGGAACGTCAGAGGACTGCTTAAAAACCTCGACGACGTTCAAGAGCTTTTATAGAAACACTCAGCTCAAGTGCTGTGTGTACAGGAAACACACCTAAAATCCTCCAATACAAATTTTTTACGTGCTTACGTCATATACCGAAAGATGATGCTGTGTAACTCACAAGAGTGGAAGCTTGGGCTAGTTGGTGCGTATTCATATTTGCAAGGTGTTTCAGCGCGCGAACAAAGGAGAAAAAGGACAGGGTAGACAGAAAGAGCGCTGACTTCCAACTAACTTTATTTCGCAGAGTGGCAAGAATTTATACGTCTAAAAAGGAAGATTACAGAGCATGAATGTAAAAAACAAGCCCAATCTGCACACCAGTAACAGCACGTGTGACAGGTCCTCTAATGCCTCAAAGCCCAGCCAGGTAATCGCGTTCAGCCTGGGATAAAGCAACCGATGAAGTGCTTACGCATTTATCTCCCAGCACGTGTATTTTTTCTGCTTCGATAATTTCTCGGGTAAGTTGCTCCCTGTGCCTTGCCAAGATTGTGGGTGCACCCCCCTCTTTGATCAGTGCTCTATATTGGCAAGGCACAGGGAGCAACTTACCCGAGAAATTATCGAAGCAGAAAAAATACACGTGCTGGGAGATAAATGCGTAAGCACTTCATCGGTTGCTTTATCCCAGGCTGAACGCGATTACCTGGCTGGGCTTTGAGGCATTAGAGGACCTGTCACACGTGCTGTTACTGGTGTGCAGATTGGGCTTGTTTTTTACATTCATGCTCTGTAATCTTCCTTTTTAGACGTATAAATTCTTGCCACTCTGCGAAATAAAGTTAGTTGGAAGTAAAAAAAAGCGCTCTTTCTGTCTACCCTGTCCTTTTTTTCTTTGTTCGCGCGCTGAAACACCTTGCAAATATGAATACGCACCAACTAGCCCAAGCTTCCACTCTTGTGAGTTGTAACACCAAATTTGGTATATGGGAAATTTGCTAAATGGTTGCGAGCGCATCAAGAGCGTGGCATGTATTCATGTTCTTACATGGCACGCATCTCATAAATATAATGTTTCACTAATCATGTACCTCTGGCGTCCACTCACGTCCCATAATACCAAATTTGGTACATGTGAAGATAGCGAAACGACCGGGAGAACCCCATGAGCGTGGCGTGTAGTCGTGACTTGTAATAACATGAATATAATGATATGGATGTCATGATTTTAACATTAGTACCTGTCACCTATGTTCGTCATGTAATCTTGTCAGACTATACCAGTTTTGCTAACTTTCACGGGAACAAAATCTTTTTCCTTTTTTCCTTTGTTCGCGCGCTGAAACACCTTGCAAATATGATGCTGTGGCGTCATACGGTGGTGTAGCCATTATCATTAATCAAGGAGTAGCGTGTACACATTTACCACTCCAGACATCCCTTGAGGCGGTGACTGTTCGAGCGGTACTTTTAAACAAACTCGTCACCATCTGCTCTTTGTACATATCTCCCCACCGCCGTCTTGAAAGACGTGAATTCCAGTCTTTGATAGACGAACTGCCTGAACCCTATTTGCTTTTTGGGGACCTAAATGCACATAGTGGACTGTGGGGCGATTCTCGCTGTGATGCACGAGGTCGTCTCATTGAACAATTTCTCTTCTCTACCGGTGCCTGTTTGTTGAATAGGAAAGAGCCAACCTACTATAATGTTGCCAACAAAACTTGCTCGTCTATAGACCTCAGCATCGTATCACCTTCACTTCTACCCCTACTGAAACGGAAAATCATAAATAATCCATATGGAAGTGACCATTTTCCTGTAGTGTTGAGTTCACAAATAACATATGAATGTCCTCTACATGTTCCCAAATGGCTGATAAACAAAGCAGTCTGGGAACAGTTTCATAACATTGCACGTTTAAGTTGGACAGACATATGAAGGTAAAACATAGACGTAGCTGTACAGTACTTCACAGCTTTTCTAACTGACGCAGCAGCCAAGTGCATACCGCAAACATCTGGAATGCCCGGCAAACGACACGTCGCATGGTGGAACAGAGTGTCGTAATGCGCGAATGGAACAGAACAGGGCATGGAGGTTTCTTCAGAACTCACCAACAGCCGAAAATCTTGACACCTTCAAGAAAATAAAGTCTCAAGGAAGGAGAACGCGTCGGCAGGCCAGAAAAGAAAGCTGGCAGAATTTTTTGTCAGGGATCAATTCATACTCACAGGAGGCTAAAGTATGGAACATGGTCGGTAGGATAGCAGGAAAACAAGTACGCGCACTTCCACTCGTAAACACTCAGGGTGATACCTTGAAAGATCAGGGAAACTTCCTTGGTACACACTTTGAGCAGGTGTCTAGCTTGTCCCACTATACTGACACTCTACAAAATTACAGAACAAGAATAGAAAAGCAGAAACTCGAACACAATTGCACTAGATACGAGGCATATAACCCAGCTTTCAGTATAGCTGAGCTCGTAACATCTCTAAACTCCTTCAGTACTTCTGCCCCAGGTTCTGACCGTGTGGTGTATGAAATGTTAAAAAACCTACCAGCTGAAACACGAAAAACCTTACTTTGTTTGTACAATGCTATCTGGTTTCCTGGCACTATCCGTACCTCTTGGAAGGAGGCTATTATTATGTCCATTTTGGAAGAGGGCAAGGACCCTTCTTTAGCTTCGAGTTATAGGCCCATTGCACTTACAAGCTGCTTGTGCAAAGTCTTTGAAAAAATAATAAACTGCCGACTTGTACCTTTCCTTGAAACGAACAATTTGCTCGACCCATTTCAGTGCGGGTTTCGAGAGAGTAGACTCACCACAGACCACCTTGTTCGTATTGAGGCACAGATCAGAGACGTCTTCGTCCATAAACAGTATTTTCTCTCTGTGTTCCTCGATATCGAAAAGGCTTATGATACAACATGGCGATTTGGAATTCTAAGAGACCTGTCCACCTTGGCGTACGCGGAAGAATCTTTCACATAATCGAAAGTTACCCGTCAAACCGGACATTCCATGTCCGAGTGGGCACGGTTCTTTCCAAAACATTTGTCCAGGAAACAGGCATGCCACAAGGTGGTGTACTTAGCTGCACGCTTTTTCTCATCAAAATGAAATCCTTGCTCTTGTCCATCCCTCGCAATATGTTTTATTGTACATATGTCGATCATGTCCAGCTTGGCTTCAGATCTTGCAATCTGGCATTGTGTGAGCGGCAGGTTCAGTTAGGTTTAAACAAGGTCTCCAAATGGGCAGAGGAAAACTGATTCCGACTGACCCCCTCAAAAAAGCATGTGTGTCTTGTTCTCCCGAAAGAGAGGCATGCACTCAAAACCCGACAATGAACTGAACAGTCAACGTCTGTCTGTTAATGCGGAGCATAAATTCTTAGGCTTAATCTTGGACAACAAGATGACCTTCGTACTGCACATCAAGTATTTAAAAACAAAATATTTAAAAGGCATGAATGTTTTAAATGTGCTGTCACCTACTACGTGGGGTGGTGACAGGCAATGTCTCATGAATCTGTATAGAAGCCTCATTCGCACCCGCTTAGATTATGGGGCCGTTGTTTATCAGTCTGCGACTCAAAGTGCTTTGAAGACGCTGGACCCCGTGCACCATTTGGGCATCCACATTTCTTTGGGTGCTTTTCGCACCAGCCCCGTAAAAAGCCTTTACATTGAGTCAAATGAGTGGTCGCTTCATCTGCAGAGAACTTACATGTCCTTTGTTTATTTCCTTAAGGTGAAAGCAGACAAGAAGCACCCCTCATACTCTACTATTAATGATTTGTCTAGCTTCATTCTGTTTCAAAACAGGCCTTCGATGAGGCAGCCCTTCTCAGTTCGCCTGAAGGGTCTAGCTGAGGAAACTGGAGTGTCACTCTAACACAGTTTCATGGCTCCTGTAGCATACCCGCCACCGTGGCAGTGGCAGACTTTAGACTGCGATGTGTCTTTTCTAGAAGTTACAAAACGTGCGCCTATGGCCCATATCCGAACATACTTCCTGGAACTTCAACACAAATACACATGTTTTGAGTTCTTTACAGATGCCCCCAAGTCTAACTCCTCTGTGTCCTACGCTGCTGTTGGCCCGTTCTTTTCGGATGCTGGCCCTCTACATCCAGGCACAAGTATCTTCACAGCGGAAGCTTATGCGATACTTGTGGCGGCTAAACACATCAAGCAATTACAAATACAAAAAGCAGTAATTTATACGGACTCCCTCAATGTGGTAACGACTCTGCACACTCCTAAAAAACAAGAAAACCCAGTCCTTGTCCCACTTTACTCCATTTTATGCACACTCTACACACTCAAACAACATGTTGTAGTGTGCTGGGTGCCAGGGCACTGTCAGATCCAAGGCAAAGTGAGGGCGGATCAGCTCGCTGCATCCGTCTACAAAAGCACTGCCCCTACGTCCATATCAATCCCGGCCCTTGATCTTAAGCCATCTCTCAAACGAAACCTCAGGGACTACTAGCAGAGCAATTGGGATAAACACAAAACAAACTACACATTATTAAGCCACACCTTGGTCATTGGCTGCCAGTATTAAAATTGCGTCATACAGAGGTAATACTAACGAGGCCAAGGATGGGACACACATACAGGACACACACATATCTTTTGTCCGGTGGCGATCCACCATTGTGCGACAGATGTGGTGAAGCATTAACGGTCTTTCACGTGTTAATCTAGTGCAAACAGAAACTCTCAGAAAACAACATTTTCCATTACCCTACCGACAACATATACCTTTACAACCTGCAATGTTCGTCGGGAGGGAAGCACTTTTTAGTCATAAATCATTGTTTGCGTTCTTAAAAGAAATTCATAGTTTTCATATCATATACCCGGGCATTCCATAGCACGACCTCTGCAGAGAGGATTTTGCTGCGGTGGCTACACAAGAAAGCCCTTGCCTCACGGCCCTTGGACGCAAGGGTATGAACGAGTGAGGCACTTTTGCTAATGCCATACATGTCCACCATCGTTTTTTATTATTACCAACTTTTGTCATCTATTCACACCACACACACCTTTCTCACGGCATGGTCATGATTTTATTACTTATATGTTTTTACCCACCTTACCGCGAGGAACTTTATGGCCCTTATACAACAGCTTATCACAATCATTGTCCATATTTTTAGTAAGACAAACTAGCGCTCTTTGGCCGTGAAATCGCCCTTGCGCCACAAAACATCAAACATCATCATCATCAACGACTGAACCATTACGCAACTCGTATCACTGCCTTAGTGGTGGCAGTTTTAGTGGCAGGCCCGGCTGCTTGATTTTGTGTTCTATTTTTAGCAATCTTAGTGCTTTAAAACCCAACCTCTTGTTCCTCTGAATGTGCAAAGGCTGACTCCTAAGGACGTCTTTTTAACACGATAGCAATAGGGCTCGAGTCGCAGAAATTCCGTCGTCGCTGTCGGCACTGTTGGTTATGAGCGAAAAAATGGCCATGAGCGAAAAATGGAGAAGGAAGCTAATATAATAAAGAATAAAATTTTCGGTTTCACCGAGGATTGAACCCGGGCCGTTCACGTGGCAAGCCGGTGTATTACCACAAAGCCACAAAGTTACTTGCAGCTGCTTTGGGAAAAAAACACTACATAAATGCCATGATGTGGAAGGAGTCTCCTTAACGTATTTTTTTCGACAGGTGTCACGATGAAAACGAGCCATTTGGCGATTCGTAGGTGCGTTTGGCTGGCCATTAAACTATGTTGTAAAGGCCGGGATAGTGCCGACATCGCCGCTAAAAACACACAGGATTTTTTAACTCTAAAAATGGACAACTACGTTCATCTTGCGGAAAACATATCATGCCTTTCCGGAGGGCTTGATCAAGCAAACAGCAAACGTTAGATAATGTGCTGCCATCTGTAAGGCATTGGAGACTCCTTATCGCCTCCAAAATGGCGAGCGCGCGTTGTGAATCTTGGAGGCCATGTGACATGGGCACATACTTGGAACACGTGGCCAGCCTATAGCATTATTCAGATACATTGAAACAGTACAAAGAGAGAATAGAAAGACAAAAACTTGAACCGAACTGTGAAAAAAAACAAGCCATACAACACACCATTTTGCTTGAGTAAACTGCTGCAGTGCTTAACTGCTGCAGCAAATCTGCCCTAGGCTCTGACCACGTTATATAAGACATGCTGAAGCACTTAACTAGGTTTATTTGAGGAACTGCAACAGTTAGGCTCGCCATGTGAAAGCGTGACTGATATTGTAGTTCCGCGTGGTTCCTCGATCTTCAGGAAACCGGTGTCGTGACTTCTCTTGAAATTTTTGATTGCTACAGAGCATGTGACTGGTGATAAGTGACAATTGTGTTTGGAGTATAGTGCAGCGAGATAGAGTACCGCAACAATATTGCAAGTGGTATAGCACAAAGACCGCCGTCTTATGCAGCCATACGTCACGCTATGCACAATATTTACTTTAAAAGCCTGCTCGTGCGTAGGTAAAAAACAAAGGACATTAGCTACAATTAGCAAAGAGAAAACCGACGGGGCAACTGCCTGCAAATTAGATCCGCCGGCTACCTACAACATCCTCAACCTCAACCTCTTATCACGCAACTCGTGCGTCCTGATATAGTTGCTTTTTTTAGCCACCGTGACAGAGGCGGTGTGTGCCCATGTCCCGAATGGCCGCCTCGGTAGCGCAGTAGGCAGCTCGTAAGTCTCATAATCTGAAGGTCGTGAGTTCAATTCTCACCCGGGGCAAAGGCGGCATTTTTTTCCTTTCTTTGGGTCGTCGCAATATATTTGTGTTGCCCATTTAGGGTATTAAATTACTTCAATTCTCTAGTAATAACCTTACCATGCAACACGTGCCTCCTGGTATAGTCGCTTTTTTAGCCACCGTGATAGAGGCGGTGTGGGTCCATGTCCCGAACGTCCGCCTCGGTAGCCCAGTAGGCAGCGCGTCAGTCTCATAATCTGAAGGTCGTGAGTTCAATCCTCACCCGGGGCAAAGGCGGCATTTTTTTCCTTTCTTTGGGTCGTCGCAATATATTCGAGTTGCATATTTAGGCTATAATACCCCTGTCACACGGGCACTTAAAAGTCATTTAGTAGGCGGCCTTTTTCCGAAAAGGAGTTCCTGACAGCAGACACACGGCACAGAGTGAACTGCTTTACAGAAGCGGTCTTTTTCATAAACAGAGTTCGTCGATCTCTTTTACGGCTCTGAATGAGTAGCCTCGAAACCAGTGGGCGCCAGCAATTTTCGAGTGGTGGAAAAAAAAGAGCAAATTCTTATTTTTTTGTCACCAAAACTCTTTGTAAAAACAAATTTCATATCCTGCAAAAGGTGTAATGAACTCTTTCAATGGTTATTTCCTTTTCCACTCCCGTAGGCAGCTACAACGCATCGGCAATATCACGTGGGGACGCTCGGTCTCGCGCCGCGCCATTTTGCACAAGTGAGGAAAGCGTGAAAGTCGTGTGTTTGCCCGTCATTCAAGTGGTGAAGCTTGTATAGGGCAATGCCAACTCGCTTCTCAGGAGTGATGGTTTCACGCACGCTGGTGCACTGTCTTTCGAGCTCACTGCGCAAGCTCTCCACAATGAAACGAAAGGTGGACGGGTACACTCGAAAAGATTGCTTGAAGTTCTGCTCACCGAGGTGAGGTACAGTTCTTTCGAACCACCTCTCGTTTCATCTGAAGGCCTAGATCGATCGATCGCAGGCCTTCTCCGACAGCTCCAGTGCTCACAGCAAGGAATTGCTGAGCAGCAGTTGCTGCTTGATCCTCTCCTTGGCGGCTTTTGCAGCGTCTGCCTCGCTTTCCAGAGCGAGAAGGCAGGCCGTGAGGCTTGCGATCCTCGCTTTTTCTTCCGTACGGTCGCCCATAACGTGTCGAGAGCAGCGAAAAACAATTACGATAAATAAAAGCCCAGTGGTACCAGACGGACTTGTGCACGTCGCTAGTTATGGGAATGCTTCCTTAACTTGTGCAACGAACTTTCACATTGGTGTTTCTTCATCTCTTGTTTTTAAATTTATTTGAAGAAACGAGCAGTGCAACAAGTCTTTAATTTGTACATCTTGATACATCGTTTAATTTTCATTGCTTCTCTTTTAACTGCTAGCGCCACGCTTTCTCTAGCGTCTTCGAACGAAAACACTAAAAGGAGATCGTTGCTGCCGTGTGTCTGCGCCGCAACACCTCTTTGTTAAAAGTCTTTCAACTTCGTAAAAAGACAGTTTACTTAAAAGACTTTTTGCGCGCCCATGTGACACAGGTATATGACATGCTGAAGCACTTACCTCATGAAACACATAAAACTCACCTCGGTTTTTGCAACTCTGTATGGTCTTGTGGCGAGATTTCCGCTGCGTAGAAAGAGGCCATTGCAATACCTATTCCTTAAGAGGGCAAGGATTCATCTGCCATATAGAGTTACAGACCTATTTCTCTGACTCGTTGCCTCTGCAAATTATTTGAAAAAATGATAAATTGCCGATTATTATATTTCCTGGAATCAAACTCCTCGACACATATCAGTGCAGATTCCGAGAGGGTTGGCTCACCTCGGACCATCTCATCCGTATAAAGGCGCAAATCCGCAAAGCTTTCATTCATAAGCACTTTTTCTATCTCTCCTCCTTGACATAGATGAGGCACACGATACAAGGCGGCGTTTAGGAATCTTGAGAGACCTCTCGCACTTAGGTATACGAAGTAATATGCTAAGTGTGATTGAAAATTATCTGTCCAATTCAGTGTACAAGTGGGCAATGCATTGTTATGACTGTTCGTGCAAGAAACTGGAGTGCCGCAGGGCGGTGTTCTGATTTGTACTCTCTTTATTGTCATAAAAACTCCCTGGAATGGTGCATCCCGCGTAACATCTTTTATTCAACATACGTTGATGTTTCACAGATAAGTTTTAAATCCTGTAATCTCTCGGCGTGCGGGCGACAGGTTCAACTTTGTGTGAACAAGGTCTGTATGTGGGCAGACAAGGACGGTTTCAGTCTGAATCCACAAAAAGCTCATGTGTTCTGTTCTCTAGGGAGAGAGGCCTCCACCCCGATCACCATGTAGTGTTGCAGGGTGAGCATGGAGCTGTCATGAGGGAACAGAAATTTTTAGGCATAATTCTGGACATGAAGCTCACATTTGTGCCACACATTAAGTGCATTAAGATAAAATGGATGAAGACAATGAACATCTTAAAGGTGCTGTGCCGTATAAGTTGAGGCAGCGAAAGAAAATGTTTGATGGGCTTCTGCAAAAGCCTTATATGCAAGCATTTAGACTATGGAAAAATAGTTTACGAGTCCACAAAACCAACCGCCTTGAAAATGCTGGACCCTGTCCACCATCTAGGCGTTAGCCTTTCTACCGGTGCTTTTCGTACAAACTCCCTGAAAAGCCTTCTCGCGGACTAAGACAAATGGTCCCTTCGTGTACAAAGAGTGTACCCGTCTTTTACATATATCTTGAAAATAACCGCCAGCACCGACCATCCCACATATCCTCAGCTTTTTCAAAACCGACTCGCATTGAAACAGCCCTTTTCGCTGCATGTAGGAGCACTAGCTGAGGACAAGGGCGTCCTGCTGCTCGAACACGATGTAATGGCTCCTACTTCATGGCAATGCCAGGCTATAAATTGTGACACATCTTTCATGAATGTTGCAAAGCATGCCCCACTCCTACACATACAGATTTACTGATGCATCAGACCCATGCGGGTGTGTCCTATCCAGTGATGGGCCCATCTTTTCCGGATATCGGTATTCTACACCCTCACACAAGCATTTTCACAGATGAGGCTTATACAATACTGGCAGCAGCAAAACACATTAAAGGATCAGAAATAAGTAATGCAGTCATATACAAGGATTCATTAAAAATAGTAAAAACTTTAAAAACCATTTTAAAGTACAAAAATCCTGCCGTTGTTTCACTATACTCTCTTCTTTGTGCCGTTTACACAATGAAACAGCAAGTAGTAGTATGCTGGGTTCCAGGACACCGTGAAATTGAGGGAAACGTACTAGCAGATAAGGTTGGCAACATCAGTCTATGCAAATGCTTCGCAGTCATCTGTAGCTGTCCCCGCAATGGTCTTGAAACCCTACCTGAGAAAAAACTGACGGATTACTGGCAGCGTACGCGGTGAACCCCTTACTTTTTTATATTTTGATACAATGCAGTGAATTAGATCCTATCAGAAAAAAGCGATTCGTTATTCTCTCTTCTTTGTGCCGTTTACACATTGAAACAGCATGTAGTAGTATGCTGGGTCCCAGGACACCGTGAAATTGAGGGAAACGTACTAGCAGATAAGCTTGGCAACATCAGTCTATGCAAATGCTTCGCAGTCATCTGTAGCTGTCCCCGCAGTGGACTTGAAACCCTTCCTGAGAAAAAACTGACGGAGGACTGGCAGCGTACACGGTGAACCCCTTACTATTTTTTATTTTTTGATACAATGCATTGAATTAGATCCTATTGGAAAAAAGCATTTTGCAACAGCTTACCGAGAACAAGTGCCTCTTTACCCAGTGATCTTCCTCGGTAGCAATCCACTTTGCAGGCATCATTTATTATTTCCATTTTCAAAAGATGTTCATAACGTTCACGTGATCTACCGTGGTAATCTGTAGCACGACCTATCATAACAAGTCGTTGCTGCAGTATGCTGAATACAAAGCACATGTTTCGCGGCCCTTGGAGGCAAGAATGCTGAAGAGACATTCTTGCTCTATAATCTTTTATTAGCTTTATCATCAGAACCATTGACCACTAATTGTCATTGTACACATTTTATGTCGCTCTCATACTTTTATTACCTATATGTTTTACCTGCCTTTACAGCAACCAATATCAGGCTGCTTTATAGCCAGTCATCGTACCCAAATTTTTTGTCTTATGTACTGGCGCTCTTTAGCCATCACGTGGCCCTTGCGCCAAGAAACGTCATATATCATCCTCGTCATCGTTGCACTTCGCAATCGCTTGTAGACCAGAAACCGTAGAGGTTGCGTCCCCTCTCAAAAGAGTCTTTACATAATAATAATTTTCTCTTTTTGTCAGGTTTTCATTTTCATCAACAGAGGCCCTAAGCTGCTTCCATAGCGAAGACCTATGGCAGAGCTTTCTGTCAAACGTCTGCACCTGGAGGGTGGGAAGCTTGATTGCCTTGCGCAGTGCGTGATCCTCGGGCGTCTGGGATGGCCTTGCAGCTAGAGGCTGGGTGTTCCTAGAACAGTGGTTTTGACGGAATTGCCACTCCCGAGCCTTCAGTTGTCCTAGCATTCCGAGCACAGCATCTTGATACGTCAACACAGCTTCAAACTCTGTGGTGTATTCTTCTTCTGGAGTAAGCTCTTTCAGCTCAGAGTTCACCTTATCTAAATCGGCATTGTTTCCTTGTATCCATTCAACCAAAGATGAATTCTTTGCATGGTCAGCACTTTCAAACACTGCATTGGCTTTATTTATCAGATGCATATTCATCTGTAGTTGCTTCGCTCGCTTCTCTTTCAGTGCTTTGAAGCTATCCATCTTGTGCTTCAACAATGCGTGACCCCACTCACCTCAGTGCACTGTTCAGTTATGCTGTCATGGCAAAAAGCAGCGGCCTATGTTCATTCAGGATGTCCTGCCTGGCTTTCTTCTAAGGTTGCCGCTAGCCTCACTATGTGCTGTCTTTCATTGGAAAGTTCTCTATTGGCACTGCAAGCATGTATTGTCCCAGGGAGTACTCTCCGGGCGTTTCGGCACCACTTTGTAAAATCATTGGTCACGGCATACAAAGAGACAAAACTATATTTACATTATTTACACATAATGGTTTGAACATAGTTCACGGCAGACACTTTTTCTCTTCTCTTCTTTCCTGAGAGCTCATGCGTTCTTCTCGACGGCTTCTTTTCCTTTATCTTCTCAAAGAAAGGTACATTATCAATATAGCTTATTAGGTATATTGGCAGCAAATCTAGTTGGCATACCAATTTAGGAATTTCCACTCACACAAATGTTGTTCCTGATTTTACAAGTTTTGTATCAAGACTCTACTGTAGTTTACTCCTATATGTTGTGATAGAATGAAAAAAAATAATGAATGGTACAAAAAACGGGAGGAGAGACACGCACCTAAAAAAAGGTATTTCAGTTTTCAGCGTATTACTATGGGTTTTGCGATGCCTGCATGCAGGGTCGGAGCCATTGAAACCTTTCTACACCGCACCTTGTTTTGTGTTGCCTCTGGAATCGACCCAGCTTTGACCAAGCAGTGATGTTCTGTGATGACGTCATTGAGTGACGTCGCTATGACGTCATCGTTCGACGATAATCTTTTTTTTTATAATTTGTGTGTATGTCATGGACGCTCTATCGACGATGTCACTTCAAGTTTATTTCGAAGAAGCAAGACACGTCAGTCAATTTTTGCGTTCCCTCGGGCATTTGAGGCTTTCATCTTTAATGCTTTATGATAATAATGTCGGTCGTCTAAATTCCTTACTTCATACAATCACTATCATGATTTGTGCTCATTTATTTGTGTACTCGAATGAATGGTTTTAGTAATGTAGTGATGATGAGGAATTTGAAAAATCAAAATATTGATAAGTGCATCAGAGGGAAAAACGATGGATAAGCAAAACATGAGCGGATTAGGTTTCAGCTCCAAGCGGTAAAAAATGCAACGTGTTCTAAAGAGATTCTTTGATGGGGCACTAGTGTGGCCAACCTTGAGACCGGGTGCGCAGAAAGGGGTGTTTTCGCTCTACTAATGGAAAAGTAAGAAAAGTGCATTTGTAAGCAGTCTATCACATGGTGCTTCATCTTCCTACATCACAGGTTTTGGTTTCCTATGGCATGTAGCGAATGGTGTTTCAGCTCCAGGAATGCCGTCGGCCATTTGTTGGGCTAAATGTTGTTGCCTTCCTCATTGTTGGAAGACTGTTGGTGATTAGTAGTGCATAGCCAATGGATGGAGCCGAGCTACATGACATGTATAATGACAACATTTAGACTGACAAGACGAGCCCCCAAGGTGCTTTACCCCAAGACTGAACGATTGCTTTGGTTCTCTAGACATTCGTATCCAATATGCTGGTGCATCACACTACTACCCAGCTGTTCAATTCTATAGTTCCTGTCAAATGGACCTGTTCATGTTTTTGTATTGTGCTTATGGCATAGCGAGATCGATATGGAAAAAATTAGCCTTGTTTCTTAAAATTAGTAAATAAATCATAGTTTCCTAATTACTGTACTAAATATTGCCAAGATAAAACTTAAAGACTGTGAATTGACCCAATGTTTTGGGACCGATTCAGTCCCTTCTTCAGGCGTGTCTGCTCAAACGGCTCTGAAGCTCGCAATTTTTCTTGGCAATGTCGCCCTCTCCATCGTTATTTCCACCAGTGTTGTTGCTGCAGTGTTTTGTCAAGTGGTTCTGTAGATTGCGCTCGTATACACTGGGTTAGGTTCCAGTTGAGCGGTTGACATTTCCAGGTCCTGTTTAGATGTGCCAGAATTTTCAGAACTGTCTTTTTATGTAGCTACCCTCCGTTTTCATGACCCAGGAGTCATTGAAATTGATGCAGTAGTCCATCTTTTCGCTGTGTTTAGTGAGAGTGTTTCGTGCAGCGTTGAGGTTGCGCACATCATTTCGATGTTGTCGTATCTTTTCGGAAAAGGGTTTTTCCGCTTCACTAAAGTCACTTGAAAAGTTCATCGAAAATACTTTTCTTGCGCCTCATATGCAGAAACGGTTTTGTGCCGGGATTCTATGGCCTTCCTAAGATTTACTAACCGCGAATACCGCTACGACCGATAGTTGACTTCCGAACATCATCACTTCGCATGCTGTCTGAACATCTACACTGAACGCTGTCATCACTAGTGGGGAAGACAGCCACACAAGTAAGAAACGCCACCCATTTCGTTCAGAGTATGTGGGAAATGACAATCGGCAGCGTCAAGAGGCTCATATCTTTTTATGTGGTTTCTCTGTTCACGAGTCTTCCCGTACCCTTCGCAGTCTCAGTTGCCTGGACCACCCTGGAAACGGATGAGAACCTAAGCAAGAGGATGAACATCAGCACAGACAAACTGTGCTGCTTGATGGAATTCTGCCTCAATACGACATATTTTATTGTCCGTGGCGCTTTCTGCTAACAAACAAGTGGAATTGCCATGGGAGCCACCATTTCAGCTACAGTGGCAAATTTGGCGATGATGCACATCGACATACGCGCTTCGGACACGTTCCCCGAGCAACCAAAAATATTTTTGAAATATGTGGATGATGTTTTTTGTGTGATTAAGGATTCTAACAGCACACTTAAATTCGATTGAGCCGGCGATTCAAGTCACTATGGAATGTGAAAAGAACAACGTTCTTACTTTCCTGGTTGTGCTAGTGAAGGGGCAAAAAGCGGAGGGTAGTGGTGGACAATCGAGTTTCTCTATGTATTGAAACCCACGCATACCGGATGGTATATGCAGTCAACTTCTGACCACCCGACCGTACCGCAAAACATCGATAGTCAAGACACTCCTTAATCACACAAGGGCCATCTGCAGCTAAAAAAATGCGAAAAAAAAGAAGCGATGATTTCCGATGTGGGACAATGGATACCCGAAATGAATTATTCCTCGAGTACACCAGTGACTTGGCGACCGAGAAACTGCCCCCCACCTGCCATCTGCAAAAGATGACCCTAACAAAGAGGCCTATCCCAAACATTCCAACCACATCACTGTCCCATACATACCGAGAATCAGCGAGCTGGGGAAAGAGGGCCTTCAGGTTGCGCACAAACCCATCTCTACAATTGAACGATTCTTACCACGACCAAAAGACCAACTGCCGCAAGAAAGGTTCCCCGGACTGGCCTACGAAATCCCTTGCACAGACTGTCTCCCACCACCTACATCGGTGAGACAAAAGCTTCCCTTAAAGGATACTACAACATCAAAACAATGTGTATAACCTCAATGCCGCACAAAATGCCCTCCCTGAACACCGCGAAAAGATTGACCACTGCATTACTTTTGATGGTGCCCGGGTCATCAACACTGCGAGTAGCCACACCAAAAGACAGTTCTTAGAGTCCTGGCACATTGAAACAATACCTAGAAGTGTTAACCGCTCAACTGGAACCTTACCCAGTGTATATGTGCACGGTCTGCAGAACGAGCTGAAAAAACTCCTCAGCAACAACGGCGAAAAAAAGGACAATGGAGAGGGCGACACCGCGAAGAAAAATTGCAAAATTCAGAGCCGACAAAGCTGTCAGCCCTGAAGAAGGCACCGAATCGTTCCCGAAATGTCGGGTCAGTTCACAGTCTTTACGTATTGTTTTTGGACTCTAACTTTACTGGAGAGTTTATGTTATTAGTATGAAAGTTCATGCATTCACACAGATATCTGTCGAAGATGTTCATCGTACTAAATATTGTAATTCATTGAATATTTAACCAAGGGTATAAGAAGGGTTGAGGGTGCTCTGTTGTTTGTACTGGCTTTAAAATGCGCTTTGTGTTGTTGCAAATGTGTCCTTCTTGCCTCCTAATTAGTTATAAAAAATTGCATGCTTTGAATATTGTCAGGAGAGCATTGCAACATGCCATTCAGACAAATTTTTTAATAACTTACCCCTGTGTTACAACCTTATACTTTGGGAACTTACAACGGTGATGTGGCCATGTAGAGGCCGCTACATTGGATTTTATGTATTGAAACATGAAATTAACGAGCTCTTCTTGCACTTTTAGTCTTTTGTATCTTGTAAGAACTAAAGAATTTCGTTGTCACCTTTAAATTTTAATCATCAATTTCCACAAATTTGGCATTGCTTACAAAGCACAAGTTCAGACTATGTATTTAATAATGCATTGTCTTGTTGCTACATATATATTCCTGCGGAGAAAAGAGTTCTGCAGATAAATTGCCGCAGTGCTCAGTAGTAGAACTTTAACATTGTAATTAGCAAGATATAAATAATTATTCATAAATGACCATGCAAGTGGCTTTAACATCTGTTGCATGTGTGTTATTGTATTCCCTGTCATGATGATGATCTTCATTAAAGCAGTATGGAAACATAGTGGAAATTCTGTAAAATTTGCAGTAATGTAAATAAATTTTTGGTATTGTGATAAACATTAAGTTCCTTGTTCTAACTATAAAAAATATGATGGCTATGTAAGCGCTATCATTTTCTTCACTTTTTTATGTTATCAGGTTCAATTCTTAAGAAATTTTCTATTTATTTTTTCCTAATGAGGTGTTTAGATGTGCATGGTGTGCCTATGGATACTTCTATGCAAAAAAAATTACAATAAGTAATTTCATGTGTTAGTGTTCAATTGTACACCATCAAAAGCACACTTTTTATACGGCGTCGGAATGTCATTTAAAGCAGATTTAATTTTTTGTGCACCTCGTATAGTATTCATCGGCATCACAGTTGCAATTTTTCTGAAATGTGCTGGATTGGGGTGCTGAGGTTGTAAGAGGAGCTTTGATTCTGTTGAGGCAATGTGATGATCTGCTTCACTCCAGTTTCATGTAGTGTACGACACACACTGAATAACCTTTGTATTATCTCAATTTTTTACAGCACCCTTGTCATCTGCATCTCTGAAGCAGTCTTCTCCATTTGCATTTGTACGAGGTCAATTTCATTCCTGCCAACAGTGCACCTATGTGACCCTGGACAAGTTAGCTATGAACATACACCTACAGAACCATAATAGCAAGCCCTTCTTTGAGTGCCACCTGTGTCCAGGTGCATTCACTCGCAATTCAGAGTTTGAATTGCACGTGCTCACACACAAACAATGGCGCCCCTCTTTCTCTGGCCACTGTAATGCAGACTTTTCCCAGAAAAGTACTCTCAGTGACCACATGCTCACCCACACAGGAAAGCGTCCGTTTCATTGTGACCACTGCAATGCATCATTTATGAAGAAAGCCATCCTCATTGCGCATGTCCGCTCTCACACAGGGGAGCGACCTTTTTGTTGTGACCACTGCAATGCATCCTTTAGGCAGAGAGCTCACCTCGTGAAACACCGCCGCACTCACACAGGAGAGCGTCCATATTCCTGTGCACACTGCAGTGCATCGTTTGCGGATAAAACCCACCTCACTGTGCACATGCGCTCTCACACAGGAGAGCGTCCGTTTTGCTGTATTCACTGCAATGCATCTTTTACGCGCAAATATACCCTTATGGAGCATATTCGCACTCACACAGGAGAGCGTCCATATTCCTGTGCACACTGCAGTGCATCGTTTGCGGATAAAACCAACCTCACTGTGCACATGCGCTCTCACACAGGAGAGCGTCCGTTTTGCTGTGTTCACTGCAATGCATCTTTTACGCGCAAATATACCCTTATGGAGCACATTCGCATTCACACAGGAGAGCGTCCCTTTACTTGTCCCCACTGCAATGAATCGTTTATGTTCAAACGCGAATTCAATGGGCACATACGCATTCACACAGGAGAGCCATTTCGCTGTGTCCACTGCAATGAATCTTTTAAGCGCAAATATTCCCTCACGGTGCACATTCGCATTCACACAGGAGAGCGTCCCTTTTCCTGTCTCCACTGCAATGAATCGTTTATGTTCAAACGCAAACTCAATGAGCACATGCGCCTTCACACAGGAGAGGGTTCCTTCTGCTGTGTCTACTGCAATGCACTCTTTACGCAGAAATCTTGCCTTCTGAAACACATCCGCACTCACACAGGAGAGCGTCCCTTTACCTGTGTCCACTGCAATGCATCTTTTCCGCGCAAATCCAACCTTGTGGAACACATCCGCATTCACACAGGAGAGTGACCCCTTACTTGTTCCCACTGCAATGAATCGTTTATGTTCAAACGCGTATTCAATGAGCACATTCGCATTCACACACGAGCCTTTACCTGTGTCCACTGCAATACATCTTTTTCGCGCAAATATTCCCTCATACAGCACATTCGCATTCACACAGGAGAGCGCCCCTTCTCTTGTGTCCACTGCAATGCATTCTTTAAGCGGAAATCCGACCTTGTGGAACACATCCGCATTCACACAGGAGAGCGTCCCTTTACCTGCGTTCACTGCAATGCATCATTTATGACTAAAAGTCACCTTAATGAGCATACACGCAGTCATACAGGAGAGCGCCCCTTTTCATGTGTCCACTGCAATGCATGTTTTTTGAGAAAAACTCATCTCAAGACACACCTCCGAACTCACGCAAAATAGCATTTGACTGCAATGCATGGTTAGCAAAAACACTTCCTCTCTGAACACATGCGTCCTCGTACACAGAGCGCCACTTCTCTTGTGTTCACTACAGTGCATTTTTTGCGGCAAGAGAACTTCATGATGAACATCCGCAACCACACAAAAGAGCGTCTGTTTTGCTGCGTGCACTGCAATGTGTCTCTTTTGTATAGAACAAGCCTTGTGAAACACATCCGCGCTCACACATGGTAGCGTCCCTACTCTTGTGTCTGTTGCAATGCATATCTTTCACAAAAGCACCACCTCACATACCACATGTCCTGGCCATATTCATAGAAGCCGTAAATATGGGAGAAGCAAAGGGCAGTTGCAGCAGAATGCAGAGTGGCAGTTAAAATGACAATTAACAGTTAATAATGATATCTGGGGCTTCTCGTCCCAAAACCACCATATGTATATGAGAGACATTGTAGCGGAGGGTTCTGGAAATTTCGACGACCTGGAGGTTCTTTAACATGCACCAAAATCTGAGCACACAGGACTCCAACATTTTCGCCTTCATTGAAGATGGAGCCTCTCCAGCCGTGACTTTGGGTGTAGCAGTTGAATGCCATAAAAACTAGAGCACAATGGTGGAGCAAAGGTGTCACATAAAGTTTTGAGTGAAAGGTGAGGGGACTGTAGGACCGTGATAAGAAGTGGTAGCGCAGCAGATTTAGTTTTATTTATTTTGTGCGTTAAGCTGGAAAAGGCATGTTAGCCACGTTGCTGCATTTGCTCCGGCACGCAGCATTGCTTTGACGGCACTCAGTCGAAGTGTACAACCGGATTAGCCTTGACTGTACAGACACTGCAGTGCCCACACATAACTCTGCGAAGTGCCTACTGCACCCCGGCGTGCATTGCAAAACAGTGGGATTGCCTGCGACCTTTCGTCACTGTCGGCCTTGCTTCTGATAGCTCTCGAAAGCGGGTGGGCGTGCAACACGCGAAAACGTGGCTTACGTCGGGGTGAGCGGGTGCCCAAACTGCATCTTCTATGAAATCTGTCGCATTGACACACCTTCGGCTATTTCTGCGCTAGTCCTTTAAAACGAGCTCGTACGTAGAACCACGCCCGGAGAGCAACCGGTTTCACTGAAAGTGCACAGGGGACAGGCGGATTTCTGTCTCATCGGCACTAAGTTGACGTTTCACCAGGGATGTCTTTCTTATGGTTGCAAATCCCACTACACATAGCTGTAAGTTTAGATAGTTGTATGCTCACTGAGTTTGCCTTTGCCTCTATGACTATTGTTTAGTTTTGTTTAAATTATATTTTGTTGTTGGTATTTGGGGCGAAGGCTTGAGCCCTCACATACACACGAAAGTGGCGTCCCTGTGGCGAGTTTTTTTTATTTGCCAAGTGTACTTTCCTATCACAGGTCAAACAGGCGACGATTCACCGAGAGTTGTGTAAGGGCGGAGCATCGAGGAAGTAAGAAGCAGCCCTGCTGTTCTGCCAGACGTTCTGAACCGGGCTTAAGGTGTTAGGCACCATCTGCTATGCTGAATCCCATAGGGTAACCCTAGAGACAGTTCATTTCCAAAGTGCTTTCTTTATTTTTCATAACTTTTATGTCTGTAACTATGTACTATACTCTGTACAGTCTGTAAATATAAATTTTTCTCAGCCTTACGAAAACTTCTTAGTGTTTTTACTTCCTCTTCAAGCGACCAGCGAGTCAATCGCTGCTATTTGCATAGCGGCAATACGTCACTTCCTCCCACTTTGCTATACCACCTCGGGTGATGTGTCTCGGGCGCCGAGGGGGAGAGTTGGGTTTACAACATCAAAAGAATTTGAATTCTACTTTGACAGGTAAACTTTGGTGGAAGGTTAAGAAAATTGCTTAGTTCGCCATTTCTCAAAAGGAGAATAGCACAATGCAGAGGTAGTGAAGTCAGTGGAAGAAAAAATAGAACGGAAGAGCCAGTTTCTTGGAGGTTTTCAGTTATATTGCCACTGCTGCTGTTTGTCTAATGAGATGAAAAGGCATAGCAGTCCGGTAGTCAGTGTTCTGGGCATTCGTTTAATGCAGAGATGGATTCTTGTTTTTCCTAACTTTTTTACTGCCATTACCCTTTTGGTCAACAACACTGAACGTGTTTTATGGGTCGCTGCAATGTCTGTATTTCTTATTTGAAACCACTACTGCATGAATATTCGTACCAATGAGCACCAGCTAGTGTTAACTCTGCCTTAAAAATGGATGAGCGGCCCCAGGTACTCAGAATCGTAACTCTGCATATAGAATTTGAAGCAGGTCCTTTGACACTTTAAATAGACGTTGACAACCGACCCTCACATAAAAATGAGACGTTTCAATCCCAAACTGGAGGCTTGTTCACGATAAAAAATTATTGTACATATGGTCCTGTTATGAATCCGTTAAGATATGAACTATGCAATGTGGATGTTTGTAAAGTAAGTTGCCGTTTTATTAACAGTGCATGTCATTGTCTGGGTCGTCGTAGTTCAAGGTAAGGCAAAGTGTAGTTTGGCATTTTTCTGTTATCTTTGCCCTATGACAGTGGATTTAGTGGGATAGCCTCTGTGTGTTCGGCCTGTGCGTTCGATAGAACATTTTTGTTTCTGACATCATTCATGTGCTGCTCGAGTCTTTACTGAAAGTTGCCTGTCCTTTGCTGATGCAACTAGCACTGTAGTCTTCACACAGAATGCTGTAGACCAGGAGTCGGTAACCTGCAGCTCGTGTGGCAGTGTTATGGGGCCTGGGCACGGCATCAAACACCATTCCCCCCTTTTCCTTAGCACTATACCTGAAGGTGTACCTGGCAGTTTTGACCTAAAATAATATTTGGCTTGTAACGCATGTTTGATTGCAACTTTGTGACATGGTTGTTGAAAATAACCATGATTTCTTATGCTCCCCCTTGCACATGTGTGCCCTCTCTCTCTCCTGCACTCTTTCTCTCGCCTCACAATGTCAACGCGAGCAGCATCTGCTAGCGAGTTTCTTGGCTGAAAACAAAAAAAATCAGTGCCCAAGCACTCCGTACAAATGGTTAGGCAACGAAAGATGAAGCAATCGGCCCCGGTGTCAAGCATTGTTTCAATAAGTTATATTGTACAGGTACAGGAGTACTCAAACATTATACTATATGCCGATGACACTAACGTGTTCTTCTCAGGATGGGAATAGCACATCTTCGAACAAGCCAACAGCTGGCTACATTGATTAGATAACGGGCTTGATGCAAAAAAACTTCAATTAAGCGTAAGTAAAACAGTATACTTGCTCTGAATCTAAAGCAGTGAACACGGCTTGTCATCTTCAGCTGCCGTCAAAAAGTGAATATTCTACAGTCAATCACGGTGAAATTCCTGGGAGTTATATTCCATGAGAACATGTCCTGTCACCACATATAGATTCTCTCAAAAGTAGTAATGCCCGCACTGTAGGTGCATTAGACAGGCTGCGATATTTGCTACCCATTAGAGTGATGCACCATATGTACAACGCACTTATACATTCCAGTTTAACATACTGTATTCTAGTTTAGTCAAATACTACACGATTTGGTCCAATGCATTCTTCTGTTGCATTATCGGGGCCATGTGGCCTGTTGGTGCACTAAATCTGCAGATATACATTGAAGCCGGTAGCAAGTTCCTGTACTCGAGGACTTGCACGTGGACACGGTTTTGGGAGCTGATTACCTCTTGTCAGGTGAAGTTCAGCTCACTATGAGTGGTGGCCGATTGAAGATCCACTGCTTGAGACCGAGCATCCTCTCGTCTCAACTACTACACAATACAATTTAGGATCACTTCGAATACTTTAAGACCCTGCGCTATGTGCAATAGAAAACTTTGGACGTATGGTGAGCACCAAAACATATTCCAAAAGTTATATATGGAAGGTACCCAAACGTCATAGATATAAGCTATTCCTTGAAATTGTGTGGCAATTAAAATCTCACAAACATTTCTTTCATAGTTATTTCAGCGTGAAAACAACAGGCTATAATTTCAGAAATGGTTTTGTGTCTATATCACATACTACAACAAAATACGGGGAACGAAAACTTGCTGTTAAAACTCCTAGCCTTCTCAATGACTATGCCTTAATTATAGATCTCCTTTATTCTGGAATCAGGAAGCAATAAAAAAGTATTACTTTCAGAGGACTAAAATAATCAAAGAAGAATGTAGTTCCGTGTCAATGTTACCTGTTGTTTTGGTTTTTCTTTTTTCTCTCCCCACATGTCGGGGTTCGTACAAATTTCCAAAACGAAATTTCAAGGATATTCAAGGAATTTCCAGGACGTGTCACAGGTTTTTCAAAAACTAAAAGTAGCACGTAATGGTAAAATATTTTTACTTCAAAATTTTCAAAATCGACTTTTATTGCACTTATATAGTAGTATACACACATTGCAATTGTAACAAACATGTCTATAGTCTGCACTTTAGCTTCCCTAATTCATATTGCTATAGCACACCACAACAAGGACACAAAAGAGAGACACACACAGCCTTATTTTGGCGCGCTATATTTGTATCAATAACGAACCCCAACCAACTATAGCCCGGCAACGTGGCCTAGATTCACAGCGCGCACAATAGCGAAGCAGCCAGCACCGAATAGCATAATGAGTCTCTCACTTCGTTTGTTCCTGGTTTGATGGAGTAAAACTATAGTCCCTATTGAGTTTGGGGAAGTGAGTGTATACCGACTCACGCCAAATACCTGTTTCGGGAATGGGGAATTTGTCAGGTCTTTGCTGATCTGCACCTGCCAAGTTCAAGGATTCGGAATCTGGAAGATTTCCGCAACGGGTAGAGGGAGAGTGGTTTCGCACTGATTTGTTTTTACCCTTTCTTTCTTGCTCTAAAAAACAGCAGAAAAAATAAGGAGAGTGGTTCAGTAAACCACGGTGTAGCGCAGTCTCATACAGGCCTGGAGTGGCTGAACACCCAATGGTAGGGTTTCCCAACAACAGTAAAAGGTGCGAGTCTCCAAGGGGGGGGGGGTGAACATGCTTGTATCTCTCAAAATTTCTCGTCATCAAAACAACTAGCGAAATCTATTTCTGTCGAAAGAACTCGCGTATATCTTCCTGGGACGCTTGAACAAATGGTACGGCGCCGCCAGCCACCGGGAAAGCGCGGGTCGAAGCTTCGCTCAAGGCCAAGTTACAAAGTATATATAGGCAGTGTACCCAGACAGTGCCTTCGACAGGAACAACGTTACTGGACTCTTTGGACCGGAACGCCAAAACGCTTTTAGCGTTTTTTACACCTTTGTTAACTCTACCACTGCATTAGCCACGTGTCCTCGGCTAATAGAGAGTTTTGCAATAACGCTTGCAGGCGTTGCGGGAATAGCTTTTGCCCTCCTGCAATTTAGTAGGCTGTACTAGAAACACGGAAGAAAGAAAGGTAGGAGAGGGCATGCCCAGCCAGCGCGCTACGTGAAAAATGTGGTGGAAATGACATCACGGCGGCCATATTCACTGGGCACAATGGCGGTGTTACTATGGTTACATATTGCGCAGTAGAGCTGGTAGTAGGGAGCGGCCGCGGCTGGCGGCGGCGTTTGTGCCTCCCCAGGTCTCGTGCTGAGCCGTGGCGGACAATCTCCGTGCTCTGCGCCGCGTTATTGGTTACGCAGTGTTCTCCTGGCAGTTACTGTACTCTTAGCAACGTTTACAAATCATTTTGTTCATCACGGGGTATCAAAAGTGCGTAGAACGAGTGCATGTCCATGTGTCGTGCGGCGGATGACGCGGGTGAACCAATTAGTGTTCAGCAAAATTGCTCAAAGTAACCACGGTCGCAGGATGCTGACGCCGGTGAGTTTCACGCGGAACACAGACACAGTGGCCGGACGCTGCGTCGGCCACGTGGCGGAATGCAACGGTAGAAGGTGCAGTTGCTCAATTAATGACGCGAAAACACTCGCCGTTGTCGGTGAGCTGTTACTCCCTGTTCATACTCGGACGAAATGATTTCGGCGAAGGTGTCGCGCTGGCCCAGAGTGTTGAACCCCGTTCCATTAGTTTCGGATCGTCACGACACGCGCGCTGCGCAGCTCACGTGCACTCCGAGCCGGGGAGAGAGTCGTGCCTTCTATACTTCTGCTTTACATTCGGATGTAAACAAGAGAGGAGAATTTGCCCAGTTTGGTTTTGGGACGTTAAACCCCACATATCAATCAATCATCAATCAGAATTTGCCCAGTCAATATGGCCGACTTCCGGCTTCATCACAGCTTCGCAACGAGTGACGTCAGGGCCTCTCCTACCTTTCCTCAATCCGTGACTAGAAAGGTTGAGTTACAGTGTACTAGAAGCCTCTTCTAGTACATTAGTTGAGTGGCGCGGCCGCCGCTCAACTTCTGATGCGTGGCGCATGGAAAAAATAGAGGGCGCTGAGAGCGAAGTTCAGTTCGGACTGGCACAGTGGATGGACGTGTTGTTTGAGTGCTCCCGATCAACTGCGCAGATAAGTGGTTTTGCATGTTTCGAGCTTGCTTTTATAATTATTAGGCAGGAGTTGAAACCCCTGAAGCGCTATTAAATTTAAGGCTTTCCCGGGGATCAGCCACCAAGTATTTACTAGTTTGTGGGTGTGTGTGATTGTGTTTTTTTCTCTTGCCACCCGGGGGGGGGGGTGCAGGGGTCACGTACACCGAACACGCAAGTTTATGTAGTAGAGCTTCGTAACATCCGGATTCGGTCCATCATCTGAATGCACCATTAGAAAACGGCCGTCGTCGCAGCTGCGGTGGGAGCGCCACTTAAGTAGGGTCGTTTTAAATGTTTTTTTACGTTTTTGCAGCTTATATGCTACAAAAATAACGTAAAAAATTTAAAAAAGGCGTAAACGTAATTATGATTTACTGTATTGTTAATTCAGAAATTTAAAAAGGTGGCGGGTCTTTTGGTAAGGGGTGGTACTTACTATGGTTCTATGTTTCACTATCTGTGAGCACCCAATTCAACGGGAACAGCCACCTAACATCATCATATCTAAGGCGTGCTTTTTAAATGTTTGCGACTACGCGTTAGTATGAGCAGTGGTATGAGTTGGGATCCCTCAGTCACTTGTGGGTTCACAATCACTGACGAAGTGTCGGTTATAGTGACATTTCATAACTGGATGAAATGTTTATAGCTTTTCGATGGTCATTATGTGATCATCAAAAGAAAAAAAAGCCCGTGTATTTCTAAAGATCGCGTATTTGCGCTACAGGAAATATTTAAAAAGAAGGAAGCACGAACTCAATTTCAGGCATTATATTTACAACGTAGTTCAGCTGCATTGTGGAGGACACAATGAAGTAGCATTGCTACGCCACTACAAGGGGCTACGGGGGTGCAACAGCTTGGGCTAGTTGGGATGGCATGACGATAGTTATAGCGCGGGAACAAAAGGACGACACAGAGACAAGAAGGTCCTTCGTGTCCTTCTTGTCTCTGTGTCGTCATTTTGTTCTCACGCTCTAACTAACGTCATGCTATGGGGGTGGCAGACCGGGAACGTGTCATACCCTTCCCCCTCGTCTCAATGTGTGTTTCTACCATGGAATACATGGCACAAAATCACACATACTCGACCACATATACCTGCCCAGACCCCATGTCGGATCAAGGACGTGCGCCCTCCGCTCCCGAAAGAAGTTTCTGCCTCTACGCCTCTGACACCATGTGTGAAAATGCGGAGCTGCCACTACAGCGACTCTTACGATCATATCGTGGTTTTCGTACCTGAAATACCACAGGCTATTATGCATTCAACGATGCACCATGCGATTGCGACGTCACTCTTGAAGCTTTTAAAGACGTGCTATTGTTAGTGATAACAAAGTTAAGTCACCATGCATCGCTTGTCATAGGGATGAAGGAATAAACTGCGATAGGTACTTGAACAAATAATGCTTTGTTATAGCAATAACATTGGTGGTTTCAGTTTTTCTGTTCCTGGTATGAATTATTCACAGGAACTCACGGACTTGTGATGTGTGTCGTTGATGAAATGATGTCTTGCCCGAAGATCTTTTCGAACCAAAAAAGTTCATTACAGTTAGAAAGAAAAGAAGCGCTGTAAAAGGAAATCGTTTTACTGGATAGCTTACCTAACATAACATTTAACAGTCTCAACGTTGCATTCTTGGCCGATCCCCCAAAATGGGTACGTGTTATGTATCTAGGGACGCAAAGCAAAGGGATAGGTAAAGAGTGTGCATGCGAACTCATGGACTTTTGATGTGTGTTGTTGATGAAATGTTGATGCTGCGCCCGAAGATCTTTTCAAACCAAAATAAAAAAAGTTCATTAGAGTTGGAGGAAAAGGAAGCGCCGTAAAAGGAAATCGTTTTATGGGGTAGCTTACCTAAAATAACATTTAACAGTCTCTACGTGGCATTCTCCAGGCAGTAGGAGATTATGGCATCGGCACTAGAAACGCCAAAGGAGAGCTGCTAGTGGAATTCACAGAACTCAATAATTTGCGGATTTTGAATACCTGCTACCGAAAACGAGAAAACCGCAAGTGGACATGGAGGAGCCCTAATGGCGAAAATAAGAACGAAATAGACTTTATAATGACTGCACACCCAGGAATCGTGCAGGATGTGGAAGTGGTTTGCAAGGTACGATGCAGTGACCATAGAATGGTACGGTCTCGAATTCGCCTAGACTTGAAGAAGGAACGATAGAAACTGACACGCAAAAAGCCAATCAATGAGCTAGCACTGAGAGGGTAAGTACAAGAATTCAGAGTGTCGCTGCAGAACAGGTACTCGGCTCTTAGTGAGGAAACCAACCTTAGCGTAGATACAATGAATGATAATCTGACGAGTATCATTACGGAGTGTGCAGTGGAAGTTGGAGGCAGGGTAGTTAGACAGGACACTGGCAAGCTTTCCCAGGAAACGAAGAACGTAATTAAGAAGCGTCAAATCATGAAAGTGTCAAGTACAACAGACAAAATAGAACTCGCAGAGCTTTCGAAGTTGATTAATAGACGTAAAGTATGCGATGTAAGAAGGTATAACATGGAGAGAATTGAACACGCTCTGAAAAACGGAGGGAGCGTCAAAGCAGGGAAGAGGAAACTTGGGATAGGCAAAAGTCGGATGTACGCACTAAGAGACAAAGAAGGCAAAATAACTAACAATATGGATAGGATAGTTACAATAGAGGAGGAGTTTTACAGAGATCTGTACAGTAGCCGAAACAACCACGACCTTAATACTATAAGAACTTTGTTTGTTTTTTAGCACTGTAATTTATCTTGAATGTATCTTTCCTATTCATACACATGCTTTTTATGGACAATTTTTTGAACACCTGTATATACTACATTTCCCCCCAAACATGTGATTGCACATACATAGCCCCTGATTCATTTGTATTATGTTTTTAATAGATCCATTACTAGCCAATAGGCTAAGGATCCAGACATTCGTGCACGTATTTGGTGAATATGAAAAAGAGACAATAAACAATCTTCAAACTAGCAGTAACCCAGATGACACCCCAACAGTAATGATAGAAAAAGTCAGAAAAGCTTTGGAGAGCATGCAAAGAGGCAAAACTGCTGGTGTGGATCAGGTAACATCAGGTCTGCTGAAAGATGGAGGACAGATTGTGTTAGAAAAACTAGCCACCCTGTTTACGAGGTGTCTCCTGACGGGAACCAGAGTCTTGGAATAACGCTAACATCATCTTACTACATAAGAAAGGAGATGACAAAGACTTCAAGAATTACAGGCCGATCAGCTTGCTCTCTGTAGTATACAAGCTATTTACAAAGGTAATTGCTAACAGAGTAAAGAAAACATTAGAATTCAATCAACCAAAGGAACAAGCAAGATTTTGGTGCATGCCACTCAACAATTGACCACATTCATACTATCAATCAAATAATAGAGAAATGCTCAAAATATAACCAACCACTATTCATACCCTTCATAGATTACGAGAAGGCGTTTGATTCAGTAGAAATATCAGCCGTCATGCAGACACTGCGGAATCAGGGCGTAGATGGAGTATATATAAACATTCTGGAAGAAATCTACAGGGGATCAACTGCTACCATAGTGCTTCATAAAGAAAGCAAAAGAATACCAATCAAGAAGGGTGTAAGGCAGTGACACACAATCTCCCCAATGCTATTTACCGCGTGCTTACAGAAGGTTTTCAGAAGCCTAGAATGGGAACAGTTAGGGATAAGAGTTAATGGAGAATACCTTAGTAACCTGCGCTTCGCCGATGACATTGCATTGCTGAGTAACTCAGGGGACGAATCGTAACTCATGATTACGGAGTTAGACAAGGAGAGCGGAAAGGTAGGTCTTAAAATTAATCTGCAGAAAACGAAAGTAATGTACAACAACCTCGGAAAGGAGCAGCGCTTCGAGATAGGTTATAGTGCACTTGAAGTTGTAAAAGACTATGTCTTCTTAAGGCAGGTAATAACCGCAGAGCCTAACCACGAGATTGAAGTAACTAGAAGAATAAGAATGGGGTGGAGCACATTGGGCAAGCACTCTCAAATTATGACAGGTAGATTGCCACTATCCCTCAAGAGGAAGGTATATAACAGCTGTATCTTGCCGGTACTTAGCTACGGAGCAGAAACCTGGAGACTTACAAAGAGGGTTCAGCTTAAATTGAGGACGACGCAGTGAGCAATGGAAAGAAAAATGGTAGGTGTAACTTTAAGAGACAAGAAGAGAGCAGAGTGGATTAGGGGACAAACGGGGCTTAAGGATATTATAGTTGAAATAAAGAAGAGGAAATGGACATGGGCTGTGCATGTAGCGCGTAGACAGGATAACCGCTGGTCATTAAGGGTAAGCGACTGGATTCCCTGAGAAGGGAAGCGGGTCAGGGGGAGACAGTAGGTTAGGTGGGCAGATTAGATTAAGAAGTTTGCGGGTATAAATTGGCAGCAGCAATCACAGGACCGGGTTAACTGGCGGAACATGGGAGAGGCCTTTGTCCTGCAGTGGACGTAGTCAGGCTGATGATATGATGATGATGATGACGTGGAATTTTTGGCATATCCGCCAAAGTAAGTACGTATTATATATCTAGGGCAGCAAAACAAATGGATAGGCGAAAAGCCTGCACGCTTGCCATTGGGTTTCGGACTCAAGCCAATGGGCGAGTTCGAGGACCTGAAAACGTCGACAATGTCCGTCCGAGCAGTCGATTGTCGAATCAGTCTGTAGCTCTGCCAGTCGGGCAGACGCGAGCGCCAGAATGACCATGCATGCTGCACCACACCCCGAGCCCTCGCTACATCGACACCGCCAGTGTTTTCCTCAACGCACCACGACCTGTCAGCGCCCTACTCAACACACCTTGTTCTTTTTGGGAATTCGGTGAGACCCTCGTTATGTGTAGGTTGGATTTTTGTTGCCGACAGGAATTTGTTTGTTCGTTTGTTTGTTTGTTTGTTTGTTTGTTTGTAGCCTCTAATCCATGACTCATACCCACTCTGGTGGATTGGCCAAAAGAACATATAGCCTCATATGGACGATAACTGCAATGTTGCTTACAACGAAAAAAATAGGGGGGGAGGTGTATAGTGAAGACAGTATGTTAAAAAAAGAAACCAAAGATTTAGATAGTGAGGAAAAAGAATCAACAAGAAAGTAGACACTAATAGCTACAACTTGATTTTGGGAGTCGACTAGACAGCTGGTTGAATTCTTCTTGTGACCTCTTCTTTTTCGTTTTCTCCAACTAAGAAAATCATGGTGTGCAAGCTTTCATTGATCAAGGCAGCGGTGATGATGTTTGGTCGTGACCCGAATGGTGAAACGATGTGGTCACAGCGCGAAACCGGGATGAAACCGTATGGTCAAGCTGGCGTCACCTAAACTTTTTCGGAATGATGCCATCCTATTTCACAGCCTCAGGTAAGCGCATGCTTTCAGGGTGCAAGAAGATTGTGGGTGGACGAGCAGTCTGATGAGGCACGCAATGACATCTTGGCAAGCAGAATGAGAGGCTATACGAAGGCATGCCTTGGTCTTTAAACACGAGTTCTAAAGAACAAGGCAACTTTCAGAGGACTCAAGTGCGATGTTTCATTTGTGTCAAAAGTCCATAAGGCATACTGCTGTCGCACGCAAGTCGAGCAACTTAAATTTGTGTATATTCATCCTCTGTAAATGGTACCGTCATTCTACTTCAACCGCCATCTTTCACAAAGCCATCTCGAACACAGTAAAAGAGGCTCCACTAATCTAAACAAGACTGCAGGAGGAGCTGTGCGGAAGCCCTGCCGTTGTCGCGTGCTGGTGTGCGGAGGCAGCGACGACAAAAAAAGCAGCGGCTGAGTACTTGAGTGTGGGAACGAAAGAGTTGATTTTTGTAATGTAGTAGAATTACTTACGCGATAGCGATCGAGAGCTTGTAGCGCAGAAAATCCGCCGTTGGCGTTAATGACGGCGTCGTTGGATGCTAGTGAAAAATTATCCGTTACCGAAAAATTGGAAAAACTGCAAATAAAATAAATAATAAAAGATTGGTCCGAGTGAGATCAGAACCCGGGCCGTCTGGGTGGGAAGGAGGTGACATACCACAAAGTCACGGTGATTCAGTGCATTTAAAATTGCGTGACGGAAGCGTGAAATCGCGTCAGGCGTCGAAAGATGCGAATTGCGAAACGAGGGGGTGTTTTCAAGACCCACCCATTACAAACATTCAGAGTTGGTGGTTTCAAGCCGAGCTCCCATCATTGCTCCTGGTCTAACTCGTTCGACCCACTACGGCGAACATCGCAGCGCGCGGATTCTGTTGAACTCACGTAGGGGGTGCACTGGGGGCGAGAAATCACTATCGCGTTCATCAGTCAGAGGCGAAGCTTAAGGGTCCCCCAATTTTTTCGTTTTGCTTTTCGCTACAGACGCAAGGTGGACGCAACGTCGCAAGAAAGTCACCGGTTGTGTTTCACTACGAAGACGCTCTAATGTCGACGAGAGTCAGGACTGTGGTATTCAAAAGCGAGGAACGCTCGGCACGCTGAATGCCGGGCGAGCTGTTGGAGATGGCTGTATCAGCCTACACGGCCTCATGAAGCAGTAAAAGCATTTTCCTATGTCGCTGACTGGTTTCGGATGTGGCACTATGGCATATGGAATCACCAATAACATCCCCGCCACTGTGGCCTAGTGGTTATGGCACTCGACTGATGACCCGAAAGTCGCGGGATCGAATCCCGGCCGCGGCGGCTGCATTTGCGATGGCGGCGAAGTTGTTAAGGCCCGTGTGGTTGTAATCAGGCGCACGTTATATAAGGGTCGAAGTTTCCACTACGGCGTCTCTCATATCGTGGTTTTGGGATGTTATTGCCGATGAAAGCGCTTTATTATTACCGATGAAAGCACTGTAGGCTGACGTGTTCATCGTGTCAGCTGACTTCTCAGGAACTGTCGCTATGTGTAATCCTCTGCATCAGTAATGTGCTGGCATATTACAACCTCAGGTACTTCCTCCACAAAGGTTTTCAAGTGAAGTTTTTGCCCGCATAGCTTCTGTCGGTTGCAGGTGAGGCGTAGTTAACAAGTATGGGCTTAATGAAACATGAGCACACAAGTTCAGCCAAGTCTTGGCGATGCTGGTCGCCGCCCATTGCACATTTCAAAAGGGCTGAATCTACTAGCGCTGGCACAGCTACGTTTAGCAAGGATGTCAGGGGCTTTTGGAGATCACGCCTCTCCTTCAGTGCACGGCTAGCAAGCATTCTTAGAGTCCCAAGAACGTAGAGAAGTTCGTCGGATGGGTACAGATGTCCGCATCTGCCCTGTTGCCTGGTGAACTGTTGCAGCGGCTGGCTACTGGGAACTTGACAACCGTAATCACAATCGATGTGTTCCTTTACAACACGCGTGATGTAACCGCCCATATATACGGTGGCCATAACTTGCAGGGTTGGTAAGATGGCTGGCACAGTTCATACATTGAAACGCTTGAGAACGTTTGTGGCGCCTCGTTGGATGTTCGGGTTACAGCAAAGAGTGCATTGCTTGGTCCGGACTCTTGCTCGTGTAGGACGTTGCTGCCTTCAGGCACGGCTGCTATTCCCGTTTTCAGCAGCTTCTCGAGGCCTGGCATTGCAGACCGCACGTCCAGGGTGTCATTCGATCCCAGTGATCTTTTCAACGTACCGAACAGAGATTCCATAGGGTCACTAATAAACTTCCTGGTGAGCACAGCACAAAGCAAAACTCATTTTTCGAAAGCAAATGCTGCATGAAATTTACCTACCGTTGAGTACGTTGTTAGGAGAAGCGCTTCGTACGTTTCTGCAGTGACAGAATTTTTGCGTAGAAGGTTACGTGTTATTTTTTTCTTTCATACACATAGGAAAAGATAATTCGAGCCATTCGAGGTGGCTGTCCTCGGGGTCTTCGTAGTGCCTCGCATCAGCTAGGGTTGTTCTGATGAATGTACTGTGAGGTGTTGTTGCTCGTGTCATGCAGCAGAAAACAGCAGTAAATATTTCGCATGAAAACGATCGCAGGTCCTGCTGACGCGAAAACAGCGTTGCAGTTGTGCCCTATTTGCTCTCTCAAAAACTCTAAGGCTGCCGTTACACTGGGAGATAAAATTTTCAATGCACGCCCTACAGGCATTTTTTCAATATGTTTGGATAGACGTGCTTCCTAGTTAGTTTTCTTACAGGTTTAACAATGAGATTTTCCTGCAGGTCGCAGATATTTTTCAAATAACGGGAAGATATTTCTTCGTTTGGGCCAATTTCTCTTTCTAAAAAATAAGACCACATGCTTTTCAGCACGTGGCAGCAGTCGAAACTCAAAAATAACAATCTCTAAAGCTCAACCAGGCGTTCGATTCTATTGGTTAGAAATCCTTCACACAGTTTTTTCATGGCACTAACATTTGTCTTGTGGGTTCGGCCACGACTCTGTCGACCTTCAATCTTGATTCCTCCACGTTCTTGATAACTGTTCGGGCCACCTGCGCCAGTTGAGTACCAGTGAGGCGCTGTGTAAAAAAATACGACACTGCGATTCTCGACAATGTGACAGGCCATTTATGACGAAGCACAACAGCGAATTTGCCAACACGGGCTCATTCACCGGGTCTTCCGCGCATGTGTCAAGATGGCCTAAGAAACAATCTTGCCGTTTTTGGCATTGCAACTTTGGTTTTATGATGAGGAACATGATGAGGATACATGATGATATGAGAACATGAGGATACATGATGAGGAAGCAATTCCAACCTCGCCTTGACGCAGGCGAGGTTAGAATTTCGCTCTGTGCTTTTGAGCGCAGCCTAATCAAGGAATGAAAGCCTGTTTCTCCACTCTGTCCTCCGATGAAATCTCGGTAGGTTGTTCTCCCAGCCATCTTGAGCAGTACTTCTTTTCTGGCGTGTTCATAAGCTTTGTTGATGAGGTGCCTCAGTTTGATGCAGTGACGCACAACGCCTTCCGACCAGGTGGGTTTTTTGCGTCTGGAATTAATTATCTGACTCCAAAGAAATATTGCTCTTGTGTCTTTCTGCTTGGCTTGCTGCCTTTTGTACGACATGTCCGCAAAGTTGCAGTCTTCTTTGATCTTATCTAATTCTGCCCTATACTTATCAACTGTTTTCTGGAGTCTGCCGATTCTTCTTTTCATTTCATTTTCTTTCCTTGGCCATCGCACTCTCTCGCTTGCAAACTGCAAGCCTCATCTTCGTCGAGCTTCGTCTCTTCGACAGGCATACGAGACTCGTTGTCTGAGTGATCATTGACAGTCCTCGTCTGAGGTACACACAGTTGCTCTAGTGACGCAGTAAAGAATGGTCTTGATGACTCTTCCTCGGTGGTCGTTTCATGTTCCATGGGCGTCTCTGTCTCACTAGCTGAGTTTTTCGTTGCTTCGTCTTTTCAGGTTGCTCTTGTGACTGTCACATATGCTCAAGTGCCTTTTCTGCTTCGTACACACTCGGAACTTCTTGCGATCTCTATGGAAAGATCGTCGGTACTGAGCCCTTGTTCAAACAGCGCCTTTAGCCAACTGTGAAATCATTGTTTTTGAAATGTTTGCTGCAGACCTTCACATAATTCACATGTGTGGTCCTTCCATGCCTGTCGATTGCTCTAAGCAATCGACAGGCATGGAAGCCTTGGTTTTCACACTGTAATGTCGACAGGGATTTTATGATATGATACACCTGGTGCCTTTTTTTTTCGCATTCGGCTTGCAGTTGGGCACACAACAGTATGCCATCTTCCTGTGAAGAGAGAGAGAAAAAAAAGAACAATGATGTTTTGACTCTCTCACTTCTTAAAATCGTATAGAACGACATTTTTATTGTAACTGTTAGCGTATTGTGAATATATCAACCGTACCCTTTCAGAAAGCAAAACATATTACTTCGACAAGACACATAATAATTAGGGGTGTGCAAATATTGAACACTTCAAATAATTTTCAAATAGTGTGTTCTATGCGCCCGGAATTTTACTATTCAAAGTATTTTAACTTCCAGAAAACAAATGCGGTCAATGCCCGAATAACAGTGGTCCCTTCAAACTTTTGGTATGCTTCGCCGTTTCTCGCAATTGCTTAGCGGCAAAGCTGTCTTTCAAATTAACGCGTATATTTATTTATTTTTTGCGTTATTTACGGCTCCGGACTCGAAGAGCAGTTATAGGCAGTCCAACGGGCCCACGACGCAGCGGAGAGCCTTAGTCTTTCTGTTCCTACGTATGAGTGGCCTGCAACGTGTTAGAGCGCGTCCCGATGGGCCACATTAAAGTTTATCCATCCATCCATCCATCCATCCATCCATCCATCCATCCATCCATCCATCCATCCATCCATCCATCCATCCATCCATCCATCCATCCATCCATCCATCCGTCCGTCCGTCCATCCGTCCGTCCGTTCATCGCCCGCACCCTCTACAAACATTCGTGGATAATTTTCTAACAAAGACATTACCTTTTTTGCACAGCTGAAAACTACTGCTATGATGCCAGCGTTACAAACAAAAATTTGCGCTTTTTTTTGCTGCATATGTAATTTTTTGCGCCTTACACACGAGCAAATGCGGTATTACGTTCACTCAAGAAAAAAATGGTTTTCATCAATACAAAGACAATAGGCTTAGCAGAGGTGGGGTTCAATTATTGCCGTTGTGGACCCGAAATTTGGGCAGAAATTAAAATACCGACACCAAACATCTTTAGCACCCTCAGTTTCAGATTTTGTTTCATATTCACATCTACGAGGCACATTAGAAACTCTACACTAAAAAAAAATGTGTGCTCTTATACACCATAATAATTGGGCTGCCATAGATTTCAAAATAGTGAAGAGGCTGAGGCAATGACATCTTTTGCTTTCACGTGTATAGTATTGTGACACCACACTGGTAGCAACCAACCAAGTAAATAAATACAATTTGGCCTCCACATTGTCTCATCCTTGATGAAACAATTAGGTAAAACCATCCCTCCACCGCTTCACCAACCCGACCACCAAACAAAACCATCCCACGTTCCTATCTCATAATAATGTGCTCATGGATCTCTTGCTACTCTATAATATCACCTCGAAGTAATCGAAAAACATTTGAAAAACATTCCAACGTCATTCGAAAAATATTCGATTCGCACTCAAACTTCATTGTTCGAATTCGCTTCGCGCCTAAAATTTCGCTATTCACACAGCTCTAATATTGCTTTAAACGGTGACATATATGCAATCATAAACTTCTATCGCGTGTAATGGAATCCACTGTGGGCAAGAAGTACAACTTGAACTCACAAACAAATTTTCTACAACATAAAAAGTAAGCGTACGGTGACACAGTCGTAGCGAAAATCACTGCACTATCAAATCACATTTAGTTCACTACATTCGCAAATACTTGATTTCGGTGCTCCAGCGTAAAATCTTCACTTCTTGAACATAACCTTTACCTTCTTGGTGTCACAGCTGCGGAGAAACTCAAATAAAACAGTAAAACATTCACAACGTCGTTCCGTCGCTTTTCAGTCCCCTTCCCCCCCCCCCCCCCAAAAAAAAATTGCCTGCTACTTCAGTCGTCTGCTTTGGCTGAACCCCGTGGCACGCCTGAGAAAGAGAGAGAGAGAGAAGACTTCATTCGCAGGACCCTGCGCGCAGGTAGTTTCCGGTCGTACAGGGCTTGGCCTACCCTCATAGGATGGATGGATGGATGGATGGATGGATGGATGGATGGATGGATGGATGGATGGATGGATGGATGGATGGATGGATGGATATGGCTGAGCCCTTTAGATCGGGCGGTGGCTAGCGCCACTAAGCCGTAATACTCAATGAACCAAAAGCTATATTTTTTTCCTTAAAAAGTGAGTTTGAGGATTCGTACTTTGCAGTGAAGAGTTTAATTTTCACTCGTGCCTTGACTTTAGCCACCAATCAGATAACCTCATTCTAGTTCAGTCTACCCGCTTAAAGTCTATTTTGCCCTCCCGGTCCCTAAACCCCAGTGCTTTGAAATACTCTGCGCCATCATCCTGAACTATAGTGTGAAGCCCTTTACAGAACATTATGAAGTGTTCGGCAGTTTCTTCTTCCTCTCCACACGCACTGCATACCGTGTCTACCCCTTCGTACTTAGCCCGATATGTCTTTGTTCGCAATATTCCCGTCCTAGCCTCAAACAGTAGCGAACTACCCCGAGTATTATCCTAGATCCTTTCCTTGGCGATTTCCTGCTTAAAAGTTCTATAGATCTCTAGTGCGGACTTCTTAATCATGCCAATTCTCCACATATCGGTCTCCGTTTCCTTCACTTTCTTCTTAACGGATAGTTTTTTTTTTGGTTTGGCCACCTGCTGTTATCTAAGTATTTACAAGTCAACCTCCTGGTTCGCTTCCTCCATTTTGTATCGACATTCCTCATGTACAAGTAGCTGAAAATCTTCCTAGCCCAACGCTCCTCCCACATTTCTCTCAATCGCTTCTCAAATTTTATCTTGCTGCTAGCTTCCTTGCCCTCAAATGATGTCCATCCCATGTAACCTTGTACTCCCTGATTTGGTGTATCCCCGTGAGCTCCTAAAGCATGCCTACTTATTCCACGTTGCTTAATTTCTAATCTTGCTTGAACTTCTGATCTCATGCACAAGACCGCATTGCCGAACGTCAGCCCAGGAACCATGACCCCTTTCCATATTCCTCTCACAACATCATACCTATTGTAATTCCACAGTGCCCTATTTTTCATCACTGCTGCATTCCTGTTACCTTTAGTCGTCATGCATATTTCGTGTTCCCTCAGGTACTCGGTCCCATTGCTTATCCTTACGCCCAGATAATTGTATTTATCTTTTATCACTAGCGTGACCTCCTGTATTCTAAGCTCAATACCTTCGTTATCATTGAAAATCATGACTGCTGAATTTTCCTTACTGAATCTGAAATCTAACCTATCTCCCTCATTACCACAGATGTCCATCAATGTCTGCAAATCTTCCTTGTTGTCGGCCATTAGCACTATATCATCTGCGTACATTAAAGCTGGTAGTGCTTGATCAATAAGTTTTCCTTGTTCGACTAAAGAGAGGTTAAAGCCCAGTCCACTTCCCTCTATTTTTGCCTCTAATCCTTGTAGGTACATGTGAATAATAAGGGTGACAGGGGGCATCCCTGCCTAAGCCTCCGTTTTACCTCTGCAGGCTTGGATACCTGTTTTTCCCACTTTATAACTACCTTGTTACCTTTATAGATACCCTTTAAAAGATTAGTGACTAAATGTTCTACGCCTAGTGTGTCCAGTTTTCCCCACAATTCCTCTTGAACCATGCTATCGTACGCTCCCTTGATATCCAAAAATGCTAGCCACAGGGGCCTGTGTTCCTTTTCTGCTATTTAGATGCACTGCGTCAGTGAGAACAGATTGTCTTCCAACTTCCTGTGTTTCCGAAACCCATTCAGCAGTTCCCCCAGCACCCCCTCATCCTTTATCCATGCCTGCAGTCTTTCCTTTATAATCTGCATCGCCAGCCTGTACACCACCAATGTCACTGTTATAGGAGGGTAGTTGTTTATGTCAGCTTTGTCACCCTTTCCATTATAGATCATTCTCATCCTGCTAAGTTTCCATCCATCGGAAACTTCACCATCGATTCTTATTTCGCTCACTGCCTTTATAAAACTCTGCTCTAGGCTCGTCTCATTTCTTATGGAGTTCAGATGGTTCCGAAATTTCGCAGCTGCCTCTCTATCTTTTTTATGTACTTATGTTAGCCACTGAGCTCCCTTTCTTTTAATCTTTTCATTGATCAGAAGGGATGCATCCCTTCTGCAGCTTAGAAAGGTTTCCCATTTTCTTTCAACATCATCTGTCGGTTCACCCCACTGCTTAGCATGTCTGTGTTCCCTAGAGGCTTCCTGACGTTTTGCTATGGCTCTCTTAACTTTTTCATCCCACCAACTTTTGGATTTGTGTCTTGTTTTCTGGGGTCACTTGTCACGCGTCTTAGCAAGCTCTAGCTCAAAGAGTCTAATTGAATTCGTATATGTCCACACTGTCTTATTATCCTCTGTGATTACTTTCTCAATTTGTTTAGTGGCTATTTCAATTTGCCTTTCTTGATAAAAAATTTCCTGTAGTTGCTCATCTTGTCTCCTTCCCACTTTCACTGCTCTTCCAAAACTTAGCTTGATACGTTTCTGATCACTACCCAGACTTCTGGAGCCACCTTCATCTATGTGCATTCCCCTGAGCTTATTATATATCCTATGTGACATCAGTGCATAATCTATCGTCGACTGCAGCCTTCCTACCTCCCATGTTATTTGCCCTTCACACTTCTCAGTACTATTGCGAATGATCAAATCAAGCCTTTCACACATATCCTTGATCATTTTGCCTGTCGGGTCGGTATACCCATCTATATCTTCTATGTGCGCATTCCATGTGGTTTAGTCTAATCAGCGCCTCCAATATTTTTTCGTGCCTGCCGTGTGAGCGCCGCCGCGCCCGCCATACCCTCTCTCTTTACTCTCTCAATTTTGCCCCTTGACGCCGCTCTGCGGCTCTGGGCTATTGCCCTCTAGCAGACGACGCTCGCCGTCGCTCGCGTGCCGGTTTTCTGCGCTTCTTTTGTCGTCTGCTTAGAGAAACGCGAACCTTGCTCCTGGTTATTGCTATCACAATAAAAGAAGAAGTATTCACGCATAATAAATAATAAAGGTTAAATAAACTGTCAGTATGCCTCTTACCGGAGTGATAATTTGCGTCCCAGTCACCTTGCAGGCGACAAGTTTAACCCGTCGTTTGGTCGCAGTGGCAGATGTAGGTCCGTCTGTTTGCTTCAGCGGTGCTGTCATCCGGCTTTTTAATCGGCCACCACGCACGGCTGCGGCGTTCCGTTCTGCACTTCTAGCCAACAAAATAAAGAAGAAGGTGTGTCATTTCACTAAATTCCAGTGAACACTGAGCTACGTGAACGATGGCTACAAGTTATCGCGTGGAAGAACTGCGTGCTTAATTCCACTTCAAAATACGAGGCCGTGTGCAGCCTCCATTTTGTGGAAACTGACTTTAGGGAAAATACCAAAAGACGCATGCTAAAGCCTGATGCGGTGCCCAGTGTGTTTCCGCATTGCCCATCCTACATGAGGAAGGAGCCACCAAAGGTGAAAAGCTGCAGCAGCACTCAGAAAAGAAAGCGCGATTCCTCAACGAATATGTTAGCAAGTCTGTCAATTCAAGAAATCGATTTGCGCCCTGCAACAGCGCCAAAAGTTCGCGCAAACACGCTTGCCGAAGCCACTGAGCCGAGTAGTTGGCAACAACCAGAAAGTGTTGTTCCAAGCGACGTCCAAGACTTGTCTTTTGTAGCATCAGCTATTGACTACGGTCATTCCGCAAACTTTCCTGAGCCAACTGATGCGAAGCCAGTGGAAGAGGGTGCAGGTGCGCGTGCCTTCAGGATCTTTGGTGCTCAAGCCGACAGCGGAAGCTCCGCAACAGCCTTCTTGGAGCGAAAAAATTGGCGCGACAAAGGAAGGGCGTGGAAGCAACGAAATGACAGGCTGCAGGCAACAGTGCCTGCAAGAAAGAGCTGCATAGATTGAAGGGAGAGGGCTACGTAAGCAAATTTCTTCAAGAAACCAGATACTATGATCAGGGCTGCACTAAAGCCAGAGTGATAATGGACCAAGTCCTAAACTATAAGGTTAAAAAACCTAAGTGGTATGAAACCACTATACGATAGCGCGTGTTCCTGAGAAGCCTCTCAACGAAGTCATACGAGTACATCAGGACCGGGCTCTTCGCACTCCCGTGCAGAACTACGCTACTAAGATACATGGAAACAACTGTCGCAGAAGTAGGCTTCAGTGAGCTAGTCAAGCAGAGGCTCAACACTGAAATCAACTGCCTCGGGACGGAGCAAGCTAAACTTTGCAGCCTCATCATAGAAGAAATGAGAATAAAGCAAAGGCTTGAATACCACAAACAAAGAGACGCCTGTTTGGGAGACATAGACAAAGGCGCTCTCAACCAAGTATTGTCAGATTCGGAAAGAAGCGAACTAGCTTTTGTGCTTTTTGATCTGTGACCTTCACGTTACGTTTCGGATCCCAGTGGGATACTTCTTTACCAGACCATGCACTGGTGAACTACTTGCGGAACCGACCAAGCACATCATCAAGAGAACTGAAGAATTGGAATCCGATATAGTTCAGGTTGTGACGGACAACCACAAAATAAACGTCGCTGCAATGGAAATATTATCAGTGTGGCAACCAAAAACCCGAGTGCCTCATCCCACCGACCCAAGCTTCAGTTTGTTTCTGGCATTCGATCAGAGTAACATCCTCAAAAACATCCGATCGCAATTTCTGGCACGAGAATTGGGAAGAAATGGCGAAATTTGTTCAACCTGTATAAAGGACCCCTACAAGATGCAGCGGGGCTCGATTATCAAGCCGGTCCGTTTTATCACGAGAAATTGCATCTATCCGTCTAATATAGAAAAAAAAGGGAGTCTAGCCTGCCACAGTTGTTTTCACCAGCCGTGACAGCGGCTTTGTTCTTCACGAAATATCATGGCGGGCACACGTGCGGCGCAAAGTTCGCCAGCGTCGGTCCAACTGTTGAGCTCACGAATAATGTGAACAGATGGTTTACTCTCATGGACGTCAGAAATTGCCAGCAGCATATGCACCAGAACTATCCAGCCACCAGGCAGTTTGAAGATCATGAGGACTCCAGACTTCATTGACTGGAACTTGTTTTTAAATGCGAAGCATTTCTTAGCGAACTTCGGCGACTTTGAGCGCTTCTATCTATCTAACCGCTTACGACTTTCAGCTCTCCTGGCCGTTTCGATTGTGGTATTGATACCAAAATTGGTATGGCATAACATGACTGTATGAAGAACATATTTGACTATTCATAACACTAAATTCATGATATGTATGTCATGAATGTCGTGATTTACATTTTATCGTCCTGGAGCTCTTGCGGTCGTTTTGTTCACATTGCATGTTGCAATACTGGTATGGTATGGCGTGATCGCATGGCGAACATAAGTGACAGACCAAAACATGAAAATTGTGACATGCGTGTCATGTAACAACATGACTACATGCCACGCTCCTGAAGCGCTCGTGGCCGTTTCGCTAGCGTCACATATACCAAATTCGGTATTATGGTACGTGAATGGTTGACGAAGGTACGTGACAGGTGCATACATGATAAGCATGATGTTTGTCATCTAACAACATGACTACATGCCACACTCATGATGCACTCGCGGCCGTTTCGATATATATATATATATATATATATATATATATATGGGATATGGCACAACGGGAGCGTTGTCAACAAGGATAAATATACTTATTTCCCAACAGTTTCGGGAGGGGTCTTCCCTTCATCAGGGGATGAGTTACACTGACATGAATTTCCAAACTTCGTTGCTGCCGCGTCCCTCTCACCTTGAAACATGTTTGCGAGAGTGAGAGGGAACTAAAAAAGGGGGAGAAAAAAAAAGAAAAGAAAGAAAGTAAAAACGAGGAAGAACCACTGTCAACACTGAGAACGAAACCAACTGTCCGTGTACGTCCACATACGTTTCTGATCAAGTGCTGTTTAGTTTTCGACGTCTGTCGGGCCACCCAAGATTGTCGCTGCGGTGCCGGGAGGGTCCGTGACGGCGTGCGTAAAGAAAGGGTTTCCCCGTAATGGGTCGGTCGGCGTTCGGCGTGCGTAAAGAAGGGTTTCCCGTTAATGGTCAGTCGGCTCTTTTTACCTTTAATCTTCGTCCGTTTGCCTTCAAAGGTCATCAAGTGGTAGGCGAACGAAAACACTTTGTATGTGCATAAGAAAAAAAAAGAAAAAAAGGAAGAAAAAAAACGAAAAACAAAAACAAGAAAGGACAGTGTACACGGTGGTTCTTTTTGCTCTGACAAGAATGTCCTTCAGGACATTCTTGTCAGAGCAAGAACAACCACTCCCGAATTTCAATCAGGGTGCCATTCCTGCGGAAAAGCTCGATGCAAGGTATGCCCACAGATGGTCACAGCACGGGAATCCAAAGCGAACTTCTCGGATTTCAAAGTCTGCATAACTGAAAGCCCTAATTGTGACTCCAGTAACGTATTATACATGCTACATTGCAACATCTGCGGACAAGAATATATCGGCCAAAGAGACACGCCATTTCGGCTGTGGTTTAATAATCACCGGTACCACGCCACTTCACTGCCGAAGCTACCTTTATCTAGACAACTGCGCCTGCCAAACCACAGTTTTGAAAATATCAGCGTAACTCTTTTGCAGTCTGGTTTCTCAAACAGACGCGAGCGCGAACAGCGTGAGGCATATTTTGTTTTAAAATTTCGAACATTAGTAGCCGGCATCAACGAGGACCCCGGAAAACTCAACTGCCTCCGAGAAGTAAGCCAGGAGGAAATTGGTGACAAAGATTGATAGCTGGAGACAATGTTTTTTTTTGACTGACTCGTACGTGTACACTGTCCTTTCTTGTTTTTGTTTTTCGTTTTTTTCTTCCTTTTTTTTCTTCCTTTTTTTTCTTTTGTTTCACATGCACATACAAAGTGTTTATGTTCGCCTACCACTTGATGACCATTGAAGGGAAACGGACGAAGATTAAAGGTAAAGAGCCGACCGACCCATTACAGGGAAACCCTTTCTTTACGCACGCCGTCACGGACCCTCCCGGCACCGCGGCGACAATCTTGGGTAGCCCGACACACGTCGAGAACTGAACAGCACTTGATAAGAAACGTATGTGGACGTACACCGACAGTTGGTTTCGTTCTCAGTGTTGACAGTGGTTCTTCCTCTTTTTTACTTTCTTTCTTTTCTTTTTTTTCTCCCCCTTTATTTAGTTCCCTCTCACTCTCGCAAACATGTTTCAAGGCTCTCGAGAGGGACGCGGCAGCAACGCAGTTTGGAAATTCATGTCAGTATAACTCATCCCCTGATGAAGGGAGGACCCCTCCCGAAACTGTTGGGAAATAAATACATTTATCCTTGTTGACAACGCTCCCGTTGTGCCATATCTCATACCTTCACGAAGACTAACTGGCCCATTGAATTATTAATCCCACTATATATATATATATATATATATATATATAAATATATATATATATATATATATATATATATATATATATATATATATATATATATATATATATATGGGAAAGAAGTGTATACCTAAGGGCTCGTTTTTTTCGTGTTTTTAACACAATAATAATGAGATCTAACAGACACTAATGCCAAGGAATGTACAGGGGAAGTTATTAGAACCCATGGAATGTAAATAGGAAGAAAGAAGAAAGAAAAGTGGACGAAAGAATAACCAGCCGTGAGCAGGAATCGAACCTACGACCTTCGAATAACGCGTTCGATGCTCTAACCACTGAGCTATCACAGCGGCCTTCCCTCCATCCACTTTTTGGGTTTATATGTGAATTTAGAAGTAGGAGTGACAGTCAGCGCCATCTATAAGCCGAACGACGAGTGTGAAAACACTCTTATGCGCATGTATGGCGTCACGTAGCACGTGAACTTATTATGAGCGGGCAGCTGATTAATTGTCCCTCTTATACAACCTAAACACACCAAATCTGCCAGTACGAGACCCTCGTTCAATGAATAAGGGAAAGAAGTGTATACCTAAGGGCTCGTTTTTTCCGTGTTTTTAACACAATAATAATGAGATTTAACAGACACTAATGCCAAGGAATGTACAGGGGAAGTTATTAGAACCAATGGAATGTAAATAAGAAGAAAGAAGAAAGAAAAGTGGATGAAAAAATAACCAGCCGTGAGCAAGAATCGAACCTACGACCTTTGAATAACGCGTTCGATGCTCTAACCACTGAGCTATCACAGCGGCCTTCCCTCCAGCCACTTTTTTGGGTTTATATGTGAATTTAGAAGTAGGAGTGACAGTCAGCGCCATCTATAAGCCAAACGACGAGTGTGAAACACTCTTATGCGCATGTTTGGCGTCACGTAGCAGGTGAACTTATTATGAGCGGGCAGCTGATTAATTGTTCCTCTTATACAACCTAAACTCACCAAGTCTGCCAGTATGAGACCCTCGTTCAATGAAATAAGGGAAAGAAGTGTATACCTAAGGTTTAGTTTTTTCCGTGTTTTTAACACAATAATAATGAGATCTAACAGACACTAATGCCAAGGAATGTACAGGGGAAGTTATTAGAACCAATGGAATGTAAATAAGAAGAAAGAAGAAAGAAAAGCGGATGAAAAAATAACCAGCCGTGAGGAGGAATCGAACCTACGACCTTCGAATAACGCGTTCGATGCTCTAACCACTGAGCTATCACAGGGGCCTTCCCTCCATCCACTTTTTTGGGTTTATATGTGAATTTAGAAGTAGGAGTGACAGTCAGCGCCATCTATAAGCCAAACGACGAGTGTGAAAACACTCTTATGCGCATGTTTGGCGTCACGTAGCACGTGAACCTATTATGAGCAGGCAGCTGAAAAATTGTCCCTCTTATACAACCTAAACACACCAAGTCTGCCAGTACGAGACCCTCATTCAATGAAATAAGGGAAAGAAGTGTATACCTAAGGCCTCGTTTTTTCCGTGTTTTTAACACAATAATAATGAGATCTAACAGACACTAATGCCAAGTAATGTACAGGGGAAGTTATTAGAACCAATGGAATGTAAATAAGAAGAAAGAAGAAAGAAAAGTGGATGAAAAAATAACCAGCCGTGAGTAGGAATCGAACCTACGACCTTCGAATAACGCGTTCGATGCTCTAACCACTGAGCTATCACAACGCCAAACATGCGCATAAGATTGTTTTCACACTCGTCGTTTGGCTTATAGATGGCGCTGACTGTCACTCCTACTTCTAAATTCACTTATAAACCCAAAAAAGTGGATAAAGGGAAGGCCGCTGTGATAGCTCAGTGGTTAGAGCATCGAACGCGTTATTCGAAGGTCGTAGGTTCGATTCCTGCTCACGGCTGGTTATTTTTTCATCCACTTTTCTTTCTTCTTTCTTCTTATTTACATTCCATTGGTTCTAATAACTTCCCCTGTACATTCCTCTGCATTAGTGTCTGTTAGATCTCATTAATATTGTGTTAAAAACACGGAAAAAACGAGCCCTTAGGTATACACTTCTTTCCCTTATTTCATTGAACGAGGGTCTCGTACTGGCAGACTTGGTGTGTTTAGGTTGTATAAGAGGGACAATTAATCAGCTGCCCGCTCATAATAAGTTCACGTGCTACGTGACGCCAAACATGCGCATAAGAGTGTTTTCACACTCGTCGTTTGGCTTATAGATGGCACTGACTGTCACTCGTACTTCTAAATTCACAAATAAACCCAAAAAAGTGGATGGAGGGAAGGCCGCTGTGATAGCTCAGTGGTTAGAGCATCGAACGCGTTATTCGAAGGTCGTAGGTTCGATTCCTGCTCACGGCTGGTTATTTTTTCATCCACTTTTCTTTCTTCTTATTTACATTAAATTGGTTCTAATAACTTCCCCTGTACATTCCTTTGCATTAGTGTCTGTTAGATCTCATTAATATTGTGTTAAAAACACGGAAAAAACGAGCCCTTAGGTATACACTTCTTTCCCTTATTTCATTGAACGAGGGTCTCGTACTGGCAGACTTGGTGTGTTTAGGTTGTATAAGAGGGACAATTAATCAGCTGCCCGCTCGTAATAAGTTCACGTGCTACGTGACGCCAAACATGCGCATTAGAGTGTTTTCACACTCGTCGTTTGGCTTATAGATGGCGCTGACTGTCACTCCTACTTCTAAATTCACATATAAACCCAAAAAAGTGGATGGAGGGAAGGCCGCTGTGATAGCTCAGTGGTTAGAGCATCGAACGCGTTATTCGAAGGTCGTAGGTTCGATTCCTGCTCACGGCTGGTTATTTTTTCATCCACTTTTCTTTCTTCTTTCTTCTTATTTACATTCCATTGGTTCTAATAACTTCCCCTGTACATTCCTTGGCATTAGTGTCTGTTAGATGTCATTATATATATATATATATATATATATATATATATATATATATATATATATATATCTGATAGCGCTAGCCCAGCCCGGCCCTAGCCCGGCCGTGGACGAGCGAGTGCGTATCTGCACTTCGGCGCCAGTCGGCCCCACAAGAACACTCAAGGCGTACACGTCATTGCTGCTAGGGAATCGTCACTCAGAATGGTATTTGTGGGATGCATCACGATATACATATCGTCAGCACGTGATATATATATATATGTATATATATATATATATATATATATATATATATATATATATATATATATATATATATATATATACATATATACATATCGTCAGCACGTGATGCATCCCACAAATACCATTCTGAGTGACGATGCCCTAGCAGCAATGACGTGTACGATCCGAGTGTTCTTGTGGGGCCGACTGGCGGCGAAGTGCAGATACGCACTCGCTCGTCCACGGCCGGGCTAGGGCCGGGCTGGGCTAGCGCTCCCAGATGCAGTCTAGCCCAGCCGTGGCTCGTCGTGTCTGATCTTCATCGCACAGGTTTGAATGATTTCGTGAAATTATCAAGATAAAAACGCATTTAAAAGAATTGCGAAAGAAATCATGATTAAACGTGTGCTTGTCGGTCAGCATGTCGTGGAATTGTTGTGAGTTGCAGTCGTCTAGTTCGAAGCACGAAAAAAGCGCATTGAGGGTGTCTTCTCATATCGCGTATGTGTTACACATCAACATGACCACAAGCTATCAAAAGTGGAAGAGCGTGTAGTCAGATATTATCGCTGACAAATAACATGCAGGTATCGTTGAATTTTAGTTCATCTGAAGACTTTGCGTCCACGTAAAAGTGGTAATACTGTGTGAACCGTGAGAGGCTGGATAGGTGGGGCCATCTGGAGGCGCGAAAAAGAACCTGACAAGCAGGAAACGTGTTCTATGTGTGCGCTGATGCTCATTCGCGATAGCATTGACCCCTCTGCGTATACCTGAATGTTTGCACGCCAAAACACACCAATATAGCTAACTGAGACACACGAGCGAAAATGGCTGAAGCGTTCATGCTCGGGCACCTCTGCAGTGCGGCTTAGAATGGCGTTCATTTCGGAATCACTGTTCTAGAAAAGGTCGATCGAAGCAAATATAATTCGCGACATCGTGAATCGCGGGGATTCCGAATTCTATACTATCGTATTGAACCCGAGTCGACACTTCGTACGGCGACGACAGCAATGCAGGTGACAAAGCATGACTGAATGTGTGCGCCTAGGAAACGAAACGTTTGTGGATCAGCTGAGCCTGACATCACTCTTTTCTGTGGAGAAGTGGTCAGCTGTGGCGTAATCTGGATGTGACCGCGAGGTAGCGCCGCTGCTGGTACTTCCAGCGCTAAAATGGTGGGATTGCCGGCCGTTTTTGTATCGTGCTAGATCCCAGTAACACAAATCAATAAAAGTGAAAGTTATTTATTTCTCAGTTGCGTTTTAGGTCGCGAATTGCTGCTATGGAGTCTATAGCTACTCGTTGACGCAAAAGTCTTGGCATGAGTAAATTTGATGTCAGTGCTCCTTTAAGCTGAACCCTCTTTGTAAGTCTCCATGTTTCTGCTGCGTAGCTAAGTACCGGCAAGATACAGCCGTTATATACCTTCCTCTTGAGGAATAGTGGCAATCTACCTGTCATAATTTGAAAGTGCTTGCCAAATACGCTCTACCGCATTCTTATTCTTCTAGTTACTTCACTCTCGTGGTTCGGCTCCGCGGTAATTACCTGCCTTAAGTAGACATAGTCTTTTACAACTTCAAGTGAACTATTACCTATCTCAAAGCAATGCTCTCTTCCGAGGTTGTTGTACATTACTTTCGTTTTCTGCAGATTAGTTTTAAGACCCACCTATCTGCTCTCCTTGTATAACTTCGTAATCATGAGTTACGATTCGTCCCCTGAGTTACACAGCAATGGAATGTCATCGGCGAAGCGCAGGTAACAAAGGTACTATCTATTCACTCTTATTCTTAACTGTTCCCATTCTAGGCCTCTGAAAACCTCCTGTGAGCACGCGGTAAATTGCATTGGGAAAATTGTATCCCCCTGCCTTATATCCTTCTTCATTGGTATTCTGCTGCTTTCTTTATGAAGCACTATGGTAGCGGTTGATTCCGTTTATATTTCTTCCAGGATGTTTATATGTGCTTTATCGACGCCCTGATTCCGCAGTGTCTGCATGACTGCTGATATTTCTACTGAATCAAACGACTTCTCGTAATCAATGAAGGCTCTGTATGGTGGTTGGTTATATATCGAACATTTCTCTATTACCTGATTGATAGTATGAATGTGGTCGATTGTTAAGTAGCCTGTTCTAAATCCTGCTTGTTCCTTTGGTTGATTGAATTCAAATGTTTTCCTAACTCTGATAGCAATTACTTTTGTAGATAGCTTGCATACTACCGAGAGCTAGCTGATCGGCCTGTGATTCTTTAGGTCCTTGTCATCTCCTTTCTTATGCATTGAAATGACGTCAGCATTCTTCCAAGGCTCTGGTACTCTTCCCGTCAGAAGACACCTCGTAAACAAGGTGGCTAGCTTTTCCAACACAATCTGTCCTCCATCGTTCAGCAGATCTCATGTTACGTGATCCTCACCAGCAGCTTTGCCTCTTGCATGCTCTTCAAGGCTTTTCTGACTTCTTCTATCATTACTGGTGGGGTGTCATCTGAGTTACTGCTATTTATTATAGTATTAAGGTCGGGGTTGTCCCAGCTACTGTACAGATCTTTGTAAAACTCCGCTATTTTAACTATCCTATTCATATTGGTAGTCATTATGCCTTCTTTATCCCTTAGTGCATACATCATAGTTTTTCCTTTCCCAAGTTTCCTCTTCACTGCTTTGACGCTTTTTCCGTTTTACAGAGCGTGTTCAATTTTCTCCATGTTATGCCTTCTTACATCGGATACCTTACGCTCATTAATCAACTTCTAAAGCTCTGACAGTTTTATTTTGTCTGTTGTACTTGAGACTTTTATGATTTGATGCTTTTTATTGAGATTATTCATTTACTGGGAAAGCTTGCCAGTGTCCTGTCTAACTACCCTGCCTCCAACTTCCACTGCACACTCCGTAATGACACTCGTCCGATTATCATTCATTGTATCTACGCTAAGGTTGGTTTGCTCAACAAGAGCAAAGTACCTGTTCTGAAGCGAGACTTTGAATTCCTGTACTTTCTCAGTGCTAGCTCATTGATTGACTTCTTGCGAATCAGTTTCTGTCGTTCCTTCCTAGAGTCTAGGCGAATTTAAGACCGTACCATGATATGGCCACTGCATCGTACCTTGCCAAGCACTTCCACATCCTGCACGATGCCTGCGTGTGCACTCATTATACAATCTATTTCGTTCTTATTTTCGCCGTTAGGGCTCCTCCATGTCCACTTACTGTTTCCTCGTTTTCGGTAGAAGGTATTCAAAATCCGTAAATTATAGCGTTCTGCAAATTCTACTTGTAGCTCTCCTCTGGCATTTCTAGTACCGGTGCCATAATCTCCTACTGCCTGGTCTCCAGCGTGTGTTTTCCTACCGTTGCATTAAAGTCTCCCATCAGTTTGGTATACTTTGTTTTTACCTTCATCATCATCATCATCATCATCATCAGCCTGACTACGTCCACTGCAGGACAAAGGCCTCTCCCATGTTCCGCCAGTTAACTCGGTCCTGTGCTTGCTGCTGCCAATTTATACTCGCAAACTTCTTAATCTCATCTGCCCACCTAACCTTCTGTCTCCCCCTAACCCGCTTCCCTTCTCTGGGCATCCAGTTAGTTACCCTTAATGACCAGCGGTTATCCTGTCTACGCGCTACATGCCCGCCCCATGTCCATTTCCTCTTCTTTATTTCAACTTTGTTATTCTTCCCGTTTGTCCCCTAATCCACTCTGCTCTCTTCTTGTCTCTCAAGGTTACACCTACCATTTTAGTTTCCATTGCTCGCTGCGTCGTCCTCAATTTAAGCTGAACCCTCTTTGTAAGTCTCCAGGTTTCTGCTCCATAGCTAAGTACCGGCAAGATACAGCTGTTATATACCTTCCTCTTGAGGGATAGTGGCAATCTACCTGTCATAATTTGAGAGTGCTTGCCGAATGTGCTCCACCCCATTCTTTATCTTCTAGTTACTTCAATCTCATGGTTCGGCTCTGCGGTTATTAGCTGCCCTAAGTAGACATAGTCTTTTACAACTTCAAGTGCACTATTACCAATCTCGAAGCGCTGCTCCTTTCCGAGGTTGTTGTACATTACTTTCGTTTTTAGCAGATTAATTTTAAGACCCACCTTTCTGCTCACCTTTTCTAACTCCGTAATCATGAGTTGCAATTCGTCCCCTGAGTTACTCAGCAATGCAATGTCATCGGCGAAGCGCAGGTTACTAAGGTATTCTTCAATAACTCTTATCCATAACTGTTCCCATTCTAGGCTTCTGAAAACCTCCTGTAAGCACGCGGTAAATAGCATTGGGGAGATTGTGTCCCCCTGCCTTACACCCTTCTTGATTGGTATTCTGTTGCTTTCTTTATGAAGCACTATGGTAGCAGTTGATCCCCTGTATATTTCTTCCAGAATGTTTATATTGCCGCACGTTGGTAGGCACCTGCCGAAGTCCTGCGCCGCTTCCTGTTACTTTGAATTCTGCCACACCAACGGACAAGGCGAACGCGCCAAGCTATAAACGCGCCATGCAACGCTGGCTGCACGTGTCACCACATCACGCGCTGGACAAGGAACGCTGGCGGTACGCGCTAAGCTATAAACGCGCCATGCAACGCTGGCTGCAGGTGTCACCACATCACGCGCTGGACAAGGAACGCTGGCGGTTTTTCGAGGACAGCTCAAGGCGAGACGCAAGAGAAGTTGACGAGGTTTTGACCAGTGAGCTCACAACCTTTGTGTATTTAGTTGACGGGCACAAGTTCGCCATTAATAAATAGCTGTTTCAGCTTCCGGCACTCTATTTGTTCGTTACAATATGTACTCCATCTACGCCCTGATTTCGCAGTATCTGCATGACGGCTGATATTTCTACTGAATCAAACGCCTTCTCGTAATCGTGTTTTTACCTTACTCACTGCCGATTCCACGTCTTCATAGAAGCTTTCAACTGAAGCGTCACCATGGCTTGATATAGGCGCGTAAGCCTGAATCATCTTCATCTTGTATCTCTATAGAGTTTAATTGCGATACCTACCACCCTTTTATTAAAGCTATAGTATTCCTCTATGTTGCCAGCTATGTTTCGGTGAATTAGAAACTCCACTCCCAGTTCTGTCAGCCAAGCCCCGATAGCAAAATACGTGCCCATTCTGTAGCACCGTATAGGCCTCATCTGTCCTTCTAACCTCAATGATCCCTATTATATCCCAGTCGACACCCTCTAGCTCCTCGAATAGTACAGCTAGACTTGCCTCACTAGATAAGGTTCGAGAGTTAAACGTTTCCTAGTTCAGGTTCCAATGGCAGCCTTTCCAGATCCAGAGATTCTTAGCACCCTCTGCTGCGTTGGGGATCTGACCGCCACCGTGCTCAGTTGCTTCCTAGCTGCTGGGGACTGAGTGCCGTGAGTTAATTGACGTTTGTATGTGTGAGGTAGTGGCCACATACTGCACCAGGGTAGCCAATTCTTCTCTAGTGAGAACATCCCCGCCCCCCGTTAGCTCGGGTCCGTGGTGTCGCTACACACCGAACGCCTGACGCCCGTTGCTTTACATATGCCAAATTTGGTATTGCGTGACGCCAATGGATGACGAAGGTATGTGGCTGGGTCAAACATGATAATCATGAGATGCGTGTCATGTGAGAACATGGCTACATGCCACAGTCAAGGCGTCAACACATCTCAACGTGACGCGGTGCGCCTGCTCACCAGCGTTCATTTCGTCGAATCACGCCGGCATTGCCACGCCAGGAACCGGTCCTGCCATATACTCGCAGGCGTGCGACGCGCTGCGTTGCTTTGACGCATAGCCCCGCCGCGGTGGTCTAGTGGCTAAGGTACTCGGCTGCTGACCCGCAGGTCGCGGGTTCAATTCCCGGCTGCGGCGGCTGCATTTCCGATGGAGGCGGAAATGTTGTAGGCCCGTGTACTCAGATTTGGGTGCACGTTAAAGAACCCCAGGTGGTCAAAATTTCCGGAGCCCACCACTACGGCGTCTCTCATATTCAGAAGTGGTTTTGGGACGTTAAACCCCACAAATCAATCAATCATCTTTGACGCATGCGCATTTCTGCGCATCCGGCGTCCCTCCGTCACGAAATGAGGGAGACGCACTGTTGTCTGTGTTGTCTGGGCAACGCAACGGTGCGAAATGCAGCGTGTCGCATTTCGTGCCGGAGGCCGTCGGGCCGCGCTGAAGGACGCTGGTCGCGCCGGTCACGCCTGGCGTGAGACTTTAGAGTGCTCGCGTTTTGCTAACGTTGCGTCGCCGAGCCCAGCGTGCACGCGCGTCAACGCTACACTGGAGTCTATTGGGACCTGCATGATGCACTCGCGGTCGTTTTACTAGCTTCACATATACCAAATTGGGTGTCACTTGACGTCACTGGATGACGTAATATATGACTGATTCAAACATAATAATCCTGACATGCTTGACATGGGGGAACGTGAAAACATACCACGCTCATAGCGTGCTCGCGGCCGTTTCGCTAGCTCCACATATACTAAATTTTGTATCACGTGACGTTTATAAATGACGAAGGTAAATGACACATCCAAAGATGATGAAAATGACATGCAAGTCATGTACGGCATCATTTACCTCCACCTCGTAACTTTGTGCTGATTTTAAAGTGACATATCAACTTCTCTCATTCGTGCTTCGCATATCATCAATTTCCACTGTACGTGGGATCTGTCAATTTCTTTAGAATACAATGAAGAGCTTAAGATGACAAGCGCTCCGATGAACTTTCTAACGAAAGAAACTCATCATGCACTGGTATGCACCAAAATCTCCAACGTACAGTGTATCAGATTTCTGTTAGAGGGTTGAAATTTGTGCTGACTAGAAAGTTTTCAAGCGACCCCATCGAATCCCTGTTTGGGACGCTTTGACGCAGCGCTGGCTGCAATGATATGCTTGATGCCAAAGCGCTCTTTCGAGCCTTGAGAAGATGCTGAAGCCGGGAATTTGCGGCTTCCCACACAAGCAATGTGCAGAGCTAAGCTTCTTTGCTTTCTCGGGAAGCATTATTAGGAGTGGCGAGTCACGCATCACATCAACAAGCGCGGTCGCAGCAAGGAACTCGGCGCAGCACCTACTGCAGGAACTCGGCACTTTGACGAAGCCGTTTAAGCGCACACCAGATATAGCAGCAGTTTCTCTTACCGCAGGATACATATCTCGCGTCGTGAGTGAAAAAACTGAATGTGAGCGCTGCGTGTCGTTAGTCTTGAGAGCAAAGAGTAATGTGATTTTTGTTTCAGTTTCGTTTTGTTCTTTGTACCCGAGAGGGGGCGTTGTGTATGTGTTTCTACTAATAGGAGATGTGTTTCTAACTATGTGTTTCTAGTACTAGAAGTTATGAATGCACACATAGAAGATATAGATGGGTATACCAACCCGACAGGCAAAATGATCATGGATATGTGTGCAAGGCTTGATTTGATCATTTGCAACAGTACCGAGAGGTGTGAGGGACAAATAAGATGGGAGGTAGGAAGGCTGCAGTCGACGATAGATTACGCACGATAGATTACGGGTTCGGACTGTCACGGTGGATGGACGTGTTTTTGAGCAATCCCGATCGACTGCGCAGATAAGTTGTTTTGCATGTTTTGAGCTTGTCTTTATAATTATAGGGCAGCAGTTAAAATCCCTGTAACACTTATTTTATTGTACGGCTTTTTCGGGTGTCAGTAACGAGGTATTTATTAGTTTGTGCATGTGTGTGTGTTTGATTTTTTGTTTTCTTTTTGTTGTTCTTTTGTCACCCTGTGGGGGAGGTTCACGTACATAAAACACGCAAATTTTTGTAATAGAGCTTAGACTTTCTCTTTTTCGGAGGGCAGGGCTCGAGTTTTGTAAATATCGAGTAAGACAAGTCATAGGGACAATGGGTGTCGGAAAGACATGGTTAAAAAGACTGTGAAGTGTTCAGGATGGGGGGTTGGTTTTAAAGTGGACCCAAGTGTAGAAGCGGAAAGAGAAGAGCCTGACGCGAAGTGTAGGCAATGTGAGGTCAAGGAAAAAATCGAGAAAATGATGGTTACCCAGAGTGACCTGCTGATGAGAATCACTCAGCTCGAAACTGCGTTGGTGACAGAGTAAGAGAAAACGAGAGCTATAGGAAAAAAAGCTGAAGTCCGCCGAGGAAGCACTAGCCAAGGTAAACAGAGGAGCGGCCTACGGAGAGAACAGTAGGGAACCCGCAACGAGAACTGCGGAGAAGAAAGAGCGAGCAAGTTTGAAAAAAACAGGTTCAGCCGGGTCATTTGTCGCAAGGCCCAGCTACAGCGAAGTAGTGGTGGGGCTGGGAGGAGATAAAGCAGCCGGCGTCACAGGTGCAAGTAACCCCCAGGTGCAGGACGCTCTAGCTGAAAAGTCACAGCATGTGATAATTGCCGGGGACTCGAATTTAAATCGAGGCACAGAAGCCATCAAATAGAGGGTAAGAGGTGACAAAATGGTTGCAGTAAGGGCGTTCCCAGGATGCAAGCTGGAAGCAGTCATGAGGCAAGCGAGCGCAAAACACAAAAACTACAGCTGATAGACGAAACCTCGTGATAATTTCAGGCGGTTTAAACGATGTCTTAAATGAAGATACAGCATGGCTAGCAACTACACTGGCGAAAGGCGTAGAATATATGCGCGCCCCCTTCTGCTCACGTACAGGTAGCGATATGCTCGATACCGGAGGTACCGGTGCGTGATAGCAACCTGTAAAGAGCGCTTGTCAACGCAAACCAAGAGATATGGCGGATGAGTTGAGAGAAAGGCTTTGAGGTGGTGGAGCTAAACAGAGAGGTGCATAGGTGGGGTGGTTTTCAACGAGGGAGAATTCAGTTCAATGGGCAGCTGGGTCGAGGTGGGTTGGTGACTTGCAGGATAGCTAGTAACGAGGAAAACAACTTGGGAGGCTCTTCGACAGGTGGTATGGACAGATACGATTCCAAAGTGGCACCAGTATCTAAGATAGGTACAGTTCGGTGCAGAAATAGACGTAGCCACGAGCACCCAGCCAATTCAGACATAGCGTATATTAACGTGCAGGGTGGTAGGAACAGGCTCAAGTGGGAAGAGATAGAAGAACAGCTAAGGGAGGAGAGGCCGATGGTATACGGTTTTGTAGAAACACATCTCAGGGACATGGAACAACCTCGTAACAATGCGGACTACGCTTGGAAATATTGTGATAGAACAGAAGGCAGCAGAAAGGGGGTGGTAATAGGACATTCATTCATAAAAGTAAAGACTGGCAAAGGGTCAAGCAGGAGTGCAAGGAACATTTATGGCTAAAAGGTAAAGTGGCAGGGCAAATGATACTTATTGGTTTCGTGTACTTGTGGATGGGAGCAAAGGCCAGAGAGGAAAACCAGGCACTGGTAGAATGTATATCAAAGGACATTCGGGAGGTAGACGGAGAGTACGAGATAATTATACTAGGAGGTATGAATGCACACATATAAGATATAGATAGGTATACCAACCCGACAGGCAAAATGATCATGGATATGTGTGAAACGCTTGATTTGATCCTTTGCAACAGTACCAAGAAGTGGGAAGGGCAAATAACATTGTAGGTAGGAAGGCTGTAGTCGAAGATAGATTACGCACTGATGTCACATAGGATGTATGATAAGCTCAGGGGAATGCTCATAGATGAAGGTGGCTCAAGAAGTCTGGGTAGTTATCACAAACGTATCAAGCTAAGTTTTGGAACAGCAATGAAAGTGGGAAGGAGACAAGATGAGCAACTAAAGGGAAACTTTTATTCAGAAAGGCAAATGTAAATAGTCACTAAACAAATTGAGAAACTAATCACTGAGGATAATAAAACAGTGTGGACATACACGATTCTAATTAGACTGTTTGAGCTAAAGCTTGCTAAGGCACGTGACAAGTCACCCCAGAAAACAAGACACAAACCCAAAAGTTGGTGGAATGAAAAAGTTAAAAGAGCCATAGCAAAACGTCAGGAAGCCTCTAGGGAACACAGACATGCTAAGCAGTGGGGTGAACCGACAGATGATGTTGAAAGAAAATGGGAAACCTTTCTAAGCTGTAGCAGGAATGCATCCCTTCTGATCAATGAAAAGATTAGAAGAAAGGGAGCCCAGTGGCTGGCAGAAGTACATTAAGAAGGTAGAAAGGCAGCTCCGAAATTTTGGACCCATCTAAACTCCCTAAGAAATGAGACGAGCCTAGAGCAGAGGTTTATAACTACAGCTCAAGGTGCTAGGCTTGAAGGGGACGAAGCTATTGAATATATAAAAACAAGGGTGACAGAAAATTTCCTCAAAGAAGTGCTTTATGCACTACAATAGACAAGGATGAATCAAGTGGCACAGTGGCTCCATTTTCACAAGAGTGGGAAAGGACTGGGAAAAGGGTTCCTAGTAGTACATCTACAGGCCCAGGTGGCATTCCGTTTATGCTGATAAAGACATTAGGTCCGAAGTCTAAGCAGGCTTTCAGAGAGGCAGTGAGCAAAATAATAATCGGTGGAGAAGTTCCCGATGGATGGAGATGGATGAGCATGATCTATAAAGGAAAGGGACAAAGCTGACATAAACAACTAACGTCCTATAACAGTGACATCAGTGGTCTACAGGCTGACGATGGAGATTATAGAGGAAACACTGCAGGCATGGATAGTGGATGAAGGGGTGCTGTAGAAACTGCAGAATGGGTTTCGGAAACACAGGAGGTTGGAAGGCAATCTGTTCTCAATGACGCAGTGCATCGAGGTAGCAAAAAAGGAACACAAGCCCCTGTGGCTAGCATTTTCGGATATCAAGGGAGCGTACGATAGCGTGGTTCAAGTGAAATTCGGGGGAATACTGGACACACTAGGCATGGAAGATGTAGGCACTAATGTTTTAAAGGATATCTCTAAAGGTAAGAAGGTAATTATATAGTGGGAAAAACAGGTATCCAAGCCTGCAGAGGTAAACCGGGGGCATAGGCAGGGGTGTCCCCTGTCACCCTTGTTATTCATTGATTGATTGATTGCTTTATTTGCTTCGTCACAGTACAGTGTAACAGGAGGCGGAGGGAAAAGCCGTAATGACGGCTTGAGGGATCCTCCGCCCCCTTTGTGAACAATGGCAGCAGATGAAGGACATCACAATATCATACACTTTCACATTGTTTTACGTAAAGATCATGCCACAAAGGAAGAAAACCTGAAAACGTAGTTGATACATAGCTTACACAACAAAGGAACTTGCAGCAATCTTCTGCACCTGAATAAATACATAGTTTATAGAACATATAACATAGTTTGCTACATAGTTTATAGAACAGAAAGAGCCGCTAATTCTGCGACACTTCAATGAGACACATCTATACCTTTGCTAATATAAGTATTCAAAATTCGCGGTAGAGTACATCGAAGCATCTGAAAACCATAATTAGTGCGAAAGTACGGAACGTTCCACATTTCTGTATTTCTTGTTTCATACGCCTTTTCCTTTAAGCAAAGATTCGCCATTTCCGTAAACAGAAAGTTTGCGCGTTTGCAGCTAAGGCAGTACTCTCGTACTGCCTTAGCTGCAACATGATGCATGATGCATGATGTACCTGATGCATGATGCATGATGTACCTACAAGGATTAGAGGCCAAATTAGAGGGAAGCGGACTGAGCTTCAACCTCTCTTTCGTCAAACAAGAAAAACTCATTGAACAGGCACTACCAGCATTGATGTACGCAGATGATATAGTGCTAATGGCCGACAACAAGGAAGATTTGCAGAGATTGGTGGACATCTGCGGTAATGAGGGAGATAGGTTAGATTTCAGATTCAGTAGGAAAAAATCAGCAGCCATGATTTTTAATAACAAGGAAGGTAGTGAGATTAGAATACAGGAGGTCACGCTAGAGATAACAGATAAATACAAATATCAGGGCGTATGGATAAGCAATAGGGCCGAGTACCTAAGGGAACACGAAATATACGTGTCGACTAAAGATAACAGGAATCCTGCGGTAATGAAAAACAGGACACTGCGGAATTACAATAGGTATGATGTTGTGAGAGGAATATGGAAAGGGGTCATGGTTCATGGTCTGACGTTCGGCAATGCGGTCTTGTTCATGAGATCAGAAGTTCAAGCAAGATTAGAAACTAAGCAACGTGGAATAGGTAGGCTTGCCTTAAGGGCTCACGGTAAAACACCAAATCAGGGAGTACAAGGTGATATGCTATGGACATCATTTGAGGGCAGGGAAGCTAGCAGCAAGATAAAACTTGAGAAGCTATTGAGAGAAATGGGAAGGAGCGTTGGGCGAGGAAGTTATTCAGCTACTTGTACATGAAGAATGTCAATACAAAGTGGAGGAAGCGAACCAGAAAATTGACTGGTAAATATTTAGAAAACAGCAGGGGGCCTAACCAAAAAGAATTATCGGTTAAGAAGAAGGTGAAGGAAACTGAGACCGGTATGTGGAGAATCGGCATGATTAAGAAGTCCGCACTAGATATCTATCGAACATTTAAGCAGGAAATTGCCAAGGAAAGGATCTATGATAATACTAGGGGTAGTTCTCTACTGTTTGAGGGCAGGACGGGAGTATTGCGAACCAAGAAATATCGGGCCAAATACGAAGGGGTAGACACGGTATGCAGTGCATGTGTAGAGAAGAAGAAACTGCCGATAATGTTCTGTGAAGGACTTCACCCTATAGCTCAGGATGATGACGCAGAGCTTTTCAAAGAACTGGGGTTCAGGGACAGGCAGGGCAAAATAGACTTTGAGCGGTAGAATTAACTAGAAGGAGGTTATCTGATTAGTGGGTAAAGTCAATGCACGAGTAAGAATTAGAACCTTCACTGCAAAGTACGAATCCTCAATCTCACTGTTGAAAGGAAAAAAATAAATCTAGTTTATGATTCAATAAGTACTACGGCTTGGTGCGCGCTCTGCGCCGCCCGATATAAAAGGTACAGCCATATCCATCCATCCATCCATCCATCCATCCATTCATCCATCCATCCATCCATCCATACATCCATCCATCCATCCATCCATCCATCCATCCATCCGTCCGTCCGTCCGTCCGTCCGTCCGTCCGTCCGTCCGTCCGTCCTGTATATATGTAGGTGTCCGGAGTTGACTTCGAGTCCATGTTTCGGACTTTTAGTGGTCGCTCTACAGACACTACAATGGCGACGAGGTAAACTGCAAGTAATACTGCTTCGCAATCGTTCCGGGCTCCGCTCCGCAGATCTTTTTTTTTTTCACCAGTGTGACCAGGGTCCATCTACCATGATCTGTTCTTGGTTGACCCCACCATCGTCATTCCTGCTTAGCCCCGGCCGTCCAGCCGTGCCATGGAAGCAGTGCCTTCGCATATGTTCGAGACGTGCCAGCTTTCTTCTGGACTTACCAAATTTTCGCCGCAGTGACGCAGGGCCATTCTCATTAACTGCCTTGAAACAGAGGGACAGCGCATTTTCAATACGCTACCAGCCCACGCAGCTACAACGCCAACCGCGCCTGGGACGCTGACTGGGACGCCGACTTCACCGAATGTCTACGACGTAGCCGTCGCGGCTCTCAGGAAACACTTCGCGTCATCCAGCAACGTCGTCGTAAAACTCCACCGGTTCCATAGTCGGTACCAAAGTACTGGCGAGTCTATTGCAGACTTTGTCATGACGTTGCGGGAGCTCACAACAGTTTTTTATTTTGTTTCTGAGGATGATGCTCTTCGAAATCAGTTCGTGGCCGGCGTTTCATCAAATCATGTACGTGATCGTCTCCTACTTGGAAGTTCTGCGCTTTCATTCACTGGGGCAGTTGAGGTCGCACTGCAGTTTGAGCGTGCGAGCGAAGAATTAAATGAGTTTTCTGCTTCTGTACAGCCTGTTTTGAAGCATTCACATACGCATGCTAAGCACTCATTGAAGAAAGGAAGTGCATGCCCGAAAGCAGAGGATAGTTCGTCAACGCATGATAGCGCCTCACATGCGTCGCAGAGTGGGCCTTCTCATTCTCCGCATTGTTTTCGTTGTGGCTCCCGAAACCACAACGCTTAGTGGTCTCGATGCCCAGCTCTAGGCCAGCGTTGTTTATTCTGCCGTCGGAAAGGTCATTTTAACGCGTTTGTAACCAGAAACGGTTTACGCAAGCACAGGTCCATGAGCTTGAGTGCGATGACGCTCCTTCGACATCCCATCATGCCGAGCAAGTTCTGGCTGTCCATCACTCGCCGCGTGATGCGGTCCACATAAATGTGCCAATTTCTGATGTCAGGTTGACGCTTTTAGTTGATTCGGGCTCATCTGTCTCTATTTTCTCTGACAAAGTGTTCACTGTAAGGTTCCCTAACGTATCACTTTTACCTGCTCCCCGCATTTCCTTGCTTGATTATTCAAAACGTGCAATCTCCGCGCGTGGCTGCTTCTGGGCCGACGTTATTTTCAAGGGTTGGAGTGTGCAGCTTCTGTTCTATGTTGTCCATCGAGGCACTTTTTTGATTGGCCTTGATGGCATAAAGGCTCTGAAGATACGTATTGAAGGTGCGACATTGCAGTGCCCCCAAACGTTCATTGCTGATACGAGAAGTGTAGTTGAGAATAAGGCAGATAAGTCTGCGAAAACGTCACCAGCACCCATGCAGCCCGTAGAATGATCTTAGCGACCATGGCAAAAACTTGGTATCGATATTGTGGGCGCCCTTGAACATGTGCCTCAGAACAACAGGTTCATAATCATGCTCGTGGACTATCACTCAAAAAGGCTCGAAGATTATTTCTGCAGTAGCGTGTCCATAAGCACAGTCGACGAGTTTCTAACCAGCGTATTTTCGCGAGAGGGTGATCTTGAAGAAATAGTCACTGACAACGGGCCACAATTTATTTCTCGTGAATTCATAGAATCTTTTATGATCAAGCCATTCGCTTGTCTCATTCATCAGTCTACGATCCTTGGGCTAATGGACAAGTTGAGTGCTTTATTCGAACCCTTAAAAACTATGTACAGGTGTGTCTTCTGGAACCACGACCGCTCCGCCAAGCAGTAATTGAGTATATGGGTGTATACAGATACACACCAGATGCCACAACTGGCGTTGCACCAACCGTGTTGTTGCATGGCAGGATGCCGTGAACCAGGCTGCACGTAGTAGGATTTCTGCACCAGCTTTCGGAGAAGATCTGGCTCAAGAGCTTTCACGATTACGCCATAGGATCATGAAATTGCAGCAAACCAGCAAACAAAATGCGGACCACAGAAGAGCTGCCAAAGAGACTACAATCGCAGTAGGTGATTTCGTTTGTGTCAGGAAGCTGTCTATTCGTTTCAAAGATATCTTTCCACCACCATCAAATGCTGGGAAGAAATAAGGGCCTTCCTCCGTCCGGCTACAAAATGGTAGGACCTGGAACGCCGCAAAACTTGCCAAAGTTTCTCAGAGGAGTCAGTTTCATCTTCCTGAGTGTTCCAGTGAGCTGTTGTCACGTCCTTGCGAGTGTGCTGTGCCGTGCTATCGTTCCGTGCCTACTTCTCCTACAACGGTGCAACCACATCACTCTCCAGTTCTGCCAGTTTCTCCTGCCGGGTGGCTCACACTGCATTCTGCTGCGCCAACTGTTGCGGGGCCAGTGCCACAACCTACTAGTGTGCAACCAACCTCATCTGGTTCTACAACAGTGCAACCACATCAGTTTTCCGTTCTGCCAGTTTCTCCTGCCGGGTTTCCCACACCGCAGCCTTCTGCTTCGCCACCTCTTGCGGTGCCAGTGCCATGACCTACTAGTGTGCAACCAACCTCATCTGGTCTTGTGCAGTCCCAGCCTGTGCCAACGCAGACTGCTGCCACGCAAGCAAATGGGCGGCCGCAGCGAGAATGACGACTTTTTCCATGGGTGAAGGACTATCTGTCGAAGTAGTGCGGGTGTACATTGTGTATATAAGTGTTCTCTATTTGTTCTAACCCCTATTAACACCACTAACCTCTTTAAATAAGGAAGGAAATGTGTTATATGCTAATTTTAGTTTGTTTTGTTTTGTTCTTCGTACGCAAGAGAGGGCGTTGTGTAGGTGTTTTTGTGCTGTATATATGTAGGTGTCCTGAGTAATAAAGCTGGCTTCGAGTCCATGTTTCGGACTGTTCGTGGTCGCTCTGCAGACACTACAAGCACCAGTGCTACAGACGGCTTGATTTCCCACCAGGACAGAGGTGGCTTGTGCTACCCCACTGCGGAGCTCGTGCGTGTGCTGCATGTCCTGAAAAGATTTGTGGACGTGATGCTTCTGCACCACGCAGTTCTCCTTGCGCCTCCACAGACGTGCGTCGTGAAGAGTGCGGACGTAATTTTTGGCCTGCCAGTATTGCTGTGTGACTGTTGTGACCAAATACAAAGGCGCAAATTAATATAACTGGTGTGCAAAAACTTTATGAAGCCTCTGTTCACAAACTGTGCTGTCGACTTCCCCGATAAAAAATTTGTGACCGGGCTTTATGAAAGGAAGCCATTGTCACAGAAATTTATGAAGTTTTAAAAAGCTTGCACGACACGCGCGCACCTTCATTGTTGAACTGACAAGTGGTGTCAGTTCAACTGGTTGTTTCCTAACTTGTACTGACTCACTCCTTTTTATTTTTGTCTTTTGTGAATATAAAATTGCTATGTCTTGTTTCATTACTTCAACCTGTTAATTCCATTTATACTTCGATCGAGATCGATATTCAGCAGAGCACTCCTTCGAGCGCTTGCAAACAAAAATGAGACATCTTACGACGCGTTTTTGTAATAGATTACCAAAAGAAACGCAGAAATGCGAAACTACCGAATACGAAAAGAAGTAATCGCATAAAATTAGAAAAATCCAGTGGCTGCGCCGCATTGTTACGAAGGCATGACGCCAACACGGTCCCACCGGCGTCACTGCTTCGAACTCCGCCTACACGGTCACCAGCCGTTTGGTAGCGTGTGTTACTCAGCTCGCGACTGCTTCTGCGCAGAGCTGACAGACGAGCGGACGAGACGATGGTGAGTCAATGCATGTTTTATGTACAGCAAAGAAATAGAGGCGTTACAAATTTGGCACTGGGGCCCACAGCTTAGGGACTCGATGAGCCGAGATGTCTTCTCTGACACATAGGTCTACTATTGGAGACGCATCGCTGCGCTGTTTTTGAGGCACCGTGTGGATCCTTTGAGTCACCAAACGTCCAACTAGAAGCGCCGCTGGCCGTGACGTCGGAATCCTCCAATGGCGACTCGCCGCTACGCGTGGTTGCACCAAGGACGAGGGTTGTTGCCACGCATTGCGTAAGACTCGCCGGACTGGAAAGGGCCGATTGCTGCGCGTGGTTGCAGCCAAGAACGTGACGTTCCTACGCATTGCGTAAGACTCGTCGGACTGGAAGGCGCTGATTGCTTCAATGGGATCGTGGGCTCAGGGAGCTCGCTGTGTGTTGCGTGACAGACCAGTGCCGCCGCTTGATGACGTTGTTGAGTTGATCGCGTCAGGTGGGCTCGCGCGCTGGCCTTGACACAGATTGCATTTGCACAGGCATTGTCGTTCAGTGTGGACTCCCAGGCGTAACAGCACCCCCGCCACCAGACAATGCGCCGGAAAGACGAGCTGCTTTCATGTGGCATGTCAGGCGCGCTCATTCGCCAGGTCCCTCTTGGTTTGCCTCCAGGGCCATGGGGAGAATGCAGCTCCAGACTCCGTTCCGTGAACACATCCCATTCTTGAGGACGGATCCCAGCTCCACTGACTTGTCACCACCACTTGCCGGCCAGATTCGCTCGTATCTTCTGACGATTTTGGGTCTCAGAACTTGTCGATGGTTCTGCAACTTGACAAGAACGGTTCGTCCAGAGACAACATACGACACAAGCAAGCGTCCTCGTTTACCCGACCGAACACCAGACAAAGTATAGTACGACATATACCTAGCTACATGTCTATCGGAATTTCTTTACATAAAGAGGCACATTTGGGACACAAGACTCTTAAGATGAGAACTCAACTTTTTACACGTACAGCAACGTAATGAAATAGAATACAACATAAAGTTGGCCCCTTGAGATCACTCTGGACGAGAGCACTCAGCTAAGGTCATGAGGATGACAAAATTTTGCCCCGAATCGCTTGCGAGAAACCGAAAGGTGGAGAAGGTACTAACTAAAACGCATGGCCCAATGCGTCTGCAGTAGCGTTTAGCTTTCCTTTTTTGTAGCGAACGTCAAAGTTGTGCTCTTGGTGTATCATGCTCCACCTCAGTAACCGGCCACTTGTAGGCAACATGTTATTTAATCAGGTTAGAGGACAGCGGTCTGTTTCGACCACAAACCTTGAACCGGATACATAACAGGCTAGCTTTTGAACGACCCACACGAGACAAGCGCATTCATTTTTAGAGGTACTGTATGCCTCTTCCCGGCCGCTCAGTTTTCGACTTAAAAACAAAACTGGCCTTCATTACCAGCACTGTCTTCCTGGCACAATACAGCTCCCATGCCGCGATCACTCGCGTCGATTGAATCACAAATCTCTTAGATAAATCGGGTGCCATGAGAACGAGCTTTTTGATTAGGGCCTGTTTCGGCTGGCGAAACTCATTTTCCTTTTCTGAGTCCCATACTACTTTAACCGGCTCGGACGTTCGAAGTGCGTCAGAGGGCTGACAATACTAGAGTAGATTTGCACGTAATGCTGCTAGTATGCAGCTAAGCCCAAGAATGCCCTTATCTCAGATTTTGTGGTTGGTCGTGGATAGTTCCCGATGGCGGCTACCTTAATTTCTGAAGGTCTACGTCGGTTACGCCCCACAACGTGTCCCAGGTAGACACCTCACCATACCATAGCCTCCTATATTTTTAATGCCCACCGAGTGGGGAGCGGAGCAAGGCGCCCCACCCGTACCTTCTATTTCATGCGCTCGCCACCACACGGTGCTGTCACCCCATACCCACTCCCAGAGAAGACGACGCGACTACGCTGTTGCGTGCGTGCTTTTGGAAAGAAACTTGCGTTCGCATTAGAGACGAAGCTGTAAAATAAATGCGCAGGTTGCATATGTGTTTCTTCATGATGCACATGGTTATAGAAAAAAAACGCGAACAGTGCGGCGCGATCTTTGCATCCCACTGTGACCCTGGTGGGAATAAAAATAAAATATGCTAGAATAGTTTCATTCTAGTGGCTTTTAATTATCATGTCGTGTTTGTCTGTCGCTTTCAGAGCGAAGTTGGTGAACTTTGGGCGGAAGAATTTCGTCAGCAACAGTTTGAGCCAATTCTCCTGGTGCCCTGGCTTCGAACACATCAAAGCTTTGTGCTCGCGAAGAATTTCAGCAGCATTGTTCACAGCCTCCTTTAGAGGGTAATGCATACGCCTTCTTGTCGCTAGAAGAACTTCGACGAACTTCTGTAGTGCGTAGAGAACATCTAGAAGTTGTGCGGACGGATAAAGAAGTCCACCACTGTCTTGGTGTTTAATGAGCGAGTCCGATGGGGTCGAGGCGCTTGGCTTTGTTAAGAGCGCGAAGCACTCCTCACATTCGATGTTTTTCCGTACGGCTCTTGCGAGGTAGCCACCTCGCTTGCAACGAGGCTGATGACCTCGCTTGCAACGAGGGATGAGAAGCGATTTCTGCAGACAGCCTTTGCTTCACGAGTTCGGTCACGCCAACTTCTCCACGTGATGAGCCCATAAAGCACTCGAGGGCACTTTGACAGGGAAGCTGAAAATTACCTGTGCTCCTTACGTGTTCGTATGCAGGAGTGGAGAGGTTACGCAACACCACAGCATGACGTACTGTCAGCTCAAACCACGTTGTTTCTTCTTCGCGGAATTCTGAACTTGTTCCACTAATATTGAAGCAGCCAGGTCTTCCTCTTTCGCTTTCTCCACAACTTGCAGGAATGCAGACACATAGGATTCTTCCTTGAGTTTTTGCACTTCCTGTTTGTACTTGTCGACGGTGTTCTTGAGCCGCTCGAGCCACGCGTTCAAGTCTCGCTCCTTACGTCTCCACTTTCGTTTGTCCATTGCCGAAACCGAGGATAATGACGACACCTGCACAATTCTGTCCACCTGCACGGTCGCAGTAATGCAGCGCTCGCTTGCGCCGTTTTCCAGAGGTAGCGGCAGTTCGCTTGCGGTGCCATCCATCAGTGATAAATCTTGAGAGTCGACGTCGACGGACGCCAAGTCATTGCGAGGAAGTGAAGGGGTCTCTAGTTGGCTCTCAACTGCTCTTCGTTTCCGCGGTGGTGTGTTCACTGGCGCAGCTGCCTCGCGTTTTCTCACAGACGTGTCGCTTCTCTCTCTCTTCTTCGGAGGCTGCTGGTACGGAGGATACTCTTCGAAAATACTGGGAACAGCGTCTTTCTTGAGTGTGCGAATTTTGCAGCCCTCCTTGAAGTCGGAGGAACCGAAGTGTCGGCTGCATACAGTCGAGTAGCACGACGTCGTATTCGGTGTCCAGTCGTCCCGAGAAATGACCTTTAGCCATTTCGCTCGAAGTTCCGGATCGCTTCGTATCTCGTGGAACGATATGCCCAGCGTCCGTTGTTTGCTCGAAGACTTGCAGCGTGGTACGCAGCAGTACGACATCTTGTCGGGTACAAAGCACCCTTACTGATTGCACACTGCAGATAAAAAACCGAATTGGTATGTGAAAAGTAATGCAGCATGAATTTGCACCGTAAATCACAGTTTTTAGAGTAGCGAACAGTATAGATTGTGATGGCGCTAGCAACTCACACATGGACCCGTAGAATAGTAAACAAACGGTCGCTTCATTCAGTGGCACTGAACCTGAAGGATCAGAACGCTGTTAGACCAATAAACGTTCATGTAAATAATTCAGTGTAAAATGCTCAAGGAATTAAAAGCGACAATTTAAAGATATGTATTAAATGTACTTCCACTTGCAGCGTTCCGAATTTGTGCTACGATGGCGTAGGGCTGCCTCTTACACCTACACCAGAGACCATGTTAACATTAGCGGTCAGATTTGCAGCGATATGGCGTTCTTATCACGTTAAATTGCATATACCATTTGTTGTTTTTTAATCTCTACAGGCCGCGTTCTATTCCGCGAGCACTGTACACATTGTCTGCGAGTTCTGTCATGCTTCCCTGATAGTCCAAACAAAAAAAATTGCCCGCAGCTTCCCTCGGGGGAACATGATGCGGAGCATATAATTGGTTAACGGGGTGTTAAAGTGCGACTTTTTTTATACATACTGCAGCCCCCAATTTGGGGCTATGGCAGGAGTGAGCATATGCAATAACAAACAAACAGGTCAACAGAGCAAAAACAAAAGAACACTTAACGCAAATCAGCAAGGGCAAGTAAAAAATTTTCCAGCGGAAGGGAGCGAATATCACCGGACAGTTGATTCCACATTTCGGCAGTGAAAGGAAAAAAACTAAATTTGAATGTGTTAGTTCGACAATGGTAAGGCTTGATATTAAGGTGGTGATTACTTCTAGTTGTGGACGGCGAGGCAAATGAGATGTAGGCATTGTGGGACATGCGATAGACCGAGTTAATAAGACAGTAAAGCAATTTCATAGAATCCTTTAGACGGCGCATACGTAATGTGGTTAGTTCAAGAGAAGACAGAGCAAGGGAAGGTGAAAAGTAGCGATCATAGCGGTTACAAATAAATCTGATAGCTTTTTTTTTTGAATGGCCTCAATTCTATCGATTTCTCCCTGCTTGTGTGGATTCCATACGGGGCATGCGTAGTCAAGTATAGGACGAATCAATGTTTTATACATTAGTAATTTTGTGCTTTTGGGGGATTGGGACAGTGTTCGTCTTAAATAACCTAACTTTTTAAAGATTTTGTGCAGATAAAGTTAATATGCTGAGACCAAGATAAATTGCTAGAAAGAACAACACCAAGATATTTGTATTCTGTTACTTTTTTTAAGGTGGATCCGTTAAACGAGTACGTGAAGCAGGAAAGGGACTTACTATTCGTGAAAGACATAAGCACAGATTTGTTAAAATTTATGCTCATTTGCCAGGTTGCACACCATTCACAAAATTTAGTAAATGAGTCATTTAGACGATAATGGGCTTTAGGAGAGTTGATTGGTTCATACAAAACGCAATCATCCGCGTACAGACGAATTTTACAGGTGACGTTATGAGGCAAATCGTTGATGTACAGTAGAAACAGTAACGGGCCAAGCACAGAACCTTGTGGAACGCCTGAATTAACACTAACAATGTCGGAGTCAGTTGAGTTATAACAAACGTATTGCGAGCGCTCAGAAAGAACATTAGAAATCCAGGTAACTAGTTGCGGGTTGTTTAATATGACATTTAATTTGCATAGTAATTTAGAGTGAAGTACAGTGTCGAATGCTTTCGAAAAGTCGATGAATAGTGCGTCAACCTGATTACCAATGTCCATATTACTAGAAATGTCGTGCACGAATTCGGTTAGCTGCGTAACCGTACTATAACCTCGTCTGAATCCATGTTGGAAGCTAGACAACAAATTGTTAGATTCGAGAAATGCAATAATATGTTTGTATATAATATGCTCTAATAGCTTGCAGGAATGAGGGGTAAGAGAGATGGGCCTGTAATTGCTGAAAACTTGCTTGTCACCAGATTTATGTAAAGGTACTATTTTGCCATTTTTCCAAGATCTGGGAACGGTTCCAGATTTTACGGATTTATTAAAAATTATTGTAAGGTATTGAGAGGTCCAAAGAGAGTAGCGAACGAGAAACATGTTGGGGATACCATCGGGTCCATTACACTTTTTTGTGTCCAAATTAAGTACGAGATTTAACACGCCCTCTTCAGTGATCACTACATCACTGATTGGAGACGTTGGATTGAAGGTGGAAAAAGAAGGAACAACCAGATTGTCGACTGTAAAGACAGACTGAAAGAACGAGTTAAAATTGTTCGAAATTTCCGCCGGATCATCAATGATTCTATCGTGTATTTTGAAAGAATTACAAGAAGCATCGCGAGGCAGGACCGAGCGCCAGAACTTGCGGGGATTGTCGGATAGTGAACTTTGAAGTTGAACACGAAAAAAGAAATCTTTAGCTATATTTTGCTGCTCTCGAAGTTCCCTCTTGGCCTCAGCAAACCTGATAATGCTTTCTGGATTGCTCGCTGATTTGCAGCGCCGAAGTCTTCGGACTTTACGAGATAAGTGTAAAAGATGGCAGGTCATCCAGGGAACATCAGTGTTTTTCTTTTTAGTCTTTGTAGGGATAAACTCTGAAATGCATGATTTTACTTACTTGGGTCGATGGCTAAATTGGTTAACGTGGTTGTGAAATGGGGTGTTAAATTGCGACTTACTTGGGTCGATGGCTAAATTGGTTAACGTGGTTGTAGGAGGGGGTGTTAAATGAGTGAACACGTACACACGTATGCAAAAGGGTGGCGCTGGTCGAAGGGACGTCGATCATTGTGTTTGTGGATTCGTTGGAATTCATTTCACCGCGACCTTGGACGTCGACCCCCGTACAAACCAACTGACGAGCGGCAACTGAGCGAGCGAGCGCCGACCTTGAGTATATATACAGCGCGACGGCGCATGCACTGTCAGCTGTTGAGTGTTCTCGAAGCGCGACGGTGCATGCGCGTCCACTGGAGAATCAGGAGAATTGTAGAATGTTCTCGAAAGGGAGAAGCGCGTGCGGCACAGATGGTGGGTGACGGTGCATGCGCGCATCAGCTGTCGAATGTTCGAGAAGGGGGAGAAGCGCAACGGCGCATGCGCGCGCGTCAGCTGCCGATGTTCTCGAAGCGCGACGGCGCATGCGCGCGCGTCAGCTGCCGATGTTCTCGAAGCGTGACGGCGCATGCGCGCTACATTATACAGCTAGCGAATGTTTGTGAAGAGGAGAAGCGCACGCGGTGTGTAGAGGAGGAATGGTGCACAGATGGTGGAGGAGTGAAGCGCGCGCGGTGTGTAGAGGAGGAAGGGATGCACAGATGGTGGAAGAAGGAGGAGGAAGCTTGCGGACGGCGCCGCACTACAAGCCTCGAGTATTAGATGCTCCGCATCTAAAACATAATTAAAACCATTGCTTCCGCAAGACACACAAGCTTACCTGCGGCAAACACGACGGACATGGAACAACTTTTGCTTGTAGAGCCAATTTTGTAGGTACTTCGGGAGCTTCGAGGTGCCTCAACACGTTGCAGCGTAGTGAACTATGCTGCTATGCTGACTATGCTTGGTACGCTCCAGAGCATGTACGGGCAAATATGGGGTGCGAGTGCCCCTTGCGGAGAAGGCAGGCGTAAACCGAGGAGGAAGAGAGAGGGCAGCAGACGGCCTCCGCCGCTCCACTGCGCGGGCATGAGACAATATAGGAGGCTATGGCCATACCCTAGGTGACTTTTAGTAGGTTTCACGGTAAGACCAGCATTTTCAACCTGTTCAACACGACGCGTAAATGCTCGACATGTTCTTCCCAGCTGTTTGAAAAGATGGCGACATCGTCAAGATACGGCAGAGTGAACTCAGAAAGGCCTTTAATAACGCGGTCTAGTAAGCCTGAAAAACAAAAGGGCGCATTTTTCAATCCAAAGGTCAGCTTATGTGGACGATACGTTCCAAATGGAGAAACGAATGTGGCATAGCGGCTAGCAAGCTCCGCAAGGGGGTCTTGCCAATACTCTCGCACGAGGTCTAACGTGGAAATATAGCTGCAATATGACGCCGTTTCTACCCTCTCCTCTAAGTTTGGTATCGGGTAAGTTTGGTCTGGAGTTATCACGTTAAGACGCCGATAATCGATGCATGGCCTCGGATCTTTCCCCGGCACATGAACCAGTATTACAGGGGATGTATAGTCACTCTCGCCCGGTACTATGGCTCCCTGCTCCAGCATTTTATTGATCTCCTCTTTCATGATCTGCTTTTACACAGGGGAACAACGATACGGCTTGCTACGGATTGGCTCCTCACAAGTTAGCTCGATATCGTGTTCAATTACCGTCGTGTTTCCGGGACGGTTCGAAAACACGTCTTCAAACTCGAAAACAATGCTTCTCAGGTCCTCCTTCTGGACTTCACTTAACATGGGCACAAGGTTCAACTGCTTCAAGATTACCTCCGATCCCCTTTGATTACATCACGAGAACTAAAAATTTCTGCTCACTCTTCCTCTGAAGCATTCAAAAGCAGATTTACGACTGCTTGACGTTGAACGTATGGTGTCGTAAAGTAACTGTGGTAAACTTTGTTCGGCCGCCTTCCTAATTTCAGTTCATAATTGGTATCATAAAGCTTCGATATTACTTTGGCGGACCCTTCGCAATGAACCTCAAGCTTGTTCTTTTTGGACGGCCGCAGCAGCATTACCTGACTACCTACTACAAAAGCGCGCTTCTTCGCCGATTTGTCGTAGTACTCCTTCGACAACACTTGTGCAGCCTTCATGTGGCTTTCCACGGGATCTTTCATTTTTCCAAGCCTCTGAAGGAGGTCTAGAACACACGCAACTACATTAGGGTCCTCATCGCATTCCTGCCAGGACTCGCGTAGCATTCGCAATGGTGTTCTCAAACTCCTGCCATACACAAGCTCTGCAGGGCTAAAACCAGTGCTCTCATGAGGAGCTGATCTCAAAGCGAATATAGCGGAAGGAATACATGCTTCCCAGTCGAATTTGTGCTCGTAGCAAAGAGCTCTCAGTATCCGTTTCATAACGGATTGCATACGCTCTATGGGATTAGATTGTGGGTGATGGATCGAGCTGCGCACTACTTTTATTCCGCATTTATCCAAAAAGGTAAAGGTAAGGCAGCTGGTGAATACACTACCACTGTCGCATTGGATCTCAGAAGGAAATCCGACGCGTGGAAATATAGATAGCAGTGCATCCACGACATGATGGGAATTGAGCTCCTTAAGTAGTATCGCTTCCGGAAATTTTGTGGCTACACAGAGGGCCGTCAGGATGTACCGACAACCTTGCCTTGAATCTGGCAATGGCCCGACGATATCAATTACTAGAAGCCGAAAAGGTTCTGTGATAATTGGCACAAGCTTCATGGGTGCCTTCCTTTTGTCGTGAATTTCCCCGCTCTCTGACAAGTGTCGCATGAGTGTACAAAGTCTTCGATATCCTTCCAGCATGTCCGCCAATAAAATTCAAGGGAAACTCTAGCCTTGGTCTTTTTTATGCTGAGATGCCCTGCCCACGCGTTTTCATGCGCCAGTTCCAATAGTTGGCGACGATACTTTTGTGGCACCAAGAGCTGCTCATACTTGCTATCTTGCACATTTGTGTAGCTTCGACATAGGAGCCCTGCCTTCTCAAAAGAGGAAACAGTATTTTTCTTTTTTTCCCAAGTTTACGCTTTTCATTAGCACTTTATTCGAGAGGTCCTCACGCTGCTCTCGAAGGGGCGTTTCTCGATCAACCCTCGACAGCTCACTCAACTTTTCGCTGCAGGCGAGAGCGTTGCACCCCTCTGTAGTCATATAGCATGTAGTCATGTTAATACATGACAGGCATCTTATGTTTATCATGTTTGCACCAGTATTATAGCCTCGTCATCCATTCACGCACCGTAATATCAAATTTGGTATACTTGCTTGCGAAACGGCGGCGGGCGCATCATGAGCGTGGCATGTAGTCATGTTGTTACATGACACGCATGTCATGATTTTCATGTTAGGGTCTGTCGCCCGTGCTTGCCATGCAATCATGTTATACCATAGTAGTTTTGCAACATGCCATGTAAACGAAACCACTGCATGAGCTGCAGGACAGTTAAATGTAAATGATGATATTTATGACAAACATGTCATGATATGCATGTCATGACTAGTCAAACATGTTCTTTATACAGTTATGTTATGCCATACCTGCACTCTAAGGCAAAAGGGTGTTAAAAGGGTGTGCGATTCGTCCTTTTGGGAACTAGTGGGGCTGCCACAACCATTATTACCTTTAAGGACTAACGGCACTGGGTCTAACAGTTAGTCCCCTCAAGGGACTAACATTTAGTCCTCACATGTACACTTTGGCGAGTAACCGTTACTCCCACAGTTCACCCCAAAGGATTAACATTTAGTTCTCACATTTGCACCTTATAGAGCAACTGTTAATGCCCACATTTACACCTTACCGGGCAACCATTAGTCCTCACAGTTGCACCTTGCTAGACGAACGGTTGATCCACTCAAATACTCCAATCGGAAGAACTTTTTGTCCCCAGTTCAAACATTGTTTTTGGTTTATTTTCCGCCAGGCCTAATACTTTTCTCGCTTGTTTTTCTGCGCAGTGGGCAACGAATTCCGCAGAAAAAAGCACGCGAAAAAAGTAGTTAGCCACCTATATGTATCTGCTTTCGCAGTCACGGCAACAACGAAAGACAAAAGTGAGACATCGAAATCTTTTATCTCTTTACGTACTCATGAAGTTTCCTCATCCTTTTAAGTGAATTAATGGTGAAGTGTACAAGTCCAGTCTCGTTGCCAAATCTTGTTCACTCCTTGGGGGCTCCTTCGACGAATGCGATAGATGACAGGCATTGCAGACGCCAGCGCACGCAGCCTTCTGGCTGTTGTGTTTCCACAGCTGCACGTACAATAATATAGTAAAAATAGTTAGGCACACGTCACAGAAGATGAAGATGCACATGTAAGCAAGTACGTGCACGTTAATAAAAAAAACAAGCGTTAAAATATGACCCACAAATAACTTTTACTTCCCTTCACACACAGTCCTTCTGAAGCTGCTCTGACGAGAGAGATGGATGACGGGCATCGCAGACGCCGGCGCACAGTCTTCAGCACTGTGTGTGTCTACAGCTGCACAATAAGTATGTAAAATAGCGAGGGACACGTGACAGAGGATGAATACAAATGCATGTGAGAAACACGTGCAAGGTGAAATGAAAACATAAGTGAGATATGACATGCTAATAATTTCACTGTGATGTCACACATCGGCAAAGACTGATTTCGATCCCCGTAGCGCAACAGTTTAGGAGCGGCGGCCGCAGCCAAAACTCCGCGGCCCACCGTGCCGCTAGCAAGTCGGCGAGTCCTAAGCGAGCGACGTCGTTCAGCTCGAGCAAGCGAACGCGAGACCAAACACGGCACTGCACGTGGAGTGTCTGCCGCCAGCGAACTTCGAACAGGAGAGCGCGCGTACGCTTGGCCGCCATCATGAACAGCACCGAGCTGGTTTGGAGCTAGCGCCCAATCGACGGTAATGCGGCCCTTTTCCACAAACTCGAGCGAGTGCAGCGCGCAAACGTGAGTCCGCCGCCGCGGCCAACGGACTGCGCCGAGCTGCTTGCGACCGACTTACGGGGAAGCCAACTGTAATGGTGACCAATTTTCAGTAAGTTCTGACGCTAGTGAAAGCGCCGCTAGCCCATGCTGGTGCACTTACAGCGCGCAACATACTACAACCAAGCTCTTCACGAGAACCTGCAACGTGTTTTCGACGACTTCCAACACAGCGACGAGGTCTCAGCCCAATATCGTCAGCACGGGGCTCATCGCGGCGGCGAAGACAGGCGAGCACTCGATGAGCGAGCGTACGGGAGGCCGACGGCAATGGCGGCCAATTGCCAGGCGGTCACAAAGTACAGGCGAACTGCAGACGCCGAAACTGACCTTCGCGATACATTTCGTGTGTGCGATATACAACATGACCGAGCCTGTTGCCGGCAAGCGCGATCCGCATCGCACACGCCACAAGTGGAGTAGAATAAAGAATGATAACCTACTTGCCTTAGAATTCAGCGCTGTTTTATGCCCTGAGTCGGACGGAAGTATATAACCGATACGCCTGTTCTTCTCAGTCGCCATATTGGCCTTCCCAACTGTTGCTGTCGTGTGTTGGTCGGGACTATCTTGAAGCCAGAAATATACAGCGCGGCGTGGTGACCTGTCGAGGTTCGCTCCAGACTTCATGGGTGCAGCGCAACGCTAAAGCAACAGCCCATACTCATCCAGGAGTACACACAAGCACCACGTCGTAATTCTTAGATCGTCGAATCCAGGCGGCCGTGGTCGAGCACCCCTAGCGTGAAGCTACGCAACCGCCGCCGGCAAAATACGGGGACAGACTGAGCAGCATAGGAGGAGAAGGATATGTATTCTGTGGAGAAGGACAGCTGCTCACCTTGGCAACGCTTTTCGCGCTGCCTGCAATGCCCGAGTGGTTCATCTCTCGTGGAATGTGGTTTCGCGCCGCACGCTTCCCTCTGTGGTTGCTTCTCAACGGTCTATCCGTTGATCTCGCGCGCCCATTGGGCTCCGTTGCTCCTTTTTCTGCTAATTTTGCCTTAGAGTGTAGTTTGCTATTGATACTATTATCGAAATGGCTAGGAGAGTTAAAAGTCGTAGGCAGCTAGATAGATAGATAGATAGATAGATAGATAGATAGATAGATAGATAGATAGATAGATAGATAGATAGATAGATAGATAGATAGATAGATAGATAGATAGATAGATAGATAGATAGATAGATAGATAGATAGATAGATAGATAGATAGATAGATAGATAGATAGATAGGTACGCTCAAAGTCGCCAAGTTCGCTAAGAAATGCTTCGCACTTGAAAATACGGGTTTCACGGAAAGAATTTCCTAATGCTTCGTTAGATATTCAAACGTTAAATTTAAAAATAGCACCACCATGAACGGTATTAACTCCGTGACCCAATTTCACTGCAAAAAGCGCTCGAATAAGTGCACAATGCAGGTTGTGGGAATCGAGAGCGCCCTCCTACCTGGCGCCTCGTTCCCCAGCTGCCGCGCGCGCGCCGACAGCGTAGCCCGGGCGCGCATAAGCACCGGCATCCGCCAAGACGACTGCCAGGGCACCTCTTGGTCTGGGCGAGTCAACTGTCGGCTCCTTCCCGCGCTGGCATGTCCGGGCACGCTACGCTGGCGCGCTGCACGGGGCTGGTAGCGGTTAGAATGAAGAGGAAAAAGGCACCTAATTTCTGTCTGCCTTCAGGTGACACGGCGCAGTGCCTTATAGGGGTGGGGGGAAGGAGGGATAAAAAGAATAGAAGGAAAATAGATGGAGAAGAAGACAGCCAAACGAGAGAAAAAAGAAGGAGACAGGAAAGTGGGGATCCGGTCGAAGCAGTCCAAGGGCGGGGCGCCACAATGCGAGAGCTGCACGGCGTCAGGAGACCGCGGAGGGCGAACCAGTCGGCGGGAGCTACGCTGACGTCGGAGATCGCGAGGGCACAACCGTCCAGCTTGAAATCCTGCGAGCGAAATCACAACGCAGCGCCATTGCGCTTTGGGCCGTGCGTGACATCCTCCTTTCCTACGAGCTATGTTGCGCCCGAGGATTCACTCGTCGCGGCAGATGCTCTCAGGCCTTCACGAGGGGTTGACGCGCTGCTAAGCAGGCGGCTTCTTGTTCGTGCATTTGACTTCTGCCCTTGTGCGGGAGTCATCGCGCTCTAGGCAAGCGTTCTTGCTAGGTCTTTCGGAGTTCCCTATACGGCCTGCAAGCCCGTGAGTGTCGCACTGTGCTGCATTTTGGGTTAAAAACCCGTTGTTCTTGTTTTCCTGCCTCGTGCGTGGTTTCTGCGCCGTGTCGGGGAAAACGACAAACCCGGCCGCAGCGTCTTAGCACGCAGCGGCAGTGGTGGACATTGCATCCCTACACGGTTGCGCTTAGTAAGTAAGCCTAGTGCAAACCTATCTCCACAAGGTATGCAATATATATTGTATGAGGTTTTAGAGGTGTGGTGACATCATTAACCCAGATTACATTGTTTTTGTAGAATTAGCTTTTTAGGCACGTTTACTACGCTTTTAATGTTAATACTTCACCTCATCAGTCATTTAGTGATGGTTGTTTGATTTCCACATTCCTAAATGAGAGTTATAATTAGTTGCTATCCAAGCATTTTTTAAAGATATATGACTGGTTTTTATCAAAGGACCAACCCTATAGCGAGTTCCGGGGAGGGGGGAGATATGAACAGTTTTATAATTTGCAAATTAAAATTTTCGGCTTTACAAGCCGGAACGTCAATACGACAACAAGGAACGCCATCGTGGGAGGTTTTAAATATTCGGAACCTTAGGTCGGCAAAATAAATGGAGCCCAGATAAACTAGCTCAGTAAATGTGCTTTTATCTTAGGACTCGATATAGGGCCCAGCTTTCGATCACATATAGGTGACCGAAAATATTTTTCTAGGCAAAACATTTTCGCAATAGACTGCTTTCAATGGAGTATATCGGCCCGACATTTTTCGAATACACCAAAGATAATCGCCAAAACGCCTCGGACATTTGGCGTGGAATGACCGATCAAACTTTACGTCGATACCTGTCACTTTTCATCTCCACTGTCCTTTTCCAAGTTCGTGTTCTTCATTTCGTGACATTCAACTTCACATTAATTTAACCAATACGCGTCATATTGGTTCTATAGTGGAAAATAGTTTGTGGTATACGCATCTCAAATAAAAGTTGGGCGTGCAGATACGCCTCATCTCATGGTTTTGTATCAATCATTTCACCGTTATCATCTCACCATATTGCCACGTGGTTGCGACGGCAAAGAATATGATACTTGGGTTGCTCAAGACGACACTTTTTATTGAATGAACATGTGCCTAGGAAAATGCGAAGTACTAGAAATTCATGCTTTACGCAGATAGCGGTAGTCAGACCACTGGTCGTCGGTAAAACGATCTGCGCGAAGGTACGTCGCCATTTATACACGTGGCATCGAACATAATCCATATCGTAGGGGTCTCAAGCTTATCAGAAAATTCTAAAATAATGTAGAGTTTTCGCGGGCAGCCAAGCGTGCTTTGGGCAAGGCAATTGATTATATGTGGTGTTTAACGTTTCAAAACCACCACATGATTATGAGAGATGCCGTAGTGGAGGACTCCAGAAATTTTGACAACCTGGGGTTCTTTAACATGCACCGAAATATCAGCACACGGGCCTACAGCATTTTCGGCTCTATCGAAAATTAAGCCGCCGCAGGCGGGATTTCATCCTGCGACCTGTGGGTCAGCAGCCGAGTACCTTAGCTACTGAACCACTACGGTGGTGCCTTTGCGCAAGACAGTGAAATAAAAATACAAGCGAGCGTGGCAGTATAATAATGCTGCGATAAAGTTTCAGCAGGTGCAACATGTTTCACTGTGGATGCCATTTTCATACAGACCCGTCATCGGGTAGCCACGCGTTGCAAGGTGGATCGACGTCCTTGGGTAATTTGAGTAGGCTAAATTACTGCCTAAAACATACGGCGTGACGATAAGACTCACGTTGACTGTAAATTTTAGCGAAACGAACGCACGTTTCGGTGGGATGATATGCATATCATTAATAAGCTGTTGTGTATTCCTCAAAGGTCGAGGTCATCAATGGTCGAGCAACCCTTTACTATCACGTGCTGGATGAAAGGAATATATACATGTAATGTTTACAGACAGCCTACAGACCGCAGGAACAACTGACGGTGTGGGCCCACATCACTACTGTAAGTCTATTTAGTGTTGTATCCGTTACAGTAAAAAATAACTGAATACCTCACTCGTTACTCTAGTAAAAAGGGAACGTTTCACGGCTCCACGTTGTATATATACATAAAAAAGGTAACGCATTACTGTTACCGTAACTGAAAAAAAAAACATAACGAATGTTACCTCTGCCGTAACAACGGAATTATCAGTTTTAATTATTGTGTCTTTGCTACAGAAACTCACAATGAGATTATTTAAATTTCAAATTTATGTTTCACGCAGACTACCACAAGCAAAGATTATACTCAAAATGTTCAATTAACGAGAATTATTTTTACAAATGTACTGAACCTTAGCAATGTAATATAGAAGCTTAATGATACCTGCACATGTGATTGCTTCCGACTCTGGAGTGACACAGGATGAAACCATTTTTTTTTCATTGGAGCATTATATACAAAGTGTCGTTCAATATTCCACGGTATTCCCAAAGAAACTATCACGGAACTCTCAAAAATTTACAACAATCGGCCTTTTCTTGATCCTTCAGCATCTTCAAAAAAGCCTGTCAAAATCGGCACTGTTGGTCCTCGAGGCCAGGATTCTGGCTCACGAGGGGCTAGTTCGTTAAACGTCCACCACGTGCCGCATGAAGTTGAACCCTCCCCCTCGTTCTCTCTTTTCTCCTCCCACCACGGCACTGACGAGTGCCCTACGGAAGTGGCCTCGCTCTTCAACCTGTTCTCGACCGCCCCTCATTGCGGGAACCAAAGAATAGCGACCCGCTGTCAGTGAATTCTTACTCACGCCGTTTAAGAGCCGGCCTGTGTAGAGTACGCGAACAGGTTCCGGACCAGCCATGAACAATTTTTCAGACTGAGGACTTCTTTTTTTCTTGCCTTGGTTGAATTCGAGTCCTCACAGTTTTGATATAGCCATAGATAATTTATATATGAAGAAGCTAGGACCAACTGCATTACATTCTTTAGTTTTTTTATCGTCGTAGGTAATCTATTGTAATCATAATATCAGGTTCAATACTTAATTTGTGGCTAAGCCATATTACTTTCCGACCCAAACTTTCTGTAGGGCAGAACAAAGTTTTTAATCTTGTTTTTTTAGCTACTAGGCTATTGAAAAGCACGCAAAAATTAAGAAAGATGTTATTAGAAATATTTTCACAGGAGAAGCATGTCCAGTATATTGGACACTGGGATTAATTTGTTGAACAAATAGGTACACATATTCTGGTATTCTCTTAGAGCGCTGCTTTTGGCCCTGTTAGGTTATTAGTCTTATATAAATCAAGCGGTGTTTGTTTTGTCCCGAGAAAAAGTTGATCCTCTTCGCTGATCCTCTTCATGCTTCATGCTGTTGATATATTCCCAGCATGCCCCAGTTTTATTTTTATGACTGGGCTTGAAGAGTGTCACGTCAAGCCACCTCTTGCTTTCTTTTTTTCCTTCTAAATTGAGCACCAATTGCATCTTGGTGTGAGTGTACTGGACATAGGTAATTTTCGCATTGGCAGCAAAGTTTGTATTAGAAAAACTACATTTTTGCAACAAGGTATCGAAAAAACATGACAGAACTCATACAATTTAAATGATTTCAATGGTGCAAAGATATGTCCTGAAATACTTTTGTATACTTGAACGCATCATGCGCACGCTGTTTCGCGTAGATTACGCAATTACTTCTAGTGCCCGATAAATAGGTGGAGCTGAATGGTGAACTACACCTGAAAACTTCTTACTCGACTCTTACAGAAGCTACCGAAGTGGTTTTAGTTCTGACTGTAGCGCTGCTTACTTTTATTCATCACTTTTACCGTCATGTTTTTGTCAGCGACTAAGTATATGTACCACCCTGCTGAAATCCCCAAATGGTGATTGCAGTAACCGCAAATAAATAGTAATAATAAATAATGTGTTCAATACATTAGTCAAGGGTCAGGAAAGGAATGTGCTTGTTAACTACATAGTAAACGCTCCGAGATTGTACTGTTCGGTTATCCTTTGCGGTAGCTCTTTCGCTTTCTTATTTCTTCGTAGAGCTTATTCTTTGCGTCGATGTGCGTAAGGAGCTAAGTATAGTTCCATTGAGAAAATAGCACCAGATGCTCGGGACCGACAGCACAGTGTAAGCTGAAGGAGCGGCTTTTGTAGAACGTTTTGTAATTTAGTGTTAACCTCTCATTTGCTGGCATCTCATTGCATGTGTCTGATTTTATAAGGTACTCAGCATAGTTCCGTAAACTGTACTTCAAACAATGCCTGCTTCAAGGGACAGCGTGTGCCTGATTGTTTTTCCACTACTACCTGACAACATTTAATTTAACGAGATTCGCAACTTCAGATTATGCAGCATCGTGTGTTTAACAAAAGATTTGCTACACCTAGAACTATTGTGTCTTTATGTTTTTGGCTCATTTCAATCGCCTTGATATATTACAAATAGTAATAGATAAATTATTTATGTAACACTTCATCTGGCGAGATTTCATTGCCACATGTGAAAGGAAATTTCATAGCGTTATTGCGCACATTACAGCTGCTTTATGCAACAGATAGTCGAATGTGCAACGATCTCCGCATTATTGATAAACGTGTTGAAGGCCTGTGCACCAATAAAAGAGCTATCGAATGGGGTCCTTGGCGTACGATGTAAGGGCTAGCATGCTTAACTTATAAGCAATTTTAAACCCACACTGTTTATTTAGGTGTACATCTCAAGTATGCAGTGCTTCCTCTCGCCCCCGGATGTTGTCGGAATTCAGAGCTTGATTTTGCGATAGAAGAGTGAATGCACCATAATTATTGCCTATATTAGATTGGGAAATATTGATCATAATCCACCTTTTCACTCAATGGTCTCGCTGATGTATTTGTAAACATGGCAACGGCAGGAACACTAATCATGCAGTAGCCAAGAAAAAAAAAGTGATGCAGAACATTTTTTATTAGTCTATAAAACAGGTATTTATTGATAATATTCCATTAGTTGTTAACGTGAGGTCATTACTGGCAGAAATATGCTTTGATTTTCCTTCCAGGAAGAAAGAAAACTGATGTTCATGTTTGGTTCCATCGTATACAGTGTTACAGCTTCGATCCTCCCACAGTTTAGACAAGAGCGTAGGATGAAACTTTAGGTGAATTACATGCTTGATACATGTAGCATTTTATTTTCAACGGCAGAGTGTTTAAACTTCATTTCCAGCCTGGCCCGACGGCCTCTCCGAACTTGGAACACATGTGTCAGCTAGGCGTAAACAAAGCACTGATATATATATATATATATATATACATATATATATATATATATATATATATATATATATATAGTTGAAGTTGAAATTTATTTCACCACAACGATACACCGTGATTTACACAAACAAGAAACAATTGTGGCATGGAAAGTAGGAAAAAAGCTGCGCTATAGCAGCTTGACTAGCCCCACCTCCCATTTGTACAAGGCAACAGAAACAATGGCACACCAAACTCCATACGGTGCTCACGTATGATTGAAAGAAAAAAGAAAAGAAAATAACATTCTAGTAGTTGTTTATGAAGTACAGAATAGATGCACACTTGGGTGTTTACAAACAAACAATTATTGGGAAAAAGGCAACCAAAATAAGACGCTATAACAGAAAGGGGTACGCTTAAAATTTCATGCATTTACAAGTACTGGGTGCAATTTTTCTGGGTTTATAGCTCCTTATACAAACAGGTTTAATATATCACTACTTGAAAGGAGACGCAATTGCTGTTCTGTGAGCTTGAACTTATTTAGTATATGGGGAACAGAGTGCCTTAGCATTTGGAGTCCGTAATTTGTTCGCGGTCGGGGGATGTACCAGTGTTCAGAACTCCGCATCGGACGCAACAAAATTTTCGGCTGTAAATGTGCTAAGCCTCTCAGGTTTGCGCAATTCTTTCGAATTTCAGACCTCAAAGACAACAACAAGTTATGTTCATATGCAACACAAAATTTTAAAATCTTAAACTTGACAAATAAGTGGGATGTGTGTTCTCTGTAACCTATATTTGCAACAGCCCGTAAAGCGCTTTTTTGAAGTGTATACAACTTTTGTTTTGATGTTACAGTTCTAGAAGCCCATACCAACTGACAATAGCGTAGATGAAAACAAAAAAGCGTATTAAAGATAAGAAGTTTCTGGGGGAGCAGTAGAAACGACTGACACCTTCTCAGCACGCCAAGGGCTTTTCTTAGCTTAATACACAATTGTTCAGTGTGAGAATTCCAGAACATATGTTGATGAAAGATGACGCCCAAAGTTTTGACAGTCTCTGAAAGTTCGATATTGAAATTATTTAGCATCAGTTTTTGTGTGTACGTACATGTCATTCCTTTCGCACGGAAAAGAACGGCCTTGGTTTTAGAGCTGTTGATCTGTAACAAATTTTGGCAGGACCATTTCGAAAAACTGACTAACGTTTTATTAGCTGCTTTTATCAAATCGTCTATATTTGTTCCCGTAAAGAATAAGCTTGTATCATCTGCATAAATAATGTAAGGTATTGAGTGATCCACATTTACAATATCATTGATATAAAGATTAAATAGAAGAGGTCCTAATATGCTTCCCTGTGGTACACAGCGTTTGATTTTTTTGGGCATAGATGTTTGCCTACTTATAGACACACACTGGTACCGATCACTAAGGTAGCTTTCTATTAAATCGAGCGCGATGCCTCTAATCCCGTAATAAAACAATTTTTCTAACAAGGTTTGGTGATCAATTCTGTCGAACGCCTTCGTAAAGTCTATGAATACGCCTAATGTTAGCTTTCTTGCTTCAATGTTGCCCAGTATCAACTCTTTTTGATGCAACAGCGCTGTCTCCGTCGATACGCCAGACCTGAACCCATATTGTGCTATTGTAATCACAGAATGCGAGTCCAAAAATTTATACAATCTAGTGAAAATGATTTTTTCTAGAGCCTTTGAATATATAGGTAATACCGATATTGGCCGGTAATTACTCATTTCATATATATATATATGTATAATATATATAATATATATATATATATATATATATATATATATATATATATATATATATATATATATATATATATATATATACTTCTTTCCCTTATTTCATTGAACGAGGGTCTCGTACTGGCAGACTTGGTGTGTTTAGGTTGTATATATATATATATATATATATATATATATATATATATATATATATATATATATATATACAACCTAAACACACCAAGTCTGCCAGTACGAGACCCTCGTTCAATGAAATAAGGGAAAGAAGTATATATATATATATATATATATATATATATATATATATATATATATATATATATATATATATATATCTTTCCCTTATTTCATTGAACGAGGGTCTCGTACTGGCAGACTTGGTGTGTTTAGGTTGTATAAGAGGGACAATTAATCAGCTGCCCGCTCATAATAAGTTCACGTGCTACGTGACGCCAAACATGCGCATAAGAGTGTTTTCACACTCGCCATTTGGCTTATAGATGGCGCTGACTGTCACTCCTACTTCTAAGTTCACAGATAAACCCAAAAAAGTGGATGGAGGGAGGGCCGCTGTGATAGCTCAATGGTTAGAGCATCGAACGCGTAATTCGAAGGTCGTAGGTTCGATTCCTGCTCACAGTTGGTAATTTTTTCATCCACTTTTCATTCTTCTTATTTACATTCCATTGGTTCTAATAACTTCCCCTGTACATTCCTTGGCATTACTGTCTGTTATATCTCATATATATATATATATATATATATATATATATATATTTAACGAGCCGATAGACTGATGTAGCAAGAAGGGAGAAAGAAAACTGAGGAAGAGGTAAAGTAAATGAAAGGAATTGGGGTAGGTCACCAGCATCGTTGCTTCCACAGTCTTCTCGTGTGCGCCAGTAAAATCTGCTTTTTTTTTCTTAAGCTCAGCAATAGCGATCGTTTATATATTAATGCTATACAATTCGCATTTCTTCGCACAGTGCTAAAGCGCCCAAAGTGGTCTAGTTTGTAAATGTTACAAAGGGAAGCGACAGTAAAATGCATCATGAAACTAGAATTGCATTCTGTTGATAAGCCTGCCTTTTTTTTTAAACTGTTCACCGTACAGGTAGGTGAACACACTAAATGCTCATATTAAAATATTGATCACAGATGGTAGGGTTACATTCTTAGTGCTGAGGTGTACGTGACGAACTACTGGAGGAACAGCTGAGTTTTAGTGCCGGAAAGCAACACAGTAACACAATATTTACCTACGGCTTTTGTTTTTTCAATTATGGTATACAACAACATAAATCACTCCAAACATTTTTTTTCAGTTAGCTTGCCTTTATTAATACATCTCGGCAACCTGGTTTTACATTTATCTACGAAAAAGTTCACTCTTTACACTTTTGTGACGCCCCCTCGAGAGGTACAAACTGACAAAAATATTACCCAGCGTTGTGCATTTAGATAGCTCTTGTTTTCTTTCCGTTTTTTGCCTGCGTTTTTGTTATTTAAGCAGGCGTCACCATGGGTAGAAAACGATCACTGTACCGTGTAGAGGGACCCGTGAAAGACACACTACGCGACAACCTTCCCTCGCTGGTCACCCCACTGGCAGAAAAATAGTTGAAGCCAGCCAAGCGCATTGTCATCTCATACGTGCCCGGCGCCAGTGAAGAGCTCTCCGCGATTCTCGGAAAATCAGGGGTCGAGGTGGTTCGCAAGCCTGCTTCGACGCTCACCCGCTTGCTACCACGGCCGAAGGAAGAAGCAACACCAGCGAGTAGCCTGCAAGTTGCCGTGTTCAGAGTGTTCAGCCAGCTACGTGGGCAAAAGCGAATGTTTGCCTTCAGAAAGCCCGTGGAGCGGCCGAAAGGCTTGGACTGGCGTTCCTGACGAGAGAGTCAGCCGCTGAGCGCTAACGTGCGCCTTGCCGGGCAGCAATAAACTTCCGCTCCCACTCGCTAAGATTACGCCAACTTAAGAACGACGTCGGGAAGGCAGAAGTGCAACGCGGCGCTTTTGCAGAGCCCTTGAGCAGCCCGACCATATGATCGATTTCTACAGCTTTTCTGTTATAGAAACAGAGAGGAATTTCGGAAGGAAGTCCTTGCGCGAGTCTTGACACATTTACAACACGCCAACAAACTTGAACCGCTATCTAGGAACAATTTCCTCTGTATACGTTCACGGCTTCGGAAACGTGTTGGAAATGGAGAAACAAAGTTTTGGCAAAACAAGACACGGATATGTTTTGTGACAAACACAGACAGATCCTGAGGAAGTACCAAGTCGTTCCTCACACTCCCGGCCCTCTACGAACTTCCCAACTTCTTAAATCTTCTACCGAGCCCGACAGATTTCTGCCAAAATGCTTACATTTAAGCTTATAGAATTCACACTCCACAAATTAATGACCTCCAAAAAAACAAAAATAAACAAAAAATGTAGTGTGTAGTGCTGGCTGCTAAAATGTTGCTGTTGAATTGGAAATATTTACTTAAACGTCGTGTATATATATATATATATATATATATATATATATATATATATATATATATATATATATATATATATATATATATATAACGGAAGCAAAAAGGCACGACTAACGAGGAAACACTTTTATTGATCCCATACGTTTCGGCTGGTGGGCCAGCTTTCGTCAGTGTGACCTGACGGTCACAGTGTCGAAGGCTGGCCCACCAGCCGAAACGTATGTGATCAATAAAAGTGTTTCCTCGTTAGTCGTGCCTTTTTGCTTCCGTTGTTACTACGGAGCCAGTGCGCTTCCTTCCTCGCAACCTCATTACATATATATATATATATATATATATATATATATATATATATATGTATATATATATATATATATATATATATATATATATATATATATATATTTCATCCACTTTTCTTTTTTCTTATTTACATTCCATTGGTTTTAATAACTTCCCCTGTACATTCCTTGGCATTACTGTTATATCGCATTAATATTGTGTTAAAACACGGAAAAACGAGCCCTTAGGTATACACTTCTTTCCCTTGTATATATATATATATATATATATATATATATATATATATATATATATATATATATATATATATATATATATATATATATATATATATATATTGTAAAGAAGAGGAAGTACTCCGGCGCAGAGGCAGCAGCATCGAGTGTGCAGCAGCGGCTCGAGCTCGGAAATCGCGGCTGGTGCATCGCCTTCCAAGCATCAACCCTTCTGCTTAATAAATCTCCTTTATAATTGGTGGAGCCGTGCCGGGTACCGTCCCTTACACCTTCCCGCTACCATCCTGGAACTCCGTTCTCGACGGCTACCTTCTGCTATGCCGGACGCCGATCAGCAGACGCTTCCATCTCTTCCGGCCACCTGTCCAGGCAGTGTTCCTCAGCGGGAGCCTCCAATCTTCAGTGGAACAGATGACAACGACGTTGAAGAGTGGCTCTCGACTTTTGAACGGGTGAGCGCTTTAAACAGATGGACGGACGCGGACAAGTTGACACGCGTTTCGTTCTATCTCGCGGGTGTAGCCAGCTTTTGGCTTAGAAACCACCAGGCAGACGTCCGAACGTGGCCGCAATTTAAAACGTCGATTGTAGCAGTCTTCGATCGACCTGCCGTCCGAAAACTTCGTGCCGAGCAACGTTTACGCACACGCGCACAAGAAACGGGTGAAACCTTCACAAGTTACATAGAGGACGTCGTCGATTTGTGCAGACGCGTGAACGCCGAAATGACGGAAGCTGAAAAATGTAAGCAGATCCTCAAAGGGATTGACGACGACGCTTTTCAAATGCTCTTGGCGAAAAGCCCGACCACTGTTAACGACGTAATTAGCCTCTGCCAAAGCTACGATGAATTGCGGAAGCAGCGAGCTCTGACAAGACGTCCTCCAGCGCACGATTTGGCATCGCTGTCTAGTGTGATCAGTGGTCATGACTACGCGTCACTAATGGCCGAAATAAAAGCATTTGTCCGCGAAGAAGTTGCACGACAGCTTTCCTTGGTGCCTTTCACAACAGAAGCTACCACAACTTTACCATCGTCTCTACGTGACGTCATTCAAGGAGAGGTCGCCGAGGCCTTACCAGCTGCTCGCGAGCCTAATCTTGTGGCTGCTCCTCTCACCTACGCCGCGGCTGCAGCCATGCCAACTCGCAAGGCGCCTTCGCCTCCGTTCCAGCCTCGCGCGAGCTATCCCCCAGCTCCAGTTCACTGGACCAGCACTAACACCGCCAACCCATGGCGCACCCTCGATAATCGCCCGATATGTTACGCTTGTCGATACCCCGGACACGTCGCAAGGTATTGCCGCCGCCGGACGCATATCACCAATAAAAACCGCCGTGAGCCTTTCTTCCCACTTGACTCCAACACGCGATACGGTTCCTCCACTCCAATGCCAGCCTGCTACCAGGACGACCACCGTCCTCGGCCGGGACGTCGTCGCTCGCCCTCTCCACGCCGCCGCTCGCCTTCTCCTATGCGTCGACGGCCCGCACCTAACGAGGAGGAAAACTAGACGACGCAGTTCCTGAGGCAAGAACTGCGCAAGTGTCGGTTTGCCCAAGTCCTCATTTGTCACCTACCAATGTTATTGATGTGTTCGTCGAAAATATCCCTACTGTCGCTCTTGTAGATACCGGTGCAGCTGTTTCGGTTATAGATGCTGGATTTTGTCGCTCAATTCGTAAGGTTACGACGCCTTTCTCCGGATTATCGCTTCGCACAGCCAGTGCTCAACCTGTTCAACCGACCGCAGTATGTACAGCCCGCGTGACAATTCAGGACGTTCTGTATACGATAGACTTCGTGGTTCTTTCATCATGCTCCCATAATATTATTTTGGGATGGGACTTTTTGTCGCGTCATAACGCCGTAATCGACTGTGCTAGGGCTGAGGTTGAATTTCGCTCACTGGATGACCAAGCGTCCGTCGACACCCAGTTTGCCGCTAAACTTGTCGTTAGCGACGACACCTACATCCCTCCATGCTCTTTCGCGTTCGTGCCAGTTTCATGCAGCGCGATATCCGACGGCACGGTGTTCTTCACACCATCTCCAATATTCGTCGCCCGAAGAGCCCTCCCCCTGCCTTTTGCTGCTCTCGATCTTGTAGAAGGGTCAACCACAATGCCAATTTATAATCATGAGTCGTCGTCTTTATCCCTACTTTGTCACGAGTGCCTTGGCCACGTCGAGACAATCAGTTCTTCCAGAATTATATCCGTCCCCGATGAGGTGCCTTCTACCTCCGTCTGTGAACTGGCTGTCGTCTCAGCGCCTGACTCCACGTCGGCAAACATATTTCAACCATTCATCGCTGCAGATTTGACATCTTCGCAGCGTTCACAACTCCTCACCATTCTTGAGAGCTACCGCCACTCTTTCGACGTTGAACAAACATCTCTCGGCCGTGCCTTAGCAGTAGAACACCACATCGACACTGGGTCCCACTCACCGCTGCGACAACGACCATATCGCGTGTCCGCTACAGAACGCCGCGTCATTGCTGACCAAGTAGACGACATGCTTCGCAGAGGCGTCATTCAACCTTCACAGAGCCCATGGGCGTCTCCGGTGGTTCTCGTCAAAAAGAAAGACGGTTCTATTCGTTTCTGTGTCGATTTCCGGCGATTGAACAAGATCACGCGGAAGGATGTCTATCCACTACCGCGCATTGACGATGCTCTGGACAGTTTGCAGGGTGCCGAGTTCTTTTCCTCGTTAGACTTGCGGTCAGGCTACTGGAAGGTGCCTATGGCGGAGGCTGATCGCCCCAAAACCGCTTTTGTCACGCCAGACGGCTTATATGAATTCACCGTCATGCCCTTCGGACTTTGCAATGCACCTGCAACATTCGAACGAATGATGGACAACATCCTGCGTGGACTAAAATGAAAGATATGCTTGTGTTACCTCGATGATATCGTGGTCTTCGCCCCTAACTTTGACACACACTTACGTCGCCTTCAGCACGTCCTTACTTGCTTAACTAACGCCGGTTTGCAATTAAACCTCAAAAAATGTCAATTTGCCATGCGTCAACTGAACATTTTGGGCCACGTTGTTTCCAAGGAAGGCATCCTCCCGGATCCCGAGAAATTGCGAGCTGTTACGGCGTTTCCTAAACCTGCCACCATCAAAGAACTTCGAAGTTTCATCGGCTTGTGTTCGTATTTCCGGCGATTCGTCCGAAACTTCGCGTCTATTATATCACCTCTCACGCAACTTCTCAGCAGCTGTAAAGACCTCTTATCGTGGTACCCTGCCTGCGACGAGGCTTTCACCATCCTGCGACAGCTTCTTACGACGCCACTCATTCTACGCCATTTCGATCCTGAAGCTCCAACTGAAATCCACACCGACGCCAGTGGTGTAGGTCTGGGTGCTGTGCTCGCACAGCGTAAACCGTAACATCAAGAATACGTCGTGGCATACGCTAGTCGCACACTTACCAAGGCTGAGAGCAACTACAGCGTCACAGAAAAGGAGTGCTTGGCCATTGTGTGGGCCCTTGGAAAGTTTCGCCCATATCTATATGGTCGTTCTTTTGACGTCGTGACCGACCACCACGCGCTGTGCTGGCTTTCAACGTTAAAAGACCCATCTGGCCGCCTCGCTCGCTGGGCGTTGAAAATTCAAGATTACGACATACGCGTGGTTTATCGGTCAGGACGGAAGCATGCTGACGCCGACGCCTTTTCCCGTTCCCCCCTGTCCCAGAATGCCACAGCTGACTCTGCTTGCGATTCCACATTGTCATCGCTTGACTTTGACACCATTGCTTTCGAACAACGCAATGACCCGTGGACTGCGTCTCTCCTCAATCATCTCGCCGACACTTCTGAACTCCCAAAGACGCGAACGCTTCGGCGCCAAGTTCCACACTTCTCGATACGTGACACGCTTCTCTATCGACGTAACTACGCACCAGAGGGACGCAAGTGGCTGCTCGTCGTTCCACGAACCCTGAGGTCGCAGATTTGTTCCTCTTTTCACGTTGACCCACAATGTGGCCACGCAGGAGTCTTCAAGACCTACGAAAGGCTTAGACATCGCTACTACTGGCGTGGCATGTATACCTTTGTCCGCAACTTCGTCCGCTCTTGTGCCGAATGTCAGCGCCGAAAATCTCCACCACACGCCTCCGCCGGTGAACTGCAGCCTTTACCATGCCCTGCCCGACCCTTTGAACGGGTTGGAATAGATATTTATGGGCCACTTCCATTGACTCCGACTGGCAACAGGTGGATAATAGTTGCTATCGACCACCTAACGCGCTATGCTGAGACCGCTGCTCTTAAAACGGCTACAGCACAGGAGGTTGCCACTTTCCTACTGCGTCATTTTGTGTTGCGTCATGGAGGCCCTCAAGAACTCCTCAGTGACCGCGGCCGCGCCTTCTTGTCCGAAGTCATTGAAAAATTGCTCGCTGAGTGTGCTATTGTACATCGCACATGTACCACTTACCACCCACAAACCAATGGGGCTACCGAGCGCTTTAATCGTACTCTCGGTGACATGCTATCCATGTATGTGACGCCTGACCACTCTAACTGGGACTTAGTTCTCCCATTCATTACATACGCCTATAATACGGCAACGCAAGCGACAACAGGCTTCTCCCCTTTTTATCTCCTCTACGGCCGTCACCCCTCCCACACCATTGACACCATTTTGCCCTATCGACCAGACGCGTCCGAGTGCCTACCGATCTTGGACGCCGCCAGACACGCAGAAGAATGCCGCCAGTTAGCTCGTCGCTTTACCTGCGATGACCAAAACAGGCAAAAAGCAATTCATGATGCCCAGACCTCAACTCCCGTTTTTCTTCCGGGATCTCTTGTATGGCTGTCAGTGCCGCATCGCACACCTGGGCTCTCTTCCAAACTTCTGCCAAAGTACGAAGGGCCATATCGTATTGTCGAACAAACTTCGCCAGTAAACTACCTCATTGAGCCTCTTACGCCACCATCAGACTTGCGACGTCGCAACCGCGAGGTTGTACACGTCCAGAGGCTCAAGCAGTACCACGGTTCAACGCCGCCTGCCCAGGACTAAGTCGCCAGGATGGCTCCTTTTTTTCTCCGTGGGGCCATTGTAAAGAAGAGGAAGTACTCCGGCGCAGAGGCAGCAGCATCGAGTGTGCAGCAGCGGCTCGAGCTCGGAAATCGCGGCTGGTGCATCGCCTTCCAAGCCTTCCAAGCATCAACCCTTCTGCTTAATAAATCTCCTTTATAATATATATATATATATATATATATATATATATATATATATATATATATGTGTGTGTGTGTGTGTGTGTGTGTGTGTGTCAATATCTGCATGTGTTTTGCTTTGCTAATAAGCACCTGAAGTTGCAGATTTATACTTTGTGTAATTGAGTTGCTGTTTTGGTCTGCGTTCGTGCCATCGTCATTCATGGAGCGTGCTTGTTTTGGAAGTTGATACCACCAAGAAATAAGTGAACTAATTCAAGCATACTCGCCGGGGTTTTTGTAAATCGGTTAACTTTGGCAACGTTGGTCGATCTGAAAGCGCGGAGATACTTTTGTAGCACCCGAAAAGCTAAAGCATTACAAAAAAATCTGGGGGGGGTCAGAACCCGCTCATTCACATATAGTTACCATCCTGAACGTCACCGAAGTGCACGTAGAAGGCCTTGAGGCATCTACTAGAGCACTGTGTGCTTAGTAAAACTCTTGGCACACACAGAATATCCTAAATGTGAAGGTGTTATCGCTCAGCGTGAGAACTATGTAAACTTCTTTTACCGACATTGTCCAAGTCCCGTCCCTCTGAGGCTGTGCTTCTGAATCATGGTGCAGTGTCTAATACTGAGCAAACACTTAAACTCGAGCAAATATAGGAATAGACGGCAGTGATGTCGTCAATCGTATGTTTTCATGAGTCTTTCTGTCGTCGTAGTTTTATAGCTGCCACCACAAACCGAATCACAGTAACCAAACTTGTAGTCAATTTGTAATAATCCAATTGGTACTCAATTCGTAGTCAATTTGTAGAATTGAGTCATGTAAAATACTCCGAAAATATTGAGCCTGTAATAAATTCCGAGAAAAGTGAAATATTCCTGTCATACATAGAGTGGTGGCCTATAGCAAGAAACATACCTGCAAAATACGACGCAGTTCATTTGTAATCAAATATGCGCTGCAAATCAATCTTATGATATATTTTGTAATGTGTCTACAAATATAAACATCTTTGGATACTTATTGTGTGCTCTTCATGAATCAATAAGAAATAAGTTTTCTTTAATAACACAAACACCTCAATATAATGTGTGAAACGCATGTTCATGTCCCGATTAAAATGTAAAAAATTATGCTGTGCAAATCTGCAAACTTTACCTACAAACGAATGCAGATGTCAAGATCATAACAATACAAGGTACGTATATGCATGCACAATATAATGTTATATTCACTGTGGAGATAATCAAAACAAAGAACGAAAAATGAAATAATTAGATTGAAAGTACTGTTGTTTTTTGTCCTTATCAAGCCTCAACACTTGTCTTGGTGTGAAAAAGACCCTATCACCGTTTCGGGACGATAAATTAATAAAGCTACATCTTTCAGTTCTCTCAAGCATAGAACCATGGTAGTGCTGTGAACACCTCATTACTATCAAAACTAACTACAGCTGCGAAAATTTTACGGACGCCTGGCCTAGGCAGGAGTGCGTGGATGCATGTGTTTATGTACGCGCACACATACAAACTACACGTATGAACATAATGAAGTATGGTTAAACACCTGCTCCCCCTTCCCTCTAGTAAAAAAGTTTCGTACATTGTGCTGCCCCAGACAAATTGAAAAAATCAACATATAAAGAAACACGAATATTTACATATAAGCAGACGCTTACAGCCATGACGTAAGTACGAATAGGGTAAAAGAAAGTGTCATCAGCAATACTCATATTCGTAGTAGCCTATGCTACGTAAAAGTTTATGACGTGCTTTTAACGACCCCATAACCACAGTATTCCTCAAGAAAAGCAAGAAAATCACGATCGGTAATGCGCTCAGTAAGAGTTAGAATCTCTTGTATAGGATTCGCGGCACTTTCATAATAAAAAAGAAGTAGAACGAAAACAAAATAGTAAGGCTTAACGTATAATATCTTTGTTATTTGAGTTCTGCGGACAATATCGCGCTTTTTAGTAATGCCGGCGATGATTCACGAAAAAAAATAATTTGGGGATGTAAAAGAAATACACGTTAAAGTATGAGGGGCCCGAAAGAAAACAAACTAAAGAGGGGCCCGAAGAAAACAAAGATAATGTTAGGCGGTCCGGTGAAAACGCGGAATTAGGGGACTAACAATAAAGCCACCCCTCCCACTATGCTTCTCTCATTGACCAAAAAATAAGGTTAGGTTGATTCGCAATTATCGTTAGTCATTTGTAACACATGCATGGCAATCACAATGCCGAAAAGCTTCAAGCAGAAATTCAAAATATTTCAGTAATAACTTGCGGGCCTAAAACACGAATAAACTACTGCACGCGACCTGAAAAGCATCACGAGACTTGAGTGGTACCACAAGATCCAATAAACTTTAGATGTAGAGAGGGTGGACACGCCCACACGCACGCATTGCTCATCTCACAATATTAAATGCGAAGCATTGCAGTAGTTGTCCCAGCAAGATAAGTTATCATCAGCTTTAGGACTGACCACTCCACGGCATCTACAACAGCGGAACTAGCTGCTTTGCGTGCTGCACTTTGTGTGGTCAATCAGGAACCACCGCAATAATGGTTGATTTTCAGCTTCTCAAGGGCTGCCCTACAATCTGTGCTCTCAGCAATACGTTGCGGTCCGTCCAAACAGCTTGTTTTCAAAATTCGATGCCTCCTCCACACTTCACAAGAGAAAGGGGATCATGTGACGTTTCAGCTGCCAAGTCACTGCGGCATCATAGGGAACGAACATGCCGATACTTTTGAAAGAAACTTATGTAGCGCGAGGCGAAAAAACGAACACAGGAAGAATAGACTGAGTCTATTCCTTCCTGTGTTCGTTTTTTCGCCTCGCGCTACATAAGTTTCTTTCAAATGTTTCACCAACAAGCCCACATCGCCACTCTTGATGCCGATACTGCCGCGCGGGCAGCCCTTGAAGGAACACGAGAAGAAGCCATACCCCTTTCGCGGAGCGATGCTGCCAGTAATCTTCGACGACTTGCGCGTGAAATCACGTTTTCACTATGGTGCCCACCAAGCATCGATGCGAATCGTCAACACCACCTGTCCTCTTTGATGACTCTCCGCATACCCACTGGACTCGACCGAAGAGAAGCCACCCTTCTTCATCGCTTATGGCTAGGAGTGGCATTTACAAAATCTTACTCCTTTGTCATAGGAATGGCCGACAACGCTCTCTGCGATGCCTGTCATTGCGAAGAGACGCTACACCACATCCTGTGTGACTGCCCGCTGTATGCCATCCAGAGACAGTCACTGGCATCCATTTTTGCGCGCATCGACAACAGCCAAATGTCTGTGGAGACTATTCTGTCAAGTGCCCGAGAGAAGACATTGCAACGAAAGGCGACAAAAGATCTGTTAAAATTCCTACGCGACACGGACTTGAACAAGCGACTTTACGTAACAGCAATGTCACACACCGCGAAAGACAAAACTGGACTATGACTGAGTGTGAGCGCGTGTGCTGCCGAAAGTTTTGAGTTTGAGTTTGAGTTTAGTTAACCACGTGACAAGTACACGAAAATACACTGTATATGTGGTTTGGTGCGAAGGGGAAAAAGCTGCATTTCACAGCTTGACTGGCCCCTCCACCCAGAAAAAAAATCTAAACTACAAGTTTACAAAAATACAAAAAATTACAGGCAGCGGAAAGCGACAATACAAAAAGAAACACGCATGTGGCCCATGACAGCAAATAATAGAATGACAACTCTGAAATACATGCAAAAATATGCATTACAAAGCAATGTATGAAAGAATAAAAACGGAATAACCATTACAGAAATCACCCAACATTCATTTACAACACAATCAGCACATCCCATTTAACATTTCAGTTTTAGACAATACGCAGAATATCAGTTGTTAGTTTCCATTTGTTCATCACACTTGGAAGGCGGTAACGTAATGTTTATCCCTCTTCCCTCTCTGCTCTCTATCTTTCATCTCCCCCACCCCCCTCCCATGCGCTGGGTTGCAAACCGGCTGCCTATAGGCTGGTTAACTTCCCTGGCATTCTTTTGCTCCCATTTTCCTTCCTTCATTTTTTAGCGACCTTCGGCGATTTTCAGCGTATCTATCTATCTAGCCGCCTACGACTTTTAGCTCTCCTGGCCGTTTCAATAATGGTATCAATACCAAAGTTGGTATGGCATAACATGAATGTATGAAAAACATATTTGACTGGTCATAACATGAAAATCATGACATGTATGTCATGAACGTCACGATTTACATTTCATGGTCTTGTAGCACTTGCGGTGGTTTCGTTCACATTACATGTTGAAAAACTGGTATCGTATAGTATGATTGCATGGCGAACACAAGCGACATACTTAACATGAAAATCATGACACGCGTGTCATGTAACAACATGACTACATGCCACGCTCATGGTGTGCTCGCAGCCGTTTCGGAAGCGTCACATATACCAAATTTGGCATTACGAGACGTCAATGAATGAAGAAGATATGATACTGGTGAAAGAATGATAAACATGACATGTATGTCATGTAACAACATGACCACAAGCTACACTCATGATGCGCTCGCGGCTGTTTCGCTAGCTTCACATGTACCAAACTCGGTATTACGCGACGCGAACGGACAACATAGGTAAATGACACATCCAAACATGATAATCACGACATGCGTGTCATGTAACAGCATGACTACATGCCACACTGATGATGCGCTCGCGGCCGTTTCGCTAGCTTCACATATGCCAATTTTGGTATTACGTGAAGCCAATGGATGACGAAGATATGTGACTGGTGCAAACATGATAATCATGACATGCGTGTCATGTGAGAGCATGACTACATGCCTAAGTCAAGGCGACAATACATTTTGACGTGACGCGGTGCGCGTGCTCTCCGGCATTTATTTCGTCGCGTCACGCTGGCGTTGCCACGCCAGGCGCCGGTCCTGCCATATACTCGCAGGCGCGCCTCGTTGCTTTGACGCATGCGCGTTTCAGCGCGTTTGGCGTCCTTCCATAATGAAAAGAGGGAGACGCAGTGTTGTCTTGGTAACGCATCGGCACTAAATGCAGCATGTCGCATTTCACGCCAGTTGCCGTCGGGCGGCGCCGACGCACGATAGCCGCGCCTGGCATCAGACTATACAGTGCTCGCGTTTTTCTAACGAAGCGTCGCTGTGCCCAGTGTGCTCGAGCGTAAACGCTACATGGGAGTATACTGAGCCCTTCATGATGCGCTCACGGCCATTTTGCTAGCTTCACATATAACAAATTTGGTGTTACGTGACGTCAATGAATGACGAAAGTATAATGACAGGTGCAAGCATGATGATTCTGACACGCGTGTCGTGTTAGAACATGATAACATACCACGCTCACAGCGTGTTCGCGGTCGTTTCGCTAGCTTCACATATACTAAATTTGGTATCACGCGACGTGAACAGATAACGAAGGTAAACGACACATCCAAACAAGATAATCATGACACGGAAGTCATGTACGGCATCATTTACTCCCTCCTCGTAACGTTGTGCTGATTTTAAAGAGACATATCAACATTTCTCATTCGTACATGCTTCGCATATCATCGATTCCCACTATGCGTGGGATATGCTAATTTTTATTGTAAGGAAATGAATCATGTAGCAAAACCTCTCCCGTGTGCCCATTTCATCGGTAAGAACATGAGTGAATAAACATCCAGGCACACCATAGAAAGAGAATAAAAAAAAAGAATGTTCAGTAGCAAATGCGCAGTAAAACCAAAACCGAAATATGATGAGACGGAGAGCAGCCAGCATAAGGCCTTATATGTAGTGAGCGAGTCCAAAATGGAAGCACTGGGTCACTGCTGCATGCTGTGGTCATCTCTGCCGAAAGGAGTGTCAGAATCCTGCCACGTATCCGACTCGGACACGATTTTGACTCCTCCGCACTTGTCCACACACCGCCACTTTGGCAAGAAAAACCTGCTCCCGCCGTAATGATTATCCCTCCGTCAAGCCGACTACTGAGAAAAAAAAAGGGGGGGGGGGGGTAGACTTTGCAAACAGAAAGAAATGTTCATTCTCTTTCGTTGGGAGCTCGGTTAAACTTCTGACCATGGTTGGCGTCCATCCTACCCCCCTTCCCCCGGCGTGTCGTTTGTGTTTGTGGAAATGTGGTTTGAGGAAGGCGTTAGCCGAATCTTCATTGTGCGGACGACGACGCCAGAGGACCATGCTGCCTCCGCTGTCCGCCTACCTTGAGACGAACCCTTGCTCGCGTTCAACGAGATACCAAAAAACGTCTGTCTGTCAAATGGGTATTTTCCTCCTACACCCTGGCTTGAGTATATAGGGTGCCGGGTAATCACCATTGCACTATTACAAGCCTATGCGTATAGTAAGATTGGATGTGATATGAATTCCTAAGTATTGTATGAGGTTACTGATCTCAAGGTAAATTATTTAAGTAGTATACCCCAGAAGAGTTAGGTGACCTAAATATATGCTTAACTTTACTTAAGCTAATATTTAGTTCCATTAGCCACAAGCTGCACCAGTTAGATATTTATTTAAATCGGAGTGTAGGCGATTACAATAGTCGTTTAAAGTAACTGCTGCAAAAGTATCGCAATCATCAGCAAAAAGGGGGATATTAGAAGCTACTTGAGAAGGCAGGTCAATAATATATATTAGAAACAACAAAGCACCAATTACCAACTTTTGGGGCACTCCTGAGATAACATGGCACATTTATGAAATGTAGCCGTAAGCAGTAACGTACTGTTAGTGATTAGCAAGACAGCATCCGACCTATTTTAATAGGTTAATGTCAAGATTTATGTTCCGTAACTTGTGGATGAGAAGTTTATAACACACTTTATCAAATGCTTTTGCAAAATCTAAAACAAATGCAGCCAGCGGATGATGAACGATCATTGATTGATATGTGGGGTTTAACGTCCCAAAACCACTATATGATTATGAGAGACGCCGTAGTGGAGGGCTCCGGAAATTCAGACCACCTGGGGTTCTTTAACGTGCACCCAAATAATGATGATGAACGATCAAGAATTAGAACAGTGAAAGATGTAGGTTGAGTCTCACATGATTATGATTTCTTAAAACCATGTTGTGAAGATGAAAAGATGTTATTTTCAGAGAAATTGAAGGTGCTTTTGATTACGAAGTATTATATAATAGTTAGAAGCACGTGCTGGTAAAAGAAATGGGCCGATATTTAGTCGTTAAGGTTTTGTTACCTAATTTGAGAAGTGTACTACCTCCCTTATACCTTCCACTGATTAGGTAAAGCACCTGTGTGGAGTGATAGTCTCAATAGAGCTTGCTGTCTTCTGTAGTAAAAAATGCACATGCAAAATACAACGCAGCTCGTTTTATAAAAATTATTTTGTAAAACTGTATTATGATCTATTTCCACAATGTGCCTAACAAATAAAAAGATTGTTAGACATTCATTGGGCACACATTTGAAATAAATGCGCGAAAAATCAAACACCAAAGCCGCCAAAATAAATGTGCGCAACCTATATACATATCCCGATACAAATATAAAAGAAATATGACGGGCACAAATTTACAAATTATACCTATAAACAGATGCAAATGCCAAGATCATAACAGAAGTAAGGAACATATGCTGAAGCACAGTACTCGGTAATAAATGCACTTTGTATACCATCAAAGGATAAAAAATAAAGTATTCACAAGTACTTTCAGTTCTTGTCCTTATCAAGCCTCAGAAACAATTTTCTCTTTATGAAATAGAGCCCATCACCGACCAAACATTACCACTGCAGTAACTTCTTCCAGTTTTTTGAAGCATAAAACCATAGGAATGTTCAATTTGGGCATCTTATTGGTGTCAGAACTCACTTCTGCTGCAAAAATCGCACAGAGCCTGGCGAGGGCTGTGCTGGGGTGAGGGGGGGGGTGCTTGTGTACACATACACATGCAAGGAGATGTACCAGCATGCATAAGGGACGGCAAAGCCTCCACTCGAAAGAAAATTCTGGCTACACTGCTGGGACAGCGAACAAATAATAAAGAAACCAATAAATAAATATGAATCATTTTGAACTAAATGCTTAAGGCAGCTACAATATGATGAAAGCTTCATGAACATTACTTGTGTTTACAGAACCCTAGGCTATGTTAGAGAAATTTATTATAAAAGCTTTCAAGAACTTGAGAAAACAATTGGACACCAGGTACATGCGTCAGGAGACTGGATTTTTTTTTAAAGAAGACGCTCAGCTATGATCGCCTACGTGTAGTCACAGGTCAAGTGATTATCCCAGGAGATAGCAGCATTCCTAGGTACTGGTTCGTTCGCAAGTTTTGCGCTGCTGTCCTATTCTTGTGCCTACAGTAAATGGGTTGAAAGTCGCCATGTGAACAGAAGAACATCGACAGCTGCCATCGATTTCCTGCGCTTGTTCGAAACTTTTGGATTACACCACAAAGTGGTTTCAGACAACGGAATCGCATTCCTGTCAGCCAAAATACAGAAATCCTACGAGTGACAACTGCATCACCGTGGTGAAATTTGCACCGAACCACCCAGCCACAAGCGGACAGGCCAAACGCTACGTGGTAGAGCTAAAACGTGCTCTTGCAAGATACTCTGCGGGGTCATTACAGCGGCGCATTGCACGTTTATTTTTTTTTGTCAAGCAACTCACAATGGCCCAGACGGGCCAGGTATCGGCGAATCTCATGTTTTCTTGCGAGCTGCGAACACACATCTCAGCCATTCTGCCAGAACCGCCTTGAAAGGTAACACCAGATTAGGAAGACGCCTCGCGTTGCCGGTAGCTCCACAAACGACAACCAGTGGTCGCCCGCCAGTTTCAAAGAATGCCCGAATGAACGGCAGCCATCGTAAAAAAAAAAGTTTTACCCGGAGTTTTGGTTTGTTGAAGTTAAAGCCCCTTCATCGCGTCTTCTACCGGAAAGCGCATGGAGAGGCTTTAGACCGGGCATCGCCGCTTCCAGGGATGCAAGGATGCACTCTGCCCTCCACCTTGACCAACCCCCCTTCCCCCTCGATGCTGGGAGCGGCGCGCCCGGGGAGTGACGGACTATCGGGGCAATCAGTGTGCCCGCGCACTGGTTGCCGGTACATTATGCTGCTCGCCCCTTTTATGGCCCACAGTGGACTCGAAAGCCAGCGCTTGGACCATTTGGACCATGCTGCGCGCAAATGCCTTTCTTGAAAGTAATAAAGTCAGTTCCCTGTTACGTACGCTTGGTATTATGGCTACCATGGACATAACACAGGGTAAATAGGGTTATTAGTTCTTAACAAATTCAACCTCCCCACCTTTCAGCATTATATCTCTCTCTTTTAAATTACTTCCGTTAATATTTTTAATTTCTATCAATAAATTGGAGAGGTGCGCATTGAAAAAAAATGAAGTGAATTTATTTATTGAAATATTTGTTATTTATTTCAGAGAAAAAGTGCCATTCTAGTGCCGGACATTGCGCAGGGGTGTGGCGCAGTGGACGCAACATTGTGTAGGAGGTACAGCAGTATAGATAGTGTTGAACGAAAGCGCGATGATTCAAAACGCAAAAAAGAAGCAACATAAAACATGGTCCACAATACCAAGAATGGCCATAATACACTAAACAAAACAAAAACTATAAAAACAGTTTCCACTAGGTTATTTTGTTTGGGTAAAAAGTAAAAAGAACTCAAATATTAACTGTATCAAAAATAAAGTCGGCAATGTTAAGAAGCGAGACATTGCAGAATCGAAGAATTTAAGAATCGTGCAGAAGCGAGGCATTGAACCTCAAGCAATCAGTCTGATCAAGATGGGTATTAGAATAAAGTGAACTGTAATATATATGAAGGTGTAGTTATAAGCCATGTGAACAGCTAACGGACGAAGAAACTAGTTGAGATCGACACTTACAAGAATCTCTGGCGGCGTTGTTATGACCGGCCCTGGGGAGCCAAGCAGGGAGAGTTTGGGGGAGAACCGGTTCTTGACCTGACGGTGTCGTCCACCCCCACCTCCCCATTCGGGTTCCTCCTCGCCGGGAGAGCTACGGGGTCTGCTGTGCGTTCGTGACCATATTTGGTAACATTTTGGGGCGCCGGGACCATATATGGACCTCGTGTTGGGTTGTGCCACTCCTTGTGTTGTGAGAGGTGTTTTCCCCTCCCTCGTGGCCGAGGTGCCGGCGACACCGTATTGGCTGACGATGCGGACAAGGCGCCCAGTGTCAACAACATGGCGCTATAAAATGCCGAAGACGTTTTGTATCACACGCACTCTTCTCTCTTTGGGTCAGTTGACCACTTCTCCACATGTAAATAAATCTCTGTTGTTCGTTCGGGCGCTTCTTCTCGCTTGCCTCTCCTGAATCTCCTCGACACATTCTGACAGCTCGTCATCCTCCGCCCCCAATGCGAGAATCGCCTCTATCAGCTCTGGCTTTCTTTTAGAGTCCGACACCTCCAGATTCAACTCCCTTGCAAGTAGCAACAACATGGACTTTCGCAGGGATTTCAGATTCATGGCTGCTTCCAGTACCGCTGTCTCTGTTCCACAAAGATTCCTGTCCTGCAACTAATTAACCTTGACGGCAACGACAGCTCTAGATACCTGCCTTGCCTCAAGTTTTCCGTTAACTTAGTCTACAAATAAAGCTTCAAAAGCTCTTACACGGAATCCTGCCCTGTCACTGTTAACCTTGACGCCACTGACAGAAAAGAGCTTAACCAAGCTATCACACAATTTCTGCCTGACGCAAGTTACCTGTTAACCCAATGACCAAGACAGCCCCTCTCTACCAGCTTTTACTTAACACATAGAGTAAATGCCTGGTAAAATTTAACAGAGAAAGCCGGCACTCACCCAGTTCGCAGTCATGTCTCCGGCGTCGTGCCTCTCAGAAGTGCCGTTCGGTTCCCTTTGGAAGTCGATGAGCTCGTGTCCTCCTTCTCATGTCGTCCCGTTGTTGAACTTCGGGCTCACTCCGTCCAGTGGTCGCTTTCGGGGTTATCAGCATCCCGCCGCTGCCATCCAGTTGTTGGGACTCCGGGTCCTGCCGGTCTCGTTTTCGGTAGCTGGCCCCGTCGCAGGATCCATCGTCCAACAATTCAGCGAGAAGAAGCGGCTTAACGAACAACAGAGATTTATTTACATGTGGAGAAGTGGCCAACTGACCCAAAGAGAGAAGAGTGCGTGTGATACAAAACGTCTTCGGCATTTTATAGCGCCACGTTGTTGACACTGGGCGCCTTGTCCGCATCGTCAGCCAATACGGTGCCGCCGGCACCTCGGCCACGAGGGAGGGGAAAACACCTCTCACAACACAAGGAGTGGCACAACCCAACACGAGGCCCATATATGGTCCCGGCGCCCCAAAATGTTACCAAATATGGTCACGAACGCACAGCAGACCCCGTAGCTCTCCCGGCGAGGAGGAACCCGAATGGGGAGGTGGGGGTGGACGACACCGTCAGGTCAAGAACCGGTTCTCCCCCAAACTCTCCCTGCTTGGCTCCCCAGGGCCGGTCGTAACAGCGTATTGTTCCGCTCTCTGCTTGTTCGAAAAAAAAAGGTACCTGTATATAGGGGCTCAGTCACTCTTTCGAGATTGGAGGCACGCGTTTCGTGGCGCAAAATTGGTTCGATATAATTAGACTTTTTTTTGTATTGCCTGCTTATTATTATATATGCGATAGAACAGCTTCGTTATTTCGCGATAACGTCTCCATTCCAAGGTTTCTAGTTTAGCACCTTCCAGAAGAACTGACGGAGATGTGTTACATTTACGTATTGAATATGAATTTTACAGCTTTTCGCTGTATTGATTCAAGTTTATCTGTGTTAGCTTGCGTGTGCGGGTCCCAGACAGCCGATGAATATTCTAATATTGGTATTACGTTCGTTTCACATTTCGGTTTGCCGAATGCCATAGCGCGTGCCCGTAAGTAGCCTTGTATATTCAAAGCCATTTTCTCAGTTTAACAAACATGTTGGTTTCATTTTAATGTAGATGTGATAACAAGACTAAGGTGCATATACTGTGAGACAAAGGACAAGAATTGATTGCCTAGGTTGTATTGGAATGTTAGTAGATCTTTTTTGCAGGTCATGGTTATCGTCAGAGTTTTTCTCGCGTTAAAGGTCATCTGTCATTTTGTGCACAAATCTTGAATCTTAAAAGAGTTATTTAAAAGAACCTGGTCACTGGATGCGTTAACTACTTCAAAGCGCGCAGGCATTCGCAAAAAGCTTTAGATTTGCTGCAATGTCACGGGTGGCATTATTGATATAAACCGAAAAGAGGTCCGAGGACGGATCCCAGAGGTCTGCCAGATTTAAGCGGCGCAGACGGCGAGTTGATACCACCATCCGTAATACCGCGCCTGGTGAATATTACTCGCGCTTTCAAAGCCTAACCTAAGAAGCATTCGTGAATTAACACTAATTAACTAATTAGTAGATACCTAAAACTACTATGGAACCTGTAAAACTCGAGAATGTGCTGTAAATTGAAGGGTCTATGTGGTACATACACTGACTGTTCGGAAACGCGCACTTCGTCTTTTTTTTAAGTACCCTATTGATGTTCTATACTATTGATCTTTACCTCAACGAACACGAAATAATGTTTTACGAGGTCATGAATGTGCCTTCCATAAGAATCCTCTCTTTTTACGCGTACCCTATTTTAATATTTGCGTGGCACCGTAGAGTACACCATCTCAACGTTAGATGGAGCTACGACGGCTTGACGGCTGTCGCACCCTCAACAAAACTGGCCAGGGAACTTTTTTTTACCACGCGATTCAAACACGCTCTACACCATCATGAACTAGACATATGCCAGTACCTAAATCCCAGAAAGCAATTGGATATCTTCAAGCACGGCTCTACGGTAGCGATTCAAATGCGGTAAAACAGCCGATATTTCTGAGAGCGCCCATAGGCGCTGTGCATTATTTTTTAATAAGCTAGGGAACTCGCACTATTTCAACTACAATACTGCAACTCCGGCAGAAGAAAGGTTCATGCAGTTGCTACTTGAAACCGTGAAAGCAATGAGAAAATCAGAAAGGGAGAGGAGTTATTATTTTTTTTTCTCTCCCGTCCCATAGAGTGACGCGGGGCCCCGCCCCCACCGTGCGGGAAAGCGCGCCTCCTGCGCGTGGGCCGGAATCCTGGGGACGAGCCACCGAAATGGCCCGCCACGCGCCAGTAGGCAATCACAGAGGCCTACATTAGTGCCTTTTTATTAGGGAAGGGGGGGGGGGAATCGTCGGGAGATGTCGTGGAGAAAAAGGGGGATCTTGCAAGTTTGTGACACCAGATGGACCGTGTACAGGCATAAGTCTAGAAAAATTACGTCTTGCAACACACATCTTGCAATAGCAGCCTTTTTAAACTATGTTGCTGGTTTTATCTTTGTTTATATAGGTATTTATATCACGCCTAGAAATCAAATATACAAACGAACATAGGTTCCCAGCACTTGTTATTGCATTCTTCTATTGAGTCTTTTCTGGAACCAGTCGAGAAAGGCAGTTGCTATTTCAATTGTTGTCACACAGCTGATGGGTATTGGGCACGTGTACACGCCACAAAAAAAACATTGAAAGGTTGAATGTTTTATACATGCTTATCAAGCATTCTTATTTGTGACGTTTTTAAAGAGAAATTTTAATGGGGCCCACTTGGAAAGGGTGTCCCCCTGCCCTAACCAAACACAAAGGGGTCGGAGAGTCAAGGTTCTCTGCAGGCGTGGTCAATGGGCGTCCAGCTCGTGACTAGTATGGGCTGTGTATCTGTGCAAATATTGCATTTGCTCTCATCTGCACATATGACCACCGACAAGTTTTTGTCTTGGAAGAATGCAAACCCTTCTTTCAACTTGCTTCATGGCTAAGGAAGCGGGTCGGGTTGGTGTCGCTAGAGTGGGTAGCAAGTGCTGGTGCAGCTTGAAGGGGTCAAGTGTCCTTTTTGCACCACCCGCCTCAACCACGCCCATGTCCACACTTCGTTCATTGAACACCGCGCTGAGGACTAGTTGAATAAATGCGCAGATTTGTTTTCTTCCGCATCCTATACCGCTGCATAAAAGATTCTCACATTGTGAAAACTAGGTATTTTAATTCGTTTGAAGGAAAGTTACATTCAAGGCATGACAGATACTCAAAAAAGCAGTTTCATGCATTCGCAATAAAAAAACTTGAAACAGAGGTGCTTCGTTTTTTGTACAGCGTACAATGTAAAAGTGAGATCCGATTCGGAAAAAGCGAACTGAGCGACATTCTTCACTGCTTGCTCACTGTTCAATGAAAGAAGGTTTCATGAAGTATGACGTAGACAACAACAGCAACAAACTGCTGCATCATAATTTTCGAAAATAAACAAGGAAAGTGCTGCAGATTCATGGTACAACATATACAAATATGCGTCACAGTCTGTCATGCACGACCAATCAGCCCAGCAACTCATTTTTTAGAGACACGTAGTCTTTTACAACACATTACATTTTCAGCATGCAAGACAACCCTAATTGAGCAGACTTAACCTTTATGGAAATCGTCTTGATCCATTTTTCCCGTACCTCGGTCACTGGAAACGCCTGAAAAGTTACACCAGGAGTCTTCCCTTGCCTTGATTTGCAGAAAGGCACGCAACACACCACCATTGTGATGATTAACGTGCACCAATAAACCTCGTTTCGCTGGTGTACAATTTGCACCTATCTGCACGCTTTGTCGCAGTTCGGCACGTGCAGATGGTAGCAAAAGATCGTCATTATACTTTTAAGTTTTTTCAAAAACAGGTTTTTATTCATTTTAATTGTCCAGAGAGTATGCACGCGTAAACATTGCTGCTTTTCTTCAAGCGTTGCGCGAGTAGACGGCAAAAAAAGCACAGCGGCTGATGATTTGAACGCCAGCAACCAGTGCGGATGAGGTAAGGTCCCTAGATGAAACAAGTTTCCAAGGTAGCGATCCCTTTTCCTCCTCGCTTATTTGCCTGAAGCGCCGCCTAGAAGGTTTAAAACTTTCATCCAAAAGCGAATGTTTGGGTTCTGTTGCTACGGTGAATAGATGTAAATGAAACAAAATGGAACGAAATAAGACGTAGAATAAATTGTCACCTTTATGAACATAAACGGCACAACACAAGAGCAAGCGGGATGTGCGTTACTCAACCGGCAACGTTGTGCAGTTCTATACTTTGCACCACTAGCCATGGCGTCTCGCGTAGTACATTTTAGTTCCACGGCCGCGGTGTTTCGTCCAGTTCTAACTAGTCCACTTCTCCGATTGAGTTTTGTTCGTGCTGTGACACAGTGAACGTGCTTCTTGCTGGATGCTGTAAGTGGCCACTGGGCGTGACGTTGTGACGATTGATTACAACCGGCTTGTGCACACGCAAGAAAAAAAAACTACGACCAGACTGGTACGAACACTCGTCCAGCAGCACTGCGATGACGTTTTTTTTAAATGTACCCATTTGGACAAATCGTGATGCCAAGTGATTCTGATGCGGTGCTAGGAACTTCCTGAAAAGTGAGAGTTCTACTGGTGAGGTGTCTCGAAGCAGTGCGTTTCGGCTCAAGCGGGAACTGGTCAAGAGTGAAATGTTTCTGAAGGTGCGTTGATTACAACCTACAGCTGCTCTGTATACGTGCATACCCACATGTATTTGTACGAAATGACATGCACTAGACACGCATTAGACGCGCGCCTGGCATTTCAATAAAAACGGACAAGTGAACTCGCTTCGCAGATCCACGTCGACATACGTTGACGGAGTTGCACGAAAGCATTCGCGTGAAATGGTTCATAGTTGTACTTCATGGTGCGCTTCATCTCGGAAAGCACAAGGTAAGTTGAAGAGAGCGAAACCATTTTCTGTTGTTTACGGCAACGCAGCATTGCTGAAAAACGCAGATGTTGCATTGAACGAGCATGGCGAAACAATCTTGGTCGACTTAGCGCACACCGAAACGATCCTCCTCTTCAGTTTATGTTCAGGCTACAATTTTGTCTTTGGTCACGGCGAGAATCCGGCTGGAGCCATATGCGCATGCGTACTCGTTTTGAACCTTTTGCATAATAATAACACCACCAGCCATTTGCAAGATCACGTGCAAGTAATGCACCAATTACAGACGCGGATGGCAGAAAAAAAGAGGAGTAATCGAGAGAGTGAGGAGAACGACTCGAGAACAATGAATGACGCTACCTTGTTTTATCTAGGGACCTTAGGATGAGGTAAGTTGCAGCGCCACAAGGCGCATAGCGGCAGGCGCCAATACCAGAAAGGGCGTGCTGGCGCTTTGCTTGCAGGGCAGGTCAGTAAAATACAGTAGGTCGTGGTAAAATGCCGTATATTTTATCAAAATTAACTAGAGGGCATTCTGGAACTGCGATCGTAGAGCGACCATGAGATTGATGGTTAGTACACACATTTCCCTAGTCTCCGTACTTGCGGGCGGCGAATCGTACTTGTGGCTTCGTTTATTGCTGGTTACGGTTTTGTTTTGAAAGAAAAAACGAACCCTTTTGAACTAAATGACCTGATTCGAAATGGTAAGCCTAAAAGATGAGGTTGTGAAGCTCAACCGCTGAATATTCGCTAATACTTGTTTCGTAAGAAAACAGCTTTGGGCCAAACGAACACACACGGAGCCAAAAGCAGGCCAGAAGTACTTATATTGGACAAATGTGTGTACTACCCACCCATCATTCCCAGACTCGCTGAAGCACCGTGCATCACAGCTCCCATAGACACTAGCGCCAGAGTTCTCTCTAGTGTATATTAAGAAACTCTAAGGCCTCTAGTAGGGTTACAGTGGCGAGAATGGGGAAAGTGTGAAGACCGCGCCGCCTGCGCTGACGCTCTCCACTGATGCCTCGACCGGCGCTGTCTAGGTCACGCTGGTTGTAGCTTACACGTCGCTTGCTCGGCGGCTCGTTGCAGCGAAGCGGCCATGTCAAGGCTGATTTGTGGCTAATATGGCTTTATTTGTACCGTAAATTTTATGTGCCTCTACTATATTGCAGGGCGTAAGTGCATCATATATAAATGAACTTCGCGGCAGATATTATCAAACATTATCACCGTATGGTGTGACCATACCCATAGCATCATAAGTGAAGCTTTACATCAATCGCAAACATCGCGGCCAGCTAAGCTTGCCACTGCTAGCGATCGTTCCTTGGTGCTAAGAAATGTAACCGATTAACATTTTCAGGGGATTGCCATTTCGAAGGTTATAAGCAAGCTCAAGAAGCACAAAATGCTACTGTGAGATTGATATCAATTTCTTTAGAGTTGTTATACTTAACATTTTGCATGAGATAGTTTTTAAAGACTTAATTATTCTTGCGTATTCACAGTGGAAATATTTTTCGATTAACAACTGCACAGAAAATCGGACAGCCTTTTACTTTTCTTAGAAATTTTATTTGAAGTTGGGGGCATCATAGTAGGGAAAAAAGCTAGCACACTACAGTGTGATGCACATCACATCGTTCTTCGAAGCTTGAGGTGCTTTGATCTTTCTCTTGCAAAACTTCTCTGTTTGTTTAGAGATTTCGTGAAGAAGTGAAGACGTGTGAGAACATAAAACTTGATTACGTTGCTCGTCACACCTTGCTTGTGTGAGTCACACCCTACGGTTGGTACGGTCTGCATTAAATTAAGAAGTTAAACTATAGTGTCCCTTTGGAGCTTAATATAACTGAACCGCTATGTAAATGTGTCCTCCAGTGCCTCCACAAATGAAAATAGCTCAGGTGACGGGTACAAGAGCCCTAACATCACAGAATGCTGTGAATGACGCAAGGTCCTTATCTGCGTTCTCGAGGGATGTGAGCAGCTGCTCAAAACAGTTGGCAAAAAGGAGACATACGCCGTCTCGACGTGATCATCCGCGGGTCCGTTAAACAGGTGCTCGGGTTACCTGGCAACACCCGTACGGTCAAGCTCAATGAGCTAGGCATTCATAACACATTCAACGAAATCGTAGAAGCTCAAAAGTATCTCAAATTGTAAGGCTGTCTTCCACTGCAGCTGGGCGGCGGTTACTAGCCCACCTCGGGATCAAATCTCCCGTATCCCAAGAATGTCCGCAGCAGCTCCCCGAAGACTTGCGCGCAAAATTAACAGTGTTCCCGATACTCCGTAACATGCATACCACTCATAACGTTGGGAGACGTCAGGCACGGGCGCGAGCCCTACTCAGTACCACAGCCGCTATAGAGGATAACGTGGCTTTCGTACACGCAGCGAAGTACAGCTCTACGGACCACTTTATCTCGGTGGCTACAACACTCAAAGGCGAACACTTGTCGTCTGTGACTATTAAATTCGAATGCTGATCACGCCGAGCAGGTTGCTGTGGCACTAGCTCTCGCAGCCACCGATCGCACCGCCATTTACACGGATTCGCGCGCAGCCGCACAGGCCTTCATGACGGGCTCAGTTTGTCGGGAAGTCGCGCGCGTTCTCTCTGCTGCCAATTGGTCAGGCAAAAAGCACATAATCTGGTTCCCGGCACACGCTGGCCGACACGTACACGGAACCGTCCTTAATGCCAACGAGTTGGCTCACTCCCGGGCGCGAGGTCTCACGTTCCACGCCGGGGAGAACCTCTAGAAGGCTGAGGACGTCACTTGTTTCTTCAGAGACCCGTTGCTAACTTTTAATGAAATTTGCAAACACTTCCAGTTGGAGCGGCGGAAATACCCACTCCCGCACCGACACTTAACAAGACCTCAGTCCATAACTCTACGACTCTTACAGACGGAGGCGTATGCATCGCCTCTAACTTGCTCTAAATACATAGATGGCATAGGTCCGGGGTGCCCACGCTGTGTTCATCCTAAATGTACTCTCCAACACATGCTGTGGCAATGCCCTGCGTTGCGCGGGAGCAGTGAGTCTCCCTCTACAGAGGCGGACTGGACCTGTCTCCTCACAAGCCATGACAAAGAAGACCAGCTTAGGGCCATCCAGAGGGCCCACGACATAGCCGTGGAGTTTAACTTCCCCGTCCCGTCGTGGGAGTGGCCCACCGGTGTTGCCCCCTAAAGGGGATTGAGCGCCGCCTCCGGATATTAATAAAGTTCTTTGCCTGTCTGCTTGCCTGCTCAAAACAGTCCCAGAATTCTGATGCCATAACATTCGTCCGCGCCACTTAGCCAGCCAAATAGTACACCAGTCTTGCGTCACTGACTTGCACAGGATACACATGGTCAGAAAGGACAGTCGATGCCTGTAGTACACTTGAAGCTTCGTCCAACTTTCCAGTGTCCAGTAAATTGTCGACATGGTTGGCCACTTCATCAGTTCCAACTAATGACGTAAGTGTGCCACCTGCACAGTTGCCCGTGTCTAGTTCTTTTACCAAATTGTAAAAGCTAAGAAAATTCACGGCAGTAAGAAACTGGGTTGATGTGGGATGATCGTTGCATCCGGATAACTGACGAATTATCCCAAATAGCTTTTCGATTGGATATTGGCTGAGGCATGAAGTCAACAAATATTTGTACTGCACTTCCTCTGACAGGTATGTTAAGAGTTCCAAAGTGCCTTGCAGAGTTACTCTTAGACCTTCTGCAGTGCTAGCAGACAAAAAGTCTGCCTTCGTAGGTCCGGTGCAGGCTTCCCAATGGTCTGAGTATGCTAGAACACCCTGCAGTACTCTTTTCTGTTCAGAATTTTTTCTCAGTGCCATTGAAGGCACTCTGGATGTCATCACAACAATCAGCTTTTCCTTGAAGTGAACAAATTGTTCTGTCGCTTCTCTATATGAACATGACTTTGAGATTGCTTCTTTGAAAAGCCTGCGTGTAACCTCAAAGCTGAAGAAATGAAATGCATAATTAACTTTTATTATTTCGAAGTTGGGGTTCAAGTGCACTTCTGTAATCTTCGACATAGCTTTGAACGTTGTAGCACACTTGTCCAAGTCGTGAGCTATTCTGATTGGCCTAACATCAACGTGTCCATCTGGTGTTTTATAGCCATTTTTGATGAAGCCGTTGCTGATGCACTTTACTAAATGCGGAAAGTCAGACAGAAAGAAAAGCCGCCTCTTGACGTCAGTTGGATGGGGTGCTGAAGGCATGATAGCTGATGCCGAACCAGATATGCCAAATCGATGCCACATTGCATGGTTCCAAGATGCTCCATCCGATGTCACATAGTCTACCCTGAGGCCAGCATTCTCTGCAGGGATAACTGCTTCTAAAATGATTTTGGAAAGCAGTGGGACTTTCACATTTCCTCTAGATGCAAATACACCCAAAATTTGGTGCCACGAACCTCACAAAGGTTGAAACATTATCACAAGACCATGATCAGATGGAACACTTTTGTCAGCCTCTGGAGTGGAAGGACCAAGGTCTACAAATCCATCAACTTTTCCACTTGCCCGCTGAACATCAAAGTTTTCTGCAAGTTTCATTTCGTCAACGACCAGTCCACCATGACGTTCAAAGTCTCCCATATTAGCAGTTTTCTTAGAAATGCCCGAGAGGACACATTTATTAAAACCAAAGCACGAGTCGTACTTCTTCATGAATGCTCTGAGGCAGGTACGACTGGGTAGCACAATAATTTTCTCCCTACGCACATGCTCATAAAGTCGTGGGCTCTTCATGTGCATGATGACACACTCCAACATCCACTCCGGGTTGTAGCGCATGCCATTTTCGGACTTGCGTCTTGCAGCTTAAAAACACTGCATTATAGCGTTTTTCTGTTTGGATGGGAGCTTGTCTATTTTGCTCAAGAGTGCACTTTCTTCAATTTATTCATTCTTTACTTTTAGCTGTACAATGGTCAGGTCGAGAGTCTTCACCTTGTTTCTAAGGCGGCGTACTGTTTGAGCTTTAGCTTTAAGCTTTGCTGCATGGGTCAGTTTTTCTGCTGTTCTCTTTTTCCGGTATCTCTGATTGACAAGGAGCTTTCTCAAGTACTTGCAACTCACGCAACGTCTTTCATCTTGACTTGAGGTACCTTTACACTTGTGATGGTAGAGCTTCTCATTCCAGACCTTCAAGTTCTTACCAGATGATGCAAAAGGAAACTCGCACAACAAGCTTGCCCCTGAACACACTGGCATGGCATCAACAGTCTCCAGAAGAGATGCTGGTTCATATGGCCCATTCATCGAAATCTTCACACAACGCAGAAATACTTCATGTGCTATGGCACTTCCACTAGCACGAAATTTAACAAGTTTCTCTGCGTGTAGAAGGCTCATGTCCGAGCTAGGCGTGCACAAGCTGTAGGTGACATTTAGCGGTTCCTCACTGAATACGTGCCTTCCCCACCAATTTGAAGGAAGTGGAACGTCTTTGTAGTCGTAAACGAGTGCAGCTGGAAGGTCGGGTGGCTCCGGTTCATCCTGCGGCTCCCGGTCGCCGTCCTTTCGACGTCTTTTCTGAGGAATCACAAACAGTGGGTGTGATCTCTCCTTGGGGTTTTTTTTTGCACCACACGTTTCGAGAGGTAGAAAGGAGCATTTGGAAAAATCGTTGGGATGGCATGCGGCAATAGTACAGGCCTAGCTCTGTCCAAATGCACTACCTCACCGTTAATAACGTGCTCGAAGTGGCGCGAGAAGAACTGCTGATCGAAGTGGAGCTCGCAAATGGCAGCGTCATTTTCCAAAGGCTTGTCTGCTCTTGATATATTACGCTGCCACTGCTGAAACAAATGGTCGTCTTTCGGGACTCAAAACAATGAAAGCTTCTGCTTGCAAGATTTGTACCCAGTTGAGCATCTGGGCACAAAACAGTGGCTCTGACGTCTTCTCATGGCACACACTCCACAAAAGACATAACGTAGACACGAGAAGGCTGTCTGAACAGCAAATGCAGCACGAAAGAACAGCTTAAACAGGCAAAAGAATCACGCTTGACCGGCGGGTTGCAGCGTTGAACCACGTGCGTAGCCTGAGAGCCTGACGCACGGAGGAAGGAACGGTAAGGAGAGGGCATGCCCAGCCGGCGCAGGGCGTAAAAAAATGTGGCGGAAATTACGTCACGCGCGGCCATATTTACTAGGCACAATGGCGGCGTTTTGTTATTGTTGATGTAGTGCGGTGCGGCACCGTTCAGGCAGTCCAGTGGCGGTGTGCGCGTTTTCATGGGCCTTGCACCTAACCGTGCCATACGGCAGGTGTTCGACAGCATCCACTCTTTGTGCCGCATTGTTAGCTACGCAATTTTCCTCCAGTGGTGGTTATAAATAGCTGTCTGAACTAAAAACCACGGAACGAGCACACGTCTACGTACTCCGAATTTGAGCGTCCGTCAAAATTATGCTAAAAAGCCATCATAGAAAATAACGATTGTGCTCAAGACTTCGTTCAATGAATGCCTTGAAGGTTAGTGACAGTTATGCGGTGTTGCTTCTTACGACAACGGACGATGCATTTGCGGACCACAGGCCCTTATTAAAACTGTAATCTAATCTTGCTTTTTATGTTCCTTTACAGTTACCGGCTGGCGCTGAGTTCTGTTTTAGATAAAGAAGACAGAAACAAGCGCCTTCTCTTTATTTTCCTCTAATGACTAGCCTCTTATCCCGGAAACATCTTCCCTCGCATTTGGCTGGCTTACTCTGCCGTCCTTGGCGGCTGTGTCGACGCGTGAAGCTTCCCGCAGACCTTTTCTCACGCATTCCTCCGGCTAATTTTCCCACTTTTCACCCTAACGCAATCCTGGTCTCCGTTCTCCGTAGCTGCTAATGCGCGTGAATCACACTGGAGACGTGTTCCCACGCACTTTCGGGTGGTCTTCGCTGCTTTCGTCCTAATGAAATCATGACCTTTGGGATATCCGTAGGAACCAGTGCGCGTCGGACAAAAGAGGGGCGAAAACAAAGAAGTCGGCGCAAACCCAACGGGCTGCCACGCACACAAGCTCCACCGACGCCGACTTTACTGGCATAATTACGAACCTCCGGGTTTATTGAAGGGAGGACATTTTTTTTTCTTTTTTATCGTTGTGTCTAGCCCACAGCCTGACCGAAAATTTCATAAAACCTAAAGAGAAGCGCAAAAGGGAAAAAAGTGATCTGAAAGAAGCTGTACAAATTTCGGTGCCTGGTTCGTCGCGCGGCAATGTCCGAAATGTCATCTTTATTTTCACAAAGAACACATCAAATAAAAAAGCTTAAAGTACAACTTGCCGTGTTGATCGTAAGCGCCGGCAGTGCAAGAGTACAACAGCCATACGCAGAGATTTCGTCAACCATATCGCGGCAAGACAGCGTGTTGAAATCCGTTCCGTTTGTTTCGGATAGCACCGACGCACGCGGCGCGCAGGCCACATGCTTATAGAGACAGAGAGGGAGTCGCGCCTTCTGCTTCGCATTCACATGTAAACAAGAGAGGAGAATTTGCCTAGTTAATATGGCCGGCTTTCGGCTTCATCGCGGCTTCACAACGTGTGACGTCAGGGCCTCTCCTTACCTTTCCTTCCTCCGTGGCCTGACGTAACGGTATGGATGGGTGGATGGATGGATGGATGGATGGATGGATGGATGGATGGATGGATGGATGGATGGATGGATGGACGGACGGACGGACGGACGGACGGACGGATGGATGGATGGATGGATGGATGGATGGACGTGGCTGTACCCTTTAAATCGGGCGGCGGCTAACGCCACCTAGCCGTAGTACTTGGTGAACTAACCATTATATTTATCTTTTTTTTCCTTTAAATAGTGAGGTTGAGGATTCGTACTTTGCAGCGAAGGGTTTATTTTCACTCGTGCCTTGACTTTGCCCACCAATCAGACAACCTCCTTCTAGTTAAGTCTACCCGCTTAAAGTCTATTTTGCCCTCCTTGTCCCAAAACCCCAGTGCTTTGAAAAACTCTGCGCCATCATCCTGAACTATAGGGTGAAGCCCTTTACAGAACATTATCGAGTGTTCGGCAGTTTCTTCTTCCTCTCCACACGCACTGCATACTGTGTCTACCCCTTCGTATTTGGCCTGATATGTCTTGGTTCGCAATACTCCTGTACTGGCCTCAAACAGTAGAGAACTACCTACCCTTTGCGATGTTTCCACTAAGTGGCGCGCGCTGTCGTGTACACGACAGCACGCGCCACCTAGTGGAAACAATGAAAAGCGGCGTCACTACCTCCCATTGCAGCCGCTTGGCGGTGATCACACTTCTAGTATTCTAGCCACTGTTGTGGGGTGGCTAGAGTGACGTAACCACAGCAACGCCGCCAATGTGCCCAGTCAACGGCTCCTCTAGAAAGTTACCTGAGGAATGGCTCGCGCTCCCAGCGGAGATGACCTGCCTTCAGTTTTAAACAAGCTCCGCGCAGTGGCGCTTGCGACCGACACTTGGTTTTGTGTACTTGTGGACGGGGGCAAAGGCCAGAAAGGAAAACCAGGCAATGGTAGAGTGTATATCAAATACATTCAGGAGTTCGAAGGAGAGTGCGAGATAATTCTACTAGGAAATATGAATGCACACATAGAAGATATTGATGGGTATACCGACCCAACAGGCAAAATGATCATAGATATGTGAGAAAGGCTGGATTTGATCATTTGACACAGTACCGAGAAGTGTGAAGGGCAATTAAAGTGAGAGGTAGGAAGGCTGCAGTCGACGATAGATTACGCACTGATGTCAACTAGGATGTATGTTAAGATCAGGGGAATGCACATAGATGAAGGGCGCTCGAGAAATCTGGGTAGTGATCACAAACGTATCAAGCTAAGTTTTGGAAGAGCAGTGAAAGTGGGAAGTAGACAGGATGAGCAACTAAAGGGAAACTTTTATTCAGAAAGGCAAATTGAAATAGCCACTAAAAAAATTCAGAAAGTAATCACTGAGGATTATAAAACAGTATGGACATACACGAATCTAATTAGACTGAGCTGAAGCTTGCTAAGGCATGTGACAAGTCACCCCGGAAAAGACGACACAAACCCAAAAGTTGGTGGGATGAGGAAGTTAACAGAGCCATAGCAAAACGTCACGAAGCCTCTAGGGAACACGTGACATGCTAAGCAGCGGGGTGAACCGACAGATGATGTTGAAATAAAATGGAAAATATTTCTAGCTGTAGAAGGGATGCATCCCTTCTGATCAATGAAAAGATTAGAATAAAGGGAGCCCGGCGGCTGGCAGAAGTACATAAAAAAGGTAGAAAGGCAGCTGCGAAATTCTGGAACCATCTAAACTTTCTAAGAAATGAGACGGGCCTAGAGCAGAGGTTTATAACTACAGCTCAAGGTGCTAGGCTAGAAGGGGACGAAGCGATTAAATATATAAGAACAAGGGTGACAGAAAAATTTCAACACAGAAGTGCTTTATGCACCACAATAGACAAGGATGAATCAAGTGGCGCAATGGCTCCATTTTCACAACAAGAGTGGCAAAGGGCTGAGAAAAGGGTTCCTAGTTGCACATCTACAGACCCAGATGGCATTCCAATTATGCTGATAAAGACATTAGGTCCGAAGCCTAAGTAGGCTTTGAGAGAGTCAGTGAGCAAAATAATAATTGATGAAGAAGTTCCTGATGTATGGAAACTTAGCAGGATGAGCATGATCTATAAAGGAAAGGGGGACAAAGCTGACATAAACAACCACCGTCCTATAACAGTGACATCAGTGGTATACAGGCTGGCGATGCAGATTATAAAGGAAAGACTGCAGGCCTGGATAGAGGATGAGGGGGTGCTGGGGGAACTGCAGAATGGGCTTCGGAAACACAGGAGATTGGAAGACAATCGGTTCTCACTGACGCAATGTATCTAAATAGCAGAAAAGGAACACAGGCCCCTGTGGCTAGCATTTATGGATATCAAGGGAGCGTACGATAGTGTGGTTCCAGAGGAATTGTGGGGAATACTGGACACACCAGACGTGCAAGATGTCGTCACTAATTTTTTAAAGGAGATCTATAAAAGTAACAAGGTAGTTATAAAGTGGGAAAAGCAGGTATATAAGCCCACAGAGGTGAAACGGGATTTTAGGCAGGGGTGTCCTCTGTCACCCTTGTTATTCATGATGTACCTACAAGGATTAGAGGCCAAATTAGAGGGGAGTGGACTGGGATTCAACCTCTCTTTTGTCAAACAAGGAAAACTCATTGAACAGGCACTACCAGCATTGATGTACGCAAATGATATAGTGCTAATGGCCGACAACAAAGAAGATTTGCAGAGATTGGTGGACATTTGCGGTAATAAGGGAGATAGGTTAGATTTCAGATTCAGTAAGAAAAAATCAGCAGTCATGATTTTTGATGACAATGAATGTAGTGAGCTTAGAATACAGGAGGTCACGCTAGAGATAACAGATAAATACAAATACCTGGGCGTATGGATAAACGATGGGGCCGAGTACCTAAGAGAACACGAAATATACGTGTCGACTAAAGGTAACAAAAATGCCGCGGTAATAAAAAACAAGGCACTGTGGAATTACAATAGGTATGATGTTCTCAGAGGAATATGGAAAGGGGTCATGGTTCCTGGTCTGACACTCAGCAATGCGGTCTTGTGCATGAGATCAGAAGTTCAAGCAAGATTATAAATTAAGCAACGTGGAATAAGTAGGCTTGCCTTAGGAGCTCACGGAAATACACCAAATCAGGGAGTACAAGGTTATATGGGATGGACATCATTTGAGGGCAAGGAAGCTAGCAGCAAGATAAAATTTGAGAAGCGATTGAGAGAAATGTGGGAGGAGCGTTGGGCTAGGAAGATTTTCAGCTACTTGTACATGAGGAATGTCGATACAAAATGGAGGAAGCGAACCAGGAGGTTGACTTGTAAATACTTGGAAAACAGCAGGGGGCCAAACCAAAAAGAATTATCGGTTAAGAAGAAGGTGAAGGAAGCTGAGACTTATATGAGGAGAATTGGCACGATTAAGAAATCCGCACTAGAGATCTATCGAACTTTTAAGCAGGAAATAGCCAAGGAAAGGATCTACGATAATACTCGGGGTAGTTCGCTACTGTTTCAGGCCAGGACGGGAATATTGCGAACAAAGACATATCGGGCTAAGTACGAAGGGGTAGACACGGTATGCAGTGCGTGTGGAGAGGAAGAAGGAACTGCCGAACACTTGATAATGTTCTGTAAAGGGCTTCACCCTGTAGTTCAGGTTGATGGCGCAGAGTTTTTTAAAGCACTGAGGTTTAGGGACAGCGAGGGCAAAATAGACTTTAAGTGGGTAGAATTAACTAGAGAAGGTTATCTGATTGGTGGCTAAAGTCAAGGCACGAGTGAAAATTGAACCCTTCGCTGCAAAGTACGAATCCTCAACCTCACTATTTAAGACAAAAAAATAAATCTGGTTTTTGGTTCATTAAGTAATACGGCTTGGTTGCGCTAGCCAACGCCCGATCTAAAGGGTACAGCCACTTCCATCCATCCATTTATCCATCCATCTATCATCACGGCGAAAGGCAGTACCAGACTACCAGCTAGAGGTGTGCGCCGACTGGTCGGCGCGCCGCCGCCGAGAGTTTTCGCCGTGCCGCCGCCGCCGACGACGACGTTTTTCATCAGCGCAATCGGCGCGCAATTTATGCGCCAGTACTGACTTTTCACAGATTTGTCTTTTTCTTTTTCATCTTGATTTATAGCTTCGTTGCACGTTTATGTAGCCAGTAAAAAACAGGTTTCTTAGTTTTCTTTATCCAGCTTCAGAGACCGAGAGTACCACTATGAACAGCGGCACAAGTTCGGCGGCCGCTGCATGAAATGACATAATGGACAAATTGACAAAAAATATAATAATGTGTAGTTCTTCACCTAACGCGCTGCACTGCTACCACTTCATTTCTTCTGTGTATACGCCCTGTTTCGGGCACAATCATAGACTGCCATCTTGGACTGATAATTATGCCGTTTTACATCCATATGAACGTTATGTATATGTTGATGGTAGCATCATGGAAGCTTGATGGGAGCTTTTGAGAGCTGGTTCAAAGCGTCTCGGTGCTCGCGCTTTACGCCCTGGTCTTTTAAAAATTCTCTGCGGGAGAAAACAATGGACAGTTTGCAATAATCTGCTAGGCAGCTTTTCTGTAAGGTTAGTTTTTCAACCAAGAACTATTGTTCACAGGCTGCTTTTCTCACTCATTTCGTTTTTACAATTCCTTTTTTTGGGAGGATCTTGCTGTGCTCGTGTGCCTTCGCTGGAATTTGGAGAGGTGACATTTTTTTGTACTCGCGGGCTCAAAATCAGAAATAAAAGCAGTCTGTGAACGAGAGTTTTTGGTAGGAAAACAAACCTTACAAGAAAGCTGCCTGTAAACTGACAGACTGCTGTTCATTCAGTTCAGGGCAGTCCGAAGAAATTGTCGTCTTCAACTCTGTCCGCCAAATGGGGGGGGGGGGGGGGTAGTGGTTAGAAGAAGGCGCTTAATTTCTGCAGCCCAGCAGGGAGTGCAGGGTGCAGAGAATAATAATTAAAAAATCGAGAAAGGGAGGATGCGAGAGAAAGTCAAACACTGCCTTTTTTTTTCAACCCAGGAAACAGGGAAGGTGCACATTCAGTTCGTCACACAGCGAGAGAGAAACATAACGTAGGTCACAGTGCAATTATACGCACAGCACATCACAGTGCAATAACATTGCATCTAATGCGCAGAATAGGGTCTGCAGTGCTAGGCAGGCTAGGGCTTGTAAGAATGGAAGACTTGCAAGCACCACAGAGTGTGGGAAACATACCTGACCAGGGATCCCAAGCTCTCGGCTAATTGTTCAGCGCGTCTCGTGGCACGTCGAACAAATCAAACAGCCTCGATTTCAAAGAGCTCTTCCTAGGCCGTCAGTCAGTCAGGCGTGTCCAAAGAGTTTTTGACGAGGGGAGCCAACAGCCATAAAGAATTCGAAGTATGACTTTCGTGTTGTCGCCGCTTTTGGCGCACCTCGAGAGCGTTGATCCGGAACAAATCAGGGTAGGCTTAGCTGCAATCGTCCCCTGCGTCCAAGCGGCGCCCAGCCAGGGAGGCCGATCTTGACATTTTCTCACAGAAACACACACATAAGCACGCACAGTTTCACTCCAAGAGGGAATCGGTTGCATTGACGTACGTAACGTGCATCTACTATAAAAAGGCGTGCAGTGTACGCGATAGCTTTTTTTCAAAAGTCTTGCAATTCTAGTATATTTTCATTATATAGCCGAGGTATGAGGCTGTTGTTACTCGCATATATTTGGGTTAAGGTACTACAAATATTTATGCACCGCGCATGACTTCTAGTAATGACACTCCGAGAAAAAGGAAATCGCTCCAACATTTTCAAAACTAAGTTTGCTCGTGGGAGTACTTGTTCTCTGTCTGTGCTTTTCCGTGGTTTATCAGCGTTAAGCCCCGCTGCCGCTTCTATAGAATGGTGTACAATAAGCCGTATCAACGCAGTACATGAATTTCTACAGACTACCAAGCATACGATCACCAGGCATTTTCCCTCCGGCATATTTTGATGAAAAGAAGCGACATATTTTTGCTGAAAACCCGATTTATGCACTGAGGCCCGGTGCACAGATGTTGCATGTTGCAACTCTTCATAATGGCAAGTGCGAAGACGGCAAGTAAGAACCTCTATGCTATTGTCTGTGCGTCCGGTGTAACGAAAACCCCTCGTGTTGAGAGTACTGGGTTAAACCATGCACTTTGCTCATTGCCGTTTTTCATCATGGCGTTTGTCTATTCACTGAGTGGTACTATATGTGGAGCACGCGGCAGTAGTGCCGATGTGCTTTTCGGTGCTGGTACAAAAAAAACTAGCTTGTATCTCTTCTTTATTGAGTCCTTCAATTAAACCTATTTTAGGGGGCTGCATAGAAGACTATACGCCTGACACACTTGAAAAAGTATAACACATTATAAAAGACCACTTCTGCTAATTGAAGGACTTATAGACCATCACCATCTAGACTGTGGTGTTCTGCAGAAAGATGTTGAGCCAATGACGCACCACATTAGGTTCTAAATTTAACATTGATGAGTCCAGACAGAAATATACTCAGCGCATTTGCTAGCAGCCTGCCCTGTGTACCGTCTGTAAGTTTTTTTCAAAAAAGCTTTTTTTGTTTTTAGTGAGTTAAATAATTTTGAATTGGCGTTCTACTGATCCCAGTCCTTGGATGTGTTTAAATGAAGGTGGTTGGTTTATACTTTAACCAATGCGTTCTAGCAATAATTGCAAGCTCAGCAGATGCGAGAAATATTTAGACAGCATATCCAGTGTTCTAACTACTTATTCAAATTATTTCCGTGCAAGTATTAGCTTTAGTCAACGAGGAATTCCAAAACTTTTAGAGTGCAACACGTGGACATTTTGTTACACTCTGAAGGAATACCGGCGTGTCAAGCTCCTCGTTTTAAAACACCCGAAGATTTATAAATTGATACAGCACAACGATCATGCAAAGAATCCGCGAAAATAAAAAAAGGTATGCTTCGCGGCGGATAAGTTGCAATTATAAACCAACACATGATTACTGGTTAATTAAACATAGTCCCTCAAATACTATTCATTTAGTTCATAACTGTGACTTCTCTGTCATGCAACATTTTTTTTTAATTTTATGGATTCTTTGCTTTTGTCGCACAGGTTGGTATCACTTCCTGGTAAGCGGATAGCTGCACGTGGTTTAAATGCACCTGGGTAGGGTTCGCATTTATTGTTTACTAAAGCTATATATATGTGGCACTCAAAATGCCGAAAATTAAAATGACGAACTTTTGGAATGCCGAAATTTAGAACACCGAAAAATCAAAAAGCCGATTATACAAGATACCGAAAGTGTAAAATGTCTAAAAATCAAAACACCTAACTATCCAAACGCCGAAATATCAAAATGTCTGCGTCACCTAGCTATACTAGAAGATGAAGTATCTAGCTAAATTAGAGGTTACGCAAGCACACTCGTTCACCCTCATTTCCAGTTGTCCCTTTACATTTATCTCAAGCCTTCACAAAAATAGCAAACTAAATTTTTCCACCTCCAATCGCACATCAGGGTAATTTCTTTCTTACCGCAAACAGCTTGCTCTGTAAGCGGTGGGGTTGTCGCTCCCTTGACGATGTCTTTGAGTCTGGCTTGCTTTCTCTTCATGGTAGCAATAAACCGAAATTGCATGGCTGTCGTACATCACTTTCTTCGAAATTGTCATGCCAGTACATTCTACAGGAAGATCGGTAGTCACTCTGGCGTTGCAGTCTCTTCACTTCTCGCACCTCCGATAGTGCCTAGAATACACCTTCTTGTCAACAACATAAACATAACCACAACTGCAACAAAGTATTGATTCTTCTTTTTGGTAACACACCCCGCCACATCTTCGTCCATTTCCCTCCGAATCGGGGGTATTCGCGTGCATGGTTCAAGAAATTTTCGGCGATACGTCTTTTCAGCATTTTGATTTTCCAGCATTTGTTGTTTTAGGTGTTTCAATTCTATGGCATTTAAAATTTTCAGCTTTTTGACATTCGACCTTTTAATAAATCGGCGTCTTGATTTTCGAAGTTTTGATAGGGACCCAAGCTAATACTTCCTAATAAACCACTTCAACTAGTCTGAACAAATCTTAATATGTTCTCTAAATGATCCTCGCTTCCACACAGCTTGTATTTTATGCTAGGATCCATTGTTACAAGGTATAAACACGTGCAAGTACACAGATAACTTAGATAAGCCGAAGATAACTAGTAAATAATTTTCTCACCTAAAACAAAAGGTAAACAAAAACTTTCAGTCAGTACGCAATGAAAATCACCACTAAATCGACTGTTCAGTATACTTTACCTGGAACATGTCATTGTTTAACTTACGACCACTTAAGAGCAAAAAAAAAGCTTTTTTAAGAAAAATTTGATGCCAGTTGTCCACACTATTTTGCATTACGTACGTTTAAAATTATTTTTCGCCTACAGGAAAACTACTTGACAATTCGTTAATACAATCTATTTCATGTCACTATTATCTGTCTATGGAAAAAATGTCCAACATGGGCCATATTTCTCTTCCTTAAGGCAGCAATAAACACCCATGAAAGGGTTCATAAAAATTATTTCATGTAAAAAGACACCTCTGTTCAATTGGACAAACTTTTCTTTATCTTATTATAGGAGTGAGTTAGTGAAAATATTATTGAGAACGTAGAACAGATTTTTTGGCAATACATTTTACGAGTCAAGCTTCAAGCTTTTCGAAAACAATTCGCACGCGCCTTACGGTACTGAAAAATGTATGTCAAGAAACATTTCACGGGAAAATTCCTTGCTCTATAAATAGATGATCCTCAATTTTTTAAAGCTAATCTCTAATGGTCGAGCGCCATGGTTTGGAGAGATGGCGTTGAATAGCCCGGTGATAACACTTGAAGCTCTTTGTTTGCTCTAGATTGAGGTATAAAGTTAATTTTCGCTTAGAGCCCCATGTGGTGTAAATTTTGTCTCAATGTTGATTCAAATTACGATTTTCTTAAGCCCGTATTTTTTCTCACACACAAAAAAACTTTAGTCTTTCAAAAATATAGGCATAATATACTCTCCCCAGAGCAACCATTTTCTTATTTAGATATTTATGCATAGCGCAACAACACAAAGAAATAAATCAGGGGCAACGTCAGGATTATTCTACTGGTGGGGCACTCATGATAGGTGAGTTCCTTAAGGGTGAGCAGGGAGGCAGGGAACTTAGCCATTGTGTTGTGACTATGTTATCTCTTGGTGGGGAGGGCAGTGGGGGGCGAGTGAAAATTGAGGGGGGGGGTAGCTCCAGCTCATCCGTCCCCACACCTTGCACCGCTACTTGGAAAAAATGCAAACAGAACATTTCGGCAAGATTTCTGGATGCTTGTATGAGAGAAATTTAGCAGCAATATTGTTCAACTTTTAACACCTCGCACAAACAAGTTTGCTCAGCATGAAAACCAAGTTCGCCATTCAAACGAGCAAGGTTACAGTAAATTTCGCAAACAACACTCAGACTACACTCTGTGAACTTACGGAAAGATCTCAAGTATGGCATAGGTTGGCAAAATAAAGAGAACTCAGTCAGACTAACTCAATAACCATATATAAAAATATTTTGCCTTGGACTCACTCGGACTGAGACTAACGACGGTGATCAGGAGCCGCGTTGACAGGAGCAACGCGATGGTTGACTTCAAATGTTCGTTCCAGGACGGTGTATGGACCGAGATATCGGTGAAGGAATTTTTCTCAGAGTCCAGGTACACGAACAGGTGTCCACAAAAAGGCTTCGTCGCCTGGGCGGAACACAACAACTCGACGCTTCGCATCAATGTCGATTTTTCTCTTGTCTTGAATGGTAGCAGTGTTGGCGCGGGCGATTTCACGGCAGCGGGCGACGTGAGCGGCGAACTCTTCCGGGAGAGATGAAGATGGATTGGAAGAAGTGGACAAAAAGGTGGTGTCCAGAACAAAAGTCGGTACACGACCATACACGAGAAAAAAATGGGCTGAAATTCGTCGTACGCTGTCTGGCAGTGTTGTATGCGAACGTGACGAAAGGAAGTATTGTGTCCCAGTTTTTGTGATCCGGTTGCACGTACATAAATATCATGTCGGACAAAGTTCGGTGAAAACGCCCAGTCAGACCATTAGTTTCTGGGTTATACGCTGATGTGGTCTCGTGGATGGTGTTAGAGGCCTGTAAGACTGCAGCAAGGACATGTGAAAGAAATGTCTTGCCACGGTCACTAAGGAGCACACGTGGTGCGCCATGTCGTAAAATAATGGCGCGAAGGAAAAAATTGGCTACTTCAGAGGTAGCACCAGATGGGAGAGCTGCTGTCTCCGCGTAGCGAGTAAGGTGGTCTGCGGCAGTAACAATCCAACGGTGACCAGCTGGCGTAAGCGGAAGAGGTCCGTATAAGTCTATGCCCACAAATTCAAAGGGAGTGGACGGGCATGGCAGTGGTTGCAATGGCCCCGCGGGAAGAGACGTGGTACGTTTTCGGTGCTGGCATGACGCGCAGAAAGCGACGTATTTGGCGACAGAAGTGGAGAGGCCAGGGCAAAAGCTGCGGGTCTTGAGGCGGTCGTAGGTCTGGTGGAACCCTAAGTGGCCAGCTGTCGCATCGTCCTGAAACGCTTGTAGAACTTCCAGACGAAGTGAGCGAGGAATGACGGGGACCCATTGGTTACCGAGAGGATGGTAAATTTGCCGACATAATGTTTCCTCTTGAAGCTTGAAACGGGCAAGTTGTCGTCTTAGGCGGCTGTTTGGAGCACGCGATAAGCCAGTGAGCCATTCGATGATTGTGCGACAGTAAGTATCCGCATGTTGGAGCGAGGCGAGATCTGTGGACGAAAGGTCCGCCGAGGCCTTTAACTGTTTCGAAGCAGCAGCCGTCAGTTTGGTCATTTTGGCGTGCGGTGACCAACAGATGGAAAGTGACACTTCAGCGCTTTGCGAGAGCGGGCAACGGGACAAAGCGTCGGCATCTTGGTGCTCTAGGCCCGACCTTTATGTGACGCTGTAGTCATACTCTTGCAATCGTAGTACCCAACGGCCAAGGCGTCCCGACAAATTTTTGAGAGACGATAACCAACACAGAGCATGATGGTCAGTCACTATTGTGAAATGCCGGCCGTATAAGTAGGAACGAAACTCTTGTATGGACCACACGATGGCGAGACATTCTTGCTCAGTGATGCTGTAGTTTCGCTCAGCAGGTGACAGAGTACGGCTCGCGTAGGCCACGACTTGTTCTTCGGAAGCGTGGTTCCACTGAAGAAGGACAGCACCGATGCCAAGTCCACTTGTATCAGTGTGTAGCATAGTAGGTGCTGCAGGGTCGAAATGGCGAAGCACTGGCCGTGATGTGAGGCATCGCTTGAGGGTGCGAAAAGCGGCTTCGCAGTCATCCGACCAGACAAAGGGTGCGCTCGTGGTCAGAAGTTTGTGCAGAGGAGCCGCAATAGTAGCGAAATAACGTACAAAGCGGCGGAACTACGACGCTAAGCCAAGGAAGCTGCGGAGGTCTTTCTGTGTGGTTGGTGTAGGAAAGTGCAGTACCGCGGCAACCTTGTCGGGATCGAGCTCAACGCCATGTTTACTGACGACGTGACCTAATACCTTGATGCTGTGACTGGCAAACCGACACTTCTTAGTGTTGAGCTGGAGACCGGCCTTAGCTAAACACGTGAGGACTTCGTCTAGCCGTTCCAGGTGCTGTGAGAAGGTGGACGAAAAGATGACAATGTCGTCCAGGTAGCAAAGGCAGGTCTTCCATTTCAATCCCCGCAGTACCGTGTCTATCATCCATTCGAATGTGGCTGGGGCATTGCACAGACCGAAAGGTGTCACATTGAATTAATAGAGCCCATCTGGCGTATCAAACGCAGTCTTCTCTTTATCAGACTCGTGCATTGGAATCTGCCAATAACCAGAGCGCAAGTCGAGACTTGAGAACTACTCGGCACCTTGTAAAGTATCAAGAGCATCGTCAATGCGAGGCATTGGGTAGACGACCTTACGAGTGGTTTTTGTTGAGTGATCTGTAATCAATGCAAAACCGTACCGAGGCATCCTTTTTCTTCACTAGTACGACAGGAGAAGACCATGCCCTTGTCGAAGGCCTGATGACGTTGCGCGCGAGCATGTCGTTGACTTGTTCTTCTATAAGCTTGCGTTCAGAAGCCGATACATGGTAAAGCCGGCGGCGAATCACACGGGATCCGTCGGTGTCGATACGATGGGCGGTCACTGTTGTTTGACCCAGACGTTCGGAACAAACGTCAAAGCAAGTTTTGTGCATCATTAATAACGCTAGCAACGCATCTGTTTGCGTTGGGTGTAGATGTTCACACAAAGTGGCCTTGAGAGCAGGAAATGCATCTTTCGCTGGCATACACTTTGAGAATGACGAAGCAGATGAACCAGTGACGACACAAAGCGGTGCTTCTTCGGTAATGCTTGCAACAGTCGTCCCCTCTTGCAAAAGTGGTTCTGGCATCGTGTTGCAGGCCGTGATGCTTGCATAACCACGGGAGAACCGCACTAAACAAGATGCGATGGTGATCCCTCGAAAAATGCAGTGCTGGGAAGGAACAACCACAGCGTCACCATCTAAAATGTCTCGTGACTTGATCGTAAGGACACGTTCTTGTCCGGGAGGCAGGAGGAAATCCGCAGCTGTCACAAGGTTGGGCGACGAAAGGTTGGCAGCAGAAGAAAGCTCAGTGTCCGTAATACGAATGAGGGGCCGACCACACGAAATTACAGCAGACGCCGCTGACAAAAAGTCCCAGCCTAAGATTATCTGATGACCGCACGAAGATAGCACAGCCAATTGTATGTGATGACGCATTCCATCGATGAGAACACGAGCAGTGCACAACCCGGTCAGGCGAATTAGACTGTCATTAGCCCCGCATAACATGGGACCAGCATAAGGAGTTTGCACTTTACGCAGGCGAAAACACAATTCACGATCAATTACCGAAATTGCGGCTCCAGTGTCTATAAGGGCGTAGACAAAAACACCTTCCACACAAACAGGCAGTAAATTAGCTGGACGAGACGGAGGAGTTGCAACGTTCCGACGACAAGCAGTTTCCCCTCCAAAACCTGCACCTTCTAGTTTCCCGAGTCCAGAGAGATCGGAGCGGGACGCAGGGGTGATGACGTACGCCGAAATGGTGACGGAGAACGGCGGCGAGATGAACGAGAAGGATGAGGCCCAGCATGAGACCGTGGAGGGCAGGGCGACTGACGGGAGGTGAATGGATACGGTGCGAGATCGTATTCATCGGGTCTCGGGGCAAAGTCTCTCTCGTAAGCTGAGTAACCACGTCGTTCATCCTGCTGACGGTGGCGGCAGAAATAGGATATATGACCCCTTATGCCACAGTAGAAGCAGATGGGGCGCGGAGGACGCCATGTAGAATAGCAGCGTGGCCTTGGCGCTTGCGTTTTCATCGCAGACACATGGTCGCATTCGACATCCGCAGGCACGGTTGGAACTGGTGCAGGGGCCTGCGATGCAACTTCTGCGTACGAAGGCACTGGGAAGCGCACAGGAGACGGGGCATGTGCAGCGCTTGTCATTGATGCCAGTTCGTCCTTGATTATCTCTCGTAGGTTGGGAGGATGTGTGTGGACAGATGCAACGGTAGGGTTGCCTGGAATAAGGCCGTGAAGTTCTTCTATGACAATTGTGCGGATAAGGGCCCACAATTCATGCTCTTTGATAAAGGGAGCGTCGCAGGAGGCGTGTGGAAGGCGCATGGAATGAAGCGCGTCCAGGCGTTGGCATGTACTGATGACGACCAGGACGGTAGTCGGATTCTGGATCACGAGAGCATTGAAGGCCACAGAGTTGGTACCTTTCAGTAGATGTCGGATGCGATCGGCCTCCATCATGTCATTTTGTGCTCAGCGACAGAGAGCCAGAATATCTTCAATGTAGGACGTATACGATTCATCGTCCCCCTGGATGTGGGTTGCGAGCTTTGGTTTTGCTACTACAGAACATCCTGGAGACGTGCCAAATACCTGACGGAGATGCCCCGTGAAGGCCGATCAATTGGAGAAGTCGCTCTCGTGGTTGTAATACCAGGTTTTAGCGACGCCATCGAGGTAAAAAGGAACGTAGCGCAGTTTGTGCGCCTCGTCCCAATAGTTACAAACCCTGGTTCGATCATAACTGTCCAGCCATTCTTCGACGTCTTCGTTGCGAAGGCCGGAAAATACCGGAAGGTCTCGATGAGAGGTACTCACGGTGTAGTGAAGCCTAAGTGGCTGAGAAGGAGCGGTTGCAGCAGTGGATGCGTTGGGTTCTGCCATCGCTGTTGCTTGAGTGCACAACCGTCAACCAGACCGGAGCTCCAGGGGTGACGGGTACAGCAGGAGGACGTGGGAACCAAAGCACGCTCCACCACTTATGAGACCACGTCCGGTACGGCAGCAACCAGGTTATCTTTTTTAATCCAGACGAACGAGCCAGAGAGACAGCCCGCATGACATACGATGATGATCATGATCACTACAATGGTTTGGTGATACAGATGAAGATAAAGTACATATTTAGCGCTCACAATATATATATATATATATATATATATATATATATATATATATATATATATATATATATATATATAGCTTTCAACATACAAAAAAAATTGCCCGCAGCTTCCCTCGGGGGAACACTGAGGAGGATGCGGAGCATATAATTGGTTAACGGAGTGTTAAAGTGCGACTTACTTGGGTCGATGGCTAAATTGGTTAACGTGGTTGTGAAATGGGGTGTTAAATTGTGACTTACTTGGGTCGTTGGCTAAATTGGTTAACGTGGTTGTAGGAGGGGGTGTTAAATGAGTGAACACGTACACACGTATGCGAAAGGACGGCGCTGGTCGAAGGGACGTCGATCATTGTGTTTGTGGATTCGTTGGAATTCATTTCACCGCGACCTTGGACGTCGACGCGCCGTACAAACCAACCGACGAGCGGCAACTGAGCGAGCGAGCGCCGACCTTGAGTATATAAACAGCGCGACGGCGCATGCGCTGTCAGCTGTCGAATGTTCTCGAAGGAGAAGCGCGCGCGGCACAGATGGTGGGCGACGGCGCGACGGCGCATGCGCGCGCGTCAGCTGTCGAATGTTTGAGAAGCGGTGCGGACGGCGCACTACAAGGCGCGAGTATAAGATGCTTCCGCATCTAAAACAAGTTATTTCCACTGCCTCTAAATATTATATTAAAGAGAAACTTGACAATACATGCAATTTCCGCGACAGGCACATGCACGCTGATAGCACTAAATACAATAAGCACTACAGAAATTGGCTGCTGTAAATACCTGTGCTATTTTGAAATTTGGTGATACTGCTGGTGTATACATTCGCCCACGCTTGTAATTTGGTTATCGTGCGGAATGCTGTAATATAAAATTTTTGTCAGCAGAAAATCTGAGAACCATGACTTTACAGGGTCGCGTTCTTCAAAAAGTATGTTACCTGTCCCGAGTTTCGTATCAGGTAAGATGCATTCATAGTTCATTATTCATCAAGTCTTCCTGCAAAACACTACAAGAAAAACTTGTCTTCATTGGATGCACTGGTGTTAGTGCGCATGTGCGTGTTATCCTACATAAGCTGAATCTTTGGACAATAACTCATCAGTTGCAATACAGCGCCTCTGTTTGCGTCTCTTTAGTATGCATGATTGTGTTGTATTGTATGCTGCTTCCTCAAAAGGAAAATAATGACTAGGTCGTTAGCTTCCTGCTGCAACAAATAAAAAAACAAGATGCAACAATTTTTTTTCTTTCAGTACTCCTCTTTCTACCCCCCCCCCCCCCACCCGCACACACACGCACACCAAAGCTATAAGCGCCCAAGAAGGAAGAGGGGCTGTTTACGGTTGCACACCTGTCATTGCTTCTCTAAATGTTACGGTGTGAGGGGGGTTTTCGGAGCAGCGAGGATATAATGTACGACAGGAATCAAAGGTGAACATTCGACATAAGCCTGTCTGTTTTGGATAGAAACGGAAGGAATGAGAACTCCAAGCAAAATATATTTAAGGAAAAAAACCCGATGTTTCGAAGCTGGTCCGGCTTTTTTTTTCAGGAGTGAGAGATTGGCTTCAAAACGTCGCTTTTTTAATATGTTTTAGTTTGGACTTTTCTCATTACTTCAATGTACGAATAGAAGTGAGGATCATGGTAAAGGTAAGGGTTGCCCCAGTGGCTTTCGCAATACTTCACTAGGCAAAATATCTCCTCTTTTCATCTTGCTGTGTAATCTAGCCTTCTCATGACTCTCGGCTAAGCTTTGTATTGTGCTCGGTAGCTCAGGGTGGGGTGAGTTTCCGCGAACCTTACCTGCCTTCTAATTCAGTTACTGCATGCAAGCTTCCCCTGAATTGATGAATATGTGGTTGAAGAAAAGAGAAAAAAGACGCTATCTTTTCTTGCGAGCGCAGGGCTGTGTGGCTTGATTGGCTTGAATGGAGAGGGGGGGGGGTGTGGAGAAAAGAGTTTAGAAGTAGGTTGGAGGAGAAGGTTTGGAAGAACGTGACGGCCATGGCTGCCAGAGCAGAAAGAGAATAGGGGCCGTTGGCAGGGCAGTCCCAGTCGTACGACTTGGAAATGTGGAGCTGCGACCACGTACGCACATACCTATGGCCATTCCCACAAGAAATAAGTGTCCTAGATCACCTTTCTTGGGAAAGAATACAGAAAACTAGCTAAACGAGAAAACCTAAATAAATAAACAACCGATAATCCAACCACGGATTGTCACCACAGCTGCGAAAGGAAGGAAAAACGTAATCCGTGACGTCGGCACGAGCGGCTACACAGAAGCATTTATTCGCAGAACACTGTGTATAAGAAAAGACACGGGAAACATGACACCAATGGCGCCGCAACGACGCCGCATGTCGACCCAACTTGAGCGCAGGGAACAGCGAACGGAGCACAATGGCAGAACACTGCGACACCACTCACAACATGTTTGCCCCATACCAGTCCCGAAGGCATGGTGTAGAGCTCGTTGCATTTTGTAGTCTTTCTGCATTCCTTGAAGAGCACAAAGAGCGCGAAAGATTGGGTACGAGAAACTTGAGCGTGGAAAACGACTTTGCCATCAAGCCTTTTGCAGTGTGGACTGGAAAAACGCAATGATGGGTGATAGACGACAGGAAGTTCTTACGCGCTTCAAAGATAACTAAGAATGGAAAAGTGTTTAAATGAAAAAAAATAAAAAAACAAGGGCATTGCTATGTTGTGTCGGCACAACAAAACTGCTGGCCGTTTGGAAAAAGATGGCAGCAATATCTCATAAAGAGACTCGAGAATTAAAAGCCTCTGCGATGGCCGAGAGGTAAAGTAATTCTTCGACCATGTTTCAGCTTGAATAAATTTATTTCCGCGAGTGATGAAGGATCACGTACGGCATGAACGGTGCGTTTCTCCCTCCTTCCTTCTTGAAATATGGCCGCGAGAATTTTCATGGTACCCTAAATAACGCAGCCGCTGTTTAATTGGTAGCGAATGACATGACAAAAGCCCATGGTCTGTGTCATCGTACATTGTAACAAAACTTGAAATCCAGCTAGATGGCGCATTGCTATCGGAAAATGTTTAGCGCAAACTAATGCTTCCTCACGACGTTCACAAGCACCCATTCTGTCTCTCTCGTTCTTCGTAACGTCTTGTTTAGTGCTCACAACTTTCCGAATCGCCACATTTATTCAAGAAAAGACTGAAGTGGCATCTGAGGGCACAAGCAGTTCAACGCAATAGAGAGAGAGAACGGGTGCTCGATTGCTCACGAATCGTGCTGCTTTCTAGTCTTTGAAGTCACATTAATAATGAATCTGGAGCTTAGCATTCTCCGTTGATGACGTACATAATCATAGATCAAGCTCAGTGTAAATTCCGATGTCACGTAATAAAGGTGACCTGGAGTGGCACATGTGTCATAAGAAGCTGCAGAACCCAATTCCATGCCTTCGTACCGTCATGCTCGTTTAATACAAACGTTTGTAGATTGGATTACAGAAAGAACATTAAAAGACCAAGAAATATTTAGTTCGTCCATTCGTTAGTAACGCACTTCGTTATGTATTCTTCTGTTCTCTGGGAGAAGATCACGTGAGTTTTGTAGCATGAATTAACATAAAATGCTGTTTCTATTTCACCACAGTCAGCGAACGGTGTACTCTACAAGCACATCACCTACATTAAACTTCGTGCCAACACAATGCATACAATCCTCAATTACATCGCCGAAAAAAATACGGGTTTCACGGAAAGAATTCCCTAATGCTCCGTTATATATTCAAACGTCAAATTTAAAAATAGCACCACCATGAACAGGATTAACTCCATAACCAAACTTCACTGCAAAAAGCGCTCGAATAAGTGCACCTTCCAGGGGTGCAATATACAATGCATGAGGTTTTAGAGGTTAGGTGACATCCTTTGTTCAGGTTACACTGTTTTAGCGTAGATTTGGCTTTTTAGTCATGTTTAATATGCTCTTGAGTGTTAATATTTCACCTCATCAATCATTTAGTGACGGTCATTTCATTTCCACATACTTAAATGAGTGTTGTGAATAGTTGATATCCAAGCATTTTTCAAGATATATGACTGGTGTTTATCAAAGGACCTGGAATGAGTTCCGGGAAAGTGGAGATCTGAACAGTTTTATCATTTGAAAAATAAAGTTTTCGGCTTTACAAGCCGGAACGTCAATACAACAACAAGGCACGCCATAATAGGAGATTTTAAATATCTGGAACCGTAGGTCGGCAAAATAAATGGAGCCTATATAGACTCGCTCAGTAAATGTGCTTTCATCTTAGACTCGACATAGGGCCCAGCCTATAGCCGGTATTTTGGTCACATATGTAGGTGACCAAAAACATTTTTCTCTGCAAAACATTTTCGTGCGCAATAGACTGCTTTCATGGAGTAAATCAGCGCGACATTTTTTTAATACACCTGAGGTAGTCCCCAAAACGCCTTGGACGTTTGGCGTGGAATGACTGATCAAACTTTACGTCGCTACCTATCACTTTTCGTCTCCACTGTTTCTTTCCAAGTTCGTGTTCTTCCTTTCTTGACATTCAACTTTACACTTACTTAACAAATCCGCATTATATTGGTTCTGTAGAAGAAAATTGCTTGTGGTATACGCATCTTAAATAAAACTTGGCCGTGTACTTATGCCCCATCTCACTGTTTTGTATCAATCATTTCACCGTTCTCATCTCACCATATTGCACGTGGTTGCGACGGCAAAGAATATGGTACTTGGGTTGCTCAAGACGACACCTAATATTTCGTGAACGTGTGCCTAGAAAAGTACAAAGTACTAGAAATTCACGATTTTTGCAGATAGCGCTAATCAGACCACTGGGCGTTGGTAATATGGTCTGCACGAAGGTACGTCGCCATTTATACACGTGGTATCGAACATCATCCACATCGTAGGTGTCTCAAGCTTATCAGAAAATTCTAAAATAATGTAGAGTTTTCGTAGGCAGCCAAGCGTGCTTTGCGCAAGGCAATTGATTAATAAGTGGTGTTTAACGTTTCAAAACCACCACATGTTTATGAGAGGTGCCGTAGTGGAGGAATCCAGAAATTTGGCAACCTGGGGTTCTTTAACATGCACCCAAATATCAGCACATGGGCCTACAGCATTTCGCCTCTATCGAAAATAAAGCCGCCACAAGTGGGATTTGATCCCGCGACCTGCGGGTCAGCAGCCGAGTACCTAAGCTACTGAACCACTACGGCGGTGCCTTTGGGCAAGGCAGTCGCAAGGCAGTGACATAAAAATACAAGTGAGCATGGCAGTATAATAATGTTGCAATAAAATTTCAGCAGATGCAACATGTTTCACTGTGGATGCCATTTTCATACAGAACCGTCAGCGGGTAGCCACGCGTTGCAAGGTGTATCGACGTCTTTGGGTATTTTGAGTAGGCTAAATTTCTGCCTAAAACATACGGCGTGACGACAGCACTCACGTTGACTGTAAATTTTAGCGCAACGAACGCACGCTTCGGTGGGTTGATATGCATATTATTAAGAAGCTGTTGTGTATTCCTCAAAGGTCGAAGTCATCAATGGTCGAGCAACCCTTCACTATCACGTGCTCGATGAAAGGAATATATCCATGTAATGTTTACAGCCAGCCTATAGACCGCAGCAGCAACTGACGGTGTGGGCCGACATCACTCCTGTAAGTCTATTTAGTGTTGTATCCGTTACAGTAAAAAATAACTAAATACCTCACTCGTTACTCTAGTAAAAAGGGAACGTTTCACGGCTCCACGTTGTATATATACATAAAAAAGGTAACGCATTACTGTTACCGTAACTGAAAAAAAAAACATAACGAATGTTACCTCTGCCGTAGCTCCGGAATCATCAGTTTTAATCAATGGGTCTTTGCTGCAGAAACCCACAATGAGAATGTTTAAATTTCAAATTTATGTTTCACACATACTAACGCAAGCAAGGATTATACTCAATGTTCAATTAACGAGAATTATTTATACAAATGTGCTGAACCTTAGCAATGCTATATAGAGGCTTACTGACGCCTGCCCATGTGATGGCTTCTGACTCTGCATTGACACAAGGTGAAATCATTTTTTTTATTGGAGCATTATACACAAAGTGAGGTTCAATAATCTACGGTATTCACAAAGAAGGTATCATTGAACTCTCAAGAAATTTACAACAATCGGCCTTTTCTTGATCCTTCAGCACCTTCAATGAAGCAAGTAGAAATCGGTACTGTTGGTCCTTGCAACCGAAATGGCCCACCGCGCGCCAGTAGGCAATCATGGAGGCCTACGGAGGCCTACATTGGAGCCTTTTTATTCGGGAGGAGGGTATTGGGAGATGTCGTGGGGAGGAGGGGGGGGGGGGGCACTTGCAAGTTTGTGACACCAGGTGTGGCTTGCAGACGCGTAAGTCTAGAAAAATCACGACGGGGGACACACATCTTGCAATAGCAGCCATTTTGTTTTAATATTTTGCAGGTTTTGTTTTTGTTTATATAAAAACTAAAATCATGCCTAGAAATCAAATTGACAAACGAACGTAGGTTCCCAGCACTCGTGATTGCATTCTTCTATTGAGTCTTTTCAGGAACCAGTCGAGAGTGGCAGTTGCGATTTCAATTGTCTCACACACCTGATGGGTATTGAGCACGTGTACACGCTACAAAAAAAAAGCATTAAAAAGTTGAATGTTTTATACATACTTATCAAGCATTCTTATTTGTGACGTTTTCAAGATAAATTTTGATGGGGCCCACTTGCAAGGGGTGTCTCCCTCCCCTGACCGAGCACAAAGGGGTCGGGGAGTCAACGTTCTCTGCAGGCGTGGTGAATTGGCCTCCAGGTCGTGACCAGTGTGGACTGTGTATCTGAGCAAATATTGCATTTGCTCTCAACTGCACATATGACCATCGACAAGTTTTTGTCTTGGGAGGATGCAAACCCCTCTTTCAACTTGCATCATGGCTGAGAAAGTGGGTCGTGTTGGTGTCGCTAGAGTGGGTAGCAAGTGCTGGTGCAGCTTGAAGGGGTCAAGTGTCCTTTTTGCACCACCCGCCTCAACCACGCCCATGTGTACACTTCATTCATTGAACACCGCGCTTAGGAGTTGTTGAATAAATGCGCAGATTTGTTTTCTTCCGCATCCTATACCGCTGCATAAAAGATTTTCACATTGCGAAAAGTACGTATTTTGATTCGTTTGAAGGAAAGTTACATTCAAGGCATGACAGATATTCAAAAAAAGCGGTTTTATGCAATCACAATAAGAAAACTCGAAGCAGAGGTGCTTCTTTTCTGTGCAGTGTACAATGTAAAAGTGAGATCCGATTCGGAAAAAGCGAACTGAGTGACGTGCGTCACTGCTTGCACATTGTTCAATGAAAGAAGGTTTCATGAAGTATGACGTAGCCAACAACAGCAACAAACTGCTGCATCTTAAACAAAAAAAACAAGCGAAGTGCTGCACATTCATGGTAGAACATGGACATATATTGAAATACGCGTATTTTATTATGAAAGCAAAATAAAAACTATTTTACAAAAGGCTTTGCATTCAACGTGATGTCGACAGATCTGTGTAGTGTCATTAGTGCTATTTGGATGAAAATCCCTGAATTTCAACTAATTCAGTAACCTGTGGCAGAAGAACCTTTTGAATTTTTAGTTTCGGTTTCCGCGCCGCCGGCGCCGCCGCTGCCGACGAAAATTGGCCGCGCGCTGCCGCCGATGAAATAACCGGCGTGCGCCGACGCCGCCGACTCTGAACGACCCCCACTAAGCCGCCGGTCGAAATCGCCTAGGCGATTTCGACCGGTGGCGGTCGATTTCGACATCTCTACTCAACGTTTCTCTACTCAACGACATCTCTACATCTCTACTCAACGTTGAGTAGAGGTGTCGATTTCGACACCTCTACTCAACGTTTCTAGAACTAGGTAAGTTGCAAAACTGAGCGATGTTGCGCGGCGCCGTTGCTGCCAGCGACAAATGTGGCGCTGCTGTGGCATCCGGATTCTTTCACTGCATGCTCGCTCGGGTCACTTCCGTAACCACCGTCGGCTGTGCATTTGACAGTGCGTCGCTGGCCGTGGAGGCTTCTTTCTGCGTGAAAAGTTTCGTGCTTCAGCGCGCCCTGTTCTGCTTTGTATATGTTGCGTGTTTTTATCATGCCCAGATGTTGCGTTCTCGGCTGTAGAGTAGCTACAGGAAATGAGAGACACCACAATATTTCCTTTGTGCCCCGCGTGTACCTGAGCAGCGAGAGGCATTGGAGCGCGCTATTCCTCGTGCGGATAAGAAAATTCCTAGCACATCACGTGTGTGATACGCACTTTTATGAAGAGGACATTCCCAAAACTTTCACTCATGTCATATGGTAAGAAGGTACAAATCGCAAGAGGAAAGTGGGACCTCGTCGAAGGATGCGTTCCACGAATATTCCCGAATTTGCCCGCTTACTTTAGTTGCGAGGCCCGCGACAAAGAAGCGTAAGCTGCCCGATAGGAGTGGGGTCTTTTCCAGAATATCATCGGCGAAAAGGAATAGACTATCTCCGAGCACTGAGCTCGAAGACAGTGAAATAAGTCCCGACATGCCGTCAACTAGTGGCGTCATTTCGCTTAAAGACATAAAAAACGTTTGTTTGCATGCTGGCAGAAAGTTGTTGAGGATGGAGAGACAAGATGTCTTGTGGTGTTTCTAGGGCTAAAAAAAGTGCTATTTTTGCACAAATGCGTTTTCGTCGCAGAAGACATGACAGTCACCATTAGCAGCCGTCACAATCGCTTAGCCAAGTCGCCTGGCAATGTAGATACCATCACTCTATGTGCCGAACTTCTGGAACACAAAAAAGCGGCAAGTGTGTTCACGTTGTCCCAGTTCGTCAACAGGCAGACTCGTGAGTAATGATTATGAAGTGCTCATCGATACCCCAAAGTGTGGTCTCTGCTCGAAGCTTTCGCTGCAGCTGTGTTAAAAGGTTTCATTAGAGAAACTCCATAAGAAGCAAAGGGAAGACATACTCAAGAAAATGGCCACACGCGTAGCTCTTCGACGGTCTAAGTTGCTAAAGATTGTGACTGACATGAAAAAAAAAAGCTGACTACATAACCAGACAAAAGCCATGAGATTGCGCCACATAGTTGTAATTTATTTTCAAGCCCGAAAAACACGGCCACAAAAAAGGATGCCAGACATTGTAATTGGGTTTTTAGCATCTAAAAATCTATTGTGAACGCACACTAGCTAGCAACTAACCGACAACTCGTATGCCATGCTATACATATCAAGCATTGTTTATTGTGGGCAGTTCAGAAAACCATATTTATACTGTATTTGCCTTACACCGCCTAATATTACGCAGTACTAAGTTTCTGCGACAGCACAACAACTCTCGATAATATACTGCTGGCAAAGCTCTTGCAGAACTGCCGCCACGGCGTCTTGCCACGACGACTACGCGTTTTCGTCTGCTAGCAGAAGCTTGTTGCGCCGCCAGAGCCACCAAACCGGAAGCTGTCCTGGCGCCATGTGACGAGTAGTCTGACGCGGGGAGTTTTGCAACTTACCTAGTCTAGAAACATTGCCTCTACTACCAGCTAAGTGTTTTCCACATGCGGCCCATAGGGGTGCGTCAGTCGAGAGTTGTTTGAGACCTGCAACTGTGCACTACTGTTTCGGAGGCTATGCAAAGTGTTGCGTTGTTGCACCGTCGGCCACAATTGACGCTAGCGACCGAGAACATTTTCAAAATGAAGAAGAGAAAGGGTGTGGCAGCTGTTTTTTTTTCTATTGCAGCAGGTACACTGTGGCAGGCATCTTCCTAGAGGAGGCGTTGGCTCAGTGAATATGGCCGCCATGATGTCATTTCCTCCACACTTTTCACATAGCGCGCCGGCTGGGCTGCCGTCTCCTACCTTTCCTTCCTCCGTGGAGACGCGGAACTTTATTAGGTCCGTTCGATTCGCCTGCACCACGTGAACCAGTTCACGAGGTGCTGCACCTTGCCATTTGTTTCAGCAGTGCAGCATTGACGACCGCTGAACCCTGCCAATCGTTTCGAAAGGTGCAGCACCGGTTTATGATTTTCCTGCACCTCCTTCGCTGACGGTGCCGGCTTGGTGCAGGTGCGCGTGCAGCTGAGCAGACGACGCAGCACTTAGACGTAGGTGGCTTAGGCGCCGTACCCGCCTCTACAAATGCGGTGTGTTTTGCCAAGATGTTCGCGCCTCATAAACTGTCCGCATGTGCGTTTCGCCATAGGTCAGTGTTTGCTGAACGGTGTAAATTAACCGAAAAGAAATAAGGCCAACACCTTGTCGGCACATCGTCATTTGTTTCGGGTGTCGTGTTGTGCCTGGACCGCTCCACTCACGCTGCACAATTTCTGAACTTCGCGTACACAGCCATGAACCTGTTCCGACCGGTGCAGGCGAATCGAACGTACCTACAGTCAACGTAAGAGGTGCAGGAAAATTGTGAACCAGCGCTGCACCTTTTTTGCGCCTTTTGAAACGAATGGCACAATCCAGAGGTAATTATTGCCGCACCGCTAAAATGAATGGCAAGGTGCAGCACCTTGTAAACTGGTTCACGTGGTGCAGGCAAATCGAACAGACCAGGATTGAGAAACTTTGTGGAGATGGCAGCGCCCAGTGCCCAGGTGTTCTGTGCAGTGCCCACGTACGAAGCGCAAATCGGGGTAGTATGCTGAGCAACTGTTAAGAAGTCGTGTCCCGAACGCTCGCGCCATCACTGTGCGCAGGTTTGCCGCTTTAGTTGCCCGTCTTATCCTGGAGTACTCGACCTGCCTGCTGCACGTTCATTGCTCACGCGTCAAGGAGTTGCTACTGGACGGAGAATCTTGTCACCATGCCGGACTTTTGCGCAGTGTACGGCTGAAAAAGCATCTGCAATCAAAACCGTCTACCGTGTCACAACTTTCAACGTGAGTAAAAACAAAGGGCTCAGTGGATTGCTACGGTGAAAGGAAGTAATTTCAAGTCTCCGAGAGCTACTGTTCGAAACAGGCTCGTGATAATAACTTCAACCAGTGCTTATCGTGAATGAGTGTAATGGGAACTCCGGTAAAGCCTGCTTGATTAAAGCCTGGTGTGGTGCCATTAGCTCTGGTGTGGTGCCATCACTGGAAAAGCTTACGCAAACTGGCAGTCGTAAAATATATCAATCATGTGAAATTAAAAAAGGTGGTCATATACACAGATTCCCTAAGTTTGGTCAAAACACTGAAAACTCCTAAAAAACACAAGAACCCCGTGCTGGTGTCACTTTACTCACTTCTGTGCACACTGTACACATCAAAACAGCATGTAGTTGTCTGCTGGGCGCCAGGGCACCATGAGATACAAGGGAACATTTTGGCCAACAAGATGGCTGCTTCCGCCAACGACACTTCTTTCTATGCGTCAATGCCGATTTCTGCACTTGACTTCAAACCGTTTCTAAAACGAAAGCTCAGAAGGTATTGGCAGAGCACGTGAGATAGACACACAGAAAATAAACTCCATGCTATTAAGCCGCAACTTGGTAAATGGCTGCCACTATCGAAATAACGACACACAGGAGGAACACTAACAAGGCTTAGAACAGGACATACACTCTCTACACACTCATATCTTCAATCTACCGGCAATCCACCATTGTGTGAGATATGTGGAGAACCACTTACGGTTCTCCACATTCTCGTCCAGTGCAACGAGCTAGATGCTCTAAGAAACAAGCACTTTTTACTGCCCTACAGACAGCAGCTCCCACTACACCCGGGGGTGCTCATCGGTAGGGATCCGCTTCTTGAACTGCTATCACTTTTCACGTTTTTAATACATTCTCATGGCTTTCACACCATAATTCGAGGTGATCCGTAGCACGACCTCTGTATTGTGGTCGTGGCTGCGGTGACTACATCTTCATCATAGTTTCATCATCACGACATTTTGCCATCCACTTTCACTGCACATATCTCACGTCACTGTCATGATTGTATTACTTCCAACTTTTTACCCACGTTAGTGTGAGGACTTTTGAGACCCCTTTACAGCCACACATCATATCATTGTTCATATCTCAAGTCTTTCGAAATGGCGCTCTTTGGCTATCAATATGCCCTTGCGTCATTAAAAACCACTCATCATTAGGTTAGAGGGCAAGCAGGGGGGCAAGCAGAACAGAATAAGGCAGGGCAGTTCGTCCCGAGAGAGCCTTTTTAGCAGCAAAGGCTAGTTAAAACTTTGCAGAAACACTCTACAACTCCACTAGATGCTGTTCGATGATATATTGTCATATATTGATGACCTGAACGCCCGCAGAGCACTAACGCAAATAGGGCTTGCAGCAGAAGATGCTTCAGCATTTCTTCTTCCTTCCATTCGCTAAGATTTTTTCAGTAATTTCTAACTCAGCAGAAGCAGATTTCTTGTCTATTCAAGTTTATTTTCAATAGTAAAGGAGCAGTGATGCCAACTTTATGCATGTCGTGTTTTTTTTTGCGTCAGTGTGTAGTTTTGAATTCTATAGTATCGATTCCGTACTAATAATGCCACAGAGCGGCGAATTATTACACGTGATATCAATTAGTATCACCAGTATCAAAGGCATTTCAAAACGGGTGCAAAGCCTGCCAATTTTCAGCGCTTCCATGCGGTCACGTCTCTTGGTCCCACCCCATCTGATCACATGGCCACATGAAATGATGATGTGATCTTCGGTTGACGTTTCGTCTGCTCGGCACGCACGTGTATAGACATGTCTTCGCCACCCCCATTGTTGTCACCGCTGTCATCAGTGTCCACAAGTGACGATGAAAACACCGTGTGATATGGCATCGCGGTGATCTGTGGCTTGATGAATTATTTTCGGTTGGATCCTTTACTGAGCAGTGATTCTGAAATCGACGCACGACAGAGCGGCGACGAGGCAGCTGGAGACGCACGCTTGGGCAACGCTGGCTGTTGAGACATACGAACGCTGTGTGCGTGTTAGTTGTTTGCAATGACCGTAGCTTCATATTGTTACGTAAAAATGACACGAGGTGTGTCTATTTAAAATCTATATTCAAAATGATGCGTTTGGCGTCGACTAAGATGGAAGCAGCACGCACAACCGACAGACCACTTCCTCGTTGTCGTCTTTTCACCGCTGATACATCAGCTACGTAGCATTACCCCCCCCCCCCCCCGGCGGTAAAAGTGCCGTCTAGGTGCACAAAACTACGGTCTTCAGTATGCAGGTGGTAAGGTTTTAGCCTGCTGACGTGCACAACATCACTGGGTGTGGTTGCAGGCAGGCTTGTGGTCTCAGATGCAGGAATGATCTCATAGGTGACGTCGGTTACCTGGCGGATGATACGGTAAGAACCCATGTAGCGAGACAATAACTTCTCTGATAAGCCAACTCGACGAACTGGGCACCACAGGAGAACAAGAGAACCGGGCGAGAAGTGAACGTCAGCATGCCGGCTTTCGTAGATGGCTTTCTGGGTGGCGTGCGAAGCCGAAAGTCTAGAGCGGGCGATCTGACGTGCGTGGTCGGTACGAGCAATAGCGTCGCGTGCATATTCGGTGGACGGCGTTGTAGTGGTTGGAAGTAGGGTGTCGAGTGGTAACGTCGGATCACGGCCATAAAGTAAATAAAAGGGTGAATAACCAGTGGTGTTGTGGCGCGAAGAATTGTACGCGAAGGTCACGTGAGGTAGCGCCAGGTCCCAGTCATGGTGGTCGGAGGACACATACATCGCGAGCATGTCCGTTAGGGTCTGATTTAACCGTTCGGTAAGGCCATTTTTGGGGGATGGTAGGAAGTGGTCAGCTTGTGGTGCGTCGAGGAAGAGCGCAGAAGATCGTCGATCACACGGGACAGAAATGCGCGGCCACGATCTGTGAGTAATTGGCGAGGAGCGCCATGCTTTAGGATGGCGTCGTGGAGTAAAAAGTCCGCAACGTCCGTAGCGGTGCTGGTGGGGAGTGCTCGAGAGATGGCATACCTAGTCGCGTAGTCTATAGCAACGGCGACCCACTTGTTGCCCCATTTCGACTCGGGAAAAGGACCGAGAAGATCTATACCAACACAGAAGAAAGGTTTGGTTGGGATGGAGATCAGTTGAAGAAGTCCAGCCAGGGGTGCAGTAGGTCGCTTCCTACGTTGGCATTTATCGCAGGAGGACACGTAACGGCGAACGGACCGGGCGAGACCGCGCGTAAAGAAGCGGCGACGCACGCGGTCGTACGTCCGAGATACACCCAGATGACCAGCAGTTGGTTCATCGTGAAGCTCGTGCAGCACGGTTGAACGCAAATTTTTCGGCACGACAAGAAGCAGCTCAGGGCCATCTGGCTGGAGGCTACGACGGTACAGCGTGCCATTCAGGAGGACGTACATGCGAAGTGACGTGTCGTTCGGAGCAGATTCGAGACGGTCAATATGTTGTCGCAAAGAAGCATCACGACGTTGTTCATAGCCAATCTGAAGAAACTGGGACATTGACATGACGCTGAGGCTAGGCTCGATGTCTGGTTCGTCGGGCTGATCAACAGGGTAGCGGGATAAGCAATCGGCGTCCAGATGGAGAAGTCCAGACTTATAAGCAACCAAGTAGGAATACTCCTGGAGACGTCCAGACTTATAAGCAACCGAGTAGGAATGCTCCTGTAGGCGTAATGCCCAACGACCAAGCCGTCCAGTGGGGTCCTTAAGAGAAGAAAGCCAACGCAGCGCGTGATGATCTGTGATGACACGGAAAAGGCGGCCATACAAGTAAGGACGGAATTTCGAAACCGCCCAAACAAGAGCGACACATTCCCGTTCTGTTAAAGAATTATTGCGTTCAGACTTAGAAAGCAGACGGCTCGCGTACGCGATTACACGGTCGTTGCCCCGCTGAATTTGCGCCAAAACTGCACCAATTCCGTGACCACTCGCGTCTGTTCGCACTTCTGTGGGAGCATCGGGATCGAAATGTGCAAGAATAGGAGGTGTTGTAAGAGCAGTGAGTAGCTGCGAGAAGGCGTCAGCTTGAGGAGGGCCACAAGAAAATGGGACGTCTTGAAATGAGAAGGTCGGTGAGTGGCCGTGCGAGTGCCGCAAAGTTTTTCACGAACCGGCGAAAGTAGGAGCAGAGGCCCACAAAACTGCGAACATCATTGACAGAGCGTGGGACTGGGAAGTTTCTTACAGCGCGTACTTTCGCCGGGTCTGTCCGTACGCCGGCAGCGTCAACAAGGTCACCCAATACGGTAATCTGACAAAGATCGAACTGGCACTTGGAAGAATTGAGCTGCAGGCCGGCCCGTCGAAATATGGATGGAATGGTCGAAAGGCGTTCAAGGTGGGTTGCAAAGGTAAGTGAGAAAATGATCACGTCGTCCAGGTAACACAAACATGTCGACCATTTAAATCCTTGTAGGAGCGTGTCCATCATTCTCTCGAAGGTCGCTGGAGCGTTGCAGAGCCCGAATGGCATGACCTTGAATTGGTAAAGGCCATCAGGGGTAACGAAGGCGGTCTTTTCTCGGTCCATGTCATCTACAGCAATTTGCCAGTAGCCAGATCGGAGGTCGAGAGATGAAAAGAAGGTAGTGCCATGGAGGCAATCAATGGCATCGTCAATGCGTGGTAGACGGTACACGTCTTTTTTGGTAATTTCGTTGAGGTGGCGATAATCCACGCAGAAATGCTATGAGCCGTCTTTCTTTTTTACTAATACCACGGGAGATGCCCAAGGGCTCGTTGATGGTTCGATTATGTTTTTCGTAAGCATTTTGGCCACTTCTTTCTGAATCACTTCTCGCTCAGATGCTGACACGCGGTACGGCCGACGGTGAATGGGCGCAGAGTCACCAGTGTTGATTCGGTGAGTGACAATTTTAGTCTGGCCCAAAGGACGATCGTCGGTGTCGAAAATGTCACTGTATGAGGCCAAAACTTGGCAGAGAGCGTCGGCCTGGTGAGGCGACAGCTCCCATCCAATCATGTTTCGAAACATACCATCGTCTGAGCTGGGTGACCGTGAGACTCAGCTTCGATCAAGAGCAGATACAGCGACAACACAGACATCGTCCTCTGTTATGTCAGTTAGCTGGGCTAGAGACATCTGGCAGGGCAACTCTTGAGAAATGAAACCAAAGTTAAGGAGCGGAAGTAACACACAGTTATCCGCTACGGTCGCGATGGTATAGGGCACAGTAACAGTGCGCGTCAGCCGAACGTCAGTAATTGGCATAACGATATAATCACCGTCAGAAAGGGAGAGGTCGATGACAAAGACACGTACGTGACGGCTCGGGGTGGCAGGCGAACGAAAGTGGTTGGGCTCAAGCGGCTGGTGGGCTTTGCAGAGTAGTCGGCAAAGATTGGTAGATCAAGGCTGAGGGTACCAAACGAACAATCAATTAAGGCCGAGTGTGCCGAAAGGAAATCAAGGCCAAGTATGAGGTCATGAGGGCAGCAGGCTAGCACGGCAAAAAGGACCACGGCGTGACGACCAGCAATGCTGACACGAGCAGTGCACATTCTGATTACTGGTACAGTACCGCCATCGGCAACACGTATTGCCTGCGTCGTAGATGCCGTCATAACCTTTTGTAAGCGGCAGCGTAGAGAAGCGCTCATAATAGACAGGTGCGCACCTTTGTCAATGAGGGCGGTCACAGGAACATGGTCGACTTGAACTTCAAGCAGGCTATGGTGCGTGGGAAGCGTCAGTAGAGGATTTTCGGCCGTCATTGGTATTGCAGCTTCACCTCTATAAGCTGAAATATCTAGTTTTCCTGCTTCAGTCGTCCAGAAAAGCTCGGCGAGGAAAAGCGCCAAGGCGGCGGAGAGCAGGATTCGCGACGTAGCAGCGACGAGGAGCGGGAGCTGCGGCTACCGGGCAAAGGGGCGTCAGTGGAAGGCTCGTAAGATGACGACGAATAGAAATTGAGGGGTGTCGCGTCTGAACGTCGAGGGGTCGTCGGATGCATGAGCGCCGAGGTAGAGCAAGTCTGACGTGGTTGGTTTGACCAACGGCGACGGCAATAGCGAGAAACGTGCCCAGGCTGGTGGCAGGAAAAACAAATAGGCAGGTCATCAGGTGTTCGCCATACCGAAGGGTTGCGGAAGGGCATTGTTGGAGGTAAACGGCGAGCTTGTCCTGGCGAGTAACACTGGACTTCAGGGCGAGTCAGGGGACATGCTGATGGAAGTCCGAGGTTCGCAAACTCCTGCCTCACCACAGCTTGTATTAACGCCACTGACGGCTGTTGTTGGTCAGAGGCGAGCGTTGCGAAAACGGGTGGCTGAAGAGGAGCCGGACAGGCGGCTTCAATTTCCCGACGAACAATACGTGTGACGTTATTTAACCATATGGTGTAGTAGCGCAAATTCGACGGGGACGAAGAGGACAAGAAAACACGACACTCGCTACTACACCATATGGTTAGATGATGTCTCACCAACTAGCCCAGCTCTCAACCCTACTGAACGTGTGACGTTGTCATACGTGGGGGGCTGGCGGGCGGCTTCACACGATGAGGTCGCGGCTGTGTTGGGCAGCCGGGTGAATCGCTGTGTAATACAGCGGCTCTTGGCTTCTTCGAACCGCCGGCACTCTTTAATGATGGCGTCGACCCTGGCAACGTTGTTGTAAACTAGTAGATTAAATGCGTCGTCTGCTATGCTTTTCATCACATGGGCCACTTTCTCCGACTCACTCCCGTGCTCGTCCATCTGGCGGCATAGGGCGATGACGTCGTGAATGTACGCGACGTACGACTCCGTTGACGTCTGTGCATGGGCCGCCAGTTGATTCCACGCTGCGATCTGCCGCCCAATGGTGTGACCAAAAAGGTCGCGGATCTTTTCTTTAAATGAGTCCCAGTTTGTAATCTCCGCTTCGTGCGTCTCGAACCACACTCGCGGTGGGCCATCGAAGCAAAAAAGCACTTTGGCAAGCATAAGAGTCGGGTCCCACCTATAGCTTGCGCTGACCCGTTCGTACCGGTTGAACCATTTGTCGACGTCAACGGCATCCTGACCGAAAAATACACCGGGATCACGAGCAGGAGGTAGAACGACGTATGTAGAATTCACGGTAGGGGCAGGTGGCGAAGACGATGGTTGTTCAACCTATGACATGGTTGGACCTGTGATGATGCGGCCGTTGCGGAGCTTCGTGATGAAGACGGGGAAGTACCCAGCACGTCCACCACAAAGATGTTACGGAAAAATGACACAAGGTGTGTCTATTTAAAATCTATATTCAAAATAATGCGTATGGCGTCGACTAAGATGGAAGCAGCACGCACAACCGACAGACCACTTCCTCATTGTCGTCTTTTCACCGCTGATACGTCAGCTACGTAGCAATATTATCACATTCATCATCAGGACTACATAACAAACCAATCGAAGCGGCACAAAGGAAATGCTGGACTCGCACAAACGCGCTGTGCGAAGCAAGTGAAACAAAGCGAGTGGAGCCATTGCTAGGCCGCCATGTGCCGCCACCAGACGTAAACACCACAAGGACAACACTAAGTTGTCGGCATTAACGCTGCTCGCTCATCATCACTCGGATCCTGAGGTGTGGCCTAGGAGTTAGCTGGACACATCAATATACTGTCGATCTCTCATGGCCGAGAACGTGTCGATGTGTCTTGGGACGCTCCTTGCTCTCGAAATAGAATAACTTCTACGTAACGGACGTGAATGATACTTCGCGAAAAAAAAATCTTTTGTGTACCAAGCTAATCAAATGAATGCCACATCTGGAGTTCAAGATTTAACGTGACTGCCCCTTTAATGAATGAGAATAACACAAATATAATTCTGTATCAGATGTTATTCTACCATCCATCCCATGTGTAAACTCCATAATTAAATATATCGCAGATTGAATTTTGCAGGCAACATTGCTGTCAATTACAAAAGTGCTGTAGTTACGAACAGAAGCAGGAGGAATAAAAACATAGGCAATTATGTAACAGTATAAGTGATTTACTACATCCTTTTAAACATGCCTGAAAAGTATTCATTGAATAGTTACCATAAGCACCCGTTTTGTTGTGTGTCAATAATCAATTCTTTCATACACTGCTGCAGATTCTTGGGCTACTGCTCTCTGAAGACTACAGCATGGGGCACACACCAAGACCCCGTAATTTCAGCGAAACGAATCACGTAAGAGGGCTTCTTAACCTGGCTGTAGTCCTTGGCATTGTCACTCGCAACAACACAAGCTGATTTGTTTCAGGATGAGATGGCAGCTGAGTCAGTACACCAGGCAGCACAGCGTTCGGCTTGTGAGCTCGATGATGTCCCAGATAAATCTGTTCAAGTGCAGCTACTAACCCATGAAGAGGCATCACAAGCAGATCAAAAAAAGTTCTGTCAACAAGTGCTACACAAACAAAGTCGCAAGATATTTCTGCAGGTATGTGTACGCACTTTCGTTAGTTAAAAAACATGTATGTGTTGCACTGCAAGAGTGAAGGAATTATTTCTATAGAAGTAAATATACATGTTCTATTATGTTAGACTATGAGCCTAGTTCTTTAATTATCAATCTTCCTTCAATCTGCTGAACGCTGTCATTAGGGGCTGTTTTCAACATGTCTCCATGCATGGTTTTCTTTCTTGGGGGTCAGGGAGTGGATTTGGAAGGAAAACTATGAGCCACAGTAAACTGCGGAGGAACAATATTTAATGTGAGTTTCAGGAGCTGCTGCTCTTGCTGTCGAGCCCCGGATAAAGACTAGTGCAGCTGGCCGGATACTTGGGGATATCGAGGTACTCGTGAAGCAGCAGTCATAGTTCGTTGCCGATCGGGGCAATTTCGAACGTGTGCAGTATGCGATCCTAGAAAGGATGCTCACTACTCTGTGGCTTTGAGGTAGTGGCCTATTGTCTTGGGTCACAATTTAGCTGGCAGTCTCAGATGAATTGTTTTATGCTCACCTGAGTGTTTCACTGGCTGTAGACGTCATTGTCTAAGGTTTTGAGGCCTCCAGGATTTAGAATGAAGGGACTCAGGGGGAGGTCCCCTTTACTGGTTAACTATAGCACTGCGGCAGCCATTTGACAGTCCCTACGGGCAAAAGTTCTTGAGTTTCCACAGGAATGTGTGTGCTGGCTGTAAACATCTTCGCATTCAAGCACTACAAGTGGCTATTAACGTAAACTATGCCGCTGTGGACAATGACAGAACCAAAAGCTACAATAATGTCGTTGCTTGAGTTCCACAACCAAAAGAAAATTTTAATAATACGAAGCAATAGTTGACTCCCTCCAGCCTCACTTTCCACCAATGGGCATGGGTTGGCACTCTGGAGAAAATCACAACTCTTTAATTTTTTAAACCTTGCTTTGAAAGAAAGCACAAGAAAAACCTGGGTTTCGTAAGCATCGCAGCGTATATTACACACACAGTGTTTGATCGATTGTAACTTGACCATGACTGTAACACAAGGGGTGATATTTCATTATGTCAACGGAAAAAAAGGAATTGCAGTATTGTGTATGGAAAAGTCAACTTGAGTAGCAAAATGAAACAAAAAAAAGACACGTGACATTGGAGTATATCCGACTGTCATGGGCACAACTCAAGACCAGTTACGAAAGGATGACTGCTAGATGGATGCACGCATGAAAAAACTTTATTGATAAAGCACCTGCAAGGTTGCTGGCCCGGGCTCAGGCCACCCAAACTGATTACTGTTAGAGAACTCATGATATACGCATGTTCCATATCTGATCATACTGCATGCAAAACATTGCACCGCCACAAAGTAAATTACCACTAGGTTCTAAAGGCATTTCTTTCTCGAGTATCGGGCTTAGATGACGGCCGACAGCAAGCTTGCGAACAGTCTGCAGATGACACTGAGCTGACTGCGTTAAAGCACGACCGTTGCATGAGTTTGCATTTATGATAAGACCACTAATTTCCACTTTACAGTGGCCTTTCATGTGCATGTAGCCTCTGGCATTTATTTTGGGATTTATCGTTAACTTCAATGACTTCTTTTTCTAAAGACTGCAATGCGAGCGTTTTGTGGGTTGATGCTTGCCTTTAAACACACCATGAAAGAAAACATGTAAGGAAACAGCTTCTGTTAAAAAGTGCAAGAGCTGTAAGTACCGACTATGTAAATCATATGTGCTTGCTCAAAATAATTGTCACTGGGCTGAAAGCTACCTCATTGCTACATGAGTCACCAATTTTATTTCAAAGTGGGCGCACTGCATCAATGTTGAGCTTCGATGGCACAATTTGAGCGCAGTTGCATGTTAGTTATGTCGTACGATGCTTGGCACTACACTGAAAGATCACAATTTTTTATCTCTGCGGAAAACACTATCTTCCACATCATAGACGTACTTTGCGTTTGACACCTTCTGTTCTTTTGACAGCACCATCTCGCAAAGGCTCTCGACCACGCACACCACATCGCTTAAACCGGCGCAGCAAGTAATTGCTGGCACCACTGCTACCCGCTGCATCAAATTTCAGTGAAGTGTCTTCTTCTTAGCTGGTCGTGCATATTCTAAGGTGGCTACGTGACGCACATCAAACAAAATTGGTGTCGCTTGATGTTCACTACCATGGAAGATGGAATAAACTGGGAAGCCGTTACATCACGGTTTGTGAAGCCGGAAGTAGGAAAGAGTAGAGGCCTTCTCCTAGCAATGGTGGGTACGCTACGGCAGCTCCCGCATGCACAACGGGCGCCAGCATGAGGGAGGCGAGTCGCACTAGCTGATTTCGGACGCATCAGACGGCGCTGCCCCCGCCGCCACCTAATAGACGAGCTGGAAAAGCGAAGCTTTTATGCTGATAATGAGGAAACGTGCTATGATACTCGCTTGTGGAGTGTCTGTGTGTCGTTCCCACCCATAATATGGCTCAAATCGTTAATCTACAATAAACTTTCAGCTTTGCACATTGTGTTTAATAATCCACTGAATGCACGAGAGCATCGACGGGAAAAAGCTGGATAATCGCCACGACAGGCTGTTTTCTTCTGCAGGTACAGTAAGTTTGGGGTATGGAACATAATGTAATAGTGAAATGTTATTTAATTTGTCTTGCTGTTTGGCTAGATGAAGTGCCTCCGGATATTTTTTTTTGCCGTGCATGATACGATACCTGCGCACTAGTAACGTTCGCAGCAGCATGCAGATCGGCCGACTGTGACCATAACGAAAAAAATTTGGCCAAAGATGAGGTTACCGCCAGCAAGATGTAAACAGAAAGCGATAATTCAAGCAATACATCACATTATGCATCAGGTACATCTAGTTCTTGACTCTGCAAGCTTCAAGGCGAAAAGTGGGCCACGCACTGCTTTCCGATAGTTGTGTCCGTCGTACACAAGAACGGCTCACCGCCACCTCTCGCGTTAGAGCCGTAGACACTGCCGTTCTTGTCTTGCAAGTTATAGGCTTCCTTCGTTAAGGCGTGCAAGGACAGTGCCAAAGGAAAACAATGAAGCTGTGGTGGCAACCATTTTCGAAAAAGTGGTCACGAGCCTCGAAAATGACCGTTTTCGACCTCAAGCAATATGAACTGAACTTGAAACCGTAAAGATAAGCTCTCACTGTAGACCTCTGACATTTTGAATCATCTTTGAAATGCAACACCTGCATTAAGGTGCACATTCAGAACGCCAGCCGGCTATCAACAACGCAGTCATACAAGTGGTGATACAGATGACACGAGACACCGGCGTGCCCTCCTAGTCCCACAACCCCCCTGCAAAAGCACATAATTTCCGCCAAACTCTTCACTCTGCAGCTCGCATTGCAAGGGCCTCTCCTCAGCTTTCCTTCCTCCATGTTCACTACGCATTCTGCAAGGTGCATGAGGGCACATTGAGACTTGCCCATAGTACACTTCGTGGCAGCTCTGTATAACTAGTTGCGTATCAACGCTGCTGGGCTAGACTGCACCTGCACGCGCTTTTCACGGCATTCTCACTAGTCGAGAAAGCGATGGGAGAGCTTTTGAGTATATTTCGCCACTGGCCACCTGTCGTCGGTAGTGGCGTTGCGACCCTGACCGCGCATCTTCTGCTCCGTGCAAGGGTGTTGCTTGATGTGAAACCGCAAAATTGGTGTTCTCGATGAAGAGGGGGAGCAGTGGAATTCTTCAAAAAGTAGGGCAGAGAGGGAGGATCTTCTCCTTTAAAAAAAAAGAACACAAAAAGCAATGGTTATTAGACGGCTTGCCTCATAATGTAGGTATGCAAGTGCACGAGATAATACAAATTGAAACTCAGTAAAAATGCAGTAGAATCGTCTAACAAGGCATAATGCAGGAGGCATAAAGCTCCAGCAACGATCAGAGAGAGTGATATACAACACTGCACCTGTTGTGCAAGCAGAGAGCACCATATACCTTTGGCGCTTGGTCTCGTTGGACAACAAGGCCACAATTACGAGATGTCGCTCACATAAATAATGAGCGCGCCTTCTTTTCACTGGCTACTTCCTATTTCTTTATTTTTACAAAGACATTCGGAGTGTTATTGAGGGCTAAACGCTGCGGTCTGCCTTTTGACAGCTCTTTGAAAATACGTACATGAGTTTAATCTCTAATGATTAAAAAGAACTGTGTATAGGAAGAAAACGTACATGAGTTTTATCTCTAAAGCTTAAAAAGAACTGTGTATAGAAAGAAAAAAATTAAAAAAAGAGTACTTGTGCAGCATAATAACCCCTCCGGACGGCACACCCTGAGAGTAGTAGTGTGCGTTGTCAAGGTGTTAACACCACATAAAAATATTAATTCCGGGGACTCCTAGCTCTTTGGCATTCTTTTGTACTGCAAGTCACATCCATGAAGAATGAATGCCAAGAACACAGCTGCTTATGCTTGCAAGGTGCTTGGCCTGGAACTAAAATCTAGTGCAAAGCACTTTTTGCTATCCTTCGAGTTGGTGAAAGAAAATGTTTAGAAAGAGAAACCGACAACGTTCCGACTTTCCAGCAAGTGAGCAGCTTTTTTCAAAATAAATCCGTATGAATTATCTTGTGGCTTAGTGCTACAAGCAGGTTGTTGTCAATTTCTCTTTCTCTCTAGCATGGCTTGTTTTATTTTGGGATTTGCCCACCGCAGGTTCATATTGTTTGGTGTTTTCTCAGTGTTCAGTTGACAATGATTTCTCGACTTGAGAAGATCATCGTGCAACCTTCACTGTGCGCAATACATGCATGGATATACATGAGTATTGTGACGGTGTATTTCTGTGTTTCGTATTGCCAGTCCTGCTCGGAGAATACACCCGGTGTTTCTTTTCACCAGTTCTCAAGCAATACTGAGCTGTGCGCTAAATTACAGAAGAATATTGGAAGAGGCAACCTCATCCCCAAAGACAGGTCTGCATCGGCTGTCGTATGCAGCTGGCATTTCCGCGATGAAGACTATCTGCCTGCACGCCTTACCAGAAAACTTTTTCCTGACTCTACACCTACTCTTCGTGGACTATCCTTCGTACTTGATTCCAAGTGCAAAGAAGCCTCGCAAAGATCCTGTTTCACCAGCTTCGCCCTGACATCAAACATCAAGGAAGCGAAAAGCGGAGACCAGTGAGGCAGATCTTGATCTTGCGACCTCACAAGATGGTTTCATGGGACAAGAGCAGTACCTGTATGCATGTAAAAAATACACTGCCACACTCATAGCACGGGTCAATACCTGGCTATGATACGAAGATTTTGCTCCCAAGTTTGGTACCATCGTTCCAAATGTGAGAAGGTGCTACAATTGCTGAAAGAAGAGGAAAAGGCAACCGAATACTATTTGTGCATCTACAACAATTCGGCAACTTGTTTTTCAACACTCGGGGAGTGAAGAAGCACGCCCGTACTCATGTGTCGGCGTTGTGCGCGCTCCACAGAGCAGCGAAGGAGGGTCAGGATCGCAGTGCGTCCCCTCCCTCAAATCAGCGGCGAGAGGATGCAAAGTCCATAAGAAGCGAGCGCACAGATGTAGTTTAGCCCGGCCGTGTCGTCAGACAGCTTGCCAGGGCGGCGCATCATTTAAATTTTGGGCGTGCCACTTAGTCATCTCTTGCTTCGTATATATTGTTCCATCTCCATGGTTACCCAAATTTCATCGCTGCCTCCAGTTGTTGGGCACGGCGGTTAGCAGCAAATCGGCGCTAATACCAGTCGTGAACACGGGTCCAGTGCGTGATGAAATAGGTAGCTGGCCTCATCATCAGACCCTTAGTACAACTTGGAAGAGACCGGAAGCCCTTGGGCATGATGACCGAGGTATCTTTATGTAGTAGTAATAATGAATTAAAAGTAAGAAAAACAGTAAAAGCAGAAGTGAATTTATACAAAAAGTTTTCGACTTCTTTAGCCTACAAGAAAAAAGAAAGACGCTACACAATACACTTGTAGAGGACTTAGTTGAAGATGACGTCCAGTGGAGTCAAGAGTGCACTGCACGAAGTCCATGCACCAGGTCAATGAACTTGGAGTAGCTTAACCCAGAGAATTCTCCCAGTAAGAGTGAAGAGCCCATAAGGGAAGATGAGAGAGGGGTCATCAGCTTCGGATGGAATGGCTTCTATGTTTGCTCTCGAGAAGGTGAATGGTAATTTGGATGATTCTCTTCAAACCCAACACCATACTCAGCAAATATCACAAAAGAGGTGGGGGGAGAGGATCAACAAATTTCATGTCATCCGCTTGAAACCAGTCCCCAACGACATTCTTGTCGTTGGGGATTGGTTGTCGTTGGTTGGCCGAGTAGTGGTCGGCCACCTCGAAGAACAGGCATTGCGGGCATCCTTTATAGCCTCTTTGACCGCGTGGTCATCAGCCATCTCTAGGACTCTGCCTTACCTTTGAGTCCGTCTGACGAAGAGAGCTGGTTCTAACATATACTGTGTGTGTGTGTGCGTGTGTTTGAAAACTCTATATTGATCGCCGCACTACAAAGGCAGGGAGACTTTAAGGCCTGATGCAGGTCTTTGTTTTTCTGAAGACTCTGCTTGAGACACTGCAACTATTTCAGCCTACATACCTGCTGAGTGCGGGTGTCAGCATTTGAGGGCACGAGAAGTATATCAAAGGGTTGCACGGTGCAAAAAGGTAGCTGTGCCTGTACACTATTGCTTGAGATATTCATACCTGCCGATTCTCGTCAATTGTCTGGGAGACTTCCGAATTTCCTCCTAATCTCCCGATTGTACGAGTGCTATCTCGAATCTCTCTTTCCTTTTGTTTTTAGTTACGCACATACGTCAGCCTTTCCTGCTTTGACAGTTCGAGTGTGGTGATAGAGTACTCGCCACTACATTTCGGGTTCATTATAACCATGGTGCAGCGATGGCATAGTGGTTAGAGCATCCGCCTCGCATGCAAAATGTCCGTGGTTCACATCCCGGTTCCGCACAACTCCCAACTGGATAAAAAAAACCCGCGTGGTGATGGAACTGCATTACGAGGCCTGGGGTGCGGCCTCACCGGTAACCACCACCGGTAACGCACTCCCTCACCAGAGAAGGATTGGCCACCCTGGTGCAGTATTTGGCCACTACCTCCCACATGCATACATCAAATAACTCACGGCCCTCAGTCCCCAGCGGCTGCGAAACAACTGACCATGGCGGCGGTCAGATCTGCAACGCAGCAGAGGGTGCTAAGAATCTCTGGATCTGGACAGGCCGCCATTGGAACTTGAACTTGGCAACCTGTAACGCTAGAACCTTATATAGTGAGGGAAATCTAGCTGTACTATTCGAGGAGCTAGAGGGTGTTAAATGGGATATAATAGGGCTCAGTGAGGGTAGGAGGACAGACGAGGCCTATACGGTGCTACAGAATGGGCACGTCTTTTGCTATTGGGTCTTGGCTGACAGGAGAGAACTGAGAGGGGGGCTCCTGATTCACAGAAACATAGCTGAAAACATAGAGGAATACTATAGCATTAATGAAAGGGTGGTAGGTAGCGTAATTAAACTGAATAAGAGATACAAGATAAAGGTGGTACAGGCTTACGCACCTACATACAGCCATGATGACCCTTCAGTAGAAAGCTTCTATGAAGACGTGGAATCGGCAATGAATAAGGTAAAAACACAGTATACAATACTGATGGGAGACTTTTATTCAAAGGTAGGGAAGAAGCAGGCTGGAGGCCAGGCAGTAGGAAATTATGGCATCGGTACTAGAAATGCAGAGGAGAGCTACTAGTAGAATTCGCAGAACGCAATAATTTACGGATTTTGAATTCCTTCTACCGAAAACGAGGAAACCGCAAGTGGACATGGAGGAGCCCTAATGGCGAAAATAAGAACGAAATAGACTTTATAATGAGTGCACACCCAGGCATCGTGCAGGAAGTGGAAGTAGTTGGCAAGGTACGATGCAGTGACCATAGAATGGTACGGTGTCGAATTCGCCTAGACATGAGAAAGAAACGACAGAAACTGATACGCAAGAAGCCAATCGATGAGCTAGCACAGAGGGGGAAAGTATAGGAATTCAGTCTCGCTTCAGCATAGGTACTGCACTCTTAGTGAGGAAACCAACCTTAGCATAGATACAATGAATGGTAATCTGATGAGTACCATTACGGAGTGTGCAGTGGAAGTTGGAGGTAGGGTAGTTAGACAGGACACTGGCAAGCTTTCCCAGGAAACGAAGAATCTCATTAAGGAGCATCAAATCATGAAAGTCTCAACTACAACAGACAAAATAGAACTGGCAGAGCTTTCGAAGTTGATTAGTAGGCGTAAGGTACCCGATGTAAGAAGGTATAACATATAGGGAATTGAACACGCTCTGAAAAATGAAGGAAGCGTCAAAGCAGTGAAGAGAAAACTTGGGCTAGGCAAAAATCAGATGTATGCACTAAGGGACAAAAAAGGCAAAATAACTACCAATATAGATCGGATAGTTAAAATAGCGGAGGAGTTTTACAGAGATCTGTGCAGTACCCAGGAGAACCACAACTTTAATACTATAAGAACTAGCAGTAACCCAGATGACACCCCACCAGTAATGATAGAAGTCGGAAAAGTTTTGGAGAGCATGCAAAGAGGCAAAGCTGCTGGTGAGGATCAGGTAACATCAGATCTACTGAAAGATGGAGGACAGGTTGTGTTAGAAAAACTAGCCACCCTGTTTACGAGGTGTCTCCTGACGGGAAGAGTACCAGAGTCTCGGAAGAACGCTAATATCATCTTGATACATAAGGAAGGAGATGACAAGGACTTGAAGAATTACAGGCCGATTAGCTTGCTCTCTATAGTATACAAGCTATTTACAAAAGTAATTGCTAACAGACTTCAATGAACCAAAGGAACAAGCAGGATTTCTAACAGGCTACTCAACAATCGACCACATTCATACTATCAATCAGGTAATAGATAAATGCTCAGAATATAACCAACAACTATACATAGCCTTCATAGATTACGAGAAGGCGTTTGATTCAGTAGAAATATCAGCCGTCATGCAGACGCTGCGAAATCAGGGCGTCGATAAAGTATATATAAACATCCTGGAAGAAATCTACAGGGGATCAACTGCTACCATATTGCCTCATAAAGAGAGCAACAGAATAGCAATCAAGAAGGGTGTTAGGCAGGGGGACATAATCTCCCCAATGCTATTTACCGTGTGCTTACAGGAGGTTTTCAGAAGCCTAGAATGGGAACAGTTACGGACAAGAGTTAATGGAGAGTACCTTAGTAACCTGTGCTTCGCCGATGACATAGCATTGCTGAGTAACTCAGGGGACGAATTTAAACTCATGATTACGGAGTTAGACAAGGTGAGCAGAAAGGTGGGTCTTAAAATGAATCTGCAGAAAACGAAAGTAATGTACAACAACCTCGCAAAAGAGCAGCGCTTCGAGATAGGTAATAGCGCACTTCAAGTTGTAAAAGACTATGTCTACTTAGGCTAGGTAATAACCGCGGAGCCGAACCACGAGATTGAAGTAACTAGAAAAATAAGAATGGAGTGGAGCTGCATTTGGCAAGCACTCTCAAATTATGACAGGTAGATTGCCACTATCCCTCAAGAGGAAGGTAAACGACAGCTGTATCTTCCCGGTACTTGGCTACGTAGCAGAAACCTGGAGACTTACAAAGAGGGTTGAGCTTAAATTGAGGACGACGCAGCGAGCAATGGAAAGGTAAATTATAGGTGTAACCTTAAGAGACAAGAAGAGAGCAAAGTGGATCAGGGAACAAACCAGGGTTAAGGATATCAAAGTTGAAATCAAGAATAAGAAATGGACATGGGCCGGGCATGTAGCACGCAGGCAGGATAACAGCTGGTCATTAAGCATAACTGACCGGATTTCCAGAGAAAGCAAATGGGTCAGGGGGAGACAGAAGGTTAGGTGGGCAAATGAGATTAAGAAGTTTGCGGGTATAAATTGACAGCAGCAAGCACAGGACCGGGTTAACTGGCGGAACATGGGAGAGGCCTTTGTCCTGCAGTGGACGTAGTCAGGCTGATGATGATGATAACCAGGTAGCAGAGTACTGCTAAGTACATCTGGGCACTTAAGTACCACGTATTCGGGCGAAAACTGGGGGCCGTAAGACCCGCTCACCACCGTACCAAAACAAAGTTACCACAACTTTTGTATCTGTCTGCCTTGTGGAGTACGCTCTGCCTATGCCACTTCCCTGGCCGCCAGCTCTGTTTTTACGTGGCTTTGGAAGTTGCGTGTTTCCTTGAGTTTATCTGGAAGGTTGATGGCGGTTTCAAAAGTAAAGTCTTTGCTGGTGTATCTGGACTCTCACACAACTGAGTTTCCGTGCTTTGTGACTTCGTGGAAAGGTAGAGCAAGTATGGATTTTGTACTCGCTACATTCACTCGCTAGCAAGATTGTCCCAAAGTGGCAACAGCTTTATTAATAACTCTGGCAAATTCGTTACCTGGGCTTAGGCCTCCCCTGAGGAGGATCGGAGCTTCGCCACCTCTAAGGCTTGCTGGATGGCCCACGGTTGATTTGGAACGTTGGAGCTTAAGCAGCGCAGCCATCCACGGTGCCGCAGCCTCCTCTGGGGAGACAGCATTTTCTTCTGATAAAACTGCACATTCCCAGAGAATGTGCCTGAGTGATGCGTAAGTCAAGTTGCAGAATTTTCAAGTATCATCTGAATAGACATCTGTGTATATTCTCTTAAGATGAATGAGGTTTTGGAAGGTCTAGGTTTGCAATTGTCTCCAATTTACTTCTTCGAATTTGTAAAGTTTGGGGCTTGGTGGTGGATAAATACGCTTAAATTTTTTATAAAACTTCGTAATTTCCATGACCCGTAATCTGGTCATTCTATCCCTCTATATCCAGCCCTCCATGGGATGCCCATTCCCTGAAAAGGATCTTTCTGTGCAAGCGCAGAACGTGACACCTCGCGCTATGCGATCAACCTCCCCATCGAGGTTGGGCATGAGATTGTGGGGGGACGTGTGAACTGGAAACCATATAATGTCGTTCTTGCAAGTCTCCGGAGGTTATATACTTCGTGTTCTGACAACCGCATTATAACCGGTCTCTCGTATTAGGGGACTACACAATAAGTGGTATGCATATACAAGGGGTTTTATGAGAGGGTGAGCGTGAGTCCAAAAGACCGTATTGTAAGCAATTCTGAACTATAAGCAATTATTTTATAAGTGGTCTACAATTTAATTGGTTTACGTTGTATACGTGAAAGATAGAAATAAAATTAGTGTTGCTGTTCAAGTATTGACTTCGTTTGCAGTAAAAGAATATGTTGAATTGATTGCGGGTAACTTAGTGGATTTTTGAGATCTCTTCCAATTTCTATTGTTTCTTGGCCTAATAAGAACATCAGTGTAAGCACACCTGCAATACTCATTTTTTCTCTTATGGTGCGTAGTTCGAACTTATTAACAGTGGTCATTACTGAAAAAGCAGTAATGTTGCTGTATGCTTGGATACAAGCGAGCATTTCTGTCTGATTTTTTCTAATAGAAGGAACTCTCGATGTTGGTCCACTCACAGCTTAGGCGTGCAAATGCCATTTTGCTATACTACAATGAACTATCCAGAACGAACGTTTGTGACACGGTAATGCTATTCCCATGATTCACACTATCATGCTCGCACTTAGCTTAGACAATATTTATTCACAGACAGTGCACATATGTATGCCACAAGGGGAGTAATAATGCTTCTCGCTTACACGCTTGCATCATACGCCTTTTTTTATGGACCCTGACAAACCGTGACATTCTTTGCGAAGCCTGTGGTTACATCAGAGGATACTGTATGTGACATGTGGGATAGTGACAAACGCAACGTTTGCATATGCTATTAAAAAACTTCTTGGCGAAGCGGGGCTTCTCTGCGCTCAAAACCTGTGATGCTGAACCAAGCAACAACAGGCCTCTTTCATTTCTGAGAAGCACTGTTCACATGATCGCGCTTCCACCCAAGTAGATGCCAGCAGTGGGCCGCTCAGTGTGGTCAGGTTGTCTCCTATCAAAAGCGTGTGGTAGGCTTAACGTAGCGCTACATTACGCATGTGCCATAGCACTGTAGCTGAAGGTGAGAGGGTTGTCGACCTTATGTCATACTGACGTATTCTTCGGTGGCCACCATCTCGCCTTCATTCTTTTCTAATGCTTACCCGCAAAGGCGTTGCAGAAATTGAGCAAAAGTCACAATTATTGATCATTCCATCCAGGGCCGTACCCAGGAATTTTTTTGTTGGGTGTTTATGTGCAGGATGCTCAACTTTGGCAACTGAAGATTGGTGTGAAGGTGTTTAAATATTTAGAATGTACGCAGGATAACTTTAAAGATCCACTTGGCACCTTTAACGAAGTGACGTCCCATTATCAGTTGTCTAGGCGGAGGTACCCGCTTCCACATTTTAAGCTCACTCGGCCGCAGTCATGGGTTTTTCAGATGCTACAAACAGGTTCATTCCCATCTCTAGCACATTCAGCCACTTTGCTGATGGCATAACTCGAGGATCCCCTAGTTGTGAGGCACATAACTGCACACTCGCTCACATGCTCTGGCCGTGCCCGGCGTTAAATGGCGCAAAGTTCATCTCTGACCATTGGGAGAGGGCTCTTAAAGCTCCAACCTCTCAGTCCAATACTTGGCAGTCCAGGAGGCCTGCGAACGGGCAAAGAACAACGGTCATCCAGTCCCAGTGTGGATGTGGCCAGCAACTGTGGCTGACCCTCTTAGGGTGGTGTCAGACCGATTCTCTGGGACCAATTAAAGTTCATTTCACTTCACTTCACCTGAAAAGCGAAACCATGAACACATTTTTGGAGGAAAGGTTTTGAGGTGGCAGAACCCTCTTAACAACTGCTCGTTATGGCACCCATCTCTGCACTTCTAGAAAAGCAACCGCTTTGCAGCACATTTTGGCGACAAGTTATTTTTGGTGCAAGGAGCTATTGCTGAGCCTGTGAGGCGTAGAACGAATTGCTGCTAGCTTCCTTTTGCTTTCTCAGAGAATACCTTTCGAAATACAGAGCGTCATATTGTAAGCATAAATAGTGTGGCCAATGCATTTGATATTCTCCAGTTTTGAAGGTGCACTGACAGGATTCTGAAACATCGTAAAATGGATATTTTCTACTTCCTTGGTATGGAGTGTTAGCACTCTCCACACACTAGTGTGAGCCAACACGTTTCACACACACACACACACACACACACATATATATATATATATAAATAAATATATATATATATATATATATATATATATATATATATATATATATAGGATATGGCACAACGGGAGCGTTGTCAACAAGGATAAATATATTTATTTCCCAACAGTTTCGGGAGGGGACCTCCCTTCATCAGGGGATGAGTTATACTGACATGAGCTTCCAAACTTCCTTGCTGCCGCGTCCCTCTTGCCTTGAAACACGTTTGCGAGAGTGAGAGGGAACTGGAAGAAAAAAAAGGGGGGGGAGAAAAAAGACGACAAAAGAAAGAAAAGAAAGAAAGTAAAAAAGAGGAAGAACCACTGGCAGCACTGAGAACGAAGCCAACTGTCCGTCTACATCCACCTACGGTTCATATCACGTGCTGTTCAGTTCTTGGCGTGTGTCGGGCCACCCAAGATTGTCGCCGCGGTGCCGGGAGGGTCCGGGACGGCGTGCCTAAACAAAGGGGTTTCCCCGTAATTGGTCGTTCGGCGGGCGGTGTGTGTAAAGCAAAGGTTTCTCGTTAATGGGTCGGTCGGCTATTTACCTTTAATCTTCGTCCGTTTCCCTTCAACGGTCATGAAGTGGTAGGCGAACGTAAACACTTTGTATGTGCATGTGGAAAAAAAAGGAAAGGACAGTGTACACGTACGAGTCAGTCAGAAAAAAGCATGGTCTCCAGCTATCAATCTTTGTGACCAATTTTCTCCTGGCTTACTTCTCGGAGGCAGTTGAGTTTTCCGGGGTCCTCGTTGATACCGGCTGCTAATGTACGAAATTTGAAAATAAAATATGCCTCACGCTGTTCGCGCTCGCGTCTGGTTGAAAAACCGGACTGCAAAAGAGTTACGCTAATATTTTCAAAACTGTGGTTTGGCAGGCGCAGATGTCTAGATAAAGGTAGCTTCGGCAGTGAAGTGGCGTGGTACCGGTGATTATTGAACCGCAGCCGAAATGGCGTGTCTGTTTGGCCGATATATTCTTGTCCGCAGTTGTTGCAATGTAGCATGTATATTACGTTACTGGAGTCACAATTAAGGCTTTCAGTTATGCAGAATTTGAAATCCGAAAAGTTCGCTTTGGATTCACGTGTTGTGAGCATCTGTGGGCATACCTTGCATTGAGATTTTCCGCAGGGATGGCACCCTGATTGAATTTTGGGGGTGTTTGTTTTAGATGCGGAAGCATCTTATACTCGCGCCTTGTAGTGCGCCGTCCGCGCCGCTTCTCGAACATTCGACAGCTGACGCGCGCGCATGCGCCGTCACCCACCATCTGTGCCGCGCGCGCTTCTCCTTCGAGAACATTCGACAGCTGACAGCGCATGCGCCGTCGCGCTGTATATATACTCAAGGTCGGCGCTCGCTCGCTCAGTTGCCGCTCGTCGGTTGGTTTTTACGGCGCGTCGACGTCCAAGGTCGCGGTGAAATGAATTCCAACGAATCCACAAACACAATGATCGACGTTCCTTCGACCAGCGCCGCCCTTTCGCATACGTGTGTACGTGTTCCCTCATTTAACCCCCCTCCTACAACCACGTTAACCAATTTAGCCATCGACCCAAGTAAGTCGCAATTTAACACCCCATTTCACAACCACGTTAACCAATTTAGCCATCGACCCAAGTAAGTCGCACTTTAACACCCCGTTAACCAATTATATGCTCCGCATCCTCCTCAGTGTTCCCCCGAGGGAAGCTGCGGGCAATTTTTTTGCTCTGACAAGAATGTCCTTCAGATTTTCATCCCGGCGGTACACCACATGGGGTGGCTTCGCGAAAATAGAAGTTAGTCGTTTGCTTTGCCTGATTATGTTGAAATGGCGGGAAAGTATGTTGTTGATTCGTGGCGCTGATGAGGAGTAAGTTAGTACAAGGTTCGTTTGGGAAGTCGTTTTAGGTACTCTGTTTGGTCCCTTAATTATATCATTCCTGTTCACGTTGCGAGCACGTAGTATGGCATCGTTAATAATGTCTTCCGGATAATTTTGTTTCAATAAGGAATGCTTTAGGTGTTCCGCGTGTCTGTCAAATTCCCGCATATCGGTGCATATTCTTCGGTACCGGTAGGCCTGAGAATATGGAATACCCGTTTTGCAATGCTTTGGGTGGCTGCTGTTGAAATGTAGGTACATTTGACGGTCTGTAGGCTTTTTGTAAAGGTTTGTTGACAAGCGGTCATTTTCGACCGTGACAGTACCGTCCAAAAAGTTAATGCTAGTTTTGGAAATTTTGTGCGTGAATTTTATTGACGGGTGGCATTTGTTAAAATCCTCTATGAAGCGGAAAAGACTTCCCTCATCATGGTTCCATATCATAAAAATATCGTCTAAGTATCTTCTGTAGTAGAAAGGTTTCAAGGTGCGTCCCTCAATGAATGGGATTTCAAGTGAAGCCATAAAGGTGCTCGCGAAGTTTGGGGCCATTTTCGTGCCCATTGCAGTGCCACTGACCTGAAGGAAATGCTTGCCATTGAACTCAAAATGGTTATAATTTAGTACAAGTTCAAGAAGTGTTAACAGTACCTCGCCACTTACACTAGTTGATGAGTCAGATTTTACATATTCAGAAACCATAGCCGCTATTCCGTCATGGTGGGGTATGTTGGTGTACAGTGAGCAGACGTCCATGGTCACCAGAAAACTGCCGCCTGGGATGTCGAGACTTGAAGTTTCGCAGATGAAGTGGTTTGTGTCCTTTAGGTAATAGGGAAAATTTGGGGGGATGTTTTTTATTAAGGAATTGGTGAATTCTGATATATTTTCTGTTGATGTGCTGTTACTGGATACTATCGGACGTCCCGGATTACCTGCCTTGTGTCCGGGTGAGCAGAGGGACAAACACCTCGATATGTATATATCAGCAGTTCAAAAAGATATCATCAGAGCGTATGGAAAAAATCGGCCATTTCGAAACAACATATCAAAGTCAGAACGAAGGGCACTCGATGAACTACGAAAAAACACTGGAATTACTATCAAACCGGCTGATAAAGGAGGCTGCATAGTAATTCTAAATACGTCGGACTACTTAAAGGAAGGGGAACGACAGCTATCAGACACAAAATTCTACAAAGAACTTCCAACGGACCCGACTCCCGAATTTGAAAGGGAGATAAAAGTAACCCTAAACAATCTCCGCCGGGACGAGAAAATTACCGGCAAAAGGTTAAAAGCAATGTTACCGGCCCACTCTGTTCCCGGTCGATTCTATTTGCTCCCCAAAATACACAAGGCAGGTAATCCGGGACGTCCGATAGTATCCAGTAACAGCACATCAACAGAAAATATATCAGAATTCATCAATTCCTTAATAAAAAACATCCCCCCAAATTTTCCCTATTACCTAAAGGACACAAACCACTTCATCTGCGAAACTTCAAGTCTCGACATCCCAGGCGGCAGTTTTCTGGTGACCATGGACGTCTGCTCACTGTACACCAACATACCCCACCATGACGGAATAGCGGCTATGGTTTCTGAATATGTAAAATCTGACTCATCAACTAGTGTAAGTGGCGAGGTACTGTTAACACTTCTTGAACTTGTACTAAATTATAACCATTTTGAGTTCAATGGCAAGCATTTCCTTCAGGTCAGTGGCACTGCAATGGGCACGAAAATGGCCCCAAACTTCGCGAGCACCTTTATGGCTTCACTTGAAATCCCATTCATTGAGGGACGCACCTTGAAACCTTTCTACTACAGAAGATACTTAGACGATATTTTTATGATATGGAACCATGATGAGGGAAGTCTTTTCCGCTTCATAGAGGATTTTAACAAATGCCACCCGTCAATAAAATTCACGCACAAAATTTCCAAAACTAGCATTAACTTTTTGGACGTTACTGTCACGGTCGAAAATGACCGCTTGTCAACAAACCTTTACAAAAAGCCTACAGACCGTCAAATGTACCTACATTTCAACAGCAGCCACCCAAAGCATTGCAAAACGGGTATTCCATATTCTCAGGCCTACCGGTACCGAAGAATATGCACCGATATGCGGGAATTTGACAGACACGCGGAACACCTAAAGCATTCCTTATTGAAACAAAATTATCCGGAAGACATTATTGACGATGCCATACTACGTGCTCGCAACGTGAACAGGAATGATATAATTAAGGGACCAAACAGAGTACCTAAAACGACTTCCCAAACGAACCTTGTACTAACTTACTCCTCCTCAGCGCCACGAATCAACAACATATTTTCCCGCCATTTCAACATAATCAGCAAAGCAAACGACTAACTTCTATTTTCGCGAAGCCACCCCACGTGGTGTACCGCCGGGATAAAAATCTGAAGGACATTCTTGTCAGAGCAAAAACAAACACCCCCAAAATTCAATCAGGGTGCCATCCCTGCGGAAAATCTCGATGCAAGGTATGCCCACAGATGGTCACAACAGGTGAATCCAAAGCGAACTTTTCGGATTTCAAATTCTGCATAACTGAAAGCCTTAATTGTGACTCCAGTAACGTAATATACATGCTACATTGCAACATCTGCGGACAAGAATATATCGGCCAAACAGACACGCCATTTCGGCTGCGGTTCAATAATCACCGGTACCACGCCACTTCACTGCCGAAGCTACCTTTATCTAGACATCTGCGCCTGCCAAACCACAGTTTTGAAAATATTAGCGAAACTCTTTTGCAGTCCGGTTTTTCAACCAGACGCGAGCGCGAACAGCGTGAGGCATATTTTATTTTCAAATTTCGTACATTAGCAGCCGGTATCAACGAGGACCCCGGAAAACTCAACTGCCTCCGAGAAGTAAGCCAGGAGAAAATTGGTGACAAAGATTGATAGCTGGAGACCATGCTTTTTTCTGACTGACTCGTACGTGTACACTGTCCTTTCCTTTTTTTTTTCCACATGCACATACAAAGTGTTTACGTTCGCCTACCACTTCATGACCGTTGAAGGGAAACGGACGAAGATTAAAGGTAAATAGCCGAACGACCCATTAACGAGAAACCTTTGCTTTACACACACCGCCCGCCGAACGACCAATTACGGGGAAACCCCTTTGTTTAGGCACGCCGTCCCGGACCCTCCCGGCACCGCGGCGACAATCTTGGGTGGCCCGACACACGCCAAGAACTGAACAGCACGTGATATGAACCGTAGGTGGATGTAGACGGACAGTTGGCTTCGTTCTCAGTGCTGCCAGTGGTTCTTCCTCTTTTTTACTTTCTTTCTTTTCTTTCTTTTGTCGTCTTTTTTCTCCCCCCCCCTTTTTTTTCTTCCAGTTCCCTCTCACTCTCGCAAACGTGTTTCAAGGCGAGAGGGACGCGGCAGCAAGGAAGTTTGGAAGCTCATGTCAGTATAACTCATCCCCTGATGAAGGGAGGCCCCTCCCGAAACTGTTGGGAAATAAATATATTTATCCTTGTTGACAACGCTCCCGTTGTGCCATATCCCATACCTTCACGAAGACTAACTGGCCCATTGAATTATTACTCCCACTATATATATATATATATATATATATATATATATATATATATATATATATATATATATATATATATATATATATATATATATATTCTTCATTGTGAAGTTTTCGTCGCTGGCAGGCCAGCCACACTGCAATGCACAATATCCCTATGAGCCAACGCAGTTCCACTGAGTGTTCGATTTTTGCATCTTGCACACAGTCTAAATCGCAGAAATTGCTGTCGGTATCGCTGGAGGCAATGCACTTATTGTTTACATGTAGAACAAGCAGACGGCAGATCCACTGCTAGTACGGCTTGAATCGTTGTCTTCCCGTGACGTCACACTGCCATGGCACGACGTAAAGAAGCTGGCTCTTCGATAGCGAAACCAAAAAAGTCTCTTTACGGTAGCAGTATTAAAATATGTGCGATGCACTCCCACACACCACAGTACTCTTTTTAGGGTTCTCAACACTCTTGTTTTTATTTAAAACAACAATCCCAAAATATTTAAACTTCATGCCAGTCTTTCTTTAAAGGGGCTCTGCAACACTTTTTGAGCTTGGTCACGAAATGTTGCTGATTGATAGTCGAGCCCCCCGAAAACACGTGAGCCAAATAATACAGTGCAGCATACCGCCTGAAATTTATAATAAATTTTCAGTCAGCCAAAAATCGCTTTTTGTTTTCTCGACAAGTGATGCTACAGACTGAAAAATGACTGCGTTGCAGGCCTTGGATCAGCCATTGGTGAATTTGAACATAGCCTGCTCGGTCGTTACAGAGTCCGCCATGGGAGGCCGCTACTTTTCCACGCATGCAAGTGCGAGCACACCGAAAAGTCACGCACAAAAAAAAGAGAGAGAGAAAGTGCTCAAAGTGTCATCTGTTCCTGCTTAGCATCCAGAGAACAGAGTATGCAATTGCAGTGTGTGACAAATTTTCTCAACTCCGGTCTTACTGGAAGGATTTAAAAAATTTTCGCAGCTGATGAATCATGAGGAAATAAGCTCCTGTATTGAATCCATTCTATGGCTACTTGGAAAAGTGTGGCAGGTGCCCTTTAGAGAAAGAGCAGCTAGGACAAGCTTAAATAGTGTACGGAAGAGTGTGGTGCCCTTAGGAACGCTAACCTGGTTTTGAAGGCAAGAGCTGCGCTTGTTGACATCACAAACGTTAAGCATTTAGCCTTCCAGAAATGTGGCACTAAAGTGGTACACTTTGCCCTTGATTTGTGTTTCTTGTGTTGCTTGCATGATTGATTCAGGGGGAGAGGAAGGCCATGTTGATGTATACCCCAACGACTATACGAATGCATAAAGACATAAGGAATATACTAATCGGAAATAACAAGTACAAATTCGTATTCAGTGTCCGGTAGAAGGCAGCTTTCTTCTAACCTCTATATTAACCTTCCATTGACCATGCCTCTTTGGGGCGATAGCCTTAGGTGCCGCAAGAAATTGTAAATATGATCATTGCCTGCGACCATCCCCTGCAGCGTCAGGGACAAGTGACGCAGAAATTTACTATCACGTGATGACGTCACCGTATGACATCATCAGGGTGCTACAATTTCCAGTAATTTATAACAGTATTATGACATCACAAATTTGAGGATGATGTCATACAATGTAAGGCCACGCAATGCTGTTCTAGCACCCTCTTTTGGGTGTCTTGGCAAACCGGGGAGCGGTACCTTAACAAAAATAAAACGAAGATTGCACTTGGTAGTGCCACGTGAGTCCATTGCTCATATTCCCTGCTCCCTTATATATCTACTGAGAAGAAGACAGCTTTCATCTTCAAGTCACCTTCGAACTTGTCTCGAGTTGGAAGTTACTCTGGCAGTAAGGGCGATTTGTTAGATTTAGAATAGGCTTGGTTTCCACTTTTCTCTGAAGTCTTATATCTACGAGAAGAGTGATTTTTTTACTGCAGAGAGGCATTGCTATGCACTTTTCATCAGATGTGCACTACCGTGCCTGGTTATAATTATTTTCCTTAAATTTATTGCCCCTTTAAAGTTAGGAAAGACGCTTAGTTTGACGATTGCCACTAACGATGACAGCAGCATTTGCGAGGGGACAGGAGTGGTCAAAGGAGAAGTGGAATAAGGAGGCAAGCTTCTCGCTAGTTTCTAGTCCCAGTGCCTTCGTTTTTCTAATCGGCCGATAAGGTGCTCACTAGCTCGGCGTTGGGAACACTTCTTTCTAGAGACGGTTGATTCTACTTTTCTCCAACTTCTTTCACTCCAGTTTCCTCTATCACCAAATATGCTGAGCTCTGCTCCCTCATAGGCTGCACAAATATGTATTCTCTTTACTAAACCACTACTACATGAATATTTACACTAACGAGCACCAGGAACGTGACAACTCTCCTCCTTAAAACCTGGTGAGCTGCTTTAGGCAGTGGTTATTCCTGGCGCCTCCTGAATTCAAAGAAAACCCTTTGATCAATTAGCATAGCTGTGATTATTAGTGGTGAATGCAATGAAGGTAAGTGAGTAGGCAGCTCAGATGAAAGTTCCAGTCCTCTATTTGAGGTGTTCATTGTGAATAAAGTAAAGCAGTAAAAGTGCCTGCTGTAGCTCGTAGTGTAAAACAGTTGTCACTGAAATGAATGCCAAATAAAAAGATTCATCAGGGAATGAATTTGAACTAATTTGTGGTTGGGGTTTTCACTTATCTGTCGTTTCTGCAGAACAAGTGGCGTAGGTCGCATACAATTATCGCAGTTCTCTGGATGCGGTGGCAGCCGTGTGGAGCTCTACTGGGTAGTGCTCCACGTGGCAGGCAACGTGCGTATCGGCTACTGTGTGGAGCACTGCTCAACACTTGGCTATACCGGATGACTTTCCCTGTTTCCTTACGGCAAGTTTCGCTACCGATGACGCTACCCAACTTTCGTCAATGCCTGGCACCTGGCACGCGACGTGTTTTTGTTATGTGTAAGGCATCCTCCGTTTCTGTCACAGTGATAGAGTGTGCTTCAGCGTCGTCGCCCCCTTGGGCATCATCCCTGGCATGTTTTTCATATGTAGCATGCGGAAAAAGGATGTTTGCTGGTTTTTCTGAGAGTTGTGTTACAGTGTTGTTTTGCACAAATGAAGCTCTCCTTCGGTATACATGTGGTGCGGTGCCTGATGTCCTACACCGGCCCAGGAAGGATTTCAGCGTAACCAATAACTTGCTTGAAGCGCTTGAATCATGCTTTGTTTTACGTGTTTGCAAGTCGTAACCTTGACACGGAGGCTAGCTCTGGATTTCTTTCCGTGAGAAAGGGAGAGAATAGTAGAGATGGGAAGGCAGGGAGGTCCACCAGTCAAGGATAACCGGCATGCTACCCTACATGTGCGTTAGGTAGATTGAAAGAAGGATAGAAAAGAGAGAGAGTGAGATAGCACTTCACACAGCATGTGCACAAGCACCTAGTCAGTAAGAGTCCAATAATCTGGGGTGAAGCTCTCACAGCCGCTTGCCCAGGTCCGTCTTCCCCTAAAACCTCAGCATGAAGAAAGCCGTGAATCATATACAGTAAAACCTCGTCAATTCGATCTTGGTTATTTCGAAATACCACTTAATTTGAACGATTCCCATGGTCCTGTATTTTGTAGTGTAAGTTTGACTGGATAATTTGAAGCGTCAACTGGAGCCAGGCCAGTTAATTCGAAAACATTGGGTGCCATATGCCAATTCGCAGTTTCGGTTACGCTGCAAATCCGCGGAAATGACCCCCCTTAGGAGCCTCAAAGCGATGCAGTGGACTGATACTAATCAGTGACAGGGTAACCACCCCAGCGTCGCTTCTGCCAGCACAAAAATGAAATGAATTAGGTGCGCCTGCGAAAAAGACATGCTTCACTGCAATACTGCAGGGCACGCGGGCAGCTTGTCGCACGCTTCTTGCAACGTCGGTGCATCGATCATCACTTACTCGTTCTTTCTGGGAATATAGGTAAATTAATAAAAGTCAGACGAACACTATTCGCAATGTAGAGCGGGCGTGTGAACAGCACTACGATGCAGTTCACTAATCCATTCTGCTTTGTCGTCCAGGTTACGGCATGGATTCATTTCACCGCCGTACCGATATCTCCAGTGATAAGCGACACCGGCGGGCTGTCCTGCCATCTCAACGATATGAAAGTATCAGCCTGCCCGTGCGATAGCGACGAGTCTACGGTCATCGCTCTACCAAACGAAGGAATTGGATCGACGACAACATCATCGACGGCTGCCTATAGGAAGGGCTGGCGGAATCCCGGCGCCTTTAGTGGGCGTGTGAACAGCACTACGATGCAGTTCACTCATCAATTCTGCTTTGTCCTCCAGTTTACGGCATGGATTCATTTCACCGCCGTACCGATATCTCCAGTGATAAGCGACACCAGCGGGCTGTCCTGCCATCTCAACGATATGAAAGTATCAGCCTGCCCGTGCGACAGCGACGTGTCTACGGTCATCCCTCTACCAAATGAAGGAATTGGATCGACGACAACATCATCGACGCCTGCCTATATGAAGAGCTGGCGGAATCTCGGCGCCTTTGGTGGGCGTGTGAACAGCACTACGATGCATTTTACTAATTCATTCTGCTTTCTCGTCCAGGTTACGGCATGGATTCATTTCACCGCCGTACCGATATCTCCAGCGATAAGCGACACCGGCGGGCTGTCCTGTCATCTCAACGATATGAAAGTATCAGCCTGCCCGTGCGACAGCGACGTGTCTACGGTCATCCCTCTACCAAACGAAGGAATTGGATCGACGACAACATCATGGACGGCTGCCTATATGAAGAACTGGCGGAATTCTGGCGCCTTTAGTGGGCGTGTGAACAGCACTACGATGCAGTTCACTAATCAATTCTGCTTTGTCCTCCAGTTTACGGCATGGATTCATTTCACCGCCGTAGCGATATCTCCAGCGATAAGCGACACCAGAGGGCTGTCCTGCCATCTCAACGATATGAAAGTATCAGCCTGCCCGTGCGACAGCGACGTGTCTAAGGTCATCCCTCTACCAAACGAAGGAATTGGATCGACGACAACATCATGGACGGCTGCCTATATGAAGAGCTGACGGAATCCCGGCGCCTTTAGTGGGCGTGTGAACAGCACTATGATGCAGTTCACTAATCCATTCTGCTTTGTCGTCCAGGTTAATTCGGTTACATCTCTGTATGCTAAAAAGTCGAATAACGTTTGTTTGTTGCTGTTCGCACGCCCGGGAGTTTTGTTTTCTGTTTTTCATGAGCGCTTTGACGTTGTAACTCAATTGCTTATGTTGTCCGGTGATGTTGAGCTCAATGCCGGACCTAACACTAGAGCCCAAGTGCAAAGTCCTCTTACTGATTCACAGACTAAGAAGTTTAATGATATGTTCATGATGTTAGAAGCTGTAAACACGCGTACCGAAGAAATGGAGAGGGACCAGACAGATCTAATCAAATCTGTTGATAAGCTTAAAAAACACAGGCGAGTTTTCAAGAAAACCTTACTGTTTTAGACAAACGATTAACTGAAGTAGAGCGCAAAACGGTCGCGATTGAGGAAGTCCAGGAAGAGATACAGCGTTTTCGCCAATTGATTAGCCATATTAGCAGCGAAAACGATCAACTGCGTGCTCGGCAAGGTCAGCTCGAGGATATGCAGCGGCGAGACAACCTCTTATTCTATGGGCTGCCTGATGCCCAGTCAGAGTCCTGGGCCCAGACAGAAGAAAATCTGATGAATGTGTTCTCATCCAGATTACAAATAGCACCCTCTGAAATACTAATCGAACGAGCACACAGTCTTGGCGGTTATCATCCCAATAAGTGCCGGCCAATCATTGCCAAATTTTCTTCCTTCAAGCTCAAGCAGCAAATACTTCTGAGTAGTTCGAAGCTGAAGGAAGTAAATGTTGCCGTTAGTGAAGACTATTCACCAGCTACTCGCTTTGCCAGAAAGAAACTGGCTGAATTTGGCAAAACTCAATCCTCAAGATTTAAGCTTCGCTTTAACAAACTGTACCTAAATAGAAAGTGCTTCATCTACAACCTTTCAGATGACTGCATGCGTGAAATCTCCGAATCCTTTAAGTCATCAGTCAAAACTTCACATTTTTCACATGAGTCGCCACATGCATCTGTGTACAACACCGAATAGCGCTACGCGAGGGGAAGTGGATCAAAGCTACCAGTCGCAAACCAACTTTCGTTTCTTTTCGCAAATATTCGAAGCCTAATTCCAAAACGTGACGATCTCTGCTCTGTTATCGATGCTTCTAAGGCCGACATAATCTGCCTTACTGAAACCTGGTTGTCTGCGCAGGTTGATAACAGTTAATTAATTGATTGCAAAAAACACTACAACATTTCCGTTGTGACAGAGGTGTTCGGTGTGGAGGCGGTGTGCTTATCGCGGTTTCAGATACGATTTCGTCTTTTCCAATTCATTTTAGTAGTGCTTCGGAACTTGTTTTGGTTGAAATAAAAACGTGTTCCAAGAAGTTGATATTGGGCGCTTGTTATCGACCACCATCCTGTTCATCCACTTTTGTTGACGGGCTTCATGATGTCATTTCCACGCTAATTAACAGTACGGTATCCGAATAGTCCGCTCATTTTACTAGGCGACTTCCATTTCTCGAATATAGTTTGGTCAAACGTGCATTCCACTTGTCATCCTTTCTCCGGAGTGGGAGACGCGTTTTTGAATTTGTGCAACGATTTTAACTTGTCCCAGCTAATAACACAGACAACAAGAATTACGTCTACCACATCTAACATCTTAGATTTAATGCTCACCACTGCGCCTGATCTTTTCCATTCCATATCCTACTTGCAGGGGCTAAGCGACCACTTGCTGCTTCATTTTCTTTCACTTGCACAGTACCTCACAGTAGGAACCACAAAAAAATATATCCGGGACTATAAGCATGCAGATTTTGATGCTAATAATCATGATCTCTCAGCTTTTTTAAGTGATTACATGCACAACTTTTATGATCGCTCTGTTAATACTAACTGGACTTTATTCAAAGAAAATGTTATATCACTCATAGAAAAATATGTGCCACGCATAGTCATCACATCTAACCTGCAATCACCATGGTTCAGTCAATCGCTTAAACGACTACGCAATAAGAAAAAACGCATTTTCAGCTCTGCAAAGGTAACTGGCACTCAAGACTGTGGAGTGATTATCAGGCCGTAGCTACGGAATACAAACAAGCCCTAAAAGATGCTAAGGATTCATTTTTCAATACTACATTACCATCTCTTTTAATTACCAACCCTATGCAATTTCGGAATGTCGTGAACAAAAGAGACAATTTCCCAATCACCCTTAAAGATACAAACAATCGCATAATCAAACTTGACGAATCCGCAAATGTTCTAATCTCTGTATTTGTTTCTGCTTTTTCACAAAATGTGTGTTTCATAACTCCCACATATGCTAGTTTGAATTTCTTAACAATGGACACCATTGTCTTTGATGCTGCCGGCATAGTAAAAATCATAAAAAATCTAAAAGTTTCATCATCATGTGGTGTTGATGGCATCAATTCAAACTTTTTAATTAGCACTAAAGTGTACAACGCCATCATTCTCACTAATATATTTCAGCAATCGCTTCATACCGGTTGCATTCCGGAACACTGGAAGGTAGGGAAGGCGCTTCCCTTGCACAAGCCTGGGGATAGGTATTCTCCATATAATTATCGACCAATCTCACTCATATGTATTTCATGTAAAGTTATGGAACATGTTATTTGCTCTCATCTCGCATCTTTCCTACAGTCAAACTCATTTTTTACAGATCACCAGCATGGATTTCGCAAGTCATTTTCATGTGAAACACAACTTTTGACATTCACACATGACCTAAATTCCATTCTTGACAGGGGTTTCATTGTCGACTGCATATACCTAGACTTCTCAAAAGCGTTCGACAAGGTTTCTCATCAACTGCTTCTCAGCAAACTCAGCAAACTTAACATTGATCCGAACGTTCTTCAATGGCTTCACTCTTTTCTCACTGATCGTTCCCAATTTGTCACTGTGAATAACACCTCATTCATCACTTCTGCAGTTGAATCGGGCGTGCCTCAAGGCTCTGTGCTGGGACCTTTGCTTTTCCTCATGTACATAAACGACTTACCTGATAATCTATGTTCATCAATAAACCTGTTCGCTGACGACTGTGTTATATACCGTGTTATTGACAGCGACTCTGACGTCTATATCTTCAATCAGATGTAAACCGTGTTTGTGACTGGACTAACACGTAGAACATGGAGTTAAACACTAACAAATGCAAGCACATGCACGTTTCACGTCGCGATACAACAGTGCCCTCTTATCATCTTAATGATACTAACCTAGAAACTGTCTCATGTTATAAATATTTAGGCGTACTCATCACTTCTGATCTTTCCTGGAAGATGCATGTAACACATGTAACCAATAATGCTAATCGCACGCTGGGCTTTATACGCCGTAATTTTCATCCTTCTTCCATTCCAGTAAAATTACTTCGGTAATAATCATTAGTACGTTCCAAAATGGAATATGCTGCATCTGTGTGGGACCCCAGCCAAGAAACACTCATTCATCAGCTTGAATCCATCCAGAGTCGGACTGCTCGTTTCATTCTTTCCAACTATCATCGCACCTCCAGCGTCACTTCCATGAAAACAACTTTATCATTACCTCTGCTCTCACAACGTAGAGAAATATCTCGCCTCTGCCTGTTTCACAAGATGTATTACCACAATTCAGTCCTTAAGAATAAATTGATAACCGCTTCTTCTTACGTATCCGCTCGCATCGACAATCGTCAAAAGGTTGGCATTCCCACATGCCAGACCAACCATTTTTACAATTCATTCATACCCCGTACGTCAGCAAGTTGGAATCACCTTCCCCGATCTGCAGTCGAGATGTCTAAAACCTCTATGTTTAAAGCTGCTATAACTAACCTGTCGCCATAATTTTTAGGAATATAGTATTTTCATTTTTCAGTAGACCTGTTAAGCTTTGTACTTCTTTAATACCTTTTTTGGGGTTTATAATGTGCATTATTCTTATTAGTTTCCTCCACTGACCCATGTAACCACCGATTTTCTGCTTTTTCATTATGTTGTGTAACCCACTCCCCTCTGTAATGCCCTCAGGCCCTGAGGGTATCGAAATAAAAAAAATAAATAAATAAAGAAATAAATGTATGCGAACCCCGGATTGGCAGCTCCAACAATTTTCGCACTTACAATGCTGGCGTAGTTCTTGCCTGCAATGCCTACTTCAAAGAGTCAGTGTGAGAACTTAAAAAAAATAATGTTTTCCAGGCAAAAAAAGTTGTGAATACCGTTATTAAATATTTATTTTACGATAAAGAATGGCTGAATGGTAACTGACATTGGAAGGAGCAGGCGATGTGCTGCCCGCCTGTCACTACTGTACTGCAGTGAAGCAGAATTTTGTTTTATGCAGGCACACGTTTTAGTTGACCACGAGACCACTTTTTATTTAAGGAGCTTGCTCCTTCTGCTTGCTGCTTATCCTCTGTCGGCAGCGTGTACACCAGTGTTGCCTGTGTACATTTTGTGGTCGTGCTCAAGATCGCCTCTCCGATGATTCCAACAATGTTTACTAAAAGGCGTGCTGCCCCCCAAAATACTAAAGTCCCTAAAAAAAACTAGAGATACGCCAACCTCGCCCCTCGCCTCTGCTTCCTCTCTCAGCAGCTGCAGCAGCGCCCCTACAGCGTACAGTAAAAAACTACAGACACAGGCATACTCTTTCCGGGAGCACAGGGAGGTAAGCTAGTGCAGCACCGCCTCCTCGTCAATGTCATCGTGGAAGCAAAAAAAAAAACATGCAACCAAGGACAGACTAGATGGTGCTGGCACTACCAAGGCTACCAGACACGGGGGAGAAGAGAAGCCTGCACGCAGACACGGATGGCACGACTTAAGGTATTTCTAGCGAGAATAAAAGGTGTCAGTTTTCGATGGCCCATGCCCTCCCCTCCTTGAAGTGGATTTGAAAGAAGGCAAAGACTGCTGCGCCGCGTGGCGCACGAGCCATTCCCACACAGAAACGGCTGCTGCGCCGCACGGAAGTGACGTGTGCATTTTCCGGTTAGGCGCTTTGTTTGAATAGTCGGGAGTGTCTAGCGGTACGTCTAGACATAACGATAAAAGCCGTTAAAATTACGTCCATAAAAAAAGGTGAACAAAAATGTTATTTAGGTTTAGCGTGACAACAATACAAAACCGGCTTGTTTGTCATATCAAGCCAATCGGCAGCTGTGGCGTAGTTGGTTAAAGCGACACATGAACTGGTAAGGTCGGTGGTTCAAGTCCCATTGCAGTTATCAATACTTCTTTTTTTTTGTTCACGCATGTATTGTTTCAACATTTGCGCCTCCTCATTAGCCCGACTTGCAGCTGCTGGTGGTGGTGGTCCCGTCCACAAGCCCTTTAATATTGGACCTTCGATAACTTTTGCAGGATTGACTATATTTATTATGATAACGTGTTTTGCGAATTAGTGCTCTTAATCGGCGAGATGCAAAAAACACAAAAAAATCGAATGCAGCTGGCTGCATTGGTTTCTTGCGCACAGGAATGTGGATTTCCACGGTTTATTAAAGTTTTGATGACAGAAAGGTGCACTGCAACGTAGTCTCGGGCAACTTTTTTTATGTCGCTCAGTGTACCATCACCTAACGAGGTAACCGGCAGGCCGCTTTCTTTAAAAATACTGACGTGTCACCGCAATGTTCTAGGCAATCAGCACTTGTTAAACAATGCCCAAAGGCAAGTGCCGACGGCGTTAGCCCATCTAACTACAAAACAGCTTGTCTGCCTTGCTCAATAACACGCGCGGCCTCCGACAGCACGGGAGCATTCACGTAGCAACGGAGGAGAACGGCCGCACGTGTTCGCACTTGACAAAACAGACAGCAATGCAGTAGCTCTGGCCTTTGGAGATCACAGGCTTCGTAAGAACATTACAATAAAGTTGTTTCCATTCATCGTATGAACACTTCGCCGACGCACTGGGATTTCATGCGTGTGCGTTTGGTCAGTCACACGTGAACCCTGCGAAAGCATTTATTTCATCGTCTACCTGGTCCTTCGCGACAAGCAAAACTCGGCAGCAAGAACACTTTCTCTTTTGACAACACCACGCTTGGTATTGCAATCTAGAAAATGCAGAACGTCCAACGACTGTAATCCGCACATCATACTGAGAAACTTTATGGCGCACACACTCAGATGAAGCTGCGGCGCGGTGGATGGCCCCGCTAGCTCCAACCACCAGGTTCAACTAAGCATCTAGCGATCACATGAAGCATCGACGACACTCCAGTCTTCCTTGGGAGTGGCCAAGGCCATGGCCACGATTTCATCGGAGTTTTCACCATCAACACATCGCAGGCGGCTACCATCTCGCTGTGTTTACCTTTCGCAGCCGCAGTGCCCATGGCGCCCCCTGTATTCAAAATACTTGTAATATGTATTTAAATAACAAACCTAAGCTCATTGACTCGCTAAACACATGTTTAGTAAAAGTTTTGTAGGTTTAACGCATTACGCACGAATAACCTACACGTTTAACTAGCTTTAGGTAATATTTTTTTAATTGACGTCGCTTCTGTGCGGCGCAGGAGCCATTCCTGTGTGGGGATGGCTGCTGCGCCGCGCGGCGCACAAGACGCTGCCTTGAAAGAAAGAGAAGTGAAAAGAAAAGTGTGTCGTGGTAACCAATCGCGAAGGCATCCCTTTCGAAACCAATTATTCCTATTTTCCCTCATACAGCATACATTACGGTGGCGCGATTTCGCACACTTAAAATCAGGCAAAATTTATCTGACCCTGCACTGACAGCTTCTCCAGAGTACAAACATTTGTTATTTCCCTGGCGCAGTGAACTGACTAATTCAAGGATGATGGAAGTAGTCATCACGAAATTTCGTTGCCGGGTTACCTCCCTCAATTTTTACTTGCATAGATCAGGCATATTGAATTCCCCTATGTGCATTTACTGTAATCAAGAGGAAACGATCAGTCATTTTTTATTACATTGTCGCCGTTTCGATTTATTCAGGCAAAGCATACTAACACCACCTCTTCAAAGACTGGGCTTGCAACTATCACAACCTGATCTTCTTTCATTTGGGGCCTCTACACTGGGTTTCAGCCACAGGGATGTTTTATTCGCCGTTCAAGAATACATCACTGCGAATAAACGATTCTCTTGCTAAATTGCTGTCTCACTATTTTTCTTCTTTTTTTTCTGCAAACTTGATACCAGTATTTCAAATCAAAATTAAGTTACAAAAAAAGGGCAAATTCACCTTATAATCGGCCAATCCCCTTCTTTGGGTACGAGCCATTTGCACAAGGAAAACAACAACAACAACAACAATCTCGGAGGAAGTCAGCTCAACAACGCTACACGGATGAGTAGGGGGGAACAGAATTGTGAGGGAGGAAAAAAGGAAGATGTCAGTGGTGTTTGGCTTAGTCGTACACGAACATGTGCCACCTTCCAAAGCATAGGTTTTTCAGTGAATATAACAATGCTCACTAGATGGCGCGTCATCGCTCATGGCGGCGCACACCGCTTTGGCACGTCCGCATTCTGTCTCTTTGTCAGGAGCTCAAGCAGTGAGCACACTTGGTGGTCGCTCGGCCGCCTGTACAACCCACAAGCCAAGGCAGGAGCGCAGTGGGCTCCCAACGCCGCTGAAGCTCGGGCTCGTCGCTAAGGCCCTGGGGTGACAGCGTGAGAGGCCATTGTGAAGAGGGCTCGCTCGCTTAAAAACCCCGAGCTGCGGGTTGTGTATATAAAATGAAGTTTGTCAAAATGTATATAGTTCATTCAATTATAAATAAATAAACATTGTGTAAGTAATGGACATATAATGACAATGTCAATCTATATATGATAGCAGGTGTGTACGGAGAACTCGCGGGATATCTGATCATAACCGAGCAAGCTCTTCTAACATCATTCACTTCATGGTTGTGGCTGTGATTATTTTTTTACGTTTTTACTCGAATATTGCGCGCACCTTTTTTTATAGTAAAGTGGGCCCATAAACGACATGCATGTAAAAATCGAGTACAAAAGAAAGAAAAACGGTTATTTTACTGCCATCGGCATTTAAAAAATGGCCACCTTTTATGTTCTGTGGCAATTTTGGCCATTGTGTCTTCCATGTGTGGCACTTCGTATGTGCGCTGAGGGCTTGTGTGTTCACATCGACAGCATGGAAGTACAGACTCTGAAGACTCGACGAGTGTACCACGATGCAGCTTAAAACAGAAATCATCATGTGTGCAGAGGTAGATAGAAATCGGGCTGCATTGTGGTCGTTCGGAGTTTCTGAAATATGCGTGAGACTGGCGGAAACAAGCAGCAGGTTGTTGACAGCAAATTTTCAAGAAAAGACTTTAGTGGACCACAGCCGGGCCGGTTTCCGAAAATTGAAAAGCTGCTCACTGAGTATGTGCTTGAGTAGTGAGCGACACAGCGGCCTGTGAAGGCAGATCTGCTCCAGGTCTGGGCTATGCAGTTAGCCTTAGAAAAAGGGCTAACGTGAGTGGGTTCAAAGCGAGCAGGTGCTGGCGGACAAACTGTATGAAGAGGAAAGGCTTTGCTCTACGAAGGCGCACCGGCATATGCCAGAAGTTGCCGGATGAGTATGCAGAAAAGCTTCTCAGTTTTCAGAGCTTCGTCGTAAACTTGCGCCAGAGCAAGGGCAACCAGCTTGGGCAAATCAGGAATGCCGATCAGACACCTTTTTACTTTGACATGCCTGGCACCACAACCGTCAAGAAGCAGGCAAGTAATTGCGTGTGCTGACATCCAACCATGAGAAAACAAGAGTGACGGCAATGCTCTGTTACACGTCAGACGGGCTCAAGCTTTTTCCGCACCTGATATTCAAACGGAAGATGCTCCTAGAAAGAGTCGTCTTCTTAAGTGGTGTGATCGTGTGAGCCAACGAAAATGGTTGAATCACAATGGACCTGGTCGCGGATAGGATCAATTACGTGTGGCGAAGGCAGCACAGCACCGGTTTGGCCTGCGAGTGATCCTCGTCCTCAACGCGTTCAGGTGCCATCTGGACCAAAGGATCAAGGACAAGCTCGCCGTGTGACATACAGATCTTGTCATCATACCTGGCGGCATGACATCACAACATCAACTGCTTAATGTCTGCCTGAACAAGCCGGTGAAGGACAAGATTTGGGCACTGTGCACCAACTGGCTGATCAATGCACGACATGATTTCACGCCAAGCAACGGAATGAAGCGTGCCTCTCTGCAATACTTCTCTGCGTTGCTGAAGGACGCGTGGTGTGTGGTACTATCAGCCATAGTCATCAAGGCATTTAGGAAATGCGATGGTACCAAGGATGAGATGCTTTATGGTGTTGACAGCGAGGAGGACGTACCATTACGCGACTTGTATTGCTGCCTTAGTTGTGACAGTTGTAGCGGCAGGGCCGGCTGCTTGATTTTGTGTTTTATTCTTAGCAACCTTAGGGCTTTAAAACCCAAACTCTTGTTCATCTGAATGTGCGAAGGCTGACTCCTAAGGACGTCTTTTTAACGCGATAGCGATACAGCTCGTGTCGCAGAAATTCCGTCAGCGCCATGTGCACCGTTTGTTGTGAGCGAAAAATTGTCCATGAGCGAAAAATGGAGAAAGAAGCAAATATAATAAAGAATAAAATTTTCGGTTTCAACAAGGATCGAACCCGGGCCGTTCGCGTGGCAAGCATGTGTCTTACCACAAAGTCACTTGCAGCTACTTTGGGAAAAAAACACTACATAAATGCCATGAAGTGGAAGGAGTCTCAATGCATTTTTTTCGACAGGTGTCACGATGAAAACAAGCCCATTTGGTGTTTTGTTGGTGCATTTTTGAAGCCATTAAACTTCGTCAAAAAAGGCCGGGATACTGCAGCCATCACTGCTAAAAACACACAGGATTTTCCTAACTCTAAAAATGGACAACTATGTCTATCTAGCGGGAAACATATTATGCCTTTTTGGAGGCGTTGATCAAGCAAACAGCAAAAGTTAGATCAATTTCCAAATATTAGATCAAACGTTAGATCAAACATTAGATCAACGTTAGATCAATCAAAGTCCTGTAACCTGGCAATATGTGAGCAGCTGGTTTAGCTGGGTTTGAACATGATTTCCAAATGAGTATGCAAAAGCGGGTTCCAATAAATCCACAAAAAGCACCTGTGTCTTATTCTCCAGAAAGAAAGGCATTCATTGTGAACCTGACATTGAACTGCATGGTCACCATCTAGCTGAAAACACTGAACATACATTTCTAGCCCTAGTCTTGGACACCAGGCTATTCTTCTAACACAGATCAAGTATTTAAAAAAACAGGTGCTTAAAAACAATGAATATTCTCAGTCTTATTAGGCTTTACCTGGGGTGCTGGCAGGAAGTGTTTGATAAACTTGTATGGGAACCTCATACAGACGTGCCTTGATTACAGGTCGATAGCTTATCAGTCTGCGACACCATTCACTTTAAAAATGCTTGACCCTGCCCACCACCAGAGTATTCGTCTTTCTATCGGTGTTTTTCGCATTAGCTCTGTAGAAAGCCTGTATATTGACTCAAATGTGTGGTTGCTGCACTTCCAGAGATCCTACCAATCTTTTGTATACTTCCTCAAGGGGAATACGAACAACGACGATCTTGTATGCTCCACTATTAATGATTTGTCTAATTCTGTTTTGTTTGACGACCGCCCTGCGAAGTGTCAGTCCTACGGCCTTCGTGTGAGTCGTCTAGCCGAAGAAATGGGTGTGCCACTTTTTGAACACCATTTGGATGCTCCCACTGAATATGTCCCACCTTGGCAGTGGCAATTCATAGACTGTGATATATCTTTTGTAGAAGTTACCAAGGAAGTGCCTATTGCACATATCTGTACACACTTTCTAGAACTTCACCGAAAATACTCATGCGCAAAATTCTACACTGATGCCTCCAAAACTTATGCCTTTAATACTCATGCTTCGGTCTTGTACGCAGCGATAGGTCCATCTTTTTCAGATGCCGGTGCTCTGCATCCGAACACCTGCATTTTCACAGCAGAAGCTTATGCTATACTTTCAGCCATTGAACACACTACCAACTAAAATGGCAAATTGCAATAACATACACAAATTCCCTGAACATGAGGAAAGCCCTCAAAACACAAAGAAACCCTATTCTTGTCTCAATGTACTCACTCTTGTGCACAGTCTCTGTACTCTAAAAACATGTTGTGTGTTCAAGTGCCGGGGCACCATGAGATACAAGGAAATGTTTTCGTGGAGCAGCTAGCTGCATTCATCTATGAAACCTATGCCAATACATCAATATTTATCCCTGTGCTCGACCTAAAAGCTCTCCTTAAAAGCTGAGGGCTCATTGGCTGAGTGTGTGGGATATGCACACACAAAATAAACTGCACACTAAGAGACGGCCACTTGGTCTTTCTTCGCTGGTATCAAAACCTCGTTGCACAGAAGTTACACTGACTAGGCTAAGAATTGGACACAGTACACACTCATATCTTTGTCTGGTGGCAATCCTCCTTTGCGTGACAGGTGTGGAAAAGTGCTAACCGTGCAGCACATTGCAATGAATTAGATGCACTACGAAGTCAACACCTTTTATTGCCCTGCTGACAACAGATGCCCTTGAAACCATCAATGTTCGTCAATATGGAACCACTTTTTATCCAAAAATAGTTGTGGGCATTTTTAGCAGATGTGGATACCTTTGTGTCATATACCCAGGCGCTCCGTAGCACGACCTTTGAAGAAAGGTCGCTGCTGTGGTGGCAACATCCCCACCATGGTTTCATTACCGCAACATTTTGCCATTTCTCTCGCTACACATATTTCACGAGTCAAGATTTTAATACTTCTTTATTTTACCCGCGTGATATTGAACGATTTAAAGGCCCTTATATTGTCACCTACCGTAAGCGTTCTTCGTTTCACTTGTTTCATGACCTAGTGCTCTTTGGACATCAAACAGCCCTTGTGCCATAAAGCCCCACATATCATCTTCATGCCTGTCACTCAAATCTGTCCAAGTATGTTTGCTCACCGTCCGCGTGTTTCTGGATGCATGAGGGGCTCTTAGCTGCCATGGAACACGAGAAAGTTTCACCTGCAATTACTCACCTGTATGGGTGGAGAGAAAGCAAGAGTACAGAATTACCGCTAATGTTTAAATAAAATTAGTAACTATATACAAAGGCCTGTAGTGTTACTTCAGCCTTGAGGAGTGATAAATAAAAACATGCACCAATTCTATTTTCCTGCAGCTTCTTAAGCAGACCAGTTCGAATACTTAGCCTTACAAATTACTGCTTAGCGGACCTGATGTACTGCTTTCACACATCTTCCAGTGATACAAATATCTGCTCATACAAATATATTTCGTGACCCCACAAAATTTGCATCATCTAGAATTTACTATCCATATGTGGTGGGATAAAAATAAGGAAACAAGTACTGAGTGCATTGACTTGGCTCCGTCGAAACACGTATCCTATAGACCAGAGCACGCCAATCTCACAACTAGATGCCTAGGCTCTTAGCGGGATACTCTCGCCCCTAGAATCTATTTTCTTCGGAACTGTCAAGGCGTGTATTTATTTATACATGGCAAGGGGCAGCATGAAATTGCAAAATTGCACATGTTGATGCCGGTTCTGCTTACAAGAAGTTGTCTGGGCACCACACTGTACTCATTCGATGTGAAAAGAACCAATGCAAGAGGAAGAGAACACTCAGCACTGTCTGTGTAGACCACAACACAACATTCTAAAATTGGTGGTTCAATGTTTTCAGCTCGCAAAGATTTTTATTTGCAAGGAAAAACGCCAACCTTCACGGCCAGTGTCCGATAGCAATGAACAGGAAAAATTACGACTCCATGAAAGTCCACGAGTAAGTACACATTAAAGGCCCCGCCGTGGTGGTCCCCAGGTCATGGGATTGAATTTCGGCTGCAGCGGCTGCTTTTCCGATGGAAGCGAAAATGCTGTAGGCCTGTGTGCTTAGATTTGGGCACACGTTAAAGAATCGCAAGTGATCAAAATTTCCAGAGTCCTCCACTATGGCGTCTCTCATAATCATATAGTGGTTTTGGGATGTTAAACCCCACATATCAATCAATAAAGTACACATTACTGCGTCTGTTCAAGGGAGTCGTCTAAAATTTAATTTTACAGCAGTATTATTTTGCGTGGCACGCAGATATGTAGCGAGCACTTCCTGGACAACAAGTTTCTGAACTGAACTCCGTGCCTATGCCGCAAAGTGTATAATAATCATTACGTGATACACATTCTTGTGCAGAGTTCTCACAGGACTGCATGCGCAACCTGTAGTATCTGACACTTTTTAATAATGCGCATACTTATGTTTTGAAATACCGGCCTGTACTGATAGAAAGTTTTGAAGATAAGCTGGTGCATTGCACGATGGTAGCACTTTCATTTGACGTTGGAAGATGAGAAAAAAATGATATGTAAGTGATTGTGTACATGGCAGAAGCGTGATCTGGTGAACTAGTGCTATCGCATTACCTGGTATCATTACGCTATTCATACATCATTGCAAAGATATTTGTGGGAAATCTGTAAAGGTAGACAGTAATATGACGAGACTATTCCTTGTGTAATATGCGTTGATGTTTTTGTAGCTCTGAACTTCAAAAACCAGGAAACCATTGTAACTTTCATGTTTTTTTTTCTTTATTCATACTTTGTGAGACAGATTGCTGTAAATTTCATAGTTTATTTCACATTCTTCATTAATAGATAATGGAATAATCATTTTGTTGTGCACTGCTTTGTGAATACAGTAGACTCCCTTTAAGACAGACTCTAAGGAACCACGATCGTTTGTTTGTCTTATCAATGCGCCCCGGAAAACCAAATGTGAAAGGGCCAAGTACACCCAAATATGTAGCTTGAAAAACACTGAATGAAGTACATTTATTATGGGGAGGAAAGGAACAAGAAAAAGTAGTTATTTGGCTCAGCTTAATAAAAACTATGCTTTCGAGTAGACTATGTAGACTAATCTAACTAGTAATTGATTTCGCGAGTTCATAATATGCTCATGAACAAATTTTTACCTCATTTCACCAATAAAACTGTAGCATGACCTTATTTCTTTCACCAATAAAACTGTAGCATGACCATATTTTGGCAATTAGAAAAGAAAGGTAAAAAGGCAGAGAAAAGCACAGTTTTCTTTGAAAGAGAGGAAAGTTTGTTCTGGCTGTTCACTTTCTGAGAACCATCACTTCGCCATCACTTTTTCGATGCGCCTCCATTGCATACTGCTGCCTTGACAAAGCCAATGTAAGCCAAGTTGCTTATGGAAGTGTGCACGCTTTTCTTTGAGGTTCGGTTATTTGCTTTTTCTCAGCCCGCAGTAACTTTTCCTTAACGACATGCACATGAAGATCTACATTTACGCTACTCACAGTCGCAAGCCTTGAGCACACAAGAAAAACACGACGCAACTATGTTTAGTATGCGCAATGACCTTCCTTTGTCTTGCACTTTCACAATGAAAATGCCGCATCGCAAGTTGCCGTATTTAAGTGGAAACTGATACGACGTGCACAGGCCCTATGCAAAGCAACGCAAACTGGCCACAACATGTACCCAAACTCCATTCTGTGACGGCGGTAGCAATGCATCTGACTCCTCTGATGCGAGTGCTAGTGCCACATATGTGGTTTTCGTTTTATGTGATTGCAATGTACAGACAATCGTTGTTCCTAATTTCACTTTCATTTGACTTTTTCTTTTTTTACCCTGCTTCCCTTGTATTTTCCTCTCTTGCCAAGTTCTTGTAATCTTCTGTTCTCTAGTGGACTCCTGCTGGGGAACTCTGGAATGCGAGGAGAATATAAAAGGACAAACACCTTTTGTTGCTTTTTTGCGGATAAAGCCAGCCCTTTCTCAACCTACAAGCTTGGGGTGAAGGAGATACTGACTTTATGCAATGACCTTTTTTTTCATCTCACTTTCTCTTACCACGTCGCAATTTTCTTTCTATGTGCCTTTCTGTCTTAGCGGAAGAAAGTTTTTTCTTCTTTTTTTCGTTTTGTTTTCTCTCTCGTACACACTAGAGGCTACCATTGGTCTTGCGACCAAGTCGCTAAGAGGCTGTTAGTAACTGGTCGCAAGTGAGCAAATTGGTTGTACTGCAACGGCTCTGGCTCGGTCGCTTGCTACTGCTACTGTAGTACTACTGTAGTGCCAAGTCCAATGCTCCCATCAAGACTATAATGTTCATTGCGCAGAAAGCTCGCTGTTGTTGGTCACTGCAAGAGTTCATTTTAACAGAAGAGCCCTGTTGCCCGATTCCTCTTAAGCAGATTTTTTCCCATTGAGTGTGTTAAAGAAAGGACGAGCCGCCGTGCCCATAGCGATTGATTGATTTGTGGGGTTTAACGTCCCAAAGTGCCCATAGCGAAGCCCACCCGATGACCTCTTCTTTATTCCGAATGCCGGTCTAATCCTGATGATGATACTGCCCTCTTCCTTGTATACATAAAATATTTAACATTCTCCGGGCCCCCATAAAGACGCATGACGACGAAAAACACTAAATACACACCACATTCTTAGTACACAATACTAGTCAGTAGTTGTACGAATTCCAAGTCAGTTCACATAGGACAATACAAGATTTCTCCTGTGCTGGCTCTTCCAGCGGTCTTTCCAATGCTTGTTCCAAATGCGCACTTTCAAATGTGTTACCCATGGGGGACTTTCGATGAGCACATTTAGTTCACAAGAACAACGATAATGCAGTCTCTTCCACGAATTTTGTCTGTAGCTCGCTTTGGACAGTTTTCTTGATTTTCTTGTCTTGCTTTCGTTTACCTCAAAGGCATCAGCGGTTTCTTTATGTCTTGGTGACGCAAGAGCTGTGACGCTCTTGCGGCATTCTTCGCTGAAATAAGATGGGTCATCCGTATTGCCCTCAGCCTTCACGTTTGTAGCTTCCTAGAAGAGGAGAACCTAAATGCAATACAAGGGAGTTGCATCTGTATCCACGGCGTATTCCTTCTGTTTTCACTCGCTTTAAGAAGTGCTCTTGTCTTGCTTCCGCCAAGCACTAATAAGCATATTAGTGGTGACAATATTTTGTCTGGAGTTGTCGTCTTCGGCGTGCATCCACCTTTAAGTCCTGGCGGTTTATCTTTGCGATCTTCAAAAGCTTCCCAGTTTCCTATCGAAGAAATGTCATCCATCATGATCAGCTGAGTTGTTCCAGATATTCTGTCATTATTTTCATGGTACAGTCCGTTGACGTGAATTCTAAAGTAGAAGGGTGTCTTCAGACTTTGAGGTTGTTTTTTGGTGTTGGGTTCTTGGTTTGCCTTTTCTGTCGTGGGAACCCTGGTTTTATGCTGCTGTTATGTTTCTCTTTTTGTCCTGAGGCCGACTCATCTAGTTTCTGTGCGACAAGATTGCTATTCAACACGTATAGGCTAGATGGTGGTGACGTAGACGGAGAGAGTATTTTCCTTTCTGCTTCTGCTTTCATCTGTTGTTTTATCGATTCCACATGACTTCGCCGAGTTTTTTGTGCATCTTCAATCATATACTCCGCTCTCACCCTCGCTAAAATAATCTAATGTTCATAAACTTCGGCTTCTTCCATTTCCGCTTCCATGTGATCGATGTCACCTTATCCTTATCGATTCCTCTGAGAAGCTCGCACTGTTCATTAAAAATTCGGTGAAACTTCTTCAACTCATATATTGATGGGTGCTCCATCTGCCAAAGGTGTTCGATATCAGCGATGACCTACGTGACGGCCTTGCGTGCTTGACTCCGCCTTTCGTAGAGGGCCTCTATGATGGGGTCCAGTGTCGGAAACATGAGAAGTCACTGGCTGGCTGTATCATGAGGCGAAGTCAGAGTCAAAGAGCAGCCGTCACAGCAGGTTCGCACAACGAATATCCGTAAGTTGTCGGGCCGCCGTTCTTCATAATCTTGCGAATATCTAGCCGTTGTCATGAAGGGTGAGTCAGAATGGAGCCGATGTAGACGTGAGGGCACCCGTCTCGCGAGCCTCCAGACGATGGCTGCACTCACGTTGATGCACCTGCAAGATGTACGTTGTCGACTTTCATGGACTGTCTTGCCTTGCGATTATCGGGCCATCATGGGGAAGGGCGAGCCAGGACGGAGCTGAAGTAAGCGTGAGGGCTCCCGTCTCGCGAGCCTCCAGACGATTCCTGTACTCACGCCAGTCTATGGGTGCTCCTGGTGGTCTCAGTTGCAACCGGAGTCGCGCTTTCGGGTCTAGGCGGTGGTTAGGCCTCGCACAACAGTTTTACACATGGCGGCTTCACGAAATTCCTCAGTGCTACGACGGCGATCGAAATTCGTGAGGTCCGTTTTGTCTCACCTCTGAAGATCCTTTCTCCCGGGTTTCACGGCACAAAAATGTTGAAGAAAGGATGAGCTGCCATGGCCATAGCGAAGCCCACCCGATGACCTCTTCTTTATTCTGAATGCCGGTCTAGTCCTGATGATGATACTGCCCTCTTCCTTGTATACATGAAATATTTAACATCATTTGTGTCCCTATAATGATGCATGACAAAATATTTACCAGAGTCCATGGGAAACCAAACAAACATTTCCATGTTGTTCGTCTTAACAGAGTTCGTCTTAAAGGGAGTTCACTATGTTATGATAAAAAAAGTTTAGTAAATAGTTTTTAGTACTTTTTTGTGCCAATTTAAGAACATTTGGCTCTTCAGGTATACCACCAGAATAACACCTGAATCAGGTTCTGATTTCTTGGCAACCTGGTGCTTGCATGTATAAAGCTTAGCACTCATGTGCAGCAATATGGGAATTGTGTGAAATTTGTTTGGTTGGTACACTACAGTGACAGCAAGTATTAGTTTTAGCGTGACATAGTGATAGTCTCCTTTAATTACATGTGGACCAACCGTTCCTTTCTCTGGTAGTCGAGTTCCACGTAGCGTATGACACAATTTTCATTGCTTTTGTTTTCTTTCGGCGGTTTTGCAGGTTCCTTGTCCTTTGCTTCTCTGGACCAGCCTTCTTCATTGATGCCAGTACAACGTCGACTGCATTCCTGCTGGGAGTGCACCTATGTGACACATAATAAGTCGCATATGACAAGACACCTTCGGATACACATAGGCAAACGCCCCTTTCAGTGTCAAATGTGCACTGCTTCATTTTCCTAGGACTTCAAGCTGGTGGTTCACATGCGCACTCACACTGAAAAACGTCTTCTTTCGTGTGTTCAGTGCAATGCATCGTCTTCGCGGACGGGTGCCCTCGATGCCCACATGCGCGTTCACACAGGAGGGCGCCCGTTTTCCTGTGTCAACCGCAACGCGACGTTTCCGCGGAAAGACACCCTCAAAAATCACATGCGCGTTCACACAGGAGGGCGCCCGTTTTCCTGTGTCAACCGCAACGCGACGTTTCCGTGGAAAGACACCCTCAAAGATCACATGCGCGTTCACACAGGAGGGCGCCCGTTTTCCTGTGTCAACTGCAACGCGTCGTTTTCTCGGAAAGACACCCTCAAAGATCACATGCACGTTCACACAGGAGGGCGCCCGTTTTCCTGTGTCAACCGCAACGCGACGTTTCCGCGGAAAGACACCCTCAAAGATCACATGCGCGTTCACACAGGAGGGCGCCCGTTTTCCTGTGTCAACTGCAACGCGTCGTTTTCTCGGAAAGACACCCTCAAAGATCACATGCGCGTTCACACAGGAGGGCGACCGTTTTCCTGTGTCAACTGCACCGCGACGTTTTCGCGGAAAGACACCCTCAAAGATCACATGCGCGTTCACACAGGAGGGCTCCCGTTTTCCTGTGTCAACTGCAACGCGACGTTTTCGCGGAAAGACACCCTCAAAGATCACATGCGCGTTCACACAGGAGGGCGCCCGTTTTCCTGTGTCAACTGCAACGCGTCGTTTTTGCGGAAAGACACCCTCAAAGATCACATGCGCGTTCACACAGGAGGGCGCCCGTTTTCCTGTGTCAAATGCAACGCGTCGTTTTCGCGGAAAGACACCCTCAAAGATCACATGCGCGTTCACACAGGAGGGCGCCCGTTTTCCTGTGTCAACCGCAACGCGACGTTTCCGCGGAAAGACACCCTCAAAGATCACATGCGCGTTCACACAGGAGGGCGCCCGTTTTCCTGTGTCAACTGCAACGCGTCGTTTTCTCGGAAAGACACCCTCAAAGATCACATGCGCGTTGACACAGGAGGGCGCCCGTTTTCCTGTGTCAACCGCAACGCGACGTTTCCGCGGAAAGACACCCTCAAAGATCACATGCGCGTTCACACAGGAGGGCGCCCGTTTTCCTGTGTCAAGTGCAACGCGTCGTTTTCTCGGAAAGACACCCTCAAAGATCACATGCGCGTTCACACAGGAGGGCGACCGTTTTCCTGTGTCAACTGCAACGCGACGTTTTCGCGGAAGGACACCCTCAAAGATCACATGCGCGTTCACACAGGAGGGCTCCCGTTTTCCTGTGTCAACTGCAACGCGACGTTTTCGCGGAAAGACACCCTCATAGATCACATGCGCGTTCACACAGGAGGGAGCCCGTTTTCCTGTGTCAACTGCAACGCGTCGTTTTTGCGGAAAGACACCCTCAAAGATCACATGCGCGTTCACACAGGAGGGCGCCCGTTTTCCTGTGTCATCCGCAACGCGACGTTTCCGCGGAAAGACACCCTCAAAGATCACGTGCACGTTCACACATGAGGGCGCCCGTTTTCCTGTGTGAACTGCAACGCGTCGTTTTTTCGGAAAGACACCCTCAAAGATCACATGCGCGTTCACACAGGAGGGCTCCCGTTTTTCTGTGTCAACTGCAACGCAACGTTTTCGCGGAAAGGCACCCTCAAAGATCACATGCGCGTTCACACAGGAGGGCTCCCGTTTTCCTGTGTGAACTGCAACGCGACGTTTTCGCGGAAATGCACCCTCAAAGATCACATGCGCGTTCATACAGGAGGGAGCCCGTTTTCCTGTGTCAACTGCAACGCGTCGTTTTTGCGGAAAGACACCCTCAAAGATCACATGCGCGTTCACACAGGAGGGCGCCCGTTTTCCTGTGTCAAGTGCAAAGCGTCGTTTTCTCGGAAAGACACCCTCAAAGATCACATGCGCGTTCACAAGGAGGGCGACCGTTTTCCTGTGTCAACTGCAACGCGACGTTTTCGCGGAAGGACACCCTCAAAGATCACATGCGCGTTCACACAGGAGGGCTCCCGTTTTCCTGTGTCAAATGCAACGCGACGTTCTCGCGGAAAGACACCCTCAAAGATCACATGCGCGTTCACACAGGAGGGCGCCCGTTTTCCTGTGTCAACTGCAACGCGTCGTTTTTGCGGAAAGACACCCTCAAAGATCACATGCGCGTTCACACAGGAGGGCGCCGGTTTTCCTGTGTCAACTGCAACGCGTCGTTTTCGCGGAAAGACACCCTCAAAGATCACATGCGCGTTCACACAGGAGGGCGCCCGTTTTCCTGTGTCAACTGCAACGCGACGTTTTCGCGGAAAGACACCCTCAAAGATCACATGCGCGTTCACACAGGAGGGCGACCGTTTTCCTGTGTCAACTGCACCGCGACGTTTTCGCGGAAAGACACCCTCAAAGATCACATGCGCGTTCACACAGGAGGGCTCCCGTTTTCCTGTGTCAACTGCAACGCGACGTTTTCGCGGAAAGACACCCTCAAAGATCACATGCGCGTTCACACAGGAGGGCGCCCGTTTTCCTGTGTCAACTGCAACGCGTCGTTTTTGCGGAAAGACACCCTCAAAGATCACATGCGCGTTCACACAGGAGGGCGCCCGTTTTCCTGTGTCAAATGCAACGCGTCGTTTTCGCGGAAAGACACCCTCAAAGATCACATGCGCGTTCACACAGGAGGGCGCCCGTTTTCCTGTGTCAACCGCAACGCGACGTTTCCGCGGAAAGACACCCTCAAAGATCACATGCGCGTTCACACAGGAGGGCGCCCGTTTTCCTGTGTCAACTGCAACGCGTCGTTTTCTCGGAAAGACACCCTCAAAGATCACATGCGCGTTGACACAGGAGGGCGCCCGTTTTCCTGTGTCAACCGCAACGCGACGTTTCCGCGGAAAGACACCCTCAAAGATCACATGCGCGTTCACACAGGAGGGCGCCCGTTTTACTGTGTCAAGTGCAACGCGTCGTTTTCTCGGAAAGACACCCTCAAAGATCACATGCGCGTTCACACAGGAGGGCGACCGTTTTCCTGTGTCAACTGCAACGCGACGTTTTCGCGGAAGGACACCCTCAAAGATCACATGCGCGTTCACACAGGAGGGCTCCCGTTTTCCTGTGTCAACTGCAACGCGACGTTTTCGCGGAAAGACACCCTCATAGATCACATGCGCGTTCACACAGGAGGGAGCCCGTTTTCCTGTGTCAACTGCAACGCGTCGTTTTTGCGGAAAGACACCCTCAAAGATCACATGCGCGTTCACACAGGAGGGCGCCCGTTTTCCTGTGTCATCCGCAACGCGACGTTTCCGCGGAAAGACACCCTCAAAGATCACGTGCACGTTCACACATGAGGGCGCCCGTTTTCCTGTGTGAACTGCAACGCGTCGTTTTTTCGGAAAGACACCCTCAAAGATCACATGCGCGTTCACACAGGAGGGCTCCCGTTTTTCTGTGTCAACTGCAACGCAACGTTTTCGCGGAAAGGCACCCTCAAAGATCACATGCGCGTTCACACAGGAGGGCTCCCGTTTTCCTGTGTGAACTGCAACGCGCAGTTTTCGCGGAAATGCACCCTCAAAGATCACATGCGCGTTCATACAGGAGGGAGCCCGTTTTCCTGTGTCAACTGCAACGCGTCGTTTTTGCGGAAAGACACCCTCAAAGATCACATGCGCGTTCACACAGGAGGGCGCCCGTTTTCCTGTGTCAAGTGCAAAGCGTCGTTTTCTCGGAAAGACACCCTCAAAGATCACATGCGCGTTCACAAGGAGGGCGACCGTTTTCCTGTGTCAACTGCAACGCGAAGTTTTCGCGGAAGGACACCCTCAAAGATCACATGCGCGTTCACACAGGAGGGCTCCCGTTTTCCTGTGTCAACTGCAACGCGACGTTCTCGCGGAAAGACACCCTCAAAGATCACATGCGCGTTCACACAGGAGGGCGCCCGTTTTCCTGTGTCAACTGCAACGCGTCGTTTTTGCGGAAAGACACCCTCAAAGATCACATGCGCGTTCACACAGGAGGGCGCCCGTTTTCCTGTGTCAACTGCAACGCGTCGTTTTCGCGGAAAGACACCCTCAAAGATCACATGCGCGTTCACACAGGAGGGCGCCCGTTTTCCTGTGTCAACTGCAACGCGACGTTTTCGCGGAAAGACACCCTCAAAGATCACATGCGCGTTCACACAGGAGGGCGCCCGTTTTCTTGTGTCAACTGCAACGCGACGTTTTCGCGGAAAGACACCCTCAAAGATCACATGCGCGTTCACACAGGAGGGCGCCCGTTTTCCTGTGTCAACTGCAACGCGTCGTTTTCGCGGAAAGACACCCTCAAAGATCACATGCGCGTTCACACAGGAGGGCGCCCGTTTTCCTGTGTCAACCGCAACGCGACGTTTCCGCGGAAAGACACCCTGAAAGATCACATGCGCGTTCACACAGGAGGGCGCCCGTTTTCCTTTGTCAACTGCAACGCGTCGTTTTCTCGGAAAGACACCCTCAAAGATCACATGCGCGTTCACACAGGAGGGCGCCCGTTTTCCTGTGTCAACCGCAACGCGACGTTTCCGCGGAAAGACACCCTCAAAGATCACATGCACGTTCACACAGAAGGGCGCCCGTTTTCCTGTGTGAACTGCAACGCGTCGTTTTTTCGGAAAGACACCCTCAAAGATCACATGCGCGTTCACACAGGAGGGCGACCGTTTTCCTGTGTCAACTGCAACGCAACGTTTTCGCGGAAAGGCACCCTCAAAGATCAAATGCGCGTTCACACAGGAGAGCTCCCGTTTTCCTGTGTCAACTGCAACGCGTCGTTTTTGCGGAAAGACACCCTCAAAGATCACATGCGCGTTCACACAGGAGGGCGCCCGTTTTCCTGTGTCAAGTGCAAAGCGTCGTTTTCTCGGAAAGACACCCTCAAAGATCACATGCGCGTTCACACAGGAGGGCGACCGTTTTCCTGTGTCAACTGCAACGCGACGTTTTCGCGGAAGGACACCCTCAAAGATCACATGCGCGTTCACACAGGAGGGCTCCCGTTTTCCTGTGTCAACTGCAACGCGACGTTCTCGCGGAAAGACACCCTCAAAGATCACATGCGCGTTCACACAGGAGGGCGCCCGTTTTCCTGTGTCAACTGCAACGCGTCGTTTTTGCGGAAAGACACCCTCAAAGATCACATGCGCGTTCACACAGGAGGGCGCCCGTTTTCCTGTGTCAACTGCAACGCGTCGTTTTCGCGGAAAGACACCCTCAAAGATCACATGCGCGTTCACACAGGAGGGCGCCCGTTTTCCTGTGTCAACTGCAACGCGACGTTTTCGCGGAAAGACACCCTCAAAGATCACATGCGCGTTCACACAGGAGGGCGCCCGTTTTCTTGTGTCAACTGCAACGCGACGTTTTCGCGGAAAGACACCCTCAAAGATCACATGCGCGTTCACACAGGAGGGCGCCCGTTTTCCTGTGTCAACTGCAACGCGTCGTTTTCGCGGAAAGACACCCTCAAAGATCACATGCGCGTTCACACAGGAGGGCGCCCGTTTTCCTGTGTCAACCGCAACGCGACGTTTCCGCGGAAAGACACCCTCAAAGATCACATGCGCGTTCACACAGGAGGGCGCCCGTTTTCCTTTGTCAACTGCAACGCGTCGTTTTCTCGGAAAGACACCCTCAAAGATCACATGCGCGTTCACACAGGAGGGCGCCCGTTTTCCTGTGTCAACCGCAACGCGACGTTTCCGCGGAAAGACACCCTCAAAGATCACATGCACGTTCACACAGAAGGGCGCCCGTTTTCCTGTGTGAACTGCAACGCGTCGTTTTTTCGGAAAGACACCCTCAAAGATCACATGCGCGTTCACACAGGAGGGCGACCGTTTTCCTGTGTCAACTGCAACGCAACGTTTTCGCGGAAAGGCACCCTCAAAGATCAAATGCGCGTTCACACAGGAGAGCTCCCGTTTTCCTGTGTGAACTGCAACGCGACGTTTTCGCGGAAATGCACCCTCAAAGATCACATGCGCGTTCACACAGGAGGGCGCCCGTTTTCCTGTGTCAACTGCAACGCGTAGTTTTTGCGGAAAGACACCCTCAAAGATCACATGCGCGTTCACACATGAGGGCGCCCATTTTCCTGTGTCAACTGCAACGCATCATTTTCGCGGAAAGACACCCTCAATGATCACATGCGCGTTCACAAAGGAGGGCGCCCGTTTTCCTGTGTCAACTGCAACGCGTCGTTTTCGCGGAAAGACACCCTCAAAGATCACATGGGCATTCACACAGGAGGGCGCCCGTTTTCCTGTGTCAACTGCAACGCGTCATTTTCGCGGAAAGACACCCTCAAAGATCACATGCGCGTTCACACAGGAGGGCGCCCGTTTTCCTGTGTCAACCGCAACGCGACGTTTCCGCGGAAAGACACCCTCAAAGATCACATGCGCGTTCACACAGGAGGGCGCCCGTTTTCCTGTGTGAACTGCAACGCGACGTTTTCGCGGAAATGCACCCTCAAAGATCACATGCGCGTTCATACAGGAGGGAGCCCGTTTTCCTGTGTCAACTGCAACGCGTCGTTTTTGCGGAAAGACACCCTCAAAGATCACATGCGCGTTCACACAGGAGGGCGCCCGTTTTCCTGTGTCAAGTGCAAAGCGTCGTTTTCTCGGAAAGACACCCTCAAAGATCACATGCGCGTTCACAAGGAGGGCGACCGTTTTCCTGTGTCAACTGCAACGCGACGTTTTCGCGGAAGGACACCCTCAAAGATCACATGCGCGTTCACACAGGAGGGCTCCCGTTTTCCTGTGTCAACTGCAACGCGACGTTCTCGCGGAAAGACACCCTCAAAGATCACATGCGCGTTCACACAGGAGGGCGCCCGTTTTCCTGTGTCAACTGCAACGCGTCGTTTTTGCGGAAAGACACCCTCAAAGATCACATGCGCGTTCACACAGGAGGGCGCCCGTTTTCCTGTGTCAACTGCAACGCGTCGTTTTCGCGGAAAGACACCCTCAAAGATCACATGCGCGTTCACACAGGAGGGCGCCCGTTTTCCTGTGTCAACTGCAACGCGACGTTTTCGCGGAAAGACACCCTCAAAGATCACATGCGCGTTCACACAGGAGGGCGCCCGTTTTGTTGTGTCAACTGCAACGCGACGTTTTCGCGGAAAGACACCCTCAAAGATCACATGCGCGTTCACACAGGAGGGCGCCCGTTTTCCTGTGTCAACTGCAACGCGTCGTTTTCGCGGAAAGACACCCTCAAAGATCACATGCGCGTTCACACAGGAGGGCGCCCGTTTTCCTGTGTCAACCGCAACGCGACGTTTCCGCGGAAAGACACCCTCAAAGATCACATGCGCGTTCACACAGGAGGGCGCCCGTTTTCCTTTGTCAACTGCAACGCGTCGTTTTCTCGGAAAGACACCCTCAAAGATCACATGCGCGTTCACACAGGAGGGCGCCCGTTTTCCTGTGTCAACCGCAACGCGACGTTTCCGCGGAAAGACACCCTCAAAGATCACATGCACGTTCACACAGAAGGGCGCCCGTTTTCCTGTGTGAACTGCAACGCGTCGTTTTTTCGGAAAGACACCCTCAAAGATCACATGCGCGTTCACACAGGAGGGCGACCGTTTTCCTGTGTCAACTGCAACGCAACGTTTTCGCGGAAAGGCACCCTCAAAGATCAAATGCGCGTTCACACAGGAGAGCTCCCATTTTCCTGTGTGAACTGCAACGCGACGTTTTCGCGGAAAGACACCCTCAATGATCACGTGCACGTTCACACATGAGGGCGCCCGTTTTCCTGTGTGAACTGCAACGCGTCGTTTTTTCGGAAAGACACCCTCAAAGATCACATGCGCGTTCACACAGGAGGGCGACCGTTTTTCTGTGTCAACTGCAACGCAACGTTTTCGCGGAAAGGCACCCTCAAAGATCACATGCGCGTTCACACAGGAGGGCTCCCGTTTTCCTGTGTGAACTGCAACGCGACGTTTTCGCGGAAGTGCACCCTCAAAGATCACAAGCGCGTTCATACAGGAGGGAGCCCGTTTTCCTGTGTCAACTGCAACGCGTCGTTTTTGCGGAAAGACACCCTCAAAGGTCACATGCGCGTTCACACAGGAGGGCGCCCGTTTTCCTGTGTCAAGTGCAAAGCGTCGTTTTCTCGGAAAGACACCCTCAAAGATCACATGCGCGTTCACACAGGAGGGCGACCGTTTTCCTGTGTCAACTGCAACGCGACGTTTTCGCGGAAGGACACCCTCAAAGATCACATGCGCGTTCACACAGGAGGGCTCCCGTTTTCCTGTGTCAACTGCAACGCGACGTTCTCGCGGAAAGACACCCTCAAAGATCACATGCGCGTTCACACAGGAGGGCGCCCGTTTTCCTGTGTCAACTGCAACGCGTCGTTTTTGCGGAAAGACACCCTCAAAGATCACATGCGCGTTCACACAGGAGGGCGCCCGTTTTCCTGTGTCAACTGCAACGCGTCGTTTTCGCGGAAAGACACCCTCAAAGATCACATGCGCGTTCACACAGGAGGGCGCCCGTTTTCCTGTGTCAACTGCAACGCGACGTTTTCGCGGAAAGACACCCTCAAAGATCACATGCGCGTTCACACAGGAGGGCGCCCGTTTTCTTGTGTCAACTGCAACGCGACGTTTTCGCGGAAAGACACCCTCAAAGATCACATGCGCGTTCACACAGGAGGGCGCCCGTTTTCCTGTGTCAACTGCAACGCGTCGTTTTCGCGGAAAGACACCCTCAAAGATCACATGCGCGTTCACACAGGAGGGCGCCCGTTTTCCTGTGTCAACCGCAACGCGACGTTTCCGCGGAAAGACACCCTCAAAGATCACATGCGCGTTCACACAGGAGGGCGCCCGTTTTCCTTTGTCAACTGCAACGCGTCGTTTTCTCGGAAAGACACCCTCAAAGATCACATGCGCGTTCACACAGGAGGGCGCCCGTTTTCCTGTGTCAACCGCAACGCGACGTTTCCGCGGAAAGACACCCTCAAAGATCACATGCACGTTCACACAGAAGGGCGCCCGTTTTCCTGTGTGAACTGCAACGCGTCGTTTTTTCGGAAAGACACCCTCAAAGATCACATGCGCGTTCACACAGGAGGGCGACCGTTTTCCTGTGTCAACTGCAACGCAACGTTTTCGCGGAAAGGCACCCTCGAAGATCAAATGCGCCTTCACACAGGAGAGCTCCCGTTTTCCTGTGTGAACTGCAACGCGACGTTTTCGCGGAAATGCACCCTCAAAGATCACATGCGCGTTCACACAGGAGGGCGCCCGTTTTCCTGTGTCAACTGCAACGCGTAGTTTTTGCGGAAAGACACCCTCAAAGATCACATGCGCGTTCACACATGAGGGCGCCCATTTTCCTGTGTCAACTGCAACGCATCATTTTCGCGGAAAGACACCCTCAAAGATCACATGCGCGTTCACACAGGAGGGCGCCCGTTTTCCTGTGTCAACTGCAACGCGTCGTTTTCGCGGAAAGACACCCTCAAAGATCACATGCGCGTTCACACAGGAGGGCGCCCGTTTTCCTGTGTCAACTGCAACGCGTCGTTTTCGCGGAAAGACATCCTCAAAGATCACATGCGCGTTCACATAGAAGGGCGCCCGTTTTCCTGTGTCATGCAACGCGTCGTTTTCGCGGAAAGACACCCTCAAAGATCACATGCGCGTTCACACAGGAGGGCGCCCGTTTTCCTGTGTCAACTGCAACGCGTCGTTTTCGCGGAAAGACATCCTCAAAGATCACATGCGCGTTCACACAGAAGGGCGCCTGTTTTCCTGTGTCATGCAACGCGTCGTTTTCGCGGAAAGACACCCTCAAAGATCACATGCGCGTTCACACAGGAGGGCGCCCATTTTCCTGTGTCAACTGCAACGCGACGTTTTCGCGGAAAGACACCCTCAAAGATCACATGCGCGTTCACACAGGAGGGCGCCCATTTTCCTGTGTCAACTGCAACGCGACGTTTTCGCGGAAAGACACCCTCAAAGATCACATGCGCGTTCACACAGGAGGGCGCCCGTTATCTTGTGTCTACTGCAACGCGACGTTTTCGCGGAAAGACACCCTCAAAGATCACAAGCGCGTTCACACAGGAGGGCGCCCGTTTTCCTGTGTCAACTGCAACGCGTCGTTTTCTCGGAAAGACACCCTCAAAGATCACATGCGCGTTCACACAGAAGGGCGCCCGTTTTCCTGTGTCAACCGCAACGCGACGTTTCCGCGGAAAGAAACCCTCAAAGATCACATGCGCGTTCACACAGGAGGGCGCCCGTTTTCCTGTGTCAAGTGCAACGCGTCGTTTTCTCGGAAAGACACCCTCAAAGATCACATGCGCGTTCACACAGGAGGGCGACCGTTTTCCTGTGTCAACTGCAACGCGACGTTTTCGCGGAAAGACACCCTCAAATATCACATGCGCGTTCACACAGGAGGGCACCCGTTTTCCTGTGTCAACTGCAACGCGACGTTTTCGCGGAAAGACTCCCTCAAAGATCACATGCGCGTTCACACAGGAGGGCGCCCGTTTTCCTGTGTCAACTGCAACGCGTCGTTTTCGCGGAAAGACACCCTCAAAGATCACATGCGCGTTCACACAGGAGGGCGCCCGTTTTCCTGTGTCAACCGCAACGCGACGTTTCCGCGGAAAGACACCCTCAAAGATCACATGCGCGTTCACACAGGAGGGCGCCCGTTTTCCTGTGTCAACTGCAACGCGTCGTTTTCGCGGAAAGACACCCTCAAAGATCACATGCGCGTTCACACAGGAGGGCGCCCGTTTTCCTGTGTCAAGTGCAACGCGTCGTTTTCTCGGAAAGACACCCTCAAAGATCACATGCGCGTTCACACAGGAGGGCGACCGTTTTCCTGTGTCAACTGCAACGCGACGTTTTCGCGGAAAGACACCCTCGAAGATCACATGCGCGTTCACACAGGAGGGCACCCGTTTTCCTGTGTCAACTGCAACGCGACGTTTTCGCGGAAAGACACCCTCAAAGATCACATGTGCGTTCACACAGGAGGGCGCCCGTTTTCCTGTGTCAACTGCAACGCGTCGTTTTCGCGGAAAGACGCCCTCAAAGATCACATGCGCGTTCACACAGGAGGGCGCCCGTTTTCCTGTGTCAAACGCAATGCGACGTTTCCGCGGAAAGACACCCTCAAAGATCACATGCGCGTTCACACAGGAGGGCGCCCGTTTTCCTTTGTCAACTGCAACGCGTCGTTTTCTCGGAAAGACACCCTCAAAGATCACATGCGCGTTCACACAGGAGGGCGCCCGTTTTCCTGTGTCAACCGCAACGCGACGTTTCCGCGGAAAGACACCCTCAAAGATCACGTGCACGTTCACACATGAGGGCGCCCGTTTTACTGTGTGAACTGCAACGCGTCGTTTTTTCGGAAAGACACCCTCAAAGATCACATGCGCGTTCACACAGGAGGGCGACCGTTTTTCTGTGTCAACTGCAACGCAACGTTTTCGCGGAAAGGCACCCTCAAAGATCACATGCGCGTTCACACATGAGGGCGCCCGTTTTCCTGTGTCAACTGCAACGCGTCATTTTCGCGGAAAGACACCCTCAAAGATCACATGCGCGTTCACACAGAAGGGCGCCCGTTTTCCTGTGTCAACTGCGACGCGACGTTTTCGCGGCAAGACACTCTCAAAGATCACATGCGCGTTCACACAGGAGGGCGCCCGTTTTCCTGTGTCAACCGCAACGCGACGTTTCCGCGGTAAGACACCCTCAAAGATCACATGCGCGTTAACACAGGAGGGCGCCCGTTTTCCTGTGTCAACTGCAACGCGTCGTTTTCGCGGAAAGACACCCTCAAAGATCACATGCGCGTTCACACAGGAGGGCGCCCGTTTTCCTGTGTCAACTGCAACGCGTCGTTTTCGCGGAAAGACATCCTCAAAGATCACATGTGCGTTCACACAGAAGGGCGCCCGTTTTCCTGTGTCATGCAACGCGTCGTTTTCGCGGAAAGACACCCTCAAAGATCACATGCGCGTTCACACAGGAGGGCGCCCATTTTCCTGTGTCAACTGCAACGCGACGTTTTCGCGGAAAGACACCCTCAAAGATCACATGCGCGTTCACACAGGAGGGCGCCCGTTTTCTTGTGTCTACTGCAACGCGACGTTTTCGCGGAAAGACACCCTCAAAGATCACATGCGCGTTCACACAGGAGGGCGCCCGTTTTCCTGTGTCAACTGCAACGCGTCGTTTTCTCGGAAAGACACCCTCAAAGATCACATGCGCGTTCACACAGGAGGGCGCCCGTTTTCCTGTGTCAACCGCAACGCGACGTTTCCGCGGAAAGACACCCTCAAAGATCACATGCGCGTTCACACAGGAGGGCGCCCGTTTTCCTGTGTCAAGTGCAACGCGTCGTTTTCTCGGAAAGACACCCTGAAAGATCACATGCGCGTTCACACAGGAGGGCGACCGTTTTCCTGTGTCAACTGCAACGCGACGTTTTCGCGGAAAGACACCCTCAAAGATCACATGCGCGTTCACACAGGAGGGCACCCGTTTTCCTGTGTCAACTGCAACGCGTCGTTTTTGCGGAAAGACACCCTCAAAGATCACATGCGCGTTCACACAGGAGGGTGCCCGTTTTCCTGTGTCAACTGCAACGCGTCGTTTTCTCGGAAAGACACCCTCAAAGATCACATGCGCGTTCACACAGGAGGGCGCCCGTTTTCCTGTGTCAACCGCAACGCGACGTTTCCGCGGAAAGACACCCTCAAAGATCACATGCGCGTTCACACAGGAGGGCGCCCGTTTTCCTGTGTCAACTGCAACGCGTCGTTTTCGCGGAAAGTCATCCTCAAAGATCACATGCGCGTTCACACAGAAGGGCGCCCGTTTTCCTGTGTCATGCAACGCGTCGTTTTCGCGGAAAGACACCCTCAAAGATCACATGCGCGTTCACAAAGGAGGGCGCCCGTTTTCCTGTGTCAACTGCAACGCGTCGTTTTCGCGGAAAGACACCCTCAAAGATCACATGCGCGTTCACACAGGAGGGCGCCCGTTTTCCTGTGTCAACTGCAACGCGTCGTTTTCGCGGAAAGACATCCTCAAAGATCACATGCGCGTTCACACAGGAGGGCGCCCGTTTTCCTGTGTCAACTGCAACGCGTCGTTTTCTCGGAAAGACACCCTCAAAGATCACATGCGCGTTCACAAAGGAGGGCGCCCGTTTTCCTGTGTCAACCGCAACGCGACGTTTCCGCGGAAAGACACCCTCAAAGATCACATGTGCGTTCACACAGGAGGGCGCCCGTTTTCCTGTGTCAAGTGCAACGCGTCGTTTTCTCGGAAAGACACCCTGAAAGATCACATGCGCGTTCACACAGGAGGGCGACCGTTTTCCTGTGTCAACTGCAACGCGACGTTTTCGCGGAAAGACACCCTCAAAGATCACATGCGCGTTCACACAGGAGGGAACCCGTGTTCCTGTGTCAACTGCAACGCGTCGTTTTTGCGGAAAGACACCCTCAAAGATCACATGCGCGTTCACACAGGAGGGTGCCCGTTTTCCTGTGTCAACTGCAACGCGTCGTTTTCTCGGAAAGGCACCCTCAAAGATCACATGCGCGTTCACACATGAGGGCGCCCGTTTTCCTGTGTCAACTGCAACGCGTCATTTTCGCGGAAAGACACCCTCAAAGATCACATGCGCGTTCACACAGAAGGGCGCCCGTTTTCCTGTGTCAACTGCAACGCGACGTTTTCGCGGCAAGACACCCTCAAAGATCACATGCGCGTTCACACAGGAGGGCGCCCGTTTTCCTGTGTCAACCGCAACGCGACGTTTCCGCGGAAAGACACCCTCAAAGATCACATGCGCGTTAACACAGGAGGGCGCCCGTTTTCCTGTGTCAACTGCAACGCGTCGTTTTCGCGGAAAGACACCCTCAAAGATCACATGCGCGTTCACACAGGAGGGCGCCCGTTTTCCTGTGTCAACTGCAACGCGTCGTTTTCGCGGAAAGACATCCTCAAAGATCACATGTGCGTTCACACAGAAGGGCGCCCGTTTTCCTGTGTCATGCAACGCGTCGTTTTCGCGGAAAGACACCCTCAAAGATCACATGCGCGTTCACACAGGAGGGCGCCCATTTTCCTGTGTCAACTGCAACGCGACGTTTTCGCGGCAAGACACCCTCAAAGATCACATGCGCGTTCACACAGGAGGGCGCCCGTTTTCCTGTGTCAACCGCAACGCGACGTTTCCGCGGAAAGACACCCTCAAAGATCACATGCGCGTTCACACAGGAGGGCGCCCGTTTTCTTGTGTCTACTGCAACGCGACGTTTTCGCGGAAAGACACCCTCAAAGATCACATGCGCGTTCACACAGGAGGGCGCCCGTTTTCCTGTGTCAAATGCAACGCGTCGTTTTCTCGGAAAGACACCCTCAAAGATCACATGCGCGTTCACACAGGAGGGCGCCCGTTTTCCTGTGTCAACCGCAACGCGACGTTTCCGCGGAAAGACACCCTCAAAGATCACATGCGCGTTCACACAGGAGGGCGCCCGTTTTCCTGTGTCAAGTGCAACGCGTCGTTTTCTCGGAAAGACACCCTGAAAGATCACATGCGCGTTCACACAGGAGGGCGACCGTTTTCCTGTGTCAACTGCAACGCGACGTTTTCGCGGAAAGACACCCTCAAAGATCACATGCGCGTTCACACAGGAGGGCACCCGTTTTCCTGTGTCAACTGCAACGCGTCGTTTTTGCGGAAAGACACCCTCAAAGATCACATGCGCGTTCACACAGGAGGGTGCCCGTTTTCCTGTGTCAACTGCAACGCGTCGTTTTCTCGGAAAGACACCCTCAAAGATCACATGCGCGTTCACACAGGAGGGCGCCCGTTTTCCTGTGTCAACCGCAACGCGACGTTTCCGCGGAAAGACACCCTCAAAGATCACATGCGCGTTCACACAGGAGGGCGCCCGTTTTCCTGTGTCAACTGCAACGCGTCGTTTTCGCGGAAAGTCATCCTCAAAGATCACATGCGCGTTCACACAGAAGGGCGCCCGTTTTCCTGTGTCATGCAACGCGTCGTTTTCGCGGAAAGACACCCTCAAAGATCACATGCGCGTTCACACAGGAGGGCGCCCATTTTCCTGTGTCAACTGCAACGCGACGTTTTCGCGGAAAGACACCCTCAAAGATCACATGCGCGTTCACACAGGAGGGCGCCTGTTTTCTTGTGTCTACTGCAACGCGACGTTTTCGCGGAAAGACACCCTCAAAGATCACATGCGCGTTCACACAGGAGGGCGCCCGTTTTCCTGTGTCAACTGCAACGCGTCGTTTTCTCGGAAAGACACCCTCAAAGATCACATGCGCGTTCACACAGGAGGGCGCCCGTTTTCCTGTGTCAACCGCAACGCGACGTTTCCGCGGAAAGACACCCTCAAAGATCACATGTGCGTTCACACAGGAGGGCGCCCGTTTTCCTGTGTCAAGTGCAACGCGTCGTTTTCTCGGAAAGACACCCTGAAAGATCACATGCGCGTTCACACAGGAGGGCGACCGTTTTCCTGTGTCAACTGCAACGCGACGTTTTCGCGGAAAGACACCCTCAAAGATCACATGCGCGTTCACACAGGAGGGCACCCGTGTTCCTGTGTCAACTGCAACGCGTCGTTTTTGCGGAAAGACACCCTCAAAGATCACATGCGCGTTCACACAGGAGGGTGCCCGTTTTCCTGTGTCAACTGCAACGCGTCGTTTTCTCGGAAAGGCACCCTCAAAGATCACATGCGCGTTCACACATGAGGGCGCCCGTTTTCCTGTGTCAACTGCAACGCGTCATTTTCGCGGAAAGACACCCTCAAAGATCACATGCGCGTTCACACAGAAGGGCGCCCGTTTTCCTGTGTCAACTGCAACGCGACGTTTTCGCGGCAAGACACCCTCAAAGATCACATGCGCGTTCACACAGGAGGGCGCCCGTTTTCCTGTGTCAACCGCAACGCGACGTTTCCGCGGAAAGACACCCTCAAAGATCACATGCGCGTTCACACAGGAGGGCGCCCGTTTTCTTGTGTCTACTGCAACGCGACGTTTTCGCGGAAAGACACCCTCAAAGATCACATGCGCGTTCACACAGGAGGGCGCCCGTTTTCCTGTGTCAAATGCAACGCGTCGTTTTCTCGGAAAGACACCCTCAAAGATCACATGCGCGTTCACACAGGAGGGCGCCCGTTTTCCTGTGTCAACCGCAACGCGACGTTTCCGCGGAAAGACACCCTCAAAGATCACATGCGCGTTCACACAGGAGGGCGCCCGTTTTCCTGTGTCAAGTGCAACGCGTCGTTTTCTCGGAAAGACACCCTGAAAGATCACATGCGCGTTCACACAGGAGGGCGACCGTTTTCCTGTGTCAACTGCAACGCGACGTTTTCGCGGAAAGACACCCTCAAAGATCACATGCGCGTTCACACAGGAGGGCACCCGTTTTCCTGTGTCAACTGCAACGCGTCGTTTTTGCGGAAAGACACCCTCAAAGATCACATGCGCGTTCACACAGGAGGGTGCCCGTTTTCCTGTGTCAACTGCAACGCGTCGTTTTCTCGGAAAGACACCCTCAAAGATCACATGCGCGTTCACACAGGAGGGCGCCCGTTTTCCTGTGTCAACCGCAACGCGACGTTTCCGCGGAAAGACACCCTCAAAGATCACATGCGCGTTCACACAGGAGGGCGCCCGTTTTCCTGTGTCAACTGCAACGCGTCGTTTTCGCGGAAAGTCATCCTCAAAGATCACATGCGCGTTCACACAGAAGGGCGCCCGTTTTCCTGTGTCATGCAACGCGTCGTTTTCGCGGAAAGACACCCTCAAAGATCACATGCGCGTTCACACAGGAGGGCGCCCATTTTCCTGTGTCAACTGCAACGCGACGTTTTCGCGGAAAGACACCCTCAAAGATCACATGCGCGTTCACACAGGAGGGCGCCTGTTTTCTTGTGTCTACTGCAACGCGACGTTTTCGCGGAAAGACACCCTCAAAGATCACATGCGCGTTCACACAGGAGGGCGCCCGTTTTCCTGTGTCAACTGCAACGCGTCGTTTTCTCGGAAAGACACCCTCAAAGATCACATGCGCGTTCACACAGGAGGGCGCCCGTTTTCCTGTGTCAACCGCAACGCGACGTTTCCGCGGAAAGACACCCTCAAAGATCACATGCGCGTTCACCCAGGAGGGCGCCCGTTTTCCTGTGTCAAGTGCAACGCGTCGTTTTCTCGGAAAGACACCCTCAAAGATCACATGCGCGTTCACACAGGAGGGCGACCGTTTTCCTGTGTCAACTGCAACGCGACGTTTTCGCGGAAGGACACCCTCAAAGATCACATGCGCGTTCTCACAGGAGGGCTCCCGTTTTCCTGTGTCAACTGCAACGCGACGTTTTCGCGGAAAGACACCCTCAAAGATCACATGCGCGTTCACACAGGAGGGCGCCTGTTTTCCTGTGTCAACTGCAACGCGTCGTTTTTGCGGAAAGACATCCTCAAAGATCACATGCGCGTTCACACAGGAGGGCGCCCGTTTTCCTGTGTCAACTGCAACGCGTCGTTTTCTCGGAAAGACACCCTCAAAGATCACATGCGCGTTCACACAGGAGGGCGCCCGTTTTCCTGTGTCAACCGCAACGTGACGTTTCCGCGGAAAGACACCCTCAAAGATCACATGCGCGTTCACACAGGAGGGCGCCCGTATTCCTGTGTCAAGTGCAACGCGTCGTTTTCTCGGAAAGACACCCTCAAAGATCACTTGCGCGTTCACACAGGAGGGCGACCGTTTTCCTGTGTCAACTGCAACGCGACGTCTTCGCTGAAGGACACCCTCAAAGATCACATGCGCGTTCACACAGGAGGGCTCCCGTTTTCCTGTGTCAACTGCAACGCGACGTTTTCGCGGAAAGACACCCTCAGAGATCAACTGCGCGTTCACACAGGAGGGCGCCCGTTTTCCTGTGTCAACTGCAACGCGTCGTTTTTGCGGAAAGACACCCTGAAAGATCACATGCGCGTTCACACAGGAGGGCGCCCGTTTTCCTGTGTCAACTGCAACGCGTCGTTTTCGCGGAAAGACACCCTCAAAGATCACATGCGCGTTCACACAGGAGGGCGCCCGTTTTCCTGTGTCAACTGCTACGCGACGTTTTCGCGGCAAGACACCCTCAAAGATCACATGCGCGTTCACACAGGAGGGCGCCCGTTTTCTTGTGTCAACTGCAACGCGACGTTTTCGCGGAAAGACACCCTCAAAGATCACATGCGCGTTCACACAGGAGGGCGCCCTTTTTCCTGTGTCAACTGCAACGCGTCGTTATCGCGGAAAGACACCCTCAAAGATCACATGCGCGTTCACACAGGAGGGCGCCCGTTTTCCTGTGTCAACCGCAACGCGACGTTTCCGCGGAAAAACACCCTCAAAGATCACATGCGCGTTCACACAGGAGGGCGCCCGTTTTCCTTTGTCAACTGCAACGCGTCGTTTTCTCGGAAAGACACCCTCAAAGATCACATGCGCGTTCACACAGGAGGGCGCCCGTTTTCCTGTGTCAACCGCAACGCGACGTTTCCGCGGAAAGACACCCTCAAAGATCACATGCGCGTTCACACAGGAGGACGCCCGTTTTCCTGTGTGTACTGCAACGCGTCGTTTTCTCGGAAAGACACCCTCAAAGATCACATGCGCGTTCACACAGGAGGGCGACCGTTTTCCTGTGTCAACTGCAACGCGACGTTTTCGCGGAAAGGCACCCTCAAAGATCACATGCGCGTTCACACAGGAGGGTTCCCGTTTTCCTGTGTCAACTGCAACGCGACGTTTTCGCGGAAATGCACCCTCAAAGATCACATGCGCGTTCACACAGGAGGGCGCCCGTTTTCCTGTGTCAACCGCAACGCGACGTTTCCGCGGAAAAACACACTCAAAGATCACATGCGCGTTCACACAGGAGGGCGCCCGTTTTCCTGTGTCAACTGCAACGCGTCGTTTTCGTGGAAAGACACCCTCAAAGATCACATGCGCGTTCACACAGGAGGGCGCCCATTTTCCTGTGTCAACTGCAACGCGTCGTTTTCGCGGAAAGACATCCTCAAAGATCACATGCGCGTTCACACAGAAGGGCGCCCGTTTTCCTGTGTCATGCAACGCGTCGTTTTCGCGGAAAGACACCCACAAAGATCACATGCGCGTTCACACAGGAGGACGCCCATTTTCCTGTGTCAACTGCAACGCGTCGTTTTCGCGGAAAGACACCCTCAAAGATCACATGCGCGTTCACACAGGAGGGCGCCCGTTTTTCTGTGTCAACTGCAACTCGTCGTTTTCGCGGAAAGACATCCTCAAAGATCACATGCGCGTTCACACAGAAGGGCACCCGTTTTCCTGTGTCATGCAACGCGTCGTTTTCGCGGAAAGACACCCTCAAAGATCACATGCGCGTTCACACAGGAGGGCGCCCGTTTTCCTGTGTCAACTGCAACGCGACGTTTTCGCGGGAAGACACCCTGAAAGATCACATGCGCGTTCACACAGGAGGGCGCCCGTTTTCCTGTGTCAACTGCAACGCGACGTTTTCGCGGAAAGACGCCCTCAAAGATCACATGCGCGTTCACACAGGAGGGCGCCCGTTTTCCTGTGTCAACTGCAACGCGTCGTTTTCGCGGAAAGACATTCTCAAAGATCACATGCCCGTTCACACAGGAGGGCGCCCGTTTTCCTGTGTCAACTGCAACGCGTCGTTTTCGCGGAAAGACACGCTCAAAGATCACATGCGCGTTCACACAGGAGGACGCCCGTTTTCCTGTGTCAACTGCAACGCGTCGTTTTCGCGGAAAGACATCCTCAAAGATCACATGCGCGTTCATAAAGAGGGCGCCCGTTTTCCTGTGTCAACTGCAACGCGTCGTTTTCTCGGAAAGACACCCTCAAAGATCACATGCGCGTTCACACAGGAGGGCGACCGTTTTCCTGTGTCAACTGCAACGCGACGTTTTCGCGGAAAGGCACCCTCAAAGATCACATGCGCGTTCACACAGGAGAGTTCCCGTTTTCCTGTGTCAACTGCAACGCGACGTTTTCGCGGAAATGCACCCTCAAAGATCACATGCGCGTTCACACAGGAGGGCGCCCGTTTTCCTGTGTCAACTGCTACGCGTCGTTTTTGTGGAAAGACACCCTCAAAGATCACATGCGCGTTCACACATGAGGGCGCCCGTTTTCCTGTGTCAACTGCAACGCGTCATTTTCGCGGAAAGACACCCTCAAAGATCACATGCGCGTTCACACAGGAGGGCGCCCGTTTTCCTGTGTCAACTGCAACGCGACGTTTTCGCGGCAAGACACCCTCAAAGATCACATGCGCGTTCACACAGGAGGGCGCCCGTTTTCCTGTGTCAACCGCACCGCGACGTTTCCGTGGAAAGACACCCTCAAAGATCACATGCGCGTTAACACAGGAGGGCGCCCGTTTTCCTGTGTCAACTGCAACGCGTCGTTTTCGCGGAAAGACACCCTCAAAGATCACGTGCGCGTTCACACAGGCGGGCGCCCGTTTTCCTGTGTCAACTGCAACGCGTCGTTTTCGCGGAAAGACATCCTCAAAGATCACATGCGCGTTCACACAGAAGGGCGCCCGTTTTCCTGTGTCATGCAACGCGTCGTTTTCGCGGAAAGACACCCTCAAAGATCACATGCGCGTTCACACAGGAGGACGCCCGTTTTCCTGTGTGAACTGCAACGCGTCGTTTTCTCGGAAAGACACCCTCAAAGATCACATGCGCGTTCACACAGGAGGGCGCCCGTTTTCCTGTGTCAACTGCAACGCGTCGTTTTCGCGGAAAGACACCCTCAAAGATCACATGCGCGTTCACACAGGAGGGCGCCCGTTTTTCTGTGTCAACTGCAACGCGTCGTTTTCGCGGAAAGACATCCTCAAAGATCACATGCGCGTTCACACAGAAGGGCACCCGTTTTCCTGTGTCATGCAACGCGTCGTTTTCGCGGAAAGACACCCTCAAAGATCACATGCGCGTTCACACAGGAGGGCGCCCGTTTTCCTGTGTCAACTGCAACGCGACGTTTTCGCGGGAAGACACCCTCAAAGATCACATGCGCGTTCACACAGGAGGGCGCCTGTTTTCCTGTGTCAACTGCAACGCGACGTTTTCGCGGAAAGACACCCTCAAAGATTACATGCGCGTTCACACAGGAGGGCGCCCGTTTTCCTGTGTCAACTGCAACGCGTCGTTTTCGCGGAAAGACATTCTCAAAGATCACATGCGCGTTCACACAGGAGGGCGCCCGTTTTCCTGTGTCAACTGCAACGCGTCGTTTTCGCGGAAAGACATCCTCAAAGATCACATGCGCGTTCACAAAGAGGGCGCCCGTTTTCCTGTGTCAACTGCAGCGCGTCGTTTTCGCGGAAAGAAACCCTCAAAGATCACATGCGCGTTCACACAGGAGGGCGCCCGTTTTCCTGTGTCAACTGCAACGCGACGTTTTCACGGAAAGACACCCTCAAAGATCACATGCGCGTTCACACAGGAGGGCGCCCGTTTTCCTGTGTCAACCGCAACGCGACGTTTCCGCGGAAAGACACCCTCAAAGATCACATGCGCGTTAACACAGGAGGGCGCCCGTTTTCCTGTGTCAACTGCAACGCGTCGTTTTCGCGGAAAGACATCCTCAAAGATCACATGCGCGTTCACACAGAAGGGCGCCCGTTTTCCTGTGTCATGCAACGCGTCGTTTTCGCGGAAAGACACCCTCAATGATCACATGCGCGTTCACACAGGAGGGCGCCCATTTTCCTGTGTCAACTGCAACGCGACGTTTTCGCGAAAAGACACCCTCAAAGATCACATGCGCGTTCACACAGGAGGGCGCCCGTTTTCTTGTGTCAACTGCAACGCGACGTTTTCGCGGAAAGACACCCTCAAAGATCACATGCGCGTTCACACAGGAGGGCGCCCGTTTTCCTGTGTCAACCGCAACGCGACGTTTCCGCGGAAAGACACCCTCAAAGATCACATGCGCGTTCACACAGGAGGGTGCCCGTTTTCCTGTGTCAACTGCAACGCGTCGTTTTCTCGGAAAGGCACCCTCAAAGATCACATGCGCGTTCACACATGAGGGCGCCCGTTTTCCTGTGTCAACTGCAACGCGTCATTTTCGCGGAAAGACACCCTCAAAGATCACATGCGCGTTCACACAGAAGGGCGCCCGTTTTCCTGTGTCAACTGCAACGCGACGTTTTCGCGGCAAGACACCCTCAAAGATCACATGCGCGTTCACACAGGAGGGCGCCCGTTTTCCTGTGTCAACCGCAACGCGACGTTTCCGCGGAAAGACACCCTCAAAGATCACATGCGCGTTAACACAGGAGGGCGCCCGTTTTCCTGTGTCAACTGCAACGCGTCGTTTTCGCGGAAAGACACCCTCAAAGATCACATGCGCGTTCACACAGGAGGGCGCCCGTTTTCCTGTGTCAACTGCAACGCGTCGTTTTCGCGGAAAGACATCCTCAAAGATCACATGTGCGTTCACACAGAAGGGCGCCCGTTTTCCTGTGTCATGCAACGCGTCGTTTTCGCGGAAAGACACCCTCAAAGATCACATGCGCGTTCACACAGGAGGGCGCCCATTTTCCTGTGTCAACTGCAACGCGACGTTTTCGCGGAAAGACACCCTCAAAGATCACATGCGCGTTCACACAGGAGGGCGCCCGTTTTCTTGTGTCTACTGCAACGCGACGTTTTCGCGGAAAGACACCCTCAAAGATCACATGCGCGTTCACACAGGAGGGCGCCCGTTTTCCTGTGTCAACTGCAACGCGTCGTTTTCTCGGAAAGACACCCTCAAAGATCACATGCGCGTTCACACAGGAGGGCGCCCGTTTTCCTGTGTCAACCGCAACGCGACGTTTCCGCGGAAAGACACCCTCAAAGATCACATGCGCGTTCACACAGGAGGGCGCCCGTTTTCCTGTGTCAAGTGCAACGCGTCGTTTTCTCGGAAAGACACCCTGAAAGATCACATGCGCGTTCACACAGGAGGGCGACCGTTTTCCTGTGTCAACTGCAACGCGACGTTTTCGCGGAAAGACACCCTCAAAGATCACATGCGCGTTCACACAGGAGGGCACCCGTTTTCCTGTGTCAACTGCAACGCGTCGTTTTTGCGGAAAGACACCCTCAAAGATCACATGCGCGTTCACACAGGAGGGTGCCCGTTTTCCTGTGTCAACTGCAACGCGTCGTTTTCTCGGAAAGACACCCTCAAAGATCACATGCGCGTTCACACAGGAGGGCGCCCGTTTTCCTGTGTCAACCGCAACGCGACGTTTCCGCGGAAAGACACCCTCAAAGATCACATGCGCGTTCACACAGGAGGGCGCCCGTTTTCCTGTGTCAACTGCAACGCGTCGTTTTCGCGGAAAGTCATCCTCAAAGATCACATGCGCGTTCACACAGAAGGGCGCCCGTTTTCCTGTGTCATGCAACGCGTCGTTTTCGCGGAAAGACACCCTCAAAGATCACATGCGCGTTCACACAGGAGGGCGCCCATTTTCCTGTGTCAACTGCAACGCGACGTTTTTGCGGAAAGACACCCTCAAAGATCACATGCGCGTTCACACAGGAGGGCGCCTGTTTTCTTGTGTCTACTGCAACGCGACGTTTTCGCGGAAAGACACCCTCAAAGATCACATGCGCGTTCACACAGGAGGGCGCCCGTTTTCCTGTGTCAACTGCAACGCGTCGTTTTCTCGGAAAGACACCCTCAAAGATCACATGCGCGTTCACACAGGAGGGCGCCCGTTTTCCTGTGTCAACCGCAACGCGACGTTTCCGCGGAAAGACACCCTCAAAGATCACATGCGCGTTCACCCAGGAGGGCGCCCGTTTTCCTGTGTCAAGTGCAACGCGTCGTTTTCTCGGAAAGACACCCTCAAAGATCACATGCGCGTTCACACAGGAGGGCGACCGTTTTCCTGTGTCAACTGCAACGCGACGTTTTCGCGGAAGGACACCCTCAAAGATCACATGCGCGTTCTCACAGGAGGGCTCCCGTTTTCCTGTGTCAACTGCAACGCGACGTTTTCGCGGAAAGACACCCTCAAAGATCACATGCGCGTTCACACAGGAGGGCGCCTGTTTTCCTGTGTCAACTGCAACGCGTCGTTTTTGCGGAAAGACATCCTCAAAGATCACATGCGCGTTCACACAGGAGGGCGCCCGTTTTCCTGTGTCAACTGCAACGCGTCGTTTTCTCGGAAAGACACCCTCAAAGATCACATGCGCGTTCACACAGGAGGGCGCCCGTTTTCCTGTGTCAACCGCAACGTGACGTTTCCGCGGAAAGACACCCTCAAAGATCACATGCGCGTTCACACAGGAGGGCGCCCGTATTCCTGTGTCAAGTGCAACGCGTCGTTTTCTCGGAAAGACACCCTCAAAGATCACTTGCGCGTTCACACAGGAGGGCGACCGTTTTCCTGTGTCAACTGCAACGCGACGTCTTCGCTGAAGGACACCCTCAAAGATCACATGCGCGTTCACACAGGAGGGCTCCCGTTTTCCTGTGTCAACTGCAACGCGACGTTTTCGCGGAAAGACACCCTCAAAGATCAACTGCGCGTTCACACAGGAGGGCGCCCGTTTTCCTGTGTCAACTGCAACGCGTCGTTTTTGCGGAAAGACACCCTGAAAGATCACATGCGCGTTCACACAGGAGGGCGCCCGTTTTCCTGTGTCAACTGCAACGCGTCGTTTTCGCGGAAAGACACCCTCAAAGATCACATGCGCGTTCACACAGGAGGGCGCCCGTTTTCCTGTGTCAACTGCTACGCGACGTTTTCGCGGCAAGACACCCACAAAGATCACATGCGCGTTCACACAGGAGGGCGCCCGTTTTCTTGTGTCAACTGCAACGCGACGTTTTCGCGGAAAGACACCCTCAAAGATCACATGCGCGTTCACACAGGAGGGCGCCCTTTTTCCTGTGTCAACTGCAACGCGTCGTTATCGCGGAAAGACACCCTCAAAGATCACATGCGCGTTCACACAGGAGGGCGCCCGTTTTCCTGTGTCAACCGCAACGCGACGTTTCCGCGGAAAAACACCCTCAAAGATCACATGCGCGTTCACACAGGAGGGCGCCCGTTTTCCTTTGTCAACTGCAACGCGTCGTTTTCTCGGAAAGACACCCTCAAAGATCACATGCGCGTTCACACAGGAGGGCGCCCGTTTTCCTGTGTCAACCGCAACGCGACGTTTCCGCGGAAAGACACCCTCAAAGATCACATGCGCGTTCACACAGGAGGACGCCCGTTTTCCTGTGTGTACTGCAACGCGTCGTTTTCTCGGAAAGACACCCTCAAAGATCACATGCGCGTTCACACAGGAGGGCGACCGTTTTCCTGTGTCAACTGCAACGCGACGTTTTCGCGGAAAGGCACCCTCAAAGATCACATGCGCGTTCACACAGGAGGGTTCCCGTTTTCCTGTGTCAACTGCAACGCGACGTTTTCGCGGAAATGCACCCTCAAAGATCACATGCGCGTTCACACAGGAGGGCGCCCGTTTTCCTGTGTCAACCGCAACGCGACGTTTCCGCGGAAAAACACACTCAAAGATCACATGCGCGTTCACACAGGAGGGCGCCCGTTTTCCTGTGTCAACTGCAACGCGTCGTTTTCGTGGAAAGACACCCTCAAAGATCACATGCGCGTTCACACAGGAGGGCGCCCATTTTCCTGTGTCAACTGCAACGCGTCGTTTTCGCGGAAAGACATCCTCAAAGATCACATGCGCGTTCACACAGAAGGGCGCCCGTTTTCCTGTGTCATGCAACGCGTCGTTTTCGCGGAAAGACACCCACAAAGATCACATGCGCGTTCACACAGGAGGACGCCCATTTTCCTGTGTCAACTGCAACGCGTCGTTTTTGCGGAAAGACACCCTCAAAGATCACATGCGCGTTCACACAGGAGGGCGCCCGTTTTTCTGTGTCAACTGCAACTCGTCGTTTTCGCGGAAAGACATCCTCAAAGATCACATGCGCGTTCACACAGAAGGGCACCCGTTTTCCTGTGTCATGCAACGCGTCGTTTTCGCGGAAAGACACCCTCAAAGATCACATGCGCGTTCACACAGGAGGGCGCCCGTTTTCCTGTGTCAACTGCAACGCGACGTTTTCGCGGGAAGACACCCTGAAAGATCACATGCGCGTTCACACAGGAGGGCGCCCGTTTTCCTGTGTCAACTGCAACGCGACGTTTTCGCGGAAAGACGCCCTCAAAGATCACATGCGCGTTCACACAGGAGGGCGCCCGTTTTCCTGTGTCAACTGCAACGCGTCGTTTTCGCGGAAAGACATTCTCAAAGATCACATGCCCGTTCACACAGGAGGGCGCCCGTTTTCCTGTGTCAACTGCAACGCGTCGTTTTCGCGGAAAGACACGCTCAAAGATCACATGCGCGTTCACACAGGAGGACGCCCGTTTTCCTGTGTCAACTGCAACGCGTCGTTTTCGCGGAAAGACATCCTCAAAGATCACATGCGCGTTCATAAAGAGGGCGCCCGTTTTCCTGTGTCAACTGCAACGCGTCGTTTTCTCGGAAAGACACCCTCAAAGATCACATGCGCGTTCACACAGGAGGGCGACCGTTTTCCTGTGTCAACTGCAACGCGACGTTTTCGCGGAAAGGCACCCTCAAAGATCACATGCGCGTTCACACAGGAGAGTTCCCGTTTTCCTGTGTCAACTGCAACGCGACGTTTTCGCGGAAATGCACCCTCAAAGATCACATGCGCGTTCACACAGGAGGGCGCCCGTTTTCCTGTGTCAACTGCTACGCGTCGTTTTTGTGGAAAGACACCCTCAAAGATCACATGCGCGTTCACACATGAGGGCGCCCGTTTTCCTGTGTCAACTGCAACGCGTCATTTTCGCGGAAAGACACCCTCAAAGATCACATGCGCGTTCACACAGGAGGGCGCCCGTTTTCCTGTGTCAACTGCAACGCGACGTTTTCGCGGCAAGACACCCTCAAAGATCACATGCGCGTTCACACAGGAGGGCGCCCGTTTTCCTGTGTCAACCGCAACGCGACGTTTCCGTGGAAAGACACCCTCAAAGATCACATGCGCGTTAACACAGGAGGGCGCCCGTTTTCCTGTGTCAACTGCAACGCGTCGTTTTCGCGGAAAGACACCCTCAAAGATCACGTGCGCGTTCACACAGGCGGGCGCCCGTTTTCCTGTGTCAACTGCAACGCGTCGTTTTCGCGGAAAGACATCCTCAAAGATCACATGCGCGTTCACACAGAAGGGCGCCCGTTTTCCTGTGTCATGCAACGCGTCGTTTTCGCGGAAAGACACCCTCAAAGATCACATGCGCGTTCACACAGGAGGACGCCCGTTTTCCTGTGTGAACTGCAACGCGTCGTTTTCTCGGAAAGACACCCTCAAAGATCACATGCGCGTTCACACAGGAGGGCGCCCGTTTTCCTGTGTCAACTGCAACGCTTCGTTTTCGCGGAAAGACACCCTCAAAGATCACATGCGCGTTCACACAGGAGGGCGCCCGTTTTTCTGTGTCAACTGCAACGCGTCGTTTTCGCGGAAAGACATCCTCAAAGATCACATGCGCGTTCACACAGAAGGGCACCCGTTTTCCTGTGTCATGCAACGCGTCGTTTTCGCGGAAAGACACCCTCAAAGATCACATGCGCGTTCACACAGGAGGGCGCCCGTTTTCCTGTGTCAACTGCAACGCGACGTTTTCGCGGGAAGACACCCTCAAAGATCACATGCGCGTTCACACAGGAGGGCGCCTGTTTTCCTGTGTCAACTGCAACGCGACGTTTTCGCGGAAAGACACCCTCAAAGATTACATGCGCGTTCACACGGGAGGGCGCCCGTTTTCCTGTGTCAACTGCAACGCGTCGTTTTCGCGGAAAGACATTCTCAAAGATCACATGCGCGTTCACACAGGAGGGCGCCCGTTTTCCTGTGTCAACTGCAACGCGTCGTTTTCGCGGAAAGACATCCTCAAAGATCACATGCGCGTTCACAAAGAGGGCGCCCGTTTTCCTGTGTCAACTGCAGCGCGTCGTTTTCGCGGAAAGAAACCCTCAAAGATCACATGCGCGTTCACACAGGAGGGCGCCCGTTTTCCTGTGTCAACTGCAACGCGACGTTTTCACGGAAAGACACCCTCAAAGATCACATGCGCGTTCACACAGGAGGGCGCCCGTTTTCCTGTGTCAACCGCAACGCGACGTTTCCGCGGAAAGACACCCTCAAAGATCACATGCGCGTTAACACAGGAGGGCGCCCGTTTTCCTGTGTCAACTGCAACGCGTCGTTTTCGCGGAAAGACATCCTCAAAGATCACATGCGCGTTCACACAGAAGGGCGCCCGTTTTCCTGTGTCATGCAACGCGTCGTTTTCGCGGAAAGACACCCTCAATGATCACATGCGCGTTCACACAGGAGGGCGCCCATTTTCCTGTGTCAACTGCAACGCGACGTTTTCGCGAAAAGACACCCTCAAAGATCACATGCGCGTTCACACAGGAGGGCGCCCGTTTTCTTGTGTCAACTGCAACGCGACGTTTTCGCGGAAAGACACCCTCAAAGATCACATGCGCGTTCACACAGGAGGGCGCCCGTTTTCCTGTGTCAACCGCAACGCGACGTTTCCGCGGAAAGACACCCTCAAAGATCACATGCGCGTTCACACAGGAGGGCGCCCGTTTTTCTGTGTCAACTGCAACGCGTCGTTTTCTCGGAAAGACACCCTCAAAGATCACATGCGCGTTCACACAGGAGGGCGCCCGTTTTCCTGTGTCGACCGCAACGCGACGTTTCCGCGGAAAGACACCCTCAAAGATCACATGCGCGTTCACACAGGAGGGCGCCCGTTTTCCTGTGTCAACTGCAACGCGTCGTTTTCTCGGAAAGACACCCTCAAAGATCACATGCGCGTTCACACAGAAGGGCGCCCGTTTTCCTGTGTCATGCAACGCGTCGTTTTTGCGGAAAGACACCCTCAATGATCACATGCGCGTTCACACAGGAGGGCGCCCATTTTCCTGTGTCAACTGCAACGCGTCGTTTTCGCAGAAAGACACCCTCAAAGATCACATGCGCGTTCACACAGGAGGACGCCCATTTTCCTGTGTCAACCGCAACGCGACGTTTCCGCGCAAAGACAACCTCAAAGATCACATGCGCGTTCACACAGGAGGGCGCCCGTTTTCCTGTGTCAACTGCAACGCGTCGTTTTCTCGGAAAGACACCCTCAAAGATCACATGCGCGTTCACACAGGAGGGCGCCCGTTTTTCTGTGTCAACCGCAACGTGACGTTTCCGCGGAAAGACACCCTCAAAGATCACATGCGCGTTCACATAGGAGGGCGCCCGTTTTCCTGTGTCAACTGCAACGCGTCGTTTTCTCGGAAAGACACCCTCAAAGATCACATGCGCGTTCACACAGGAGGGCGACCGTTTTCCTGTGTCAACTGCAACGCGACGTTTTCGCGGAAAGACACCCTCAAAGATCACATGCGCGTTCACACAGGAGGGCTCCCGTTTTCCTGTGTCAACTGCAACGCGACGTTTTCGCGGAAAGACACCCTCAAAGATCACATGCGCGTTCACACAGGAGGGCGCCTGTTTTCTTGTGTCTACTGCAACGCGACGTTTTCGCGGAAAGACACCCTCAAAGATCACATGCGCGTTCACACAGGAGGGCGCCCGTTTTCCTGTGTCAACTGCAACGCGTCGTTTTCTCGGAAAGACACCCTCAAAGATCACATGCGCGTTCACACAGGAGGGCGCCCGTTTTCCTGTGTCAACCGCAACGCGACGTTTCCGCGGAAAGACACCCTCAAAGATCACATGCGCGTTCACCCAGGAGGGCGCCCGTTTTCCTGTGTCAAGTGCAACGCGTCGTTTTCTCGGAAAGACACCCTCAAAGATCACATGCGCGTTCACACAGGAGGGCGACCGTTTTCCTGTGTCAACTGCAACGCGACGTTTTCGCGGAAGGACACCCTCAAAGATCACATGCGCGTTCTCACAGGAGGGCTCCCGTTTTCCTGTGTCAACTGCAACGCGACGTTTTCGCGGAAAGACACCCTCAAAGATCACATGCGCGTTCACACAGGAGGGCGCCTGTTTTCCTGTGTCAACTGCAACGCGTCGTTTTTGCGGAAAGACATCCTCAAAGATCACATGCGCGTTCACACAGGAGGGCGCCCGTTTTCCTGTGTCAACTGCAACGCGTCGTTTTCTCGGAAAGACACCCTCAAAGATCACATGCGCGTTCACACAGGAGGGCGCCCGTTTTCCTGTGTCAACCGCAACGTGACGTTTCCGCGGAAAGACACCCTCAAAGATCACATGCGCGTTCACACAGGAGGGCGCCCGTATTCCTGTGTCAAGTGCAACGCGTCGTTTTCTCGGAAAGACACCCTCAAAGATCACTTGCGCGTTCACACAGGAGGGCGACCGTTTTCCTGTGTCAACTGCAACGCGACGTCTTCGCTGAAGGACACCCTCAAAGATCACATGCGCGTTCACACAGGAGGGCTCCCGTTTTCCTGTGTCAACTGCAACGCGACGTTTTCGCGGAAAGACACCCTCAAAGATCAACTGCGCGTTCACACAGGAGGGCGCCCGTTTTCCTGTGTCAACTGCAACGCGTCGTTTTTGCGGAAAGACACCCTGAAAGATCACATGCGCGTTCACACAGGAGGGCGCCCGTTTTCCTGTGTCAACTGCAACGCGTCGTTTTCGCGGAAAGACACCCTCAAAGATCACATGCGCGTTCACACAGGAGGGCGCCCGTTTTCCTGTGTCAACTGCTACGCGACGTTTTCGCGGCAAGACACCCACAAAGATCACATGCGCGTTCACACAGGAGGGCGCCCGTTTTCTTGTGTCAACTGCAACGCGACGTTTTCGCGGAAAGACACCCTCAAAGATCACATGCGCGTTCACACAGGAGGGCGCCCTTTTTCCTGTGTCAACTGCAACGCGTCGTTATCGCGGAAAGACACCCTCAAAGATCACATGCGCGTTCACACAGGAGGGCGCCCGTTTTCCTGTGTCAACCGCAACGCGACGTTTCCGCGGAAAAACACCCTCAAAGATCACATGCGCGTTCACACAGGAGGGCGCCCGTTTTCCTTTGTCAACTGCAACGCGTCGTTTTCTCGGAAAGACACCCTCAAAGATCACATGCGCGTTCACACAGGAGGGCGCCCGTTTTCCTGTGTCAACCGCAACGCGACGTTTCCGCGGAAAGACACCCTCAAAGATCACATGCGCGTTCACACAGGAGGACGCCCGTTTTCCTGTGTGTACTGCAACGCGTCGTTTTCTCGGAAAGACACCCTCAAAGATCACATGCGCGTTCACACAGGAGGGCGACCGTTTTCCTGTGTCAACTGCAACGCGACGTTTTCGCGGAAAGGCACCCTCAAAGATCACATGCGCGTTCACACAGGAGGGTTCCCGTTTTCCTGTGTCAACTGCAACGCGACGTTTTCGCGGAAATGCACCCTCAAAGATCACATGCGCGTTCACACAGGAGGGCGCCCGTTTTCCTGTGTCAACCGCAACGCGACGTTTCCGCGGAAAAACACACTCAAAGATCACATGCGCGTTCACACAGGAGGGCGCCCGTTTTCCTGTGTCAACTGCAACGCGTCGTTTTCGTGGAAAGACACCCTCAAAGATCACATGCGCGTTCACACAGGAGGGCGCCCATTTTCCTGTGTCAACTGCAACGCGTCGTTTTCGCGGAAAGACATCCTCAAAGATCACATGCGCGTTCACACAGAAGGGCGCCCGTTTTCCTGTGTCATGCAACGCGTCGTTTTCGCGGAAAGACACCCACAAAGATCACATGCGCGTTCACACAGGAGGACGCCCATTTTCCTGTGTCAACTGCAACGCGTCGTTTTTGCGGAAAGACACCCTCAAAGATCACATGCGCGTTCACACAGGAGGGCGCCCGTTTTTCTGTGTCAACTGCAACTCGTCGTTTTCGCGGAAAGACATCCTCAAAGATCACATGCGCGTTCACACAGAAGGGCACCCGTTTTCCTGTGTCATGCAACGCGTCGTTTTCGCGGAAAGACACCCTCAAAGATCACATGCGCGTTCACACAGGAGGGCGCCCGTTTTCCTGTGTCAACTGCAACGCGACGTTTTCGCGGGAAGACACCCTGAAAGATCACATGCGCGTTCACACAGGAGGGCGCCCGTTTTCCTGTGTCAACTGCAACGCGACGTTTTCGCGGAAAGACGCCCTCAAAGATCACATGCGCGTTCACACAGGAGGGCGCCCGTTTTCCTGTGTCAACTGCAACGCGTCGTTTTCGCGGAAAGACATTCTCAAAGATCACATGCCCGTTCACACAGGAGGGCGCCCGTTTTCCTGTGTCAACTGCAACGCGTCGTTTTCGCGGAAAGACACGCTCAAAGATCACATGCGCGTTCACACAGGAGGACGCCCGTTTTCCTGTGTCAACTGCAACGCGTCGTTTTCGCGGAAAGACATCCTCAAAGATCACATGCGCGTTCATAAAGAGGGCGCCCGTTTTCCTGTGTCAACTGCAACGCGTCGTTTTCTCGGAAAGACACCCTCAAAGATCACATGCGCGTTCACACAGGAGGGCGACCGTTTTCCTGTGTCAACTGCAACGCGACGTTTTCGCGGAAAGGCACCCTCAAAGATCACATGCGCGTTCACACAGGAGAGTTCCCGTTTTCCTGTGTCAACTGCAACGCGACGTTTTCGCGGAAATGCACCCTCAAAGATCACATGCGCGTTCACACAGGAGGGCGCCCGTTTTCCTGTGTCAACTGCTACGCGTCGTTTTTGTGGAAAGACACCCTCAAAGATCACATGCGCGTTCACACATGAGGGCGCCCGTTTTCCTGTGTCAACTGCAACGCGTCATTTTCGCGGAAAGACACCCTCAAAGATCACATGCGCGTTCACACAGGAGGGCGCCCGTTTTCCTGTGTCAACTGCAACGCGACGTTTTCGCGGCAAGACACCCTCAAAGATCACATGCGCGTTCACACAGGAGGGCGCCCGTTTTCCTGTGTCAACCGCAACGCGACGTTTCCGTGGAAAGACACCCTCAAAGATCACATGCGCGTTAACACAGGAGGGCGCCCGTTTTCCTGTGTCAACTGCAACGCGTCGTTTTCGCGGAAAGACACCCTCAAAGATCACGTGCGCGTTCACACAGGCGGGCGCCCGTTTTCCTGTGTCAACTGCAACGCGTCGTTTTCGCGGAAAGACATCCTCAAAGATCACATGCGCGTTCACACAGAAGGGCGCCCGTTTTCCTGTGTCATGCAACGCGTCGTTTTCGCGGAAAGACACCCTCAAAGATCACATGCGCGTTCACACAGGAGGACGCCCGTTTTCCTGTGTGAACTGCAACGCGTCGTTTTCTCGGAAAGACACCCTCAAAGATCACATGCGCGTTCACACAGGAGGGCGCCCGTTTTCCTGTGTCAACTGCAACGCTTCGTTTTCGCGGAAAGACACCCTCAAAGATCACATGCGCGTTCACACAGGAGGGCGCCCGTTTTTCTGTGTCAACTGCAACGCGTCGTTTTCGCGGAAAGACATCCTCAAAGATCACATGCGCGTTCACACAGAAGGGCACCCGTTTTCCTGTGTCATGCAACGCGTCGTTTTCGCGGAAAGACACCCTCAAAGATCACATGCGCGTTCACACAGGAGGGCGCCCGTTTTCCTGTGTCAACTGCAACGCGACGTTTTCGCGGGAAGACACCCTCAAAGATCACATGCGCGTTCACACAGGAGGGCGCCTGTTTTCCTGTGTCAACTGCAACGCGACGTTTTCGCGGAAAGACACCCTCAAAGATTACATGCGCGTTCACACAGGAGGGCGCCCGTTTTCCTGTGTCAACTGCAACGCGTCGTTTTCGCGGAAAGACATTCTCAAAGATCACATGCGCGTTCACACAGGAGGGCGCCCGTTTTCCTGTGTCAACTGCAACGCGTCGTTTTCGCGGAAAGACATCCTCAAAGATCACATGCGCGTTCACAAAGAGGGCGCCCGTTTTCCTGTGTCAACTGCAGCGCGTCGTTTTCGCGGAAAGAAACCCTCAAAGATCACATGCGCGTTCACACAGGAGGGCGCCCGTTTTCCTGTGTCAACTGCAACGCGACGTTTTCACGGAAAGACACCCTCAAAGATCACATGCGCGTTCACACAGGAGGGCGCCCGTTTTCCTGTGTCAACCGCAACGCGACGTTTCCGCGGAAAGACACCCTCAAAGATCACATGCGCGTTAACACAGGAGGGCGCCCGTTTTCCTGTGTCAACTGCAACGCGTCGTTTTCGCGGAAAGACATCCTCAAAGATCACATGCGCGTTCACACAGAAGGGCGCCCGTTTTCCTGTGTCATGCAACGCGTCGTTTTCGCGGAAAGACACCCTCAATGATCACATGCGCGTTCACACAGGAGGGCGCCCATTTTCCTGTGTCAACTGCAACGCGACGTTTTCGCGAAAAGACACCCTCAAAGATCACATGCGCGTTCACACAGGAGGGCGCCCGTTTTCTTGTGTCAACTGCAACGCGACGTTTTCGCGGAAAGACACCCTCAAAGATCACATGCGCGTTCACACAGGAGGGCGCCCGTTTTCCTGTGTCAACCGCAACGCGACGTTTCCGCGGAAAGACACCCTCAAAGATCACATGCGCGTTCACACAGGAGGGCGCCCGTTTTTCTGTGTCAACTGCAACGCGTCGTTTTCTCGGAAAGACACCCTCAAAGATCACATGCGCGTTCACACAGGAGGGCGCCCGTTTTCCTGTGTCGACCGCAACGCGACGTTTCCGCGGAAAGACACCCTCAAAGATCACATGCGCGTTCACACAGGAGGGCGCCCGTTTTCCTGTGTCAACTGCAACGCGTCGTTTTCTCGGAAAGACACCCTCAAAGATCACATGCGCGTTCACACAGAAGGGCGCCCGTTTTCCTGTGTCATGCAACGCGTCGTTTTTGCGGAAAGACACCCTCAATGATCACATGCGCGTTCACACAGGAGGGCGCCCATTTTCCTGTGTCAACTGCAACGCGTCGTTTTCGCAGAAAGACACCCTCAAAGATCACATGCGCGTTCACACAGGAGGACGCCCATTTTCCTGTGTCAACCGCAACGCGACGTTTCCGCGCAAAGACACCCTCAAAGATCACATGCGCGTTCACACAGGAGGGCGCCCGTTTTCCTGTGTCAACTGCAACGCGTCGTTTTCTCGGAAAGACACCCTCAAAGATCACATGCGCGTTCACACAGGAGGGCGCCCGTTTTTCTGTGTCAACCGCAACGTGACGTTTCCGCGGAAAGACACCCTCAAAGATCACATGCGCGTTCACATAGGAGGGCGCCCGTTTTCCTGTGTCAACTGCAACGCGTCGTTTTCTCGGAAAGACACCCTCAAAGATCACATGCGCGTTCACACAGGAGGGCGACCGTTTTCCTGTGTCAACTGCAACGCGACGTTTTCGCGGAAAGACACCCTCAAAGATCACATGCGCGTTCACACAGGAGGGCTCCCGTTTTCCTGTGTCAACTGCAACGCGACGTTTTCGCGGAAAGACACCCTCAAAGATCACATGCGCGTTCACACAGGAGGGCGCCCGTTTTCCTGTGTCAACTGCAACGCGTCGTTTTTGTGGAAAGACACCCTCAAAGATCACATGCGCGTTCACACAGGAGGGCGCCCGTTTTCCTGTGTCAACTGCAACGCGACGTTTTCGCGGAAAGACACCCTCAAAGATCACATGCGCGTTCACACAGGAGGGCGCCCGTTTTTCTGTGTCAACCGCAACGTGACGTTTCCGCGGAAAGACACCCTCAAAGATCACATGCGCGTTCACATAGGAGGGCGCCCGTTTTCCTGTGTCAACTGCAACGCGTCGTTTTCTCGGAAAGACACCCTCAAAGATCACATGCGCGTTCACACAGGAGGGCGACCGTTTTCCTGTGTCAACTGCAACGCGACGTTTTCGCGGAAAGACACCCTCAAAGATCACATGCGCGTTCACACAGGAGGGCTCCCGTTTTCCTGTGTCAACTGCAACGCGACGTTTTCGCGGAAAGACACCCTCAAAGATCACATGCGCGTTCACACAGGAGGGCGCCCGTTTTCCTGTGTCAACTGCAACGCGTCGTTTTTGTGGAAAGACACCCTCAAAGATCACATGCGCGTTCACACAGGAGGGCGCCCGTTTTCCTGTGTCAACTGCAACGCGACGTTTTCGCGGAAAGACACCCTCAAAGATCACATGCGCGTTCACACAGGAGGGCGCCCGTTTTCCTGTGTCAACTGCAACGCGTCGTTTTCGCGGAAAGACACCCTCAAAGATCACATGCGCGTTAACACAGGAGGGCGCCCGTTTTCCTGTGTCAACTGCAACGCGTCGTTTTCGCGGAAAGACACCCTCAAAGATCACATGCGCGTTCACACAGGAGGGCGCCCGTTTTCCTGTGTCAACTGCAACGCGTCATTTCGCGAAAAGACATCCTCAAAGATCACATGCGCGTTCACACAGAAGGGCGCCCGTTTTCCTGTGTCAACTGCAACGCGTCGTTTTCGCGGAAAGACACCCTCAAAGATCACATGCGCGTTCACACAGGAGGGCGCCCGTTTTCCTGTGTCAACTGCAACGCGTCATTTCGCGGAAAGACATCCTCAAAGATCACATGCGCGTTCACACAGAAGGGCGCCCGTTTTCCTGTGTCATGCAACGCGTCGTTTTCGCGGAAAGACACCCTCAATGATCACATGCGCGTTCACACAGGAGGGCGCCCATTTTCCTGTGTCAACCGCAACGCGACGTTTCCGCGGAAAGACACCCTCAAAGATCACATGCGCGTTAACACAGGAGGGCGCCCGTTTTCCTGTGTCAACTGCAACGCGTCGTTTTCGCGGAAAGACATCCTCAAAGATCACATGCGCGTTCACACAGAAGGGCGCCCGTTTTCCTGTGTCATGCAACGCGTCGTTTTCGCGGAAAGACACCCTCAATGATCACATGCGCGTTCACACAGGAGGGCGCCCATTTTCCTGTGTCAACTGCAACGCGACGTTTTCGCGAAAAGACACCCTCAAAGATCACATGCGCGTTCACACAGGAGGGCGCCCGTTTTCCTGTGTCAACTGCAACGCGACGTTTTCGCGGAAAGACACCCTCAAAGATCACATGCGCGTTCACACAGGAGGGCGCCCGTTTTCCTGTGTCAACCGCAACGCGACGTTTCCGCGGAAAGACACCCTCAAAGATCACATGCGCGTTCACACAGGAGGGCGCCCGTTTTCCTGTGTCAACTGCAACGCGTCGTTTTCTCGGAAAGACACCCTCAAAGATCACATGCGCGTTCACACAGGAGGGCGCCCGTTTTCCTGTGTCGACCGCAACGCGACGTTTCCGCGGAAAGACACCCTCAAAGATCACATGCGCGTTCACACAGGAGGGCGCCCGTTTTCCTGTGTCAACTGCAACGCGTCGTTTTCTCGGAAAGACACCCTCAAAGATCACATGCGCGTTCACACAGAAGGGCGCCCGTTTTCCTGTGTCATGCAACGCGTCGTTTTTGCGGAAAGACACCCTCAATGATCACATGCGCGTTCACACAGGAGGGCGCCCATTTTCCTGTGTCAACTGCAACGCGTCCTTTTCGCAGAAAGACACCCTCAATGATCACATGCGCGTTCACACAGGAGGGCGCCCATTTTCCTGTGTCAACCGCAACGCGACGTTTCCGCGCAAAGACACCCTCAAAGATCACATGCGCGTTCACACAGGAGGGCGCCCGTTTTCCTGTGTCAACTGCAACGCGTCGTTTTCTCGGAAAGACACCCTCAAAGATCACATGCGCGTTCACACAGGAGGGCGCCCGTTTTTCTGTGTCAACCGCAACGTGACGTTTCCGCGGAAAGACACCCTCAAAGATCACATGCGCGTTCACATAGGAGGGCGCCCGTTTTCCTGTGTCAACTGCAACGCGTCGTTTTCTCGGAAAGACACACTCAAAGATCACATGCGCGTTCACACAGGAGGGCGACCGTTTTCCTGTGTCAACTGCAACGCGACGTTTTCGCGGAAAGACACCCTCAAAGATCACATGCGCGTTCACACAGGAGGGCTCCCGTTTTCCTGTGTCAACTGCAACGCGACGTTTTCGCGGAAAGACACCCTCAAAGATCACATGCGCGTTCACACAGGAGGGCGCCCGTTTTCCTGTGTCAACTGCAACGCGTCGTTTTTGTGGAAAGACACCCTCAAAGATCACATGCGCGTTCACACAGGAGGGCGCCCGTTTTCCTGTGTCAACTGCAACGCGACGTTTTCGCGGAAAGACACCCTCAAAGATCACATGCGCGTTCACACAGGAGGGCGCCCGTTTTCCTGTGTCAACTGCAACGCGTCGTTTTCGCGGAAAGACACCCTCAAAGATCACATGCGCGTTAACACAGGAGGGCGCCCGTTTTCCTGTGTCAACTGCAACGCGTCGTTTTCGCGGAAAGACACCCTCAAAGATCACATGCGCGTTCACACAGGAGGGCGCCCGTTTTCCTGTGTCAACTGCAACGCGTCATTTCGCGGAAAGACATCCTCAAAGATCACATGCGCGTTCACACAGAAGGGCGCCCGTTTTCCTGTGTCATGCAACGCGTCGTTTTCGCGGAAAGACACCCTCAATGATCACATGCGCGTTCACACAGGAGGGCGCCCATTTTCCTGTGTCAACTGCAACGCGACGTTTTCGCGGAAAGGCACCCTCAAAGATCACATGCGCGTTCACACAGGAGGGCGCCCGTTTTCTTGTGTCAACTGCAACGCGACGTTTTCGCGGAAAGACACCCTCAAAGATCACATGCGCGTTCACACAGGAGGGCGCCCGTTTTCCTGTGTCAACTGCAACGCGTCGTTTTCGCGGAAAGACACCCTCAAAGATCACATGCGCGTTCACACAGGAGGGCGCCCGTTTTCCTGTGTCAACTGCAACGCGTCGTTTTCGCGGAAAGACATTCTCAAAGATCACATGCGCGTTCACACAGAAGGGCGCCCGTTTTCCTGTGTCATGCAACGCGTCGTTTTCGCGGAAAGACACCCTCAAAGATCACATTCGCGTTCACACAGGAGGGCGCCCGTTTTCCTGTGTCAACTGCAACGCGACGTTTTCGCGGAAAGACACCCTCAAAGATCACATGCGCGTTCACACAGGAGGGCGCCCGTTTTCCTGTGTCAACTGCAACGCGACGTTTTCGCGGAAAGACACCCTCAAAGATCACATGCGCGTTCACACAGGAGGGCGCCCGTTTTCCTGTGTCAACTGCAACGCGTCGTTTTCGCGGAAAGACATCGTCAAAGATCACATGCCCGTTCACACAGGAGGGCGCCCGTTTTCCTGTGTCAACTGCAACGCGTCGTTTTCGTGGAAAGACATCCTCAAAGATCACATGCGCGTTCACACAGAAGGGCGCCCGTTTTCCTGTGTCATGCAACGCGTCGTTTTTGCGGAAAGACACCCTCAAAGATCACATGCGCGTTCACACAGGAGGGCGCCCGTTTTCCTGTGTCAACTGCAACGCGACGTTTTCGCGGAAAGACACCCTCAAAGATCACATGCGCGTTCGCACAGGAGGGCGCCCGTTTTCCTGTGTCAACTGCAACGCGACGTTTTCGCGGAAAGACACCCTCAAAGATCACATGCGTGTTCACACAGGAGGGCGCCCGTTTTCCTGTGTCAACTGCAACGCGTCGTTTTCGTGGAAAGACACCCTCAAAGATCACATGCCCGTTCACACAGGAGGGCGCCCGTTTTCCTGTGTCAACTGCAACGCGTCGTTTTCGCGGAAAGACATCCTCAAAGATCACATGCGCGTTCACACAGGAGGGCGCCCGTTTTCCTGTGTCAACTGCAACGCGTCATTTCGCGGAAAGACACCCTCAAAGATCACATGCGCGTTCACACAGGAGGGCGCCCGTTTTCCTGTGTCAACTGCAACGCGACGTTTTCGCGGAAAGACACCCTCAAAGATCACATGCGCGTTCACACAGGAGGGCGCCCGTTTTCCTGTGTCAACTGCAACGCGTCGTTTTCGCGGAAAGACATCGTCAAAGATCACATGCCCGTTCACACAGGAGGGCGCCCGTTTTCCTGTGTCAACTGCAACGCGTCGTTTTCGCGGAAAGACATCCTCAAAGATCACATGCGCGTTCACACAGGAGGGCGCCCGTTTTCCTGTGTCAACTGCAACGCGTCGTTTTCTCGGAAAGACACCCTCAAAGATCACATGCGCGTTCACACAGGAGGGCGCCCGTTTTCCTGTGTCAACCGCAACGTGACGTTTCCGCGGAAAGACACCCTCAAAGATCACATGCGCGTTCACACAGGAGGGCGCCCGTTTTCTTGTGTCAACTGCAACGCGACGTTTTCGCGGAAGGACACCCTCAAAGATCACATGCGCGTTCACACAGGAGGGCGCCCGTTTTCCTGTGTCAACTGCAACGCGTCGTTTTCGCGGAAAGACACCCTCAAAGATCACATGCGCGTTCACACAGGAGGGCGCCCGTTTTCCTGTGTCAACTGCAACGCGTCGTTTTCGCGGAAAGACATTCTCAAAGATCACATGCGCGTTCACACAGAAGGGCGCCCGTTTTCCTGTGTCATGCAACGCGTCGTTTTCGCGGAAAGACACCCTCAAAGATCACATGCGCGTTCACACAGGAGGGCGCCCGTTTTCCTGTGTCAACTGCAACGCGACGTTTTCGCGGAAAGACACCCTTAAAGATCACATGCGCGTTCACACAGGAGGGCGCCCGTTTTCCTGTGTCAACTGCAACGCGACGTTTTCGCGGAAAGACACCCTCAAAGATCACATGCGCGTTCACACAGGAGGGCGCCCGTTTTCCTGTGTCAACTGCAACGCGTCGTTTTCGCGGAAAGACATCGTCAAAGATCACATGCCCGTTCACACAGGAGGGCGCCCGTTTTCCTGTGTCAACTGCAACGCGTCGTTTTCGTGGAAAGACATCCTCAAAGATCACATGCGCGTTCACACAGAAGGGCGCCCGTTTTCCTGTGTCATGCAACGCGTCGTTTTTGCGGAAAGACACCCTCAAAGATCACATGCGCGTTCACACAGGAGGGCGCCCGTTTTCCTGTGTCAACTGCAACGCGACGTTTTCGCGGAAAGACACCCTCAAAGATCACATGCGCGTTCACACAGGAGGGCGCCCGTTTTCCTGTGTCAACTGCAACGCGACGTTTTCGCGGAAAGACACCCTCAAAGATCACATGCGCGTTCACACAGGAGGGCGCCCGTTTTCCTGTGTCAACTGCAACGCGTCGTTTTCGCGGAAAGACACCCTCAAAGATCACATGCGCGTTCACACAGGAGGGCGCCCGTTTTTCTGTGTCAACTGCAACGCGTCGTTTTCGCGGAAAGACATCCTCAAAGATCACATGCGCGTTCACACAGAAGGGCACCCGTTTTCCTGTGTCATGCAACGCGTCGTTTTCGCGGAAAGACACCCTCAAAGATCACATGCGCGTTCACACAAGAGGGCGCCCGTTTTCCTGTGTCAACTGCAACGCGACGTTTTCGCGGGAAGACACCCTCAAAGATCACATGCGCGTTCACACAGGAGGGCGCCTGTTTTCCTGTGTCAACTGCAACGCGACGTTTTCGCGGAAAGACACCCTCAAAGATTACATGCGCGTTCACACAGGAGGGCGCCCGTTTTCCTGTGTCAACTGCAACGCGTCGTTTTCGCGGAAAGACATTCTCAAAGATCACATGCGCGTTCACACAGGAGGGCGCCCGTTTTCCTGTGTCAACTGCAACGCGTCGTTTTCGCGGAAAGACACGCTCAAAGATCACATGCGCGTTCACACAGGAGGGCGCCCGTTTTCCTGTGTCAACTGCAACGCGTCGTTTTCGCGGAAAGACATCCTCAAAGATCACATGCGCGTTCACAAAGAGGGCGCTCGTTTTCCTGTGTCAACTGCAACGCGACGTTTTCGCGGAAAGACACCCTCAAAGATGACATGCGCGTTCACACAGGAGGGCGCCCGTTTTCCTGTGTCAAATGCAACGCGTCGTTTTCGCGGAAAGACACCCTCGAAGATCACATGCGCGTTCACACAGGAGGGCGCCCGTTTTCCTGTGTCAACTGCAACGCGTCGTTTTTGCGGAAAGACACCCTCAAAGATTACATGCGCGTTCATACAGGAGGGCGCCCGTTTTCCTGTGTCAACTGCAGCGCGTCGTTTTCGCGGAAAGAAACCCTCAAAGATCACATGCGCGTTCACACAGGAGGGCGCCCGTTTTCCTGTGTCAACTGCAACGCGTCGTTTTCGCGGAAAGACATTCTCAAAGATCACATGCGCGTTCACACAGGAGGGCGCCCGTTTTCCTGTGTCAACTGCAACGCGTCGTTTTCGCGGAAAGACACGCTCAAAGATCACATGCGCGTTCACACAGGAGGGCGCCCGTTTTCCTGTGTCAACTGCAACGCGTCGTTTTCGCGGAAAGACATCCTCAAAGATCACATGCGCGTTCACAAAGAGGGCGCTCGTTTTCCTGTGTCAACTGCAACGCGACGTTTTCGCGGAAAGACACCCTCAAAGATGACATGCGCGTTCACACAGGAGGGCGCCCGTTTTCCTGTGTCAAATGCAACGCGTCGTTTTCGCGGAAAGACACCCTCGAAGATCACATGCGCGTTCACACAGGAGGGCGCCCGTTTTCCTGTGTCAACCGCAACGCGACGTTTCCGCGGAAAGACACCCTCAAAGATCACATGCGCGTTAACACAGGAGGGCGCCCGTTTTCCTGTGTCAACTGCAACGCGTCGTTTTCGCGGAAAGACATCCTCAAAGATCACATGCGCGTTCACACAGAAGGGCGCCCGTTTTCCTGTGTCATGCAACGCGTCGTTTTCGCGGAAAGACACCCTCAATGATCACATGCGCGTTCACACAGGAGGGCGCCCATTTTCCTGTGTCAACTGCAACGCGACGTTTTCGCGAAAAGACACCCTCAAAGATCACATGCGCGTTCACACAGGAGGGCGCCCGTTTTCCTGTGTCAACTGCAACGCGACGTTTTCGCGGAAAGACACCCTCAAAGATCACATGCGCGTTCACACAGGAGGGCGCCCGTTTTCCTGTGTCAACCGCAACGCGACGTTTCCGCGGAAAGACACCCTCAAAGATCACATGCGCGTTCACACAGGAGGGCGCCCGTTTTCCTGTGTCAACTGCAACGCGTCGTTTTCTCGGAAAGACACCCTCAAAGATCACATGCGCGTTCACACAGGAGGGCGCCCGTTTTCCTGTGTCGACCGCAACGCGACGTTTCCGCGGAAAGACACCCTCAAAGATCACATGCGCGTTCACACAGGAGGGCGCCCGTTTTCCTGTGTCAACTGCAACGCGTCGTTTTCTCGGAAAGACACCCTCAAAGATCACATGCGCGTTCACACAGAAGGGCGCCCGTTTTCCTGTGTCATGCAACGCGTCGTTTTTGCGGAAAGACACCCTCAATGATCACATGCGCGTTCACACAGGAGGGCGCCCATTTTCCTGTGTCAACTGCAACGCGTCCTTTTCGCAGAAAGACACCCTCAATGATCACATGCGCGTTCACACAGGAGGGCGCCCATTTTCCTGTGTCAACCGCAACGCGACGTTTCCGCGCAAAGACACCCTCAAAGATCACATGCGCGTTCACACAGGAGGGCGCCCGTTTTCCTGTGTCAACTGCAACGCGTCGTTTTCTCGGAAAGACACCCTCAAAGATCACATGCGCGTTCACACAGGAGGGCGCCCGTTTTTCTGTGTCAACCGCAACGTGACGTTTCCGCGGAAAGACACCCTCAAAGATCACATGCGCGTTCACATAGGAGGGCGCCCGTTTTCCTGTGTCAACTGCAACGCGTCGTTTTCTCGGAAAGACACACTCAAAGATCACATGCGCGTTCACACAGGAGGGCGACCGTTTTCCTGTGTCAACTGCAACGCGACGTTTTCGCGGAAAGACACCCTCAAAGATCACATGCGCGTTCACACAGGAGGGCTCCCGTTTTCCTGTGTCAACTGCAACGCGACGTTTTCGCGGAAAGACACCCTCAAAGATCACATGCGCGTTCACACAGGAGGGCGCCCGTTTTCCTGTGTCAACTGCAACGCGTCGTTTTTGTGGAAAGACACCCTCAAAGATCACATGCGCGTTCACACAGGAGGGCGCCCGTTTTCCTGTGTCAACTGCAACGCGACGTTTTCGCGGAAAGACACCCTCAAAGATCACATGCGCGTTCACACAGGAGGGCGCCCGTTTTCCTGTGTCAACTGCAACGCGTCGTTTTCGCGGAAAGACACCCTCAAAGATCACATGCGCGTTAACACAGGAGGGCGCCCGTTTTCCTGTGTCAACTGCAACGCGTCGTTTTCGCGGAAAGACACCCTCAAAGATCACATGCGCGTTCACACAGGAGGGCGCCCGTTTTCCTGTGTCAACTGCAACGCGTCATTTCGCGGAAAGACATCCTCAAAGATCACATGCGCGTTCACACAGAAGGGCGCCCGTTTTCCTGTGTCATGCAACGCGTCGTTTTCGCGGAAAGACACCCTCAATGATCACATGCGCGTTCACACAGGAGGGCGCCCATTTTCCTGTGTCAACTGCAACGCGACGTTTTCGCGGAAAGGCACCCTCAAAGATCACATGCGCGTTCACACAGGAGGGCGCCCGTTTTCTTGTGTCAACTGCAACGCGACGTTTTCGCGGAAAGACACCCTCAAAGATCACATGCGCGTTCACACAGGAGGGCGCCCGTTTTCCTGTGTCAACTGCAACGCGTCGTTTTCGCGGAAAGACACCCTCAAAGATCACATGCGCGTTCACACAGGAGGGCGCCCGTTTTCCTGTGTCAACTGCAACGCGTCGTTTTCGCGGAAAGACATTCTCAAAGATCACATGCGCGTTCACACAGAAGGGCGCCCGTTTTCCTGTGTCATGCAACGCGTCGTTTTCGCGGAAAGACACCCTCAAAGATCACATTCGCGTTCACACAGGAGGGCGCCCGTTTTCCTGTGTCAACTGCAACGCGACGTTTTCGCGGAAAGACACCCTCAAAGATCACATGCGCGTTCACACAGGAGGGCGCCCGTTTTCCTGTGTCAACTGCAACGCGACGTTTTCGCGGAAAGACACCCTCAAAGATCACATGCGCGTTCACACAGGAGGGCGCCCGTTTTCCTGTGTCAACTGCAACGCGTCGTTTTCGCGGAAAGACATCGTCAAAGATCACATGCCCGTTCACACAGGAGGGCGCCCGTTTTCCTGTGTCAACTGCAACGCGTCGTTTTCGTGGAAAGACATCCTCAAAGATCACATGCGCGTTCACACAGAAGGGCGCCCGTTTTCCTGTGTCATGCAACGCGTCGTTTTTGCGGAAAGACACCCTCAAAGATCACATGCGCGTTCACACAGGAGGGCGCCCGTTTTCCTGTGTCAACTGCAACGCGACGTTTTCGCGGAAAGACACCCTCAAAGATCACATGCGCGTTCGCACAGGAGGGCGCCCGTTTTCCTGTGTCAACTGCAACGCGACGTTTTCGCGGAAAGACACCCTCAAAGATCACATGCGTGTTCACACAGGAGGGCGCCCGTTTTCCTGTGTCAACTGCAACGCGTCGTTTTCGTGGAAAGACACCCTCAAAGATCACATGCCCGTTCACACAGGAGGGCGCCCGTTTTCCTGTGTCAACTGCAACGCGTCGTTTTCGCGGAAAGACATCCTCAAAGATCACATGCGCGTTCACACAGGAGGGCGCCCGTTTTCCTGTGTCAACTGCAACGCGTCATTTCGCGGAAAGACACCCTCAAAGATCACATGCGCGTTCACACAGGAGGGCGCCCGTTTTCCTGTGTCAACTGCAACGCGACGTTTTCGCGGAAAGACACCCTCAAAGATCACATGCGCGTTCACACAGGAGGGCGCCCGTTTTCCTGTGTCAACTGCAACGCGTCGTTTTCGCGGAAAGACATCGTCAAAGATCACATGCCCGTTCACACAGGAGGGCGCCCGTTTTCCTGTGTCAACTGCAACGCGTCGTTTTCGCGGAAAGACATCCTCAAAGATCACATGCGCGTTCACACAGGAGGGCGCCCGTTTTCCTGTGTCAACTGCAACGCGTCGTTTTCTCGGAAAGACACCCTCAAAGATCACATGCGCGTTCACACAGGAGGGCGCCCGTTTTCCTGTGTCAACCGCAACGTGACGTTTCCGCGGAAAGACACCCTCAAAGATCACATGCGCGTTCACACAGGAGGGCGCCCGTATTCCTGTGTCAAGTGCAACGCGTCGTTTTCTCGGAAAGACACCCTCAAAGATCGCTTGCGCGTTCACACAGGAGGGCGACCGCTTTCCTGTGTCAACTGCAACGCGACGTTTTCGCTGAAGGACACCCTCAAAGATCACATGCGCGTTCACACAGGAGGGCGCCCGTTTTCTTGTGTCAACTGCAACGCGACGTTTTCGCGGAAAGACACCCTCAAAGATCACATGCGCGTTCACACAGGAGGGCGCCCTTTTTCCTGTGTCAACTGCAACGCGTCGTTATCGCGGAAAGACACCCTCAAAGATCACATGCGCGTTCACACAGGAGGGCGCCCGTTTTCCTGTGTCAACCGCAACGCGACGTTTCCGCGGAAAAACACCCTCAAAGATCACATGCGCGTTCACACAGGAGGGCGCCCGTTTTCCTTTGTCAACTGCAACGCGTCGTTTTCTCGGAAAGACACCCTCAAAGATCACATGCGCGTTCACACAGGAGGGCGCCCGTTTTCCTGTGTCAACCGCAACGCGACGTTTCCGCGGAAAGACACCCTCAAAGATCACATGCGCGTTCACACAGGAGGACGCCCGTTTTCCTGTGTGAACTGCAACGCGTCGTTTTCTCGGAAAGACACCCTCAAAGATCACATGCGCGTTCACACAGGAGGGCGACCGTTTTTCTGTGTCAACTGCAACGCGACGTTTTCGCGGAAAGGCACCCTCAAAGATCACATGCGCGTTCACACAGGAGGGTTCCCGTTTTCCTGTGTCAACAGCAACGCGACGTTTTCGCGGAAATGCACCCTCAAAGATCACATGCGCGTTCACACAGGAGGGCGCCCGTTTTCCTGTGTCAACCGCAACGCGACGTTTCCGCGGAAAAACACACTCAAAGATCACATGCGCGTTCACACAGGAGGGCGCCCGTTTTCCTGTGTCAACTGCAACGCGACGTTTTCGCGGCAAGACACCCTCAAAGATCACAAGCGCGTTCACACAGGAGGGAGCCCGTTTTCCTGTGTCAACCGCAACGCGACGTTTCCGCGGAAAGACACCCTCAAAGATCACATGCGCGTTAACACAGGAGGGCGCCCGTTTTCCTGTGTCAACTGCAACGCGTCGTTTTCGCGGAAAGACACCCTCAAAGATCACATGCGCGTTCACACAGGAGGGCGCCCATTTTCCTGTGTCAACTGCAACGCGTCGTTTTCGCGGAAAGACATCCTCAAAGATCACATGCGCGTTCACACAGAAGGGCGCCCGTTTTCCTGTGTCATGCAACGCGTCGTTTTCGCGGAAAGACACCCACAAAGATCACATGCGCGTTCACACAGGAGGACGCCCATTTTCCTGTGTCAACTGCAACGCGTCGTTTTCGCGGAAAGACACCCTCAAAGATCACATGCGCGTTCACACAGGAGGGCGCCCGTTTTTCTGTGTCAACTGCAACTCGTCGTTTTCGCGGAAAGACATCCTCAAAGATCACATGCGCGTTCACACAGAAGGGCACCCGTTTTCCTGTGTCATGCAACGCGTCGTTTTCGCGGAAAGACACCCTCAAAGATCACATGCGCGTTCACACAGGAGGGCGCCCGTTTTCCTGTGTCAACTGCAACGCGACGTTTTCGCGGGAAGACACCCTCAAAGATCACATGCGCGTTCACACAGGAGGGCGCCCGTTTTCCTGTGTCAACTGCAACGCGACGTTTTCGCGGAAAGACACCCTCAAAGATCACATGCGCGTTCACACAGGAGGGCGCCCGTTTTCCTGTGTCAACTGCAACGCGTCGTTTTCGCGGAAAGACATTCTCAAAGATCACATGCGCGTTCACACAGGAGGGCGCCCGTTTTCCTGTGTCAACTGCAACGCGTCGTTTTCGCGGAAAGACAAGCTCAAAGATCACATGCGCGTTCACACAGGAGGGCGCCCGTTTTCCTGTGTCAACTGCAACGCGTCGTTTTCGCGGAAAGACATCCTCAAAGATCACATGCGCGTTCATAAAGAGGGCGCCCGTTTTCCTGTGTCAACTGCAACGCGTCGTTTTCTCGGAAAGACACCCTCAAAGATCACATGCGCGTTCACACAGGAGGGCGACCGTTTTCCTGTGTCAACTGCAACGCGACGTTTTCGCGGAAAGGCACCCTCAAAGATCACATGCGCGTTCACACAGGAGGGTTCCCGTTTTCCTGTGTCAACTGCAACGCGACGTTTTCGCGGAAATGCACCCTCAAAGATCACATGCGCGTTCACACAGAAGGGCGCCCGTTTTCCTGTGTCAACTGCTACGCGTCGTTTTTGCGGAAAGACACCCTCAAAGATCACATGCGCGTTCACACATGAGGGCGCCCGTTTTCCTGTGTCAACTGCAACGCGTCATTTTCGCGGAAAGACACCCTCAAAGATCACATGCGCGTTCACACAGGAGGGCGCCCGTTTTCCTGTGTCAACTGCAACGCGACGTTTTCGCGGCAAGACACCCTCAAAGATCACATGCGCGTTCACACAGGAGGGCGCCCGTTTTCCTGTGTCAACCGCAACGCGACGTTTCCGTGGAAAGACACCCTCAAAGATCACATGCGCGTTAACACAGGAGGGCGCCCGTTTTCCTGTGTCAACTGCAACGCGTCGTTTTCGCGGAAAGACACCCTCAAAGATCACGTGCGCGTTCACACAGGCGGGCGCCCGTTTTCCTGTGTCAACTGCAACGCGTCGTTTTCGCGGAAAGACATCCTCAAAGATCACATGCGCGTTCACACAGAAGGGCGCCCGTTTTCCTGTGTCATGCAACGCGTCGTTTTCGCGGAAAGACACCCTCAAAGATCACATGCTCGTTCACACAGGAGGACGCCCGTTTTCCTGTGTGAACTTCAACGCGTCGTTTTCTCGGAAAGACACCCCCAAAGATCACATGCGCGTTCACACAGGAGGGCGCCCGTTTTCCTGTGTCAACTGCAACGCGTCGTTTTCGCGGAAAGACACCCTCAAAGATCACATGCGCGTTCACACAGGAGGGCGCCCGTTTTTCTGTGTCAACTGCAACGCGTCGTTTTCGCGGAAAGACATCCTCAAAGATCACATGCGCGTTAACACAGAAGGGCACCCGTTTTCCTGTGTCATGCAACGCGTCGTTTTCGCGGAAAGACACCCTCAAAGATCACATGCGCGTTCACACAGGAGGGCGCCCGTTTTCCTGTGTCAACTGCAACGCGACGTTTTCGCGGGAAGACACCCTCAAAGATCACATGCGCGTTCACACAGGAGGGCGCCTGTTTTCCTGTGTCAACTGCAACGCGACGTTTTCGCGGAAAGACACCCTCAAAGATTACATGCGCGTTCACACAGGAGGGCGCCCGTTTTCCTGTGTCAACTGCAACGCGTCGTTTTCGCGGAAAGACATTCTCAAAGATCACATGCGCGTTCACACAGGAGGGCGCCCGTTTTCCTGTGTCAACTGCAACGCGTCGTTTTCGCGGAAAGACACGCTCAAAGATCACATGCGCGTTCACACAGGAGGGCGCCCGTTTTCCTGTGTCAACTGCAACGCGTCGTTTTCGCGGAAAGACATCCTCAAAGATCACATGCGCGTTCACAAAGAGGGCGCCCGTTTTCCTGTGTCAACTGCAACGCGACGTTTTCGCGGAAAGACACCCTCAAAGATGACATGCGCGTTCACACAGGAGGGCGCCCGTTTTCCTGTGTCAAATGCAACGCGTCGTTTTCGCGGAAAGACACCCTCGAAGATCACATGCGCGTTCACAAAGGAGGGCGCCCGTTTTCCTGTGTCAACTGCAACGCGTCGTTTTTGCGGAAAGACACCCTCAAAGATCACATGCGCGTTCATACAGGAGGGCGCCCGTTTTCCTGTGTCAACTGCAGCGCGTCGTTTTCGCGGAAAGAAACCCTCAAAGATCACATGCGCGTTCACACAGGAGGGCGCCCGTTTTCCTGTGTCAACTGCAACGCGACGTTTTCACGGAAAGACACCCTCAAAGATCACATGCGCGTTCACACAGGAGGGCGCCCGTTTTCCTGTGTCAACCGCAACGCGACGTTTCCGCGGAAAGACACCCTCAAAGATCACATGCGCGTTAACACAGGAGGGCGCCCGTTTTCCTGTGTCAACTGCAACGCGTCGTTTTCGCGGAAAGACATCCTCAAAGATCACATGCGCGTTCACACAGAAGGGCGCCCGTTTTCCTGTGTCATGCAACGCGTCGTTTTCGCGGAAAGACACCCTCAATGATCACATGCGCGTTCACACAGGAGGGCGCCCATTTTCCTGTGTCAACTGCAACGCGACGTTTTCGCGAAAAGACACCCTCAAAGGTCACATGCGCGTTCACACAGGAGGGCGCCCGTTTTCTTGTGTCAACTGCAACGCGACGTTTTCGCGGAAAGACACCCTCAAAGATCACATGCGCGTTCACACAGGAGGGCGCCCGTTTTCCTGTGTCAACCGCAACGCGACGTTTCCGCGGAAAGACACCCTCAAAGAACACATGCGCGTTCACACAGGAGGGCGCCCGTTTTCCTGTGTCAACTGCAACGCGTCGTTTTCTCGGAAAGACACCCTCAAAGATCACATGCGCGTTCCCACAGGAGGGCGCCCGTTTTCCTGTGTCGACCGCAACGCGACGTTTCCGCGGAAAGACACCCTCAAAGATCACATGCGCGTTCACACAGGAGGGCGCCCGTTTTCCTGTGTCAACTGCAACGCGTCGTTTTCTCGGAAAGACACCCTCAAAGATCACATGCGCGTTCACACAGAAGGGCGCCCGTTTTCCTGTGTCATGCAACGCGTCGTTTTTGCGGAAAGACACCCTCAATGATCACATGCGCGTTCACACAGGAGGGCGCCCATTTTCCTGTGTCAACTACAACGCGTCGTTTTCGCAGAAAGGCATCCTCAAAGATCACATGCGCGTTCACACAGAAGGGTGCCCGTTTTCCTGTGTCATGCAACGCGTCGTTTTCGCGGAAAGACACCCTCAATGATCACATGCGCGTTCACACAGGAGGGCGCCCATTTTCCTGTGTCAACCGCAACGCGACGTTTCCGCGCAAAGACACCCTCAAAGATCACATGCGCGTTCACACAGGAGGGCGCCCGTTTTCCTGTGTCAACTGCAACGCGTCGTTTTCTCGGAAAGACACCCTCAAAGATCACATGCGCGTTCACACAGGAGGGCGCCCGTTTTTCTGTGTCAACCGCAACGTGACGTTTCCGCGGAAAGACACCCTCAAAGATCACATGCGCGTTCACATAGGAGGGCGCCCGTTTTCCTGTGTCAACTGCAACGCGTCGTTTTCTCGGAAAGACACCCTCAAAGATCACATGCGCGTTCACACAGGAGGGCGACCGTTTTCCTGTGTCAACTGCAACGCGACGTTTTCGCGGAAAGACACCCTCAAAGATCACATGCGCGTTCACACAGGAGGGCTCCCGTTTTCCTGTGTCAACTGCAACGCGACGTTTTCGCGGAAAGACACCCTCAAAGATCACATGCGCGTTCACACAGGAGGGCGCCCGTTTTCCTGTGTCAACTGCAACGCGTCGTTTTTGTGGAAAGACACCCTCAAAGATCACATGCGCGTTCACACAGGAGGGCGCCCGTTTTCCTGTGTCAACTGCAACGCGACGTTTTCGCGGAAAGACACCCTCAAAGATCACATGCGCGTTCACACAGGAGGGCGCCCGTTTTCCTGTGTCAACTGCAACGCGTCGTTTTCGCGGAAAGACACCCTCAAAGATCACATGCGCGTTAACACAGGAGGGCGCCCGTTTTCCTGTGTCAACTGCAACGCGTCGTTTTCGCGAAAAGACACCCTCAAAGATCACATGCGCGTTCACACAGGAGGGCGCCCGTTTTCCTGTGTCAACTGCAACGCGTCATTTCGCGGAAAGACATCCTCAAAGATCACATGCGCGTTCACACAGAAGGGCGCCCGTTTTCCTGTGTCATGCAACGCGTCGTTTTCGCGGAAAGACACCCTCAATGATCACATGCGCGTTCACACAGGAGGGCGCCCATTTTCCTGTGTCAACTGCAACGCGACGTTTTCGCGGAAAGGCACCCTCAAAGATCACATGCGCGTTCACACAGGAGGGCGCCCGTTTTCTTGTGTCAACTGCAACGCGACGTTTTCGCGGAAAGACACCCTCAAAGATCACATGCGCGTTCACACAGGAGGGCGCCCGTTTTCCTGTGTCAACTGACACGCGTCGTTTTCGCGGAAAGACACCCTCAAAGATCACATGCGCGTTCACACAGGAGGGCGCCCGTTTTCCTGTGTCAACTGCAACGCGTCGTTTTCGCGGAAAGACATTCTCAAAGATCACATGCGCGTTCACACAGAAGGGCGCCCGTTTTCCTGTGTCATGCAACGCGTCGTTTTCGCGGAAAGACACCCTCAAAGATCACATGCGCGTTCACACAGGAGGGCGCCCGTTTTCCTGTGTCAACTGCAACGCGACGTTTTCGCGGAAAGACACCCTCAAAGATCACATGCGCGTTCACACAGGAGGGCGCCCGTTTTCCTGTGTCAACTGCAACGCGACGTTTTCGCGGAAAGACACCCTCAAAGATCACATGCGCGTTCACACAGGAGGGCGCCCGTTTTCCTGTGTCAACTGCAACGCGTCGTTTTCGCGGAAAGACATCGTCAAAGATCACATGCCCGTTCACACAGGAGGGCGCCCGTTTTCCTGTGTCAACTGCAACGCGTCGTTTTCGCGGAAAGACACCCTCAAAGATCACATGCGCGTTCACACAGGAGGGCGCCCGTTTTCCTGTGTCAACTGCAACGCGTCGTTTTCGCGGAAAGACATCCTCAAAGATCACATGCGCGTTCACACAGAAGGGCGCCCGTTTTCCTGTGTCATGCAACGCGTCGTTTTTGCGGAAAGACACCCTCAAAGATCACATGCGCGTTCACACAGGAGGGCGCCCGTTTTCCTGTGTCAACTGCAACGCGACGTTTTCGCGGAAAGACACCCTCAAAGATCACATGCGCGTTCACACAGGAGGGCGCCCGTTTTCCTGTGTCAACTGCAACGCGACGTTTTCGCGGAAAGACACCCTCAAAGATCACATGCGCGTTCACACAGGAGGGCGCCCGTTTTCCTGTGTCAACTGCAACGCGTCGTTTTCGTGGAAAGACACCCTCAAAGATCACATGCCCGTTCACACAGGAGGACGCCCGTTTTCCTGTGTCAACTGCAACGCGTCGTTTTCGCGGAAAGACATCCTCAAAGATCACATGCGCGTTCACACAGAAGGGCGCCCGTTTTCCTGTGTCATGCAACGCGTCGTTTTCGCGGGAAGACACCCTCAAAGATCACATGCGCGTTCACACAGGAGGGCGCCCGTTTTCCTGTGTCAACTGCAACGCGACGTTTTCGCGGAAAGACACCCTCAAAGATCACATGCGCGTTCACACAGGAGGGCGCCCGTTTTCTTGTGTCAACTGCAACGCGACGTTTTCGCAGAAAGACACCCTCAAAGATCACATGCGCGTTCACACAGGAGGGTGCCCGTTTTCCTGTGTCAACTGCAACGCGTCGTTTTCGCGGAAAGACACCCTCAAAGATCACATGCGTGTTCACACAGGAGGGCGCCCGTTTTCCTGTGTCAACTGCAACGCGACGTTTTCGCGGCAAGACACCCTCAAAGATCACAAGCGCGTTCACACAGGAGGGCGCCCGTTTTCCTGTGTCAACTGCAACGCGACGTTTTCGCGGAAAAACACCCTCAAAGATCACATGCGCGTTCACACAGGAGGGCGCCCGTTTTCCTTTGTCAACTGCAACGCGTCGTTTTCTCGGAAAGACACCCTCAAAGATCACATGCGCGTTCACACAGGAGGGCGCCCGTTTTCCTGTGTCAACCGCAACGCGACGTTTCCGCGGAAAGACACCCTCAAAGATCACATGCGCGTTCACACAGGAGGACGCCCGTTTTCCTGTGTGAACTGCAACGCGTCGTTTTCTCGGAAAGACACCCTCAAAGATCATATGCGCGTTCACACAGGAGGGCGACCGTTTTCCTGTGTCAACTGCAACGCGACGTTTTCGCGGAAAGGCACCCTCAAAGATCACATGCGCGTTCACACAGGAGGGTTCCCGTTTTCCTGTGTCAACTGCAACGCGACGTTTTCGCGGAAATGCACCCTCAAAGATCACATGCGCGTTCACACAGGAGGGCGCCCGTTTTCCTGTGTCAACCGCAACGCGACGTTTCCGCGGAAAAACACACTCAAAGATCACATGCGCGTTCACACAGGAGGGCGCCCGTTTTCCTGTGTCAACTGCAACGCGACGTTTTCGCGGCAAGACACCCTCAAAGATCACAAGCGCGTTCACACAGGAGGGCGCCCGTTTTCCTGTGTCAACCGCAACGCGACGTTTCCGCGGAAAGACACCCTCAAAGATCACATGCGCGTTAACACAGGAGGGGCGCCCGTTTTCCTGTGTCAACTGCAACGCGTCGTTTTCGCGGAAAGACACCCTCAAAGATCACATGCGCGTTCACACAGGAGGGCGCCCATTTTCCTGTGTCAACTGCAACGCGTCGTTTTCGCGGAAAGACATCCTCAAAGATCACATGCGCGTTCACACAGAAGGGCGCCCGTTTTCCTGTGTCATGCAACGCGTCGTTTTCGCGGAAAGACACCCACAAAGATCACATGCGCGTTCACACAGGAGGACGCCCATTTTCCTGTGTCAACTGCAACGCGTCGTTTTCGCGGAAAGACACCCTCAAAGATCACATGCGCGTTCACACAGGAGGGCGCCCGTTTTTCTGTGTCAACTGCAACTCGTCGTTTTCGCGGAAAGACATCCTCAAAGATCACATGCGCGTTCACACAGAAGGGCACCCGTTTTCCTGTGTCATGCAACGCGTCGTTTTCGCGGAAAGACACCCTCAAAGATCACATGCGCGTTCACACAGGAGGGCGCCCGTTTTCCTGTGTCAACTGCAACGCGACGTTTTCGCGGGAAGACACCCTCAAAGATCACATGCGCGTTCACACAGGAGGGCGCCCGTTTTCCTGTGTCAACTGCAACGCGACGTTTTCGCGGAAAGACACCCTCAAAGATCACATGCGCGTTCACACAGGAGGGCGCCCGTTTTCCTGTGTCAACTGCAACGCGTCGTTTTCGCGGAAAGACATTCTCAAAGATCACATGCGCGTTCACACAGGAGGGCGCCCGTTTTCCTGTGTCGACTGCAACGCGTCGTTTTCGCGGAAAGACACGCTCAAAGATCACATGCGCGTTCACACAGGAGGGCGCCCGTTTTCCTGTGTCAACTGCAACGCGTCGTTTTCGCGGAAAGACATCCTCAAAGATCACATGCGCGTTCATAAAGAGGGCGCCCGTTTTCCTGTGTCAACTGCAACGCGTCGTTTTCTCGGAAAGACACCCTCAAAGATCACATGCGCGTTCACACAGGAGGGCGACCGTTTTCCTGTGTCAACTGCAACGCGACGTTTTCGCGGAAAGGCACCCTCAAAGATCACATGCGCGTTCACACAGGAGGGTTCCCGTTTTCCTGTGTCAACTGCAACGCGACGTTTTCGCGGAAATGCACCCTCAAAGATCACATGCGCGTTCACACAGGAGGGCGCCCGTTTTCCTGTGTCAACTGCTACGCGTCGTTTTTGCGGAAAGACACCCTCAAAGATCACATGCGCGTTCACACATGAGGGCGCCCGTTTTCCTGTGTCAACTGCAACGCGTCATTTTCGCGGAAAGACACCCTCAAAGATCAAATGCGCGTTCACACAGGAGGGCGCCCGTTTTCCTGTGTCAACTGCAACGCGTCGTTTTCGCGGAAAGACACCCTCAAAGATCACATGCGCGTTCACACAGGAGGGCGCCCGTTTTCCTGTGTCAACTGCAACGCGACGTTTTCGCGGAAAGACACCCTCAAAGATCACATGCGCGTTCACACAGGAGGGCGCCCGTTTTCCTGTGTCAACTGCAACGCGTCGTTTTCGCGGAAAGACATTCTCAAAGATCACATGCGCGTTCACACAGGAGGGCGCCCGTTTTCCTGTGTCAACTGCAACGCGTCGTTTTCGCGGAAAGACACGCTCAAAGATCACATGCGCGTTCACACAGGAGGGCGCCCGTTTTCCTGTGTCAACTGCAACGCGTCGTTTTCGCGGAAAGACATCCTCAAAGATCACATGCGCGTTCATAAAGAGGGCGCCCGTTTTCCTGTGTCAACTGCAACGCGTCGTTTTCTCGGAAAGACACCCTCAAAGATCACATGCGCGTTCACACAGGAGGGCGACCGTTTTCCTGTGTCAACTGCAACGCGACGTTTTCGCGGAAAGGCACCCTCAAAGATCACATGCGCGTTCACACAGGAGGGTTCCCGTTTTCCTGTGTCAACTGCAACGCGACGTTTTCGCGGAAATGCACCCTCAAAGATCACATGCGCGTTCACACAGGAGGGTGCCCGTTTTCCTGTGTCAACTGCTACGCGTCGTTTTTGCGGAAAGACACCCTCAAAGATCACATGCGCGTTCACACATGAGGGCGCCCGTTTTCCTGTGTCAACTGCAACGCGTCATTTTCGCGGAAAGACACCCTCAAAGATCACATGCGCGTTCACACAGGAGGGCGCCCGTTTTCCTGTGTCAACTGCAACGCGACGTTTTCGCGGCAAGACACCCTCAAAGATCACATGCGCGTTCACACAGGAGGGCGCCCGTTTTCCTGTGTCAACCGCAACGCGACGTTTCCGTGGAAAGACACCCTCAAAGATCACATGCGCGTTAACACAGGAGGGCGCCCGTTTTCCTGTGTCAACTGCAACGCGTCGTTTTCGCGGAAAGACACCCTCAAAGATCACGTGCGCGTTCACACAGGCGGGCGCCCGTTTTCCTTTGTCAACTGCAACGCGTCGTTTTCGCGGAAAGACATCCTCAAAGATCACATGCGCGTTCACACAGAAGGGCGCCCGTTTTCCTGTGTCATGCAACGCGTCGTTTTCGCGGAAAGACACCCTCAAAGATCACATGCGCGTTCACACAGGAGGACGCCCGTTTTCCTGTGTGAACTTCAACGCGTCGTTTTCTCGGAAAGACACCCCCAAAGATCACATGCGCGTTCACACAGGAGGGCGCCCGTTTTCCTGTGTCAACTGCAACGCGTCGTTTTCGCGGAAAGACACCCTCAAAGATCACATGCGCGTTCACACAGGAGGGCGCCCGTTTTTCTGTGTCAACTGCAACGCGTCGTTTTCGCGGAAAGACATCCTCAAAGATCACATGCGCGTTCACACAGAAGGGCACCCGTTTTCCTGTGTCATGCAACGCGTCGTTTTCGCGGAAAGACACCCTCAAAGATCACATGCGCGTTCACACAGGAGGGCGCCCGTTTTCCTGTGTCAACTGCAACGCGACGTTTTCGCGGGAAGACACCCTCAAAGATCACATGCGCGTTCACACAGGAGGGCGCCTGTTTTCCTGTGTCAACTGCAACGCGACGTTTTCGCGGAACGACACCCTCAAAGATTACATGCGCGTTCACACAGGAGGGCGCCCGTTTTCCTGTGTCAACTGCAACGCGTAGTTTTCGCGGAAAGACATTCTCAAAGATCACATGCGCGTTCACACAGGAGGGCGCCCGTTTTCCTGTGTCAACTGCAACGCGTCGTTTTCGCGGAAAGACACGCTCAAAGATCACATGCGCGTTCACACAGGAGGGCGCCCGTTTTCCTGTGTCAACTGCAACGCGTCGTTTTCGCGGAAAGACATCCTCAAAGATCACATGCGCGTTCACAAAGAGGGCGCCCGTTTTCCTGTGTCAACTGCAACGCGACGTTTTCGCGGAAAGACACCCTCAAAGATGACATGCGCGTTCACACAGGAGGGCGCCCGTTTTCCTGTGTCAAATGCAACGCGTCGTTTTCGCGGAAAGACACCCTCGAAGATCACATGCGCGTTCACACAGGAGGGCGCCCGTTTTCCTGTGTCAACTGCAACGCGTCGTTTTTGCGGAAAGACACCCTCAAAGATCACATGCGCGTTCATACAGGAGGGCGCCCGTTTTCCTGTGTCAACTGCAGCGCGTCGTTTTCGCGGAAAGAAACCCTCAAAGATCACATGCGCGTTCACACAGGAGGGCGCCCGTTTTCCTGTGTCAACCGCAACGCGACGTTTCCGCGGAAAGACACCCTCAAAGATCACATGCGCGTTAACACAGGAGGGGCGCCCGTTTTCCTGTGTCAACTGCAACGCGTCGTTTTCGCGGAAAGACACCCTCAAAGATCACATGCGCGTTCACACAGGAGGGCGCCCATTTTCCTGTGTCAACTGCAACGCGTCGTTTTCGCGGAAAGACATCCTCAAAGATCACATGCGCGTTCACACAGAAGGGCGCCCGTTTTCCTGTGTCATGCAACGCGTCGTTTTCGCGGAAAGACACCCACAAAGATCACATGCGCGTTCACACAGGAGGACGCCCATTTTCCTGTGTCAACTGCAACGCGTCGTTTTCGCGGAAAGACACCCTCAAAGATCACATGCGCGTTCACACAGGAGGGCGCCCGTTTTTCTGTGTCAACTGCAACTCGTCGTTTTCGCGGAAAGACATCCTCAAAGATCACATGCGCGTTCACACAGAAGGGCACCCGTTTTCCTGTGTCATGCAACGCGTCGTTTTCGCGGAAAGACACCCTCAAAGATCACATGCGCGTTCACACAGGAGGGCGCCCGTTTTCCTGTGTCAACTGCAACGCGACGTTTTCGCGGGAAGACACCCTCAAAGATCACATGCGCGTTCACACAGGAGGGCGCCCGTTTTCCTGTGTCAACTGCAACGCGACGTTTTCGCGGAAAGACACCCTCAAAGATCACATGCGCGTTCACACAGGAGGGCGCCCGTTTTCCTGTGTCAACTGCAACGCGTCGTTTTCGCGGAAAGACATTCTCAAAGATCACATGCGCGTTCACACAGGAGGGCGCCCGTTTTCCTGTGTCGACTGCAACGCGTCGTTTTCGCGGAAAGACACGCTCAAAGATCACATGCGCGTTCACACAGGAGGGCGCCCGTTTTCCTGTGTCAACTGCAACGCGTCGTTTTCGCGGAAAGACATCCTCAAAGATCACATGCGCGTTCATAAAGAGGGCGCCCGTTTTCCTGTGTCAACTGCAACGCGTCGTTTTCTCGGAAAGACACCCTCAAAGATCACATGCGCGTTCACACAGGAGGGCGACCGTTTTCCTGTGTCAACTGCAACGCGACGTTTTCGCGGAAAGGCACCCTCAAAGATCACATGCGCGTTCACACAGGAGGGTTCCCGTTTTCCTGTGTCAACTGCAACGCGACGTTTTCGCGGAAATGCACCCTCAAAGATCACATGCGCGTTCACACAGGAGGGCGCCCGTTTTCCTGTGTCAACTGCTACGCGTCGTTTTTGCGGAAAGACACCCTCAAAGATCACATGCGCGTTCACACATGAGGGCGCCCGTTTTCCTGTGTCAACTGCAACGCGTCATTTTCGCGGAAAGACACCCTCAAAGATCAAATGCGCGTTCACACAGGAGGGCGCCCGTTTTCCTGTGTCAACTGCAACGCGTCGTTTTCGCGGAAAGACACCCTCAAAGATCACATGCGCGTTCACACAGGAGGGCGCCCGTTTTCCTGTGTCAACTGCAACGCGACGTTTTCGCGGAAAGACACCCTCAAAGATCACATGCGCGTTCACACAGGAGGGCGCCCGTTTTCCTGTGTCAACTGCAACGCGTCGTTTTCGCGGAAAGACATTCTCAAAGATCACATGCGCGTTCACACAGGAGGGCGCCCGTTTTCCTGTGTCAACTGCAACGCGTCGTTTTCGCGGAAAGACACGCTCAAAGATCACATGCGCGTTCACACAGGAGGGCGCCCGTTTTCCTGTGTCAACTGCAACGCGTCGTTTTCGCGGAAAGACATCCTCAAAGATCACATGCGCGTTCATAAAGAGGGCGCCCGTTTTCCTGTGTCAACTGCAACGCGTCGTTTTCTCGGAAAGACACCCTCAAAGATCACATGCGCGTTCACACAGGAGGGCGACCGTTTTCCTGTGTCAACTGCAACGCGACGTTTTCGCGGAAAGGCACCCTCAAAGATCACATGCGCGTTCACACAGGAGGGTTCCCGTTTTCCTGTGTCAACTGCAACGCGACGTTTTCGCGGAAATGCACCCTCAAAGATCACATGCGCGTTCACACAGGAGGGTGCCCGTTTTCCTGTGTCAACTGCTACGCGTCGTTTTTGCGGAAAGACACCCTCAAAGATCACATGCGCGTTCACACATGAGGGCGCCCGTTTTCCTGTGTCAACTGCAACGCGTCATTTTCGCGGAAAGACACCCTCAAAGATCACATGCGCGTTCACACAGGAGGGCGCCCGTTTTCCTGTGTCAACTGCAACGCGACGTTTTCGCGGCAAGACACCCTCAAAGATCACATGCGCGTTCACACAGGAGGGCGCCCGTTTTCCTGTGTCAACCGCAACGCGACGTTTCCGTGGAAAGACACCCTCAAAGATCACATGCGCGTTAACACAGGAGGGCGCCCGTTTTCCTGTGTCAACTGCAACGCGTCGTTTTCGCGGAAAGACACCCTCAAAGATCACGTGCGCGTTCACACAGGCGGGCGCCCGTTTTCCTTTGTCAACTGCAACGCGTCGTTTTCGCGGAAAGACATCCTCAAAGATCACATGCGCGTTCACACAGAAGGGCGCCCGTTTTCCTGTGTCATGCAACGCGTCGTTTTCGCGGAAAGACACCCTCAAAGATCACATGCGCGTTCACACAGGAGGACGCCCGTTTTCCTGTGTGAACTTCAACGCGTCGTTTTCTCGGAAAGACACCCCCAAAGATCACATGCGCGTTCACACAGGAGGGCGCCCGTTTTCCTGTGTCAACTGCAACGCGTCGTTTTCGCGGAAAGACACCCTCAAAGATCACATGCGCGTTCACACAGGAGGGCGCCCGTTTTTCTGTGTCAACTGCAACGCGTCGTTTTCGCGGAAAGACATCCTCAAAGATCACATGCGCGTTCACACAGAAGGGCACCCGTTTTCCTGTGTCATGCAACGCGTCGTTTTCGCGGAAAGACACCCTCAAAGATCACATGCGCGTTCACACAGGAGGGCGCCCGTTTTCCTGTGTCAACTGCAACGCGACGTTTTCGCGGGAAGACACCCTCAAAGATCACATGCGCGTTCACACAGGAGGGCGCCTGTTTTCCTGTGTCAACTGCAACGCGACGTTTTCGCGGAAAGACACCCTCAAAGATTACATGCGCGTTCACACAGGAGGGCGCCCGTTTTCCTGTGTCAACTGCAACGCGTCGTTTTCGCGGAAAGACATTCTCAAAGATCACATGCGCGTTCACACAGGAGGGCGCCCGTTTTCCTGTGTCAACTGCAACGCGTCGTTTTCGCGGAAAGACACGCTCAAAGATCACATGCGCGTTCACACAGGAGGGCGCCCGTTTTCCTGTGTCAACTGCAACGCGTCGTTTTCGCGGAAAGACATCCTCAAAGATCACATGCGCGTTCACAAAGAGGGCGCCCGTTTTCCTGTGTCAACTGCAACGCGACGTTTTCGCGGAAAGACACCCTCAAAGATGACATGCGCGTTCACACAGGAGGGCGCCCGTTTTCCTGTGTCAAATGCAACGCGTCGTTTTCGCGGAAAGACACCCTCGAAGATCACATGCGCGTTCACACAGGAGGGCGCCCGTTTTCCTGTGTCAACTGCAACGCGTCGTTTTTGCGGAAAGACACCCTCAAAGATCACATGCGCGTTCATACAGGAGGGCGCCCGTTTTCCTGTGTCAACTGCAGCGCGTCGTTTTCGCGGAAAGAAACCCTCAAAGATCACATGCGCGTTCACACAGGAGGGCGCCCGTTTTCCTGTGTCAACTGCAACGCGACGTTTTCACGGAAAGACACCCTCAAAGATCACATGCGCGTTCACACAGGAGGGCGCCCGTTTTCCTGTGTCAACCGCAACGCGACGTTTCCGCGGAAAGACACCCTCAAAGATCACATGCGCGTTAACACAGGAGGGCGCCCGTTTTCCTGTGTCAACTGCAACGCGTCGTTTTCGCGGAAAGACATCCTCAAAGATCACATGCGCGTTCACACAGAAGGGCGCCCGTTTTCCTGTGTCATGCAACGCGTCGTTTTCGCGGAAAGACACCCTCAATGATCACATGCGCGTTCACACAGGAGGGCGCCCATTTTCCTGTGTCAACTGCAACGCGACGTTTTCGCGAAAAGACACCCTCAAAGATCACATGCGCGTTCACACAGGAGGGCGCCCGTTTTCTTGTGTCATGCAACGCGTCGTTTTCGCGGAAAGACACCCTCAATGATCACATGCGCGTTCACACAGGAGGGCGCCCATTTTCCTGTGTCAACCGCAACGCGACGTTTCCGCGCAAAGACACCCTCAAAGATCACATGCGCGTTCACACAGGAGGGCGCCCGTTTTCCTGTGTCAACTGCAACGCGTCGTTTTCTCGGAAAGACACCCTCAAAGATCACATGCGCGTTCACACAGGAGGGCGCCCGTTTTTCTGTGTCAACCGCAACGTGACGTTTCCGCGGAAAGACACCCTCAAAGATCACATGCGCGTTCACATAGGAGGGCGCCCGTTTTCCTGTGTCAACTGCAACGCGTCGTTTTCTCGGAAAGACACCCTCAAAGATCACATGCGCGTTCACACAGGAGGGCGACCGTTTTCCTGTGTCAACTGCAACGCGACGTTTTCGCGGAAAGACACCCTCAAAGATCACATGCGCGTTCACACAGGAGGGCTCCCGTTTTCCTGTGTCAACTGCAACGCGACGTTTTCGCGGAAAGACACCCTCAAAGATCACATGCGCGTTCACACAGGAGGGCGCCCGTTTTCCTGTGTCAACTGCAACGCGTCGTTTTTGTGGAAAGACACCCTCAAAGATCACATGCGCGTTCACACAGGAGGGCGCCCGTTTTCCTGTGTCAACTGCAACGCGACGTTTTCGCGGAAAGACACCCTCAAAGATCACATGCGCGTTCACACAGGAGGGTGCCCGTTTTCCTGTGTCAACTGCAACGCGTCGTTTTCGCGGAAAGACACCCTCAAAGATCACATGCGCGTTAACACAGGAGGGCGCCCGTTTTCCTGTGTCAACTGCAACGCGTCGTTTTCGCGGAAAGACACCCTCAAAGATCACATGCGCGTTCACACAGGAGGGCGCCCGTTTTCCTGTGTCAACTGCAACGCGTCATTTCGCGGAAAGACATCCTCAAAGATCACATGCGCGTTCACACAGAAGGGCGCCCGTTTTCCTGTGTCATGCAACGCGTCGTTTTCGCGGAAAGGCACCCTCGATGATCACATGCGCGTTCACACAGGAGGGCGCCCATTTTCCTGTGTCAACTGCAACGCGACGTTTTCGCGGAAAGGCACCCTCAAAGATCACATGCGCGTTCACACAGGAGGGCGCCCGTTTTCTTGTGTCAACTGCAACGCGACGTTTTCGCGGAAAGACACCCTCAAAGATCACATGCGCGTTCACACAGGAGGGCGCCCGTTTTCCTGTGTCAACTGCAACGCGTCGTTTTCGCGGAAAGACACCCTCAAAGATTACATGCGCGTTCACACAGGAGGGCGCCCGTTTTCCTGTGTCAACTGCAACGCGTCGTTTTCGCGGAAAGACATTCTCAAAGATCACATGCGCGTTCACACAGAAGGGCGCCCGTTTTCCTGTGTCATGCAACGCGTCGTTTTCGCGGAAAGACACCCTCAAAGATCACATGCGCGTTCACACAGGAGGGCGCCCGTTTTCCTGTGTCAACTGCAACGCGACGTTTTCGCGGAAAGACACCCTCAAAGATCACATGCGCGTTCACACAGGAGGGCGCCCGTTTTCCTGTGTCAACTGCAACGCGACGTTTTCGCGGAAAGACACCCTCAAAGATCACATGCGCGTTCACACAGGAGGGCGCCCGTTTTCCTGTGTCAACTGCAACGCGTCGTTTTCGCGGAAAGACATCGTCAAAGATCACATGCCCGTTCACACAGGAGGGCGCCCGTTTTCCTGTGTCAACTGCAACGCGTCGTTTTCGCGGAAAGACACCCTCAAAGATCACATGCGCGTTCACACAGGAGGGCGCCCGTTTTCCTGTGTCAACTGCAACGCGTCGTTTTCGCGGAAAGACATCCTCAAAGATCACATGCGCGTTCACACAGAAGGGCGCCCGTTTTCCTGTGTCATGCAACGCGTCGTTTTTGCGGAAAGACACCCTCAAAGATCACATGCGCGTTCACACAGGAGGGCGCCCGTTTTCCTGTGTCAACTGCAACGCGACGTTTTCGCGGAAAGACACCCTCAAAGATCACATGCGCGTTCACACAGGAGGGCGCCCGTTTTCCTGTGTCAACTGCAACGCGACGTTTTCGCGGAAAGACACCCTCAAAGATCACATGCGCGTTCACACAGGAGGGCGCCCATTTTCCTGTGTCAACTGCAACGCGTCGTTTTCGTGGAAAGACACCCTCAAAGATCACATGCCCGTTCACACAGGAGGGCGCCCGTTTTCCTGTGTCAACTGCAACGCGTCGTTTTCGCGGAAAGACATCCTCAAAGATCACATGCGCGTTCACACAGAAGGGCGCCCGTTTTCCTGTGTCATGCAACGCGTCGTTTTCGCGGGAAGACACCCTCAAAGATCACATGCGCGTTCACACAGGAGGGCGCCCGTTTTCCTGTGTCAACTGCAACGCGACGTTTTCGCGGAAAGACACCCTCAAAGATCACATGCGCGTTCACACAGGAGGGCGCCCGTTTTCTTGTGTCAACTGCAACGCGACGTTTTCGCAGAAAGACACCCTCAAAGATCACATGCGCGTTCACACAGGAGGGTGCCCGTTTTCCTGTGTCAACTGCAACGCGTCGTTTTCGCGGAAAGACACCCTCAAAGATCACATGCGTGTTCACACAGGAGGGCGCCCGTTTTCCTGTGTCAACTGCAACGCGTCGTTTTCGCGGAAAGACATCCTCAAAGATAACATGCGCGTTCACACAGAAGGGTGCCCGTTTTTCTGTGTCATGCAACGCGTCGTTTTCGCGGAAAGACACCCTCAAAGATCACATGCGCGTTCACACAGGAGGGCGCCCGTTTTCCTGTGTCAACTGCAACGCGTCGTTGTTGCGGAAAGACACCCTCAAAGATCACATGCGCGTTCACACAGGAGGGCGCCCGTTTTCCTGTGTCAACTGCAACGCGTCGTTTTCGCGGAAAGACACCCTCAAAGATCACATGCGCGTTCACACAGGAGGGCGCCCGTTTTCTTGTGTCAACTGCAACGCGTCGTTTTCGTGGAAAGACACCCTCAAAGATCACATGCGCGTTCGCACAGGAGGCCGCCCGTTTTCCTGTGTCAACTGCAACGCGACGTTTTCGCGGAAAGACACCCTCAAAGATCACATGCGCGTTCATACAGGAGGGCGCCCGTTTTCCTGTGTCAACTGCAACGCGTCGTTTTCGTGGAAAGACACCCTCAAAGATCGCATGCCCGTTCACACAGGAGGGCGCCCGTTTTCCTGTGTCATGCAACGCGTCGTTTTCGCGGAAAGACACCCTCAATGATCACATGCGCGTTCACACAGGAGGGCGCCCGTTTTCCTGTGTCATGCAACGCGTCGTTTTCGCGGAAAGACACCCTCAATGATCACATGCGCGTTCACACAGGAGGGCGCCCATTTTCCTGTGTCAACTGCAACGCGACGTTTTCGCGGAAAGACACCCTCAAAGATCACATGCGCGTTCACACAGGAGGGCGCCCGTTTTCTTGTGTCAACTGCAACGCGACGTTTTCGCGGAAAGACACCCTCAAAGATCACATGCGCGTTCACACAGGAGGGCGCCCGTTTTCTTGTGTCAACTGCAACGCGACGTTTTCGCAGAAAGACACCCTCGAAGATCACATGCGCGTTCACACAGGAGGGCGCCCGTTTTCCTGTGTCAACTGCAACGCGTCGTTTTCGCGGAAAGACACCCTCAAAGGTCACATGCGCGTTCACACAGGAGGGCGCCCGTTTTCCTGTGTCAACTGCAACGCGTCGTTTTCGCGGAAAGACATTCTCAAAGATCACATGCGCGTTCACACAGAAGGGCGCCCGTTTTCCTGTGTCATGCAACGCGTCGTTTTCGCGGAAAGACACCCTCAAAGATCACATGCGCGTTCACACAGGAGGGCGCCCGTTTTCCTGTGTCAACTGCAACGCGTCGTTGTTGCGGAAAGACACCCTCAAAGATCACATGCGCGTTCACACAGGAGGGCGCCCGTTTTCCTGTGTCAACTGCAACGCGTTGTTTTTGCGGAAAGACACCCTCAAAGATCACATGCGCGTTCACACAGGAGGGCGCCCGTTTTCTTGTGTCAACTGCAACGCGTCGTTTTCGTGGAAAGACACCCTCAAAGATCACATGCGCGTTCACACAGGAGGCCGCCCGTTTTCCTGTGTCAACTGCAACGCGACGTTTTCGCGGAAAGACACCCTCAAAGATCACATGCGCGTTCATACAGGAGGGCGCCCGTTTTCCTGTGTCAACTGCAACGCGACGTTTTCGCGGAAAGACACCCTCAAAGATCACATGCGCGTTCACACAGGAGGGCGCCCGTTTTCCTGTGTCAACTGCAACGTGTCGTTTTCGCGGAAAGACACCCTCAAAGATCACATGCGCGTTCACACAGGAGGGCGCCCGTTTTCCTGTGTCAACTGCAACGCGAAGTTTTCGCGGAAAGACACCCTCAAAGATCACATGCGCGTTCACACAGGAGGGCGCCCGTTTTCCTGTGTCAACTGCAACGCGACGTTTTCGCAGAAAGACACCCTCAAAGATCACATGCGCGTTCACACAGGAGGGCGCCCGTTTTCCTGTGTCAACTGCAACGCGATGTTTTCGCAGAAAGACACCCTCAAAGATCACATGCGCGTTCACACAGGAGGGCGCCCGTTTTCCTGTGTCAACTGCAACGCGACGTTTTCGCGGAAAGGCACCCTCAAAGATCACATGCGCGTTCACACAGGAGGGCGCCCGTTTTCCTGTGTCAACTGCAACGCGTCGTTTTCGCGGAAAGACACCCTCAAAGATCACATGCGCACTCATACAGGAGGTCGTCCCATTTCCTGTGTCCATTGCAATGCATCTTTTTCGCGGCAAAACTCTTTCAATCGCCACATGCTCATTCATTCAGGCGAGCGTCCCTTTTCCTGTGTGCACTGCAATGCATCGTTCATGCGGAAATACAACCTCGTGAGACACATACGCACACACACAGGAGAGTGCCCCTTTTCCTGTGTGCACTGCGATGTGTGTACTTTTTGTTGGTTGCATGATTCTGCAGTAGTTGTCTTTCAAATCTTCAGCGCGGTGCAAAAGTGCCGCCTCAAATGCGTCATGTGCTGTTCTGCGCGTATGTATTGCATCGCATGTGTGTTCCATTTCTTGTTATGAATAACTTCGAGTTGCTGGTCACAATAATACCGAGAAATTATCTCGAGACCTGTACGGTACTTCTTTTTTTGCAAATAATTGTTTTTACTTCCACCCTGTAACGGCCCACTTCTGGGCTAACAGTATAAATAAATGAATGAATGAATGAATGAATCCTTCACACAGAAAAATAGCCTTGAGAGACACATTTTTTCACGTCACACAGAAGAGCGTCCTTTTTCATGTGTCAAATGCAATGCATCTTTTGTGATGAAAGCTGACCTTTTGGCACACACGCACGTTCACACAGAGGAATGTCAATTCTCCTGTGTTCACTGCAAAGCGACCTTCAAGCAGCAAAAGAACCTTTCTAGGCACAGCCGCATCCACACAAAAGAGTCTCGCTTTTCTTGCGTAGACTGGGGTGCATCGTTTGTCATTGAATACACCCTTGTTCAGTACATGCGCTCCCACACAGGCGAGCGTCCCTTCTCCTGCATCCACTGCAAGGCATCCTTTGCACGTAAAGGGAGTTTAGCGATGCACATGCGCTCTCATGCAGGTGAGCGTCCTTTCAGCTGTGTCCACTGCAATGCATCCTTTGTGCAGAAAAAGTACCTTGTCAAACACATCCGCATTCACACGCCTGAGGTTAGGTTTTCCTGTGGGCAGTGTAATGCATCTTTTGTGGCAAAATACTATCTCATTGAGCACATGCGCTCTCACACAGGCGAGCGTCCCTTCTCCTGCATTCACTGCAACGCGTCCTTTGCACGTAAAGGGAGCCTTGTGATGCACATCCGCACTCACACAGGAGAGTGTCCCTTCTCCTGTGTCCACTGCAATGCAACATTTTCACGGAAGTGCAGCCTTATTGATCATATTTCCCGCCATCATAAAAACGAGAAGCTCTAATTATAAAGGACCTATGGGCTTTCCTCAAAGAGGAAAAGTGGCAAAGAGAGCACAGTTTCGTGAATGCAAAACAACGTGAGAGTTGGGTGTAAAGATAGTCTAAGGCAGACAGCAATTTAAATCGGAGCGAAAAATCAATTTAGAAAATGCCTTAAACATCAGTGTTACCAGCAGTAGTACTCTACTAGTCGAGATATTTAGCTAAGTGTAGCACATACTATGCGTCATCAAAGCAACATGTTGGAATGAGCCATGTGACATCAAGAGTCTCGAGTAGTAGGATTATCATTTGGGTTAAAATTACTAATAAAGTAAATAATAATTCGTGTGTGACAAATTGGGCTAAAGCATTGCTTGTGCATTTCTGCTTGACTCTTGTAAAAAAATCTTTTTAGCGTTAGCTTGTACAACGCAGTGGATGGTTTATATGTTGAGTTTTGGCCGCTCTGTGCTCAACCCATGTTCTGGCGTCTGAGTGGTAGTTCGCGCTAGCGCAGTGGTATGCAAAGGGTAGCCTAACTCTCGGATATTGTGGGGCTAGTTTTGCTCCCTCGAGGCTACATAGTTTTTAGAATACTCCATGTCTATGTGATATCTTGGGTTGCCCGAATCGTGTGTGACATTACCAGGAGCCCCTGTAGGAACGAAATCAACTACATTATAATGGGTGTCACGGGGAGAACGCCTAGGCTCGAAGTTAGTAAGGACCGCACATTTTTAATAAACGGACGAACAGCAAGAAAAGAATGTTGGTATCCCTCCTGAATTATTGCGTGGGAGGATTACTAAGCCAACCGTAATTTGAACCATTGTTGAACCCGTCCTTTAAAGCATAGCCCTTCCGTGACGCTGCTTTTTTGGTTTCGTTAAGATTGGCGCCTGTGTAAGAGAAAAAGAATAATACATCAATGGGATTTCAAAAAAGTAAACGTATAATAATAGCAAATGCTAGATATCATTGATTGATATGTGAGCTTTAACGTCCCAAAACCACTATAAGATTATGAGAGACGCCGCAGTGGAGGGCTCCGGAAATTTAGACCACCTGGGGTTCTTTAACGTGCACCCAAATCTGAGCACACGGGCCCACAACATTTCCGCCTCCATCGGAAATGCAGCCGCCGCTGCCAGGCTAGATATCATTCTCGCGGGTGTTACCGTGAACTGTCTTCACACCTTAAACCCAAATGACTCGATCGTCAGGCATTTTGTGCGCAACGCCTCAAGGAGAGTGAACATTGTTGTGATGTGGGTCACACTAGTGAAAGCTGGTCCCACAGATTTAACAGGATACATGTTTTGAACTTGTCTCACTTTGGCAGCCCCATCGCGGTGGTCTAGTAGCTAAGGTACTCGACTGCTGACCCGCAGGTCGCGGGATCGAATCCCGGCTGCGACGGCTGCATTTCCGACGGGGGCGGAAATGTTGTAGGCCCGTGTGCTCAGATTTGGGTGCACGTTAAAGAACCCCAGGTGGTCGAAATTTCCGGAGCCCTCCACTACAGCGTCTCTTATAATCATATGGTGGTTTTGGGACGTTAGGCCCCACATATCAATCAATGTCTCATTTTGGCAGCACAGCACAACAGCGGCGTAAACAGAGGGACACCGAATGGCACTATACACAGCAGTCTTCGGTATTGGAGATCTCATTATAATTATCAAATTCATTGAAAACTTCGTATTGCAATGCAAGCTGCAGCAGTCGTTAAATTACACGAAAACGGGCAGACAAAATTTTTGTCCCCTCCCCCCCCCTTCCCTGTGGATCTCAGTCTTGCTAGATTGCGAAGATTGCTCGCGTTGCGCTGGTTAATGTTGGCATCGAGGACTGTGTGCCTCACCAGTCCTGAATAGGCGGGTGCTTTGGATAAGGAGTCCGGGCCACTGAAGCGCCATTTCATTTGAAACTAACAGTGTCTGTCCTCAGCGTGAAAGAAACACTATAAGGATATTTCAAAATCCATATGCCGAGCTGTAATCTGCCTTCAGAGTCTTATTGAGGCTAGGAAAGACTTGTTCAACCACTCACAAGGGGGAATGTCACGAACTGGTTGAAGAGAACTGGAGTAGTTGAAGAGACGAAATGAAGAGGCGAGCATCTTCGATTTTGGTTTCTATCTGTGTTCTATTTCGAGTAACGCAGTTTTTCTAATGCCCAGACAAGGTTCCCATTAGCTCAGTGTAGTGAGTATGCACTTTTCTAGAGAGGGTTGATCTTTGTTTTCTAACATCTCTCACTGTGGTTGCCTCTTTTGCCAACGACGCTGAGCTGTGCTCCCTTATGAGCAGCCGAAATACGCGTCTTTCGTTTCCAAAGCCGCTACTACTCGAACATTCGCACTGACGAGCACAGGATGACTCTCCGTCGTAAACACTGGTGAGCTGCTACAGGCCCTGGAAAAGCTCTCTCTGCAACTGTTGATTTGGAAATAGGCCATGCGAACGTTTGACATTGCTGTGATTATTGAGGTGAATGCAGGGGAGCTAGGTGAGCAGCTTCTGTAGGTGCAGGTTCCTCCACTGTTCTTTGCTGGCTGTCAGAATAGTGTTTCATTAATGGTGCAAAACGTGGATGTGCCTTCGATGCCTCGTAAAGGAAAACAGTTCGCAGTGAGGCTTATGCAGAATGAAACAATTGGACAGTGAGTGGTATTGAACCAGCTTGGGAATGAGTTTTCTCATGTGTCACCTCCGCGTCACAAGTGGCATAGATCACATTTATTCATGACGATTGCCTTGTGTCTGTAGATGATGTGTGCCTTCGCGGCAATGTAAAACACTGCGGGCCATGTGCAAAAAATTAGTGGTAGGATTGGAGCGGTAGTTAGGATGACGTAACGCTTTTTCGGACATTATTTTGCTGTGATGCGTAATGTTATATATGTTTCAGTTTATCACATCAACTTATATCAGCGCATATCACGTGAGCGCCACGTATGCTGCGTGCCTGGTGGGCTCATTTTCGATATCGCTGAGATCGCGGCCCTCAATTTCGATGATTATTACTCAAAGCTTATATGTTTTTGAGATTAAAAGAAAGTGGGTATGCGATCAAATGTCTTATCCTAAAACTATCTTATATGAAGAACTGCCAAAAAAATGGATATCGAATGTTACTGAAACTTTGTGAACTGCCGCTTTCAGGTTAAGTATAGATGTGGCAGTGCATTGCCGCCATGGCGTGCTGTATTGTTTTCGAAGTCGACGGTCAGTTGACAGTCATCATTTATATTAAGCAATGTTTACTGTCTGAAAATTAAAACACCCTGTATAGTGATGTAGTGGAAGATTCGTGTATTCGTGGAAGTGAATAAAAGATCATTACGTGCAAAACTTTTCTTGAGCATTTCATATGTCGATATCTTGTCATGAAAGCAGTTGTTCTACTGTTGCACCAAAGTGGCCAAATCAGGTATTCCGTGCTATCCCTATAATATGAACTGAAGCTGCACCTAAGTCTCAGGTTGGGAGTTGTCTATCACCTGCAATAGCCACACCGGCACGTCACGACATAATCTTGTTCTCAGAGCCGTCAATGTAGCAAGCACGTATAAAGAATTATTCCGATATATACACAAAAGACGCGCATGCCTTCTAAATAATCCACAATGCTATTGTTTGGTGCCGATACAGCCTTTGTTGTGCAAGTCGACTCAACGGCAAAACACACATTCTCCAGAAGCAATCGTGACGTCTAGGCGAATCGGTAGCATGTGAGCTTTGCGGTGATCAATCGGCGGACGTCGTTCGTTCCGGAAGCCCTGCTAATGAATCGTTTCAAAAGTTGCACTGCTCGTAACTAAAAGAATTTTCACTAAAACTGCACGCGTGTTGCCAGGATGTCAGGGGTTTTACTTCTGGGCATCGTGAAATGAAATTTGGGAACGCCATTCAATAGATATAAAAAATACCAAATTTTCTTTGCTTGGCATCCATAAAAAAGCACGTCAATGGTGGGAAAACGTTTACACTTTCCCTCAATTATACCTTATCCATGAATCTCTATTCAGAAGAGCTTTTTTGTAATTCCTTTCAACAGCACATCAGTGTACCTAATCGCCCTTGCTGTATATGCCCCTGAAAGGCCCTGCCGTTTCGAAGTCATGCTGAAGATGGACGTTCGAATCTTTCGCTTACTTTTTTAAAGTATGTCATTCCGTTATTAAAGAGCCACTCACCAGGCCACATACCAAACTTTAGCTAGACAGTGGAAGTTGTTGGGTGTCCGATGAGGAACATTTGCCACAAGAATTTTTTTAATCGGTTCATCACACGCGGAGAAAACAGGTTTTTTGAAGCGGCGCGAAGCGAGGATGAGAGGAGGCGAGCTCCAAACCCTTGCCGCTCCTCCGCGTAGCCTTCGCAAGCCAAATCTCTTCTCCACACTGTCCGGCATCCGACCAAGAGGTCACGTGCGCATGGCAAACAAGTCCATTCCCTGAGCACGCGAGCGGTGTTGCTTCATTGACCAGCGTTATTTTGTGGTCTTCTGACTGTTTCTGCAGGATTGTTTCGAAACGATGGCTTAGACGCGGTAGTAGATGAGCACAATGAATGGGCGTACGCATAGGAGCATTACACGGCGACCGTCTGCTCCATGCGCTGACCACGGGGACACGAACGCATGCGAAATGCTGACACATTAGCCCCACATCTCGTTGAAATTCGCAGTAGAAAAATAGAAAAAAGACGCTCACGTTTCCCTATTGCGTCTCATTATTTATCTAGAGGTTTATTGATATTTTCGAGAAACAAATTACATAAACTACGCATGCCGTGTTAAATAATTTTCGGAATACTACGTGCCACTGTCTGCAACGTCAGAGCAAAGTCGTTTACGTAGAGGACCAACGTCACTGCATTGCTGTGTACGCACAAAACATGCCCTCATCCTCTAGGCGTGCCCCGGCAGAGGGGAGGGGGAACACCATTCATCTTGAAATTTGACCCAGTTTCGCGACGTTTAGGGTTGCAAATTTCGGCAGACGTGATCATGCACGCCTCAACTACGCATTGCGCTTGACAGCTAAAAATTGTCAAACCTGGTGAGTGGCCCTTTAAAAGCAGGCCTCAAATTCGGAGCAGCCATCATCTGTTCTAAAGGGGTAGTGCCCTCAAACTTATGGGCTATAACAAGACTATTGCTGCTTTCCTCTGTGTGGAAAGAGATTCCACATGAATGGTTAGACAGAGTAAACGTTTAGAATACATTTTCAATCTTTTCCAAAGTTCACTTAAAGGCTCATGCTCCTTATTGAAGCCCATTGCTAGTTTGTTGCACTAGTGTACCCAGCGCTGACGTAGCATTAAGAATTGCAACGAAAGGTGCAGTGACGTCTTACAAGATATGTAGTGAGCATAGACGTGTGCAGGGTCCCACTTCATGGGGAATGAAAGTTCATGGCAGCGCCCCTTCCCTATTATGTTAATGTATGGAGCTGACTTTGGTCCCCCTCCCCATCTTTTGTGACGGTTAAACAAATAGCTGACGGCTAAACAAAATCTAGCTGACGATTAAACAAAATCGCGGTATCGCATTCATTACTTCGTTCTAAAGGGTGGAAGGCTGCATCGCTGGAGAGGCGCAGTTGCTGGCACATGCTATCTCGAGGCACGCACCAGACTTCTGCACTTACTGTGCTCTCAACCTTTACTTCGCATTTAGAGAAGTGACAGCGTGAAAACCACTTTGGCACCTGGAGTGGCCACATTTCTTTTAACCAACGTTTTGTTGAGTTATGTGAGATCTGCTCTAAAAGGTCTGTTTCCTTACTTTTTAGAACAACACACTTTGTTAATTTCGTAGAAGCTCTTCACAATAAACTTGGTATTAAGAAAATATGTTATGCCAGAAATTTTGAGATTGCGCGTTGGCGTGTTTTGCCCCAGTCGTCCTAATCACCGCACTCTTCAACAAAAAAGTTTGTGCACATCACGCGCCCTGCTGCTGCGAGAAAGTTGGCTGACTGAGGATTCCGGTAGCAGTGACGACGACAGGAGAAACCAGAGCTCATGGCATACTGTCGTGCAGATTTTTTTGTTTGAGGGGAAAGTAATAAAGATTTTACAATAGACTAATAGTAATCATTATTGCGATATAACAATATAGAACATCTACAATCGCAAACCCTTTATATTAGTTGGTGACTTCAGCGTAGACCTCAGGACTTAGCATATTTGTTGAGTCTGTCACGTTACAACATTCAATTTACATTATGTAGGGCAACGCTCGGGTAACGTACGGTATAGTCGAAGCATGTGAGTGAAAAAAGTTTAATGATAGACTAACATCTAATTATAATTGCGACAGAGCTGTATAGAAGACCTACAAGCACAAGCCCTTTATACTAGCCGGCACTTTTGTCATATATGTGTATACAAGCTTATAGGCGGATTCCAGACCACACATTTTGTTTCTGCCATAGATCGAAAGGAACGCGAACGCGCTCTCGCCTGCGATAGGCAATGCCAATGCAGACAACAAGCTACCCCGGGGATAAAAGCGTGTTAAGAAGTGGCTCAACGGGAATGGCGACAACAACCTACTCTGGAGGTGAGAGCTCATGAAGCAGTGACAAAACGGCTAAAATGCCTTTAGGACACGGAGTTGAGAGTTTAGGAAGCAGCGGCAAAAATGTTGCCTTGAAGATGAGAGCATAGGAAGTTTTCATGAAGCAGACCCATAGGTGCTTTGTCCGCTTGTCATGGTCCACTTCGTGGGGATGCACGAACTCTTCTTGAAATTTGGAGGGTGTTTTTCGGAGTCAATTTGTGTAAAAGGGACACTAAAGGCAATTATTGAGTCGATGTCGATTATTGTATTAGCAACCCAGAAAAATCTTTGTTCTGTTTTTGTGCCAAAAATGCGCTTACTGTGAAATAAAATCACGTTTTAGCGGTTCATGTCGCGTTAGCGCAAATCGCCAGCCTAAAAGCGGCTTATCTCACGTCACTGTTGTCACGCCCAACGTTGCGCACCTTTACTGTGTGACCGCCGACAGTAGTAGCAGCAGAGCGAAAGTAGCGGAAGTCAAGAGCAACAACAACAGTCACTGAACAACTTTCTGCTTGCTTGGTTCAACTGAGCCCCTCTAAATGGCATCACCTCTTAAGTCTAACTAGACGAACATGGAGCTTTTGAACCACTTATACTTTCGCCTTAGTAATGCCCAGTGGTTTTATTTCATTATATATCAAACAAATCAAACAAAACGGACAAGCTACATTTCATTACATCTCATGATGCACCGAAAGTTATGTTTTTATTGCAGCCAGTTTGATTACTTGTAGTTGGACGATCTCACGTCATCAGGATCATTTCGCAAGTGTCCCACCCATGGCCCACGTCGTGTGATACATTTGCTCAGAGGACTGCTGACACCACTTTTGGAAACTCGAAAGACTCTTGTATTGCTTGAGAGTCCCGCATACGAGGGCACTCCTGACCGATTATTAGTGACTGGCCTTGTATACAAAGTACCTTTATTCACTTTTAAAAAAGGGGGCATGCTCGTCTTAAGTATTCAGGCCTTATGAATATTTTCTGTGGTTGGACATAAACAGGGAGCCTCCAGCGATGTTGTAAAGGTCAAACAAGTATTTTCAACATTGCAGAACATGTGTGAGGCACGCACAATACTTTTCTGGCACCTTCTCGTTCTGTTGTCAAGCTGCTCCCAAGGTGGTTCTGGCTGTGTACGCAGTGATGTAAGTGCTGCTCCAATTGCTCCCAACTTCTCTGAAAAAGAAATGCTGCTCCAAAATGCAATGTTCGCTAGTAACTGCTCCAAACCTGCTTCGAAATGGTGTGGCAAACTAAAAACAAGTAAACCATGTGACTATCCAGTGAGCCTAAAGGATACCAAAAGCAAGCTGTATACACGCTCATCTGAGTATGCTACTCAATGGTGTAAATCGAGAAAAACTACAAGGGGTGACACCAACCAGGCCATGGTGGAAATTTCGTTATTTTAATATCAGTTGTATCTTCATTTACATATGAAATGAAGGGGTCATTAAATGATTGTTTTTAAAATGACAATGCGGAACCAAGCGTCATCAGCATAAGTAGACTAGGCCTGCATGAACGCTTTGCCTATCAAAGAATTCGAAACTTTATGGTACTTGCCAGTGCACGCAATCGGAACCCCCGTGGAACTGTACGCAATCGACGCTAGCTTCAACTCTGCGTCTTGGATTATATTTCTTGTGTGATGTGGATCTTGCATAGCAAAGACGTCAAAAGGTGTCCCTTGCGTGTGCTAGCAAATGCCGTGCAGTTCGCCGTTCCTCGAGAGGTAAAGCGCTTATGCTGGTCTACTCGGGCTAATGTCACCTACTTTGTGCGTATGGCGACGAATAGTGCTGCATTGTCATGGAAAAGCGACCTTTTCACGGCCACTTGAAAAATCATGCTTTGAAATCAACTTTGTGACTTCGTGACTGCAACCACGCTTTGCTAAAGTCACAAAGAACTTGAGATAGGTTAATGAAAAGTTGCTCCTTGCTTTCACATGTAAATTCAGTGGTCATATTAAAGTCGATTTTGGCAACACAGGTATCTAGCGCAGAATATTTATTCTAGGTTACATGCATGCGTGCCGAATGGGATTTTACAAGTTGTCGCGATAACAATGCGTGGTTATATCTTTTTTCTTCATTTCCACGCAGTTACAAAAGCATTGCGGCAGCTAGATTACAGCATAGCTATTTTCGGCTGAAGCACCTTAGGTGATAACTAGTACGCGTCTGTGCTAGGAGACATAGCTTTGTCTCGCACTTCAAGGGCAGTTTTTACAGCTGAGCTGTTATGGTGTATAGGCTAGCTCTTCTGATCTTTTAGTGGGCATAACACAAAAGAAGCATTTTGTTTCTTTGCTTGTTTTTCTTTCTTTCTGGTCAGCGAGAGATTCGTGTACATATATTTAGGTGCACGTGGAAAAAAGTCCCTGATCTCCCACCCCTCGCTCTTTCCTTTCGTTTCTATTTTTTTGTTTTTTTCGGCTGCAGTTACATGGAAGCGACAGCTGAAGGCTTGTGTAGATAGGTTTTGGTGCATTTTGAAGAACCCTAGGTGTTATTACTTCGTGTGTAACCGCAACTTGATGGAGGCCACATGCTTCCTTTGTTTTTTTGTGTGGTAAATGATTATGCTGAATATCAAGGCTATAGTTCTTGTCTTTATAAATAAGGTGTCTTGTATCCTCAAGCACTTGTCTGCCCCCTTTCCTCCATCCTGGCTGTGACTTTGGTGCATCAGACTCCTTTCTTGATTATCCTGCAGCACCTCAACAAAAAAGTTACTACGTTTCTCCCAATTCCATACATGTCAGAATCTTATACGTTACTGGTTGTCTAGCACAGCTGTACCTAGAACACTGTGCCTCCTATCTTCTTTCGACATATATGTTGAAGTGGCAAAGTAAATGCCAGATACCAATGAAAGACAAGTAAGCTCGTAAAAGTATTTGATCTTTACATAAAAAATCGTAATTTCAGATTAAAGCTTGCATACGTTAAATGCAGTATGAAAATAGGCCCCTGCACGAAGCAAACCTAAATTGCCTTCCTTTATTTTGAACAATGTACGGCTACACAGGTAAACACAATTATGATTGTAGCAAATCAGGCATAATGGACAGTTTGTAGAGCAAAAAACGCAGACAGAATTCGCAACTCCAAGTGAGCGCTCCCCCCCCCCCTAGGGGCCGCCCTTGGAAATGCTGCTAACAGGGTCAACCTTAAAAGGAGATATGTTACCATGTTGCGCTTTAAGAAGCGGTCTCATAGTTTCTTTACTTTTGTCATGCCGCGCGTGCGAGCCCAGAAAAGATTAAAGCAATGTCCAAAAGCCATTGCAGTGTGCCGCAATGTGTGGCATCGCAGTGGAAAGATGGCAATAGTGTATCCTTCAATCACTTTTCGAAGGATGCAGATGATGCGTGACAGAGAGCGGCGCAAATCAAAAACATGCGCATTGGAAAGAAGGTGATGGACACGACGGTAGTTTGTTCCAATCAATTCACTCCCAATGACTTATTTGTCCTTGGTAAGTACACCATTACTTAGCGTATGTGCATTCTTATCAATGTTCGCGCTTCCTTAAACACGGAGTATAGTTTTGTTTATATAAGCAAGTACTTTAGGCTATTTGATGTGTTAATTATGTCACGGTATTTTTGGCACATTTATGTCTGATTCTGTGCAAGTCGTAGTGCTATTAATTCTCAAATTAAGCTGCTATAATACTTCCTTTCGGACATTTTTTTTCGGATGTTCGTATATACATGCACAAACAAGTGGGCGAAAAGTTCATGCGTGTGTGTATGTATGTTTATATATATCACATACGGGCATTCGTAGCATGTGTAGTGTGCATGCATACATCAGCTTTGCATATCTTCTTCATGCGCCAATTACGATGAACTGTCCATAAATTTCTCAACTGTGCAAAAGAGTATTCTAAGATGCTTGATATTACATTAAAGAAAGAAAAATAAGAAATAGGCTGTTTTTGGTGAGCTTTGATAGTTACCCTTAATTTGCCTATATTTAAGTGTTTAATTGTTCCGCAGTGAGTCATGGTCAATTTTTACATATAACAATTGATATCTTAGGCCCAAAATGCACTAGCAGCTCGTTTTTGGCCGAGTTCATTTTGAGCAAAGAAAAACAATACTTATAAAATTGACGCAGCACGTCAAGCAACTTGTTGAACATCACTGTGCTTTCACTAAATTAATTAGCTGTAGATTTACACAGCACGTTGCGGTTAAATCAGGACACGTTGGCTATTTAGATGGTTCAATTGACCTTATGCGCAATGCATTTTGCCCTTCCCTTCTCACTGGTTCAAGAAACTGGCAAAAGCGAGTCGCGTCAACATATGTAGATGCTGTTGCTGAAGGAGATATCAAATACTGCTAGTACGAACAAGCGAATGTTCGGAAGCACATGACCTAATTTATTATAAAACTGATAACATTGGTCGGCAAACGAAAAGAAAGAAGCACTTTTATTGTAGACGGAACTACAATTCACCCTATCTCAAAACAAGGACACTGGCCAAGACATAGCTCCATTCTGTACTCAAGTGAACGGCAGGCGTATTCAGCTTTTTATGCGACAGTCGAACTCATTAGGATGTATGCAATCGGCAGCATAAGTCGCAGTGTAGTTACCTCGAAAACTGTTAAGGCCTTGCTTGTAGCAGTGTAACAAGGCAATGCAAAAGTGAGAGCACTTTTCGTAGAGACCTACAACACATAAGCAGTTGTCTTTTTCAACCTCGGGCTCGCTTTGGAAGTGAATCTTAGCCAGCCCCACTCTCGAAGACTAGCGTCAACTGGTGGAGAGGGTGGTCAATGTGGCCAAAGCCTATGGTTTCCTAGAAGAGGGAGACCACCCCGAAAACGACGCTTAAGAATAAGAAAATAAACATGTTAATTCTCTCTCTCTCGCGCGCGCTAGACAGTTTCTTCAACTTGAAGTAAATATAATGCGGCTCGTCGACGAGGCTCGATGTTTGCGCGCACAGCACAACTGTTCCCGCTGTTTTGCAAGCTAAATTCTTTATGCCGATAAGAATGAAACAGTCTGCGGCCAGCACCCTTTCGCCTTCGACGAAGGAAGGCGATCCGCTGCCACACTCAAGAAACTTCAGCACAGCGCCAAGCGAAAGTGCCTCGTTGACCTCGTTAGGTGTAGCCATGTTTGTTTTTTCAACCAGTGTTGCCAGCACACGAAGCATTTTTTTTTTGTTGCAAACAGACACGAGTTCTTGACGGTTTGTAGCAAAAAGAGAAAGAAAGAAACAGCTACAATGCGTCACGGGAGGTGTCCTATCAGTATTCATGTCTATTTTGTGTGTGCTTTTTGTTACAAACCGTCTCTCAGAGAGAATTACCAGCGCATCGCAAAACGTAACGTATGGCATCAGCGAACAGGGTTGTGGTGATGTGCCTCTCCGCACGGTTGCGTCTAAATAATATGCGTCTAAATCTAAGAGGCAATAGCCCAATTGCACCAGTAGCGACATTTTGTCTTTATTCGGCGATTGGGCACATGCGTGCTGCAATTTTTTATATTACGCGTCGCACAAAGGCTGTGATTGCTAAGCTTTCACCCTCCACGCATGTTCCTACATTTATATATACTTCTTCAGTTTTCGAACTCTCCGCTTCGCTTTTGGAAATCAGGCGGCCGGCTGCAGTTCCCACCACCATGGCGCTTCAGTCCAATTTCGATCAAGCAAACGAGGGTCGTATGCTACAGCGATGTGCGTGGTAGTCACTGAGCAGCATTTACACAACACTGCAACTTCTTGATTTAGGCACGAGGAGTATACAGTCGGGACAAGATGCGTGTGGGGCATCTTTCCCGGTCTTTGGTAAAAATAATAGCTCACATAAGTGTGATGCTAGGCGAGCATTTGTTGATTAAAAGGCCGTTTTGTCACCCTGTAACTGCTTGTTCTTCCAGGCAGTACAAACAAAATCCAGAGCTCCATTGTATTAGCCACATCTCAACAAAACGTCGGTAAAACCTGTGGCTCATCTGGTTTCAGCTTAGTTGTTTAGAAGCTATCTTTGCGAGTCTCAGCATAGGGATCTTCGATGCTGTGCACATTAACTATGCAGTGATAATCATCTCGGCAGGTCGTAACCTAAAGGAAGTTGAAACCGAGCCATTGTTGTAAGGTACCAGCCACGTTTAAAATCCCTCTGAAACGACACTGTTTCTCTGTTCAACTGGTATAAACCAGTGCATTTTCTTCTAAAGCGTTCACATTTATAGGTGGAATCGGTCATTGTCGACCAGGCTACTTGACATCATTAAAGAAAATGCAAGTTTTGTGAAAACTGGAGGAAAACATCAGTGCGTTGACACAAAAACATCTGCCACTGTCACACACTATTCACAAGCATTCGGATTTCAAACAAGCACATAGCTGAGTTCCTGAAACTGTTCGGGCTTGTGAGCTCTAAACAAAGTATGGGCCAATCTGTTTTGTACCTATACCCATTCGGTGATTTTGCTTGTTGCCTGATGGATGCGCAATGAGTGGACACTTTCTGCACTTCAGGTAAGTCTTCAACTAAATCACTCAGAGTCGCTAAGGATGCAGTCTTCAATATATATATATATTTTTCACTCAGCAGGGGTGTTTCAAGTTTTGCCCGTTCTCGAGCAACGGTGGCACGGATCAAGCGCCTCCTTAATTGGCTGATTGCAATCTGCACCTTGTTCTTGATAGTTTTTGCCTTTCTCTTTTTTTTCAGTGTTCTCGCTAGAATTACACGACACGCATGCCTCTGTTAGCACCAATCATGCCCACACAGTTCTTGTAATGAATATTGCTCATCAATGCACTTTCTCCTTTCGCTGTGCCAGTGGATGTAATATTTGAATCATGCATTATGGAAAATTATTACCGGGGCTTTTTCTGCCTCCTCTGGGACTGCGAAACTCTAGATGCGAGGAAGTTGAAGCACACTTTTTTCCAATCGCTCAGAAAAACTTAACTCCTCCAAAGGAGTGGGTACCTGTTGCCGGGATTTCTCGCTGATCGCAAGGCAGTAGCAGTTGGTTGTTGTACAGGTATCCTTTTGCGGCTTCATGACAAGTAAACTGGGAGGTTTGGAGATAAACAAGGGACTGCATCACTCCTCCATTTCTATGCACCATGGTCGATTTTGGCTTCTCCATTTATGATATGCTTATGTGTTCAGGATGTCGCTTTCTTGAAAGTGAACACTGTCTAACTTGTGTGTCTTTCCCAAACTTTCTCATGAATCTTTCCCACTTATAAAATAACAGCGCATCGGACGGCAGAGAGAAGTGGCGTTTCTCGGGGCTCCTTTTGTATCCGCTGGTGTGCCCAGGCATAAAAGACATCGTTATGATGTCCGGATGGTCTGAGCTATGCTGCACGGGATAGCATCGGCAGTATAATTAACCTCGTGAGATGAACACACGTGATCAGTACGTCCGTGCTTAGTCGAGGCGTAGATAGTGTCCGCGATGTCTGCAATCAGAGAGCGTCCTACGTCGTAGATGTCTGAGTGTCTTCATGACTGTAGGGGTTGAATTGTCTTCAGAAGACGGTAGAAGCATGCCACTTGTATGGAAAGTGACGAGACATACTCACAAAAAAAGAAGTGCCACCGAACACAGGCACTGAATGTACGAAACTGCAGTGGCATTGAAGCCAGAAGAGAGTATACAGCCAGTCACTTGGCTTAAAGTTAGAAAGCAGTGCCCCCACTTTTCCTAGGAGTAAATTGTACCCACCTCGAAAGGAGGAGTGTGGGATCTAAAAAAGTATCTATAAACGTTGCACGTGTCCGTGTCAGGAAAAGCGAGCCATGCGGGGCGCACGCCGTGGTGCGGCAGCAGGAGTGGTTATCCCACTTTCTTCGATTATGCTCTCTGTGTGTGAGTGGGACGATCGGAGGAATGGTGTGCCGCCGGTTCATCTTGGAGTCCACGCTTTAGCGTACGTAGTCTTACGCGTTGCCCCGCTGCGGGACACTAGTTTCTTGTGGTATTTAAGTGAGCGTTTTGAATTGACGTAAAATTCTTTCGAATTAACAATGCAAGCAATTAATAATACGTGTTATTATATTTACAAATAAATTTTGGCATTACCATACAAAAAGCTACAAATAGAGTAAAAAAGTCGCAAGCAGGAGTTTCACTGTCACGGGTCCTTTAATTTCGCCTTAAGTTGGGTACTGCTGTTGATAATATTCCCATGTAGACGTCATACATTGAGCTCTGTCACAAATTGTTATTTGCCTTTAGTGTCTACTTCAGGAAATCCGGTGATTATTAGAGTTTATTTTTCAGGAATATTCATCTGTCTAGTATTCGGTGTTGCATTATAAGTTATTGCAACATTGTCTTTGCTTTTATTTTCCATCCTAATGCCTTGCACTAATGCTGGTAATTCTCTCTTTCTATCTTTTAATTTCTTCTTCCTGCCTGTTAATTCACCCTGTTGATAAAGCTAATGATGTACACAGATTTCAGCTCGCCAAGATGTACTTTTGGGGGGCGGGGGGCAGAAGATAGTCAAGTTACTTTTCAGTACTTTTTAGCTGTTTCCTAGCTTTCGTCATCTTCTTGACGAAAAAGAAAGGATTTATTATTGATAATGATATTATTATAATCATCAATGCTCCGAACCTTCAGATGAAATCAATGTTGCCGTTTAAAAGATTGGTAAAGGCGGCCTTAGGAAAAGTTTTGTTTAACCATGAATAATGCCATCTTGAATCGGCAACAAAATACAAATGACAGTACTATAGTTCTTTTTTTCTCGCTCTTGTCCTAAAATTGTAAGCAAGTTGCAGAAAGAAAAAAATTATATGTTACGTGCATTTGCATTGAGTCTATGGGAAATGTATGGAGTAACTTGCCGAGCTTAGGTAAAACTGGTAGATTGCAGCCAAGGAATCAGCAATAACATTAAGAATAGAATGAGGTCATGCATTAAATTTTGGATCGGAAATTGTTAGTACACTTTTAAGGAAAGAAAGTATACTTGACTCTTTTTACAGAGTTCTTACTTACCACGTGCACTCTGAAAAAATTGAGTATATGTGGACTGTTTCTGCCTCACAACAGTAATTGTCATCTATTTTGAATACTTTCCTCGCGTTATCACCACAGTACCAGCACTTTGCAGTCACAAACGGTGCCATGTTATCAGTGTGGCGTGGCATTCGCGACAGGAAAGTGACCTGCATGGGTCAAACGCATAAGTCGGTAAAACTTGGGGAGCTCATTCAGTCACTTATGAAATATATGTCGAGCTTTGGACTCATTGACTCAGGCTCGCGAAAATTTTCCTTAACCGCACTCAGCTAGACTCGCGGCTCGATTTGAGTCTGAGTGCTTGCAAGCCAGTAAGATATTTTTCTTGAAAGAAATGACAGCTTAACATTTATTCATCAGTAACTTTCCCCGAAGAGTTGATGGGAACCACTTCCGTAATTCACACCTTTTATTAATAAATATTGAATTGGTGTGTCAATGACAGCATATTAGAATACATCTGAGAAAGACGTGAGTATAAACATGAATCTAGGTAAGGCTGATAGTGTTGCTGAAGATGACTTGACGGGACCTTAGGTCGGCAAAATAAACTGTAATTCACTCAGGTTCACTGAAGAAAGGCATGTTGCCTTCGGTATTACTTGGACTCGGACTCGCCGAAATCTTCCCGAGACCAACTCACTTGGACTCGCACTCAACAAAGCTTTCCTCAACTGGGCTCACTCGGACTCAGACTTACGAAAACGTTACTCACCCGGACTCACTCAAACTCGCAGCTTTATCTCCGAGTCTGAGCGAGTTCGAGTGAGTGGACTCATGAGTGAGTTCGCTGGCCTACGGAGGACACCGAACGAGCGTCAAGCGACTCTACGGCTATTTAAAGCTACTCAATTGACAAAGTAAGATGAATAACAAATCATGATTGCTGAATCAGACAAGGAGAGAAAAAAGGTAGGTAAAATGAAAGTAATGTATTACAACCTTGGAAGAGAACTGCACTTCAAGATAGGTAGCAGCTGAAATGAAGCTATTATATAATATGTCTACTTATACTCTGTTTCATCCCTGTGGTTCAGCACTACCAAATCTACAGGCACTAAGAAAGCCACATGCTTGCGCAGCAAGACCACAATGGGCAAGGTTGGCGAAAACTGGCGTTTGTTTAGTGTATCTTAGGCAATATCTGTATGTAATATGTTTATTTTTCTCATTTATTTCATGCGCATTGAATTATCTGAGTCGCTTAGGGCTGGTAACTGTGTTTACAAGTCAACGTGGCAGCGTCCATGCAGAAGCGACCGCCCGCTTTGATCTGAACCTGCTCTCGCTACACGCCCACTGCGCTGACAGCAATAAATGAATGGTGAAATCAGCCATCAATTTGCTTTACTTTACTCTGAAGATAAAGCATCAGGCACGTTTTATCGTTATTAGCGAGATATGCTTAGCGGCGCCTGCAGTTCTCAAACTGCGTCACCAGACCAAGAAAGCTGCTTCTTCAAATATCGGACATGCAGGAAATCAGCAATGGCAAAGACACAGGCATCAGAATCGTGCCCTGACAGGTCAAGGGGGATCGACGGGATGGGGAGATAGACAGTCGACATCATGGTGCATTCGACCAGACCTGTAGGTCACATAAAAGCTATATTCCTGTAGCTTTAAAGCCAAGCGACCCAGGCGTCCAGAGGGATCTTTGAGCGAGGACAACCAGCACAGGGCGTGGTGATCCGTGATGACTAAAAAGTGGCGGCAGAACAAGTATGGTCAGAATATTCTAATTGCCCATATAAGAGCGAGGCACTCGCAATCAGTGATGGAAAACTTGCACTTAAATGGGGAGAGGAAGTGACTTGCGTAGGCGATTACACAATTTTGACCCTGTTGCCACTGCGCAAGGACCACGGCAATACCATGTCCGTTTGCGTCGGTGCGAGCTGCAGTGGGCACAAAAGAATCGAAATGACCCAAGATGTGCGGGGAAGTGAGCAACGCAGCAAGTCGGGGAAAGGAATTGGCTTGCTTGGGACCCCAAGAAAACGGTGTGTCCTTCAGTAGCTATGTCAAGGGATGGGCAATGTTGGTGAAGTTGTGGACTAAACGCCTGAAATAAGAACAGAGGCCGACAAAACTCCGTACATCTGTGGGATAACATAACTTTAATGTTCCCGCACTGAAGGTTCTACTACAACTACCCCTCAATCGGTGCACACACACAGTTTTCTCGCTTCTTTTGGGCGAGAGTGTTCTTGCCGGCGCCCGTGTTTGGAGGCATAGTCGCGATGCGCAGGCATAGAAGCGGCGCCTGAACTATTTCGCCACTCCACCCCCCCCCCCCCCACGCAGATAGGAACCGTCAGGGTCGAAGAGGTTTGGGGGCCCGCACCTGGCGTCCAAGGCGGGTGGTGTAGGGTGCGAGCCTAGGCGTTGCGGGCTTTTGTCGGTGAATTACGGAAGGCGTGCGGGGGTTGGTAGGCTCCTGCGAAAGGATGTATGATGGCTTTAGGCGGTCAATGGAAACGCGTACATCCTTTCCACTGATTTGCAGGGTGAATGTTGTGTAATCGCGACATATGACTTTGTAAGGTGCGGAGTAAGGCGACTGGAAAGGTGCGCGTACGGTGTCGTCGCGGAGGAAGGCATGCAAGCAAGTTGCCAGGTCCTTAAACACGAACGGGGTCAGCTTGGTGTGGCGAGCCGCTGGTGAGGGACGCAGCGCACCCATTGTGCGACGGACTCGAGTGTTGAAGTCTGCAGGGTCTAAGCTGGTTACATCAGAGGTCGGAGCGAAGAGGAGTTCTCTAGGTAGGCGAAGCAGCTCCCCGTAGACGAATTTCGCAGGCGTCGCTTGAATGTCTGGCTTGAAAGTTGCACGCAGACCAAGAGTGACAGCGGGGAGAGCTTCGAACCAGGTTGAGTGAGGGTGGCACATAATGGCTGCCTTGAAGTGCCGGTGAAACCGTTCAATCATCCCGTTGGCGCAAGGGTGGTAGCTAGTTGTCCGTGAACGCTCGAATCCCGTGGAGAGTCAGGGAAGCCTGAAAAAGTGAGATTCGATTGGCCTTTCTTGATTGGTTGTGACTCGACGAGGAGTGCCGAAGCGTGAAACCCAGCCGGAGAAGAAGGCTGATGCGACGTCTTCTGCGGTGATTTTTTCGAGCGGGCACACCTCCGGCCAACGAGTATAACGATCGATAGCAGTGAGGCAACAGCGGTAAGTGCCGGCTGGTGGGGGGGCCAATGATGTCAATGTGGACATGCTGGAACAGTTCTGTCGGGAGGGGGAATTATCCGAGTGGCGACAAGACGTGCCAGGTGGTTTTGGCGCGCTGGCATTGAATGCATGTGCGTGCCCAGGTGTGGCAGCCCAGTTGCGTTGAGGGCCACGCGTACCGGTCAGACGCGAGGTGTGTAGAAGCTCGGATGCCGGGATGACTGAGGTTGTATAACTGGTTGAAGAGGCTTTGGCGATGCAAAGAAGGGGGGTATGGTCTCACTCGTCCTGTTGATATGTCACAGTAGAGAGCGTTCGTTGACCCAGTGATGGTAACTTTTTGCAGGTGAAGGGAAGAGCCCTTCTCGAAGAGCTGCTGGAGTTCGGTGTCCGTTTTCTGAGCTTTGGTGAGGGCCTCAGTTGCAACAGTTGGTAGCTCGACAGCCGAGACGCGACAGAGTGCGTCGGCGACCATGTTTTTCTTTCCGCTGATGTGGTGGATATCTCTGGTGAATTGAGTGATGAAGGACAGCTGGTTTTTCTGGACCAGTGGCAGTTTTTCACGGTGTTGGGAGAAGGCGTAAGTGATAGGTTTATGGTCGGTGGATATGGTGCAGTGCTGTGCCTCGAGGATGTGGCGAAAGTGTTGGACTACTTCGTAGATGGCAAGGAGCTCTCTATAGTAGGCTGGCCAAGTCGTCTTCGCAGGGGGCGAGGTTGCATCGCCGATGCTGCCGGAAGGCGGGGGCGGCTTCGGGGAAGAGAGTTTCTTCGAGAAGAACGCCAAGGGGCGCCAGTTGTTGCCCACACGCTGCATGAGAGAGGCTCCGACGGCGGTGCTAGAGGCATCTGTGAAAAGACCCAAGGGCGTCTCTGGCTTGGGAACGGAGAGCAGCGTAGCGTTGCACAGGGCAGGTTTGCAGTCTTCAAACGCTTGCGTTAAGGCTGGGGTCCAAGTTACAGGATGGTTGCCGCGTTGGCCGGCCAACGCATCATGTAGAGGGGCCTGATATGTGGTGGCTTTAGGCACGAAGCGCCTGTAAAAGTTGAACATGCCCAGGAAACGGTGGAGGCTTTTCGCTGCGGCAGGCAGCCCATAATTTTGAAGGGCCAGGACGCGGTCAGGTAAGGGTCTAGTTTCTTCTGAAGAGATTTCATGGCCAAGAAACGTGACGACGGGGGCGGCGAGCGTGCTCTTCTGAACGTTTATGAGTAAGCCGTGTTCATCGAGACGCTTGAACAGTTCACGAAGGTGTTGGCGATGTTCCGTTCCGTTGCGGGAAAATATCAAGATGTCGTCTAGGTAGGCGAAACAGAAGTTCAGGCTGCGGATGTCGTCGTCGATAAAGCATTAAAAGGTTCGCCCTGCGTTGTGAAGACCAAAACTTATGAAAGGAAATTCGAATAAGCCAAAAGGCGTGATAATTGCGGTCTTTGGGACGTCATGCGGGATTACAGGAATTTGTGTGTAGCCTTTACAAGGTCCACCACTGAGAATATAGTGCTGCCATCTGGTGAGCAAAGTCTTGTATATGACGGATGGGGTACTTATCGGGGATGGTGCGGGCGTTGAGGGCACAATAATCTCCACAGGGGCGCCAGCCATTGGTCTTCTTTAGTACCAGATGAAGCGGTGAGGCGTAAGGTCCCTCCGAGCGGCGGGCAGTACCTTCGCGGAGCATGGCTTCGAATTCGGCCTGTGCGATTCGTAGGCGGTCCGGGGCGAGCCGACGGGCGTGGCATGAGACTGAGTGGCCGGCAGTAGTACGAATGTAGTGCACGGTTAAGTGGCGCACCTCTCGCGTACGCCCGCTAGGTCGAGTCAGGTCAAAAAATTCTAAAGGATGTCATGGTATGGCGACTGGTTCCCAATGGTGAGTGCCTCTATGTTAGGCTGTTGGGTGGTCGCACGTTGGCCCGGTGTAGAGAGGCCTGTTTTAGCGTCGATAAGTCGGTCATATTGGCAGTCAGGTAGAAGATTGTAGTACGCCAAGAAGTCGGACCCGATGATCGACTCTGTGACGTTGGCGATGACGAAATTCAATAGAAAATCTCGACACATGTCTTTGAAGTTGATGTTAAGGCGGAGCGAGCCGTAGGTCTTGATGGTCGAATGGTTCGCCACGCTGAGCTCAAAGGACGTGCAAGGACGCTTGTCACGCAGGAAGGTTCGGGGAAAGCAACAGATGTCGGAGCCACAGTCGACGAGGAACCGGCGCTTTGTGACTTGGTCGGTGACAAATAAGCAACGACCTCTAAGTTGGCAGCTCGCGGTCGTCTCTACGGGCTGCCGTTGAAGTTTCCCTGACGTCCTGGTGAGCAAGGTGGTTGAAATTTCCGGGCTTTGTCCCCGAAGCGGCAATGGTAGTAGCAGAGGCCGTTATCATTTCCGTGCGATGAAACCACGTTGTTGTCTTGGCTTTGGGAGCGTTTTTGTGGACGCAGCTTCAGGCTTTGATCCAGGTGCCTTTGAATTGAGTCCAGCTGACAGGTGATTTCGACTACACGGCGCGTAAGCTCACCGCTGGACTGTCAAGTGTCAACGGCGTTGACGGTGAGAGGCGATGCTGGCAACGCAATCTCGACAACTTGATCGGCGATGTGAGAGAGCTGGTTTAGCGGCATATTCGGCTGCACCTGAAGGATGGTCTGCGCATGTGAGGGTATACGCTGAAGCCAGATTATATGAAGGAAAGAGTCGTCGACCGGGGTGTGGAGAGGCCTGTTTTAGCGTCGATAAGTCGGTCATATCGGCAGTCAGGTAGAAGATTGTAGTACGCCAGAAGACTGGTCACGCATGTAACGCAGGAGCTGCGATGGCTTGCAGTCACCAAGTTCTTCGTGCTGGAGTAGGTGACGCACCTTTTCCTCTTGTGAGGGTGAAAGCCGGCGGGTCAGTTTCCTCTTCAGGTAACGTTCCCTCTTCAGGTAGGTAACGGTCATCTGCCGGGGGATTTGTAAGTATATCGCGAACCTCAGTTGCATAGCGAGAGTCTAGATGGGCGACGACGTAGTCTTAGCGCGTCCGGTTCTGGGTGATGTGCGCCGTGGAAAACTGCGCCTCGACTTTAGCGAACTACATGTCAGGCGCCTCTGCCCAAAACGGTGGAAGTTTGACGGCGACACGACAGACGTCTGTGTCGGTGGTGGCCGCAGCAATGGAGGCGCCCGAGATGGCAGGGACCACTGGAGTGAAGTTTTGGGGGGCGTGGCCCAAGTAGGGCGGTGCACGGTCGTTGGACGAGAGCGCTTCATTTTCATTGCGCTGCTGCTGTTCCCGGAACTGCTGCTCTTGGTTCTGGATCACTTGCTGCTGGGCCTGCAGTTGTTGTTGCAGTTTTTGTACTTGTTGTTGAAGGGCAGCAAGGGTTTCCTCGTGAGCCATGGCGGTGCGGTACGTTCGTTTTCTGGGTCACCAGATGTGGGATAAGATAACTTTAATGTTTCCGCACTGAAGGTTCTACTACAACTTCCCCGCAATCGGGGTACACACACAGTCTTCTTGTTTCTTTCTGGCGAGAGTGTTCTTATCGTCGGCGCTCGTGTTTGGAGGCATTGCCGCGACGCGCAGGCGTAGACGCGGCGCCTGAACCGTTTCGCCACACATCTTTCGTGGAACGTGGTGTGGGGAAATCTTTGACGACGCACATTCTGTCAGGATTGGGTTGCACGCCTTTAGCACTGACAAGATGGCCTAGCACATTGATTGTTTGGCGGCCGAAACGGCATTTGAAAGAGTTGAGCTATAGGCCTGCCCTTCTGAAAACTTCCAGAACAGCTGACAGATGGCTAAGGTGACTTTCGAATGACAGCGAGAATACAATGACATCATCGAGATAACAGAAACACGTTGACCATTTGTAACCCCGTAGCAGGGAGTCCATCATTCTCAAATGTAGCGGGAGCATTGCATAAGCCAAAGGGCATTACCTTAAACTGAAAAAGTCCAGCCGGCGTAACAAATGCAGTCTTTTCACAGTCTAATTTGTCGACGGAAATCTGCATGTATCCTGAACGCAGGTAAATGGAGGAGAAGTAGGTATACCTGAGCAGGCAGTCGAGGGCATTGTCAATCCGTTGCAGTGGGTAGACATCCTTGCGTGTGACCTTGTATACGTGACCGTAACCAACGCAGAAGTGCCAGCTGCTATCCTTCTTTTTTACTAGAACAACTGGTGTGGCCCATGGACTACAAGATAGTTCAATGACGTCTTTTGTGAGCATTTCATCAACTTCACGTTGGATGACTTGTCACTCTGCATGTGACACGCGATAAGGATGTCGTCGGATTGGGCTGGCATCTCCAGTGTTGATCCTGTGAGTAACAACCGACGTCTGACCTAAAGGGCTGTCGCCGAAGTCGAAGATGTCCTTGAAGGATGCCAAGACTTGCCGGATCGGCTGCCTGTGCTGGAACAAGGTCTGGCGCGATCTTCTTGTCAAAATCGACATCAGTGGAGCTCTGTGAAGAGGATGCAGTAGCGGGCAAAGGAGCGTCTGCAATGAATGCAGAAACAGAATGTTCACTGATGGAAGAGACGTTGGCTAGAGTCACGTAATCTGGAACAACTTGAGCGCACCAGCTGAAGTTCAGTATTGGTAGCGACGCCACATTATTCGTAATCGTTAACAGAGTTTGAGGAAGAGCAACATTTCTGTCTAATAACACCCCGAAAATCGGTGCCTGCACATAATCGTCGTCGGGTACTGGAGAAAAAGACCTCATGGTTACTTAAGTAACGGCTTGGGGCGCTAGGCGAACTTACTCGACAGAACACAAACGTGGTTGAGGTGTAGTTAGAGTGTCATAGCAATAAGGTAGATCAAGCAAGTGTTGTGGGGTGAGCACGTAGCTGTCATAAGTGAACAGAAATTTTTAGGCATAATTCTAGACATGAAGCTCACATTTGTACCACACATTAGGTACATTAAGGAAAAATGAATGACGACAATGAACATTTTAAAGTGCTGTCCCGCATAAGTTGGGGCAGCGACAGAAAATGTTTGATGAGCCTCTACAAAAGCCTTATGTGCAAGCGTTTAGACTATGGGAAAACAGTTTACCAGTCCACAACACCAACTGCATTGAAAATGCTGGACCCTGTCCACCATCTAGGCATTCGCCTTTCTACAGGTGCTTTTCGTACAAGCTCCGTGAAAAGCCCTAACGCGGACTAAGACAAATGGTCGCTACGTGAACAAAGAGTGTACCTGTTTTTTACATATATCTTGACAATAACCGCAACCACCGACCATCTGACATATCCTGCTGTAAAGGACGTACCCAGCTCTCGCCTCTTTCAAAACCGACTCACATTGAAACAGCCCTTCTTGCTGCGTGTGGGAGCACTAACTGAGGACACGGGCGTCCCGCTGCTCGAACACGATGTAATGGCTCCTACTTGAAGCGCCCCGCTATGGCAATGGCAGGTTATAAATTGCGACACTTCTTTCATGAATGTGCCAAGGCATGCCCCACCCCTACACATTTAGATTTACTTCTGTGCAAATATAGCTACCCTGAATTTTTCACTGCTGCATCGAAGACCTACACAGGTGTGTCCAACGCAGTGGTGGCCCATCTTTTTCAGATGTCGGTATTCTACACCCGCACACAAGCATTTTTTGCAGTACTGGCAGCATCAAAACACATTAAAGTATCAGAAATAAGTAATGCAGTTAGATACACGGATTCATTAAGCATAGTAAAAACCATCATAGAGTACAAAAATCCCACCGTTGTTTCGCTATACTTTCTTCTTTGTGCCATTTACACAATGAAACAGCATGTAGTAGTATGCTGGGTTCCAGGACACCGTGAAATTGAGGGAAACGTACTAGCAGATAAGCTCGGCAACATCAGTCTATGCAAATACTCCGCAGTCATCTGTAGCTGTCCCCGCAATGAACTTGAAACCCTTTGTGAGAAAAAACTGAGGGATTACTGACAGCGTACATGGTGAACTCCTTACTGTCCTTCATTTTTAATACAATGAATTGAATTAGATCCTATTGGAAAAAGCATTTTGCAACAGCTTACCGAGAACAAGTGCCTCTTTACCCAGTGATGTTCCTTGGTAGCAATCCACTTTTCAGGCATCATTTATTATTTCCATTTTCAAAAGATGTTCATAACGTTCACGTGATCTATCCTGGTAATCTGTAGGACGACCTATCACAACAAGTAGTTGCTGCAGTATGCCCACTACAAAGCACAAGTTTCGCGGCCTTTGGAGACAAGGATGCTGAAGAGACATTCGTGCTCTATAATCTCTTCTTAACTTTATCATCAGAACCATTGTCCACTACTTGTCACTGTACACATTTTATGTTGCTCTCATACTTTTCTTACCATATGTTTTACCCGCCTTTACAGCAAGCAATATTTGACTCATGTCTTGGCGCTCTTTAGCCATCACGTGGCCCTTGTGCCAAGAAACGTCATATATCATTATCGTCGTCACAGCACTCGGCAATCGCTTGTAGACCAGAAATTGCAGAGGTTGCGTCCCCTCTCAAAAGAGTCTTTACATAGTAAAAGTTTTCTCTTTTGGTCAGGTTTTCATTTTTATCAGCAGAGGCCCTAAGTTGCTTCCATAACAAAGACCTATGGCAGAGCTTTCCGTCAAATGTCTGCACCTGGAGTGTGGGAAGTTTGATTGCCTTACGCAGTGCGTGATCCTCGGGCGTCTGGGATGACCTTGCAGCTAGAGGCTTGGTTATCCTAGAACAATGGTTTTGATGAAATTGCCACTCCCGAGCCTTCAGCTGTCCTAGCATTTCTAGCGCAGCATCTTGATACGTCAACACAGCTTCAAACTCTGTGGTGTATTCGTCTTCTGGAGTAAGCTCTTTCAGCTCAGAGTTCACCTTATCTAAATCGGCATTGTTTCCTTGTAGCCATTCAACAAAAGATGAAATCTTTGCACGGTCAGCACTTTGAAACGCTGCATTGGCTTCATTTATAAGATGCACATTCATCTGTCGTTGCTCCGCTCGCTTCTCTTTCAGTGCTTTGACGCTATCCATCTTGTGCTTCAACAATGCGTGAGCCCACTCACCTCAGTGCACTGTTCAGTTATGCTGTCATGGCAAAAAGCAGCGGCCAATGTTCATTCAGGATGTCCTGACTGGCTTTCTTGTAAGGTTGCCGCTAGCCTCACTATGTGCTGTCTTTCACAGGAAAGTTCTCTATTAGCATTGGAAGCATGTATTGTCCCAGTGAGTATTCTCCAGGCATATCGGCACCACTTTGTGAAATAATTGGTCACGGCATACAAAGAGACAAAACTATATTTACATTATTTACACATAGCGTCTTGAACATAGTTCACGGCAGACACTTTCTCCCTTCTCTTCTTTCCTGAGAGCTCACGCTTTCTTTTCGGCGGCTTCTTCTTTTTCATCTTCTCAAAGAAAGGTAAATTATCAAAATAGCTGATTAGGCATATTTGTAGCACATCTAGTTGGCATACCAATTTACGAATTTCCACTAACACGAATGTCGTTCCTGACTTTACAAGTTTCGTATCAAGATTATACTGTAGTTTACTTTTATATGATGTGATAAAATGGAAAAAATGAATGATACAAAAAACGAGAGGAAGGACACGCACGTAAAAAAGGTATCTCAGTTTTCTGCCTATTGCTAAGGGTTTTGCCATGCCTGCATGCAGGATCGGAGTCATTGAAACCTTTCTACACCTCGCCTTGTTTTGTGTTGCCTCCGGAGTTGGCCCTCCTTTGACCAAGGAGCGATGCTCTGTGATGACGTCATTTAGTGACGTCGCAATGATGTCATCATGTGACGATAATCTTTTTTCCATCATTTGTGTTGATGTCATGGACACTCCCGTTGACGACATCACTTCAAGTTTAATTCGAAGAAGCAAGACACGTCAGTCAATTTTCGCGTTCACTCGGGCATTTAAGGCCTTCACCTTTAATGCTTTATGATAATAACGTTAGTCGTCTAAATTGTTTACTTCATACAATCACATCATGATTTGTGCTGATTTGTTTGTGGACTCGAATGAATGGTTTTAGTGATGTAGTGTTGATGAGGAATTCGAAAAACCGAAATAACGATAAGTGCACCAGAGGAAAAAGCGAGGGATAAGAAAAAAATAAACAGATTGGGTTTCAGCTCCAAGCGGCAAAAAATGCAGCGTGTTCTAAAAAGATTCCTTTGGTGGGGCATTAGTGGGGCCAACCCTGAGACCGGGTGCGCAAAAAGGATGTTTTCGCTCTACTAACGGAAAAGTGAGAAAAGTGCGTTTGAAAGCAGCCTATCACATGGTGCTCCATCTCCCTACATCACAGGTTTTGGTTTTCTATGGCGTGTAGGGAATGGTGTTTCAGCTCCAGGAATGCCGTCGGCTATTTTTTGGGCTAACTTTTGTTGCCTTTCTCATTGTTGGAAGACTGGTGGTGATTAGTAGTGCATAGCCAATGGATAGACCCAACCTACATGAAATGCATAATGACAACATTTAGACTTCAACAAGACGAGCCCCTAAGGTGCTTTGCCCCAAGGCTCAGAGATCGCTTTGGTTCTCTGGACATTCGTATCCAATATGCTGGTGCATCACACTACCGCAACTGTTCAATTCTGCAGTTCCTGCCAAATGGACCTGTTCATGTTTTTGTATTGTGTTTATGGCATAGCGTGATTGACATGAAAAAAATTAGTCTTGTTTCTTAAAATTAGTAAATCAATTATAGTTGTTTAATTACTGTACTAAATATTGCAAAGATAAATCTTAAAGACTGTGAATTGACCCAATGTTTCGGGACCGATTCCGCCCCCCCTTCAGGCGTGACTGCTCAACCAGCTCTGAAGGTCGCATTTTTTCTTGCCAATGTCGCCCTCTCCATCGTTCTTCTTTCCACCGGTGTTGTTGCTGCAGTGTTTTTTTTTCAAGTGGTTCTGTAGATCGCACTCGTATACACTGTGTAAGACTCCAGTTGAGCGGTTGATATTTCCACATCCTGTTTGGATGTGCCAGAAGATTAAGAACTGTCTTTTTGTGTGGCTACTCTCCGTGTTGATGACCCAGGCGTCATTCAAATTGATGCAGTAGTCCATCTTTTCGCTGTATTCAGGGAGAGTGTTTCGTGCGGCGTTGAGATTGCGCACATAATTTCGATGTTGTCGTATATTTTCAGAAAAGGGTTTAGCCGCTTCACTAACGTCACCGGAAAAGTGCATCGAAAATGTTTTTCTTGACCTCATATGGAGAAACGGTTTGGCACTGGGATCCTATGGCCTTCCTAAGATCCACAAACCGAGAATACCGCTATGACCGATAGTTGACTTCCGAACATCACCACTTCGCATGCTGTCTGAACATCTACACTGAACCCTGTCATCACTAGTGGGGAAGACAGCCACACATGTAAGAAACGCCACCCATTTCGTTCAACGTATGTGGGATATGACAATCAGCAGTGTCAAGAGGCTCATGTCTTTTTATGTGGTTTCTCTGTTCACGAGTCTTCCCGTACTCTTCGCGGTCTCAGTTGCCTGGACCACCCTAGAAACGGATGAGAACCTCAGCAAGAGGACGAACATCAGCACGGACAAAGTGTGCTGCTTGATTGAATTCTGCCTCAACTCGACCTATTTTATTGTCCGTGGCGCTTTCTGCTAACAAACAAGTGGAATTGCATGGGAGCCACCATTTCAGCTACAGTGGCAAACTTGACGATGATGCACATCGACATACGCGCTTCGGACACGTTCCCCGAGCAACCAAAAATATTTTTGAAATATGTGGATGATGTTTTTTGTGTGATTAAGGATTCTAACAGCACACTTAAATTCGATTGAGCCGGCGATTCAAGTCACTATGGAATGTGAAAAGAACAACGTTCTTACTTTCCTGGATGTGCTAGTGAAAAGGCAAAAAGGGGAGGGTAGTGGTGGACAATTGAGTTTCTCTATGTATTGAAAACCCAGACATACCGGATGGTATATTCAGTCAACTTCTGACCACCCGACCATACCACAAAACATCGATGGTCAAGACACTCATGAATCATACAAGGGCCATCTGCAGCTCAAAAAAGCAAAAAAATGAAGCGATCATTTCCGATGTTGGACAATGAATACCCGAAATTAATTATTCCTCGAGTACACCAGCGACTTGGCGACCGAGAAACTGCCCCCCACCTGCCATCTCCAAAAGATGACCCTAACAAAGAGGCCTATCCCAAACATTCCAACCACATCATTGTCCCATACATACCGAGAATCAGCGAGAAACTGTCCAGGGAGCTGGGCAAAGAGGGCCTTCAGGTTGCGCACAAACCCATCTCTACAATCGAACGATTCTTACCACGACCAAAAGACCAACTGCCGAAAGAAAGGTTCCCCGGACTGGCCTATGAAATCCCTTGCACAGACTGTCTCCCAACACCTACATCGGTGAGACAAAAGCTTCCCTTAAAGGATACGACAACATCAAACAACGTGCATAACCTCAATGCCACACAAAATGCCCTCCGTGAACACCGCGAAAAGATTGACCATTGCATTACTTTTGACGGTGCCCGGGTCAGCGACACTGCGATTAGCCACACCAAAAGACAGTTCTTAGAGTCCTGGCACATCTAAACAATACCTAGAAGTGTTAACCGCTCAACCGGAACCTTACCCAGTCTGCAGTACCATCTGAAAAAACCCCTCAGCAACAACGGTGAAAAAAAGGACAATGGAGAGGGTGACACCGCGAAGAAAAATTGTGAAATTCAGAGCCGACGGAGCTGTCAGCCCTGAAGAAGGCACCGAATTGGTCCCGAAATGTCGGGTCAGTTCACAGCCTTTAAGTATTATTTTTGGAGTCTAACTTTACTGGAGAGTTTATGTTACTAGTATGAAAGTTCATGCATTCAGACAGATATCTGTCGAAGATGTTCTCTGTACTAAATATTGTAATTCATTGAATATTTAACCAAGGGTATAAGCAGGGTTGAGTGTGCTCTGTTGTTTGTGCTGGCTTTAAAATGCCCTTTGTGTTATTGCGAATGTGTCCTTCTTGCCTCCTAATTAGTTATAAAAAATTGCATGCTTTGAATATTGTCAGGAGAGCATTGCAACATGCCACTCAGAAATTTTTTTCAATAACTTACCCCTGAGTTACAACCTTATACTTTGGGAACTTACGACAGTGATGTGGCCATGTAGAGGCCGCTACATTGGATTTTATGTATTGAAACATGAAATTAAAGAGCTCTTCTTGCACATTTAGTCTTTTGTATCTTGTAAGAACCAAAGAATTTCATTGTCACCTTTAGGTTTTAATCATCAATTTCCACAAATTCGGCATTGCTTACAAAGCACAAGTTCAGACTATGTATTTAATAATGCATTGTCTTGTTGCTACATATATATTCCTGCGGAGAAAAGAGTTCTGCAGATAAATTTGCCGCAGTGCTCAGTAGTAGAACTTTAACATTGTAATTAGCAATATATAAATATTTATTCATAAATGATCATGCAAGTGGCTTTAACATCTGTTGCATGTGTGTCATTGTATTCCCTGTCATCATGATGATCTTCATTAAAGCAGTATGGAAACATAGTGGAAATTCTGTAAAATTTGCAGTAATGTAAATAAACTTTTGGTATTGTGATAAACATTAGGTTCCTTGTTCTAACTATAAAAAAACATTATGCCTATGTAAGCGCTCTCATTTTCTTCACTTTTTATACTATCAAGTTCAATTCTTATGAAACTTTCTATTTATTTTTTCATAATGAGGCATTTAGATGTGCATGGTGTGCCTATGGATAATTCTATGCAAAATAAATCATAATAAGTAATATCATGTGTTAGTGTTCATTTGAACACCATCAAAAGCACACTTTTTATACGGCATCGGAATGTCATATAAAACAGATTTATTTTTTTGTGCACCTCGTATAGTATTCATCGGCACCAAAGTTGCAATTTTCCTGAAATGTGTTGGATTGGGGTGCTGTGGTTGTAAGAGGAGCTTTGATTCTAGTGAGGCAACGTGATAATCTGCTTCACACCAGTTTTATGCAGCGTTCAACACACAATTTGAATAGCTTTTGTTTTATTTCGATTTTTTACAGCAATCTTGTCATCTGCACCTCTGAAGCAGTCTTCTCCATTCGCATTTGTATGAGGTCGACTGCATTCCTGCCAACAGTGCACCTATGTGACCCTGGACAAGTCAGCTACGAACATACACGTTCAGAACCATAATAGCAAGCCCTTCTTGCAGGGTCACCTGTGTCCAGGTGCATTCACTCACAATATCAAGTTTGAATTGCACGTGCTCGCACACAAACAATGCAAACAATGGTGCCCCTCTTTCTATGGCCACTGTAATGCAGACTTTTCCCAGGAAAGTACTCTCAGTGACCACATGCTTACTCACACAGGAAAGCGTCCGTTTCATTGTGACCACTGCAATGCATCATTCATGAAGAAAGCCAACCTCACTGCGCATATGCGCTCTCACACAGAAGAGCGACCTTTCTGTTGTGACCACTGCAATGCATCTTTTATGCACAAAGCCCACCTCGTGAAACACCGCCGCAGTCACACAGGAGAGCGTCCATATTCCTGTGTACACTGCAGTGCATCGTTTGCAGCTAAAAGCTACCTCACTGTGCACATGCGTTCTCACATAGGAGAGAAGTCCGTTTTGCTGTGTCCACTGCAATGCATCTTTTACGCGCAAATATTGCCTCGTGGAGCACATTCGCATTCACACAGGAGAGCGTCCCTTTTCCTGTCTCCACTGCAATGAATCGTTTATGTATAAACGCAAACTCAATGAGCACATACTCATTCACACAGGAGAGCGCTCTTTCTGCTGTGTCCACTGCAATGCATTCTTTAGGCACAAATCCTACCTTGTGGAACACATCCGCACTCACACAGGAGAGCGTCCCTTTACCTGCGCCCACTGCAATGCATCGTTTATGACTAAAAGCTACCTTATTGGGCATACACGCATTCACACTGGAGAGCACCCCTTTTCTTGTGTCCACTGCAATGTATCTTTTTTGAGGAAATATCACCTCAAGAAGCACCTCCGAACTCACGCAAAATAGCGTTTCATTGCAATTTAATAACACTACCTCGCTCAACACATGCGTCCTCATCCACAGAACGTCCCTTCTCTTGTGTTCACTACAGTGCATTTTTTTGCGGCAAGAGAACTTCATTTCATTTCATTTCATTTTATTTTATTCGGACATTTCCGCAGAAATGCCCACGAAGGGGGCAAAAGGAGAGTGTGTCTCCTGACTTGGCCCCTCTTCGTGAGGCACCTCGGGCAGGTAGAGCAGGACAGTACAAAACGCCATAACATATTTTGAAATACAATACAAGTTGAAAAACAGTGAATACTATAAATATTACATACATTACATATTTCCTTCACATACACTGTAGACTTGTGTTCTGTTTATTACATTGTAAATTCGCTTCTTAAATTGTGTTATGTTTTTAGCCTCCTTAGCGTATTCAATTATTTCAGGAATCCTGTTGCACAGTAGAATGATTTGGTTATTAATTGATTGTACACCATAGTTAGTCCGGCACATTGGCCCGACCAACGCAACAGTACGCAGATTATACGTAAGATCTCTGCTTAAGTACACATCAGAAAAAATCTGGAAATTATCTTTAATTTTTTTGAAGATTAACATGGCTAGTTGCATCCTATAGCACTCTGGGAACGGGAGTACATTATACATATAAAAAAGAGACATATTAGTGGGGACCGAGGTACTTATCAAACCTAGTGCGCGTTTTTGAAGAAGAATTATACTTTCTGTATTTGTTTTGTTACACGTACCCCAGACTAAAATGCAATAAATGATTTGCGAGTAGATAAAAGAAAAGTAAAGCTGCCGTTTAACTCTCCCTGGAGGGAGATGCTGTAAGCGTCGAATTAGACCGATCGATCTTGATATTTTTATTCGCAGGTTGTCCACATGGTGGGACCAACTAAGGTCACTTTGAAAACACACACCCAGAAACTGAATTTTATTTACCTGCGCAATATTTTCTCCATTAAAAATCAGAGAGATAGCATAATCTACAGGCCTATTTTTTTGTTTGAAGAGCATAAATTTAGTTTTTTTTATGTTTAGTTCTAGCTGATTGACTGTAAGCCATGATTTTAGTTTATCCAACCAAGAATTTGCAGTTATTTCAATATCGCGAAGATCTAAACCAGAAAAGAAGGCATTGGTATCGTCGGCGTACATGACTATGTTTGGTGTGAACTGAATGTTTACTATGTCATTGATATAAAGTATAAAAAGTAGAGGACCAAGTATCGATCCTTGGGGAACCCCATACTTAATTACGCCCAAATCAGATTTATAATTGTGGAGCTGTACATATTGTTTCCTGGCCCAAAGATAGCTTTTCATTAGATCAAGCGCAATCCCGCGTATTCCATACAGTTGAAGTTTCCTAATTAATATATCGTGCTTTATCGAGTCAAAAGCCTTACGGAAATCGAGAAATATTCCCACAGTGTAAAATTTTTTTTCAAAGTTATGAAGTAGGCTGTCCTTAATACGGAGTAAAGCAGACTGAGTTGATCTACCTGGTTGGAATCCACACTGTTCTTCACAAATGACATTTCTGTTTGCTATAAAAGAAAATACCCTCTTATATATCAGGCGTTCCGCGACCTTAGAGAAAAGCGGCAGAATAGAGATTGGGCGATAATTTTGAAGTTCATTTTTATCACCTCCTTTAAAAATTATTGTTACGCGAGCTATTTTCATGGCACATGGAAAAATTCCCGTCAAGAAGAGTCTGTTGCATATGTAAGTGAATGGGGCGACAATCAAATCAGCAACTGCCTTGATAGGTGCTGCGGAAATGCCATCTTCTCCTGGTGAGCTGTTCTTTAGTGAGCATATGACAGTGGCTACTTCCTCCTCGGTAACGGGTAATAAAAACAAAGAATTAGTGGAAGAGCTTTCAATATAGCATTCAGCCGGTTTAAGGTCAGTCGCTTGTGTTATATTACTTGAGGATCCTGCCTCAAGGAAATGAAGGTTAAATTTGTCTGCCAGTGCCTTGCCACTGAAGTGAATATCGTTTATCTGTATATAGCTAGGGACAGTGGCTTGTTTTCTTCCTATCAATTTATTAACCGAGCTCCAAACCATTTTTGAGTTGTTAATCACTGTAGAAAACTTGTAGGCATAGAAATCTATTTTCGCCTTCTTGAGGTCTTTGTTTACTTTGTTTCTAAAATTTTTAAACTCAATGAGGTCAGTTTGTTCTTTTGTTTTCAAAAAGTGCTGGAAAAGTTTGTTTTTTTCATTTATCCGCTTAAGAAGTGCCGGCGTAATCCACTCCTTTCTTGCTCTCTTGTGTTTCTTTACAACAACGTACGGAAAAGCAGTATTGTAGTTACTAACCATTTTTGACATAAACAGGTTGTATGCCTTAGATGGATCAGGTTCTCGGTACAGGTTATCCCAATTGCAGTAAACATTAGAGAGCGAAAACGGAGAATATTTGGATCGTTTATATCTCTACGCATGTATTTTGGAGAATTCTGCAGTTCTGGCATTGTTAATAGTGCAAAAAAAGGTAAGTGGTCACTTATACCAGAGCTGAATACTCCGGCTAATGCACTGTCAGGGGATAAATTAGTGAAACAGAGATCAATGATCGTTTCTGATGTGCTTGTTATTCTGGTAGGAGTGCTAATGATGTTTTCGCAGCCATGAGACAACATTAACTCCATTAGTTTTAGCTTAATAGGACCATCTTTTGATATATCTATATTAAAATCACCAAATGATATCATGAACCATCGATTAGAATTAGCATGATGTTGAAGCTTCTCTAAAAACTCAAGAAGTGAGTCAGTATTACCATCCGGGGGGCGGTAGATCAGTACTATTACAACCTTGTTGTGTATCACAGTAACTGCTTCGAAATCACTACACACAACACAATAGTCGGGCCACGCCTCATAGGGCAAATTTTGTTTGATATACAAAGATACACCGCCACCGCGTTTTCCAGTTCTGAATACTGATTCCATATTGTAATTTCCCAAACTGATCACGTCTGACTGTGAAGAGAACCATGTCTCCGAGAAGGCCATGATATCAAAGTCATAGTTGAGGTGTACTAATTCGCTTTCAATTTCCTCACCCTTGTTCCTCATACTCTGTGCATTAATTTGATAAAGGGAAAGACCACGTTCAGAAAGAAAGTTCGAGTCCTTAATCAAATTCTTGAAAGAGACAGCATTGTAATGCATCGACTTGATCATCAAAACAGAAAAAAGCCATAAAAGGCGATAGGTACAGTAAGTGTTTAAACAATCTTGTTTAGATCATCTTCAGATGCAATTCGGATTGCGCGTGCTTCTGAATTCTTTCTGACAAAAATCTTTCCCTGTGAAGACCAAGTGAATCGATAGTTCATCTCGGTGGCTCTAGTCCTTGCCATCCAAAGGAGCTTCTTATTTGCAGGAGTTAAGTTATCAAATAGCTGAATATTACTGTTTTTTTCTCTTAGTTCGGCACGTTTAGCAAGCCATGCTGCCTTCAAGCTCACTCGAGCGAATCTTATCAGTATAACTGGGGGTTTCCCTTTACGGGGTGGCAAGCGATGCATGCTTTCAACGTCACAGTCAGATAGTGTCTGCAGGTCAAGCCTCTTCGCAAGGTCGTTAACTCGTGACAGGGTATCCTCTTTTTCAATAAACGGCATGCCATGAATTTCCAGATTCTGGCGGCGACTATATTGCTGAAGGTCATTTAGTTCTAGGTTTAGCTTGCGAATTTCTTTTTCGTCAAAATTTTGTTCCACAGCTTGTACTCTGTTGCGGAGGCTTTCTATGTCTCTATCGTGCCTTGCGCTGATTTCAAGAAGCTTATCATGCGTATCTGACATGTGCTGAATGGATTGTTCAATGCTGGTGACTGTTTGCTTTAATTCTGTAAGGTCATCGACCTTAGTTGTCAAGTGCGCCAAGCATTTGTTAATTTCCGCAAGTTGCTGGCTCAAGGCTTCCGTTAAAGCTGATTGATCAGCGTTATTATTCATCTGAGTGTTCCTAGATGAAGGCACACGGCAAGTCTGACATTTTAAGGCTTTCTTTGCCTCTTTCCCTTTCTTTTTGTAGGTACGTTCACTTATTCCGATACATTCTCCGATGTGATAGCATTGCCGGCATTCTGCACATGTTATGACATCCTCATCTTCAGAAAAGTATTGTTTACAGGATTCACATACGTCACTCATTGCAGCACTTGTCTAGTCACAAAATACAAAACTCGAGGACAGCAGTAGCAGCAGGAGCAGTTGCAAGCGATAAATAACGTACCAAAACTAACCAACCTGCGCATGGGCAAGAAGACAGTTAGGACCGTGCTCCGCTGAACCGTCTGCTGCCACTGCTGCCCGAAATGTGGTTGAGTCCCACGTTGCGACCGAGTATATAAAGGGCGGGGGGGCGTATCACCAGCTGGTCCGTCAAGTGCCCACGCAGCGCTGTGGTGGATATGCGGATAGTACCAACTTTCCTTGGTTTCAGTTGGTCATTCCCGGGGCAATGCAGGCTGGTATGGATGCGCGGATGACGTCCACTTTGCGGGGTTTCTGCGCATGGGCAAGAAGACAGTTAGGACCGTGCTCCGCTGAACCGTCTGCTGCCACTGCTGCCCGAAATGTGGTTGAATCCCACGTTTTGTGTGGTTGCGGATGTTCATTATGAACATCCGCAACCCCACAAAAGAGCGTCTGTTTTACTATGTGCACTGCAATGCATCTTTTTTGTATTGAACAAGCCTTGTGAAACACATCCGCGCTCACACAGGAGAGCGTCCCTACTCTTGTGTCTGTTGCAATGCATCTCTTTCACACAAACACCACCTCCCATACCACATGTCCCGACCACGTTCATAGAAGCCGTAATTATGGGAGACGCAAAGGGCAGTTGCAACAGAATGCAGAGTGACAATTAAAGGTGTCAGTTAACAGTTAATAATAATATCTGTGGTTTCTCGTCCGAAAACTCCCATATGTTCATGAGAGACGTCCTAGCGGAGGGCTCTGAAAATTTCGATCACCTGGGATTCTGGAGTTCTTTAACATGCACCGAAACCTGAGCACACAGGCCTCCAACATTTCACTTCCATTGAAGATGCACCGCCCCGGCCGTGACCTTCGGTGTAGCAGTTGAATGCCATAACCACTAGAGCACGATGGTGGAGCAAAGGTGTCAGTAAAGTTTTGAGTAAAAGGGTGACTGTGGGACCGCGATAAGATGTGGTTGCATGGCAGTTTTCGTTTTATTTATTTTGTGCTGTAAGCTGGGAGAGGCACGTCAGCCGTTGCGCTGCATTCGCTCCGGCATACAGCCTTGCTTTGACGGCACTCAGTCAAAGTATACAATCGGATCAGCCCTGACCACACAGACACTGCAGTGCCCGCACATTACCCTGCGAAGTGCCTGCTGCACCCCGCGTGCATTGCAAAATGGCGGGATCGCCTGCGACCATTCGTCACTGTCAGGCTTGCTTCTGGTAGCTCTCGAAAGCAGGTGGGCGTGCGACACGCGAAAACGTGGCTTACGTCAGGGTAAACGGGTGCCCAGACTGCATCTTCAATGAAATCTGTCGCATTGACATGCCTTCCGCTATTTCCGCTCTAATTCTTTAAAATGAGCTCGTACGTAGAACCGCGCGCGGAGAGCAACCGGTTCCACTGACAGCGCACAGGGGACAAACGGATTTCTGTCTCATCGGCAATAAGTTGACGTGTTACCAGGGATGTCTTTATTATGGCGGCAAATCCCACTACGCATAGCTGTAAGTTTAGATAGTTGTACGCTCGCTGAGTTTGCCTTTGCCTGTATGACTTTTGTTTAGCTTTATTTAATTTGTATTTTATTGTTATTTGGGGAAATGGCATGAGCCCTCACATGTGCACAAAAGTGGCATCCCTGTAACGAGTTTTTTTTTTATTTTCTAAATGTAGTTTCCTATCACACGTGAAACAGGCGACGATTCGCCAAGAGTTGTGTAAGGGCGGAGCATTGAGGGAATGAGAAGCGGCCTTGGTGTTCTGCCATACGTTCTGAACCGGGCTTAAGGTGTTAGGCACCATCTGCTCTGCCGTATCTCATAGGGTCTGTTACGTCGCGAGTGAACGGCTCAGTAACCAAGCAAAAACAAACAAGGTTTATTTTTGCGTGTCTCGCTTTTATGTGCTCGGCGATGGCGATGACGTCATGAGATGATTGGCGACACGCTTGCATGACGTGGCACATCTCCCCCTTTTACCAGTTGAACCGTTGAGGTGGTCGCCGTAGCCTGTTGGACCGGCGAAGCGGCGGCGGTGCCTCAGGTTGCCTAGAGGGCGGCGACCCCGCCGGCGTGGGGTCAGCCATGCCGGCTGGCATCGGCGAGGTTTCGTTAGCGGTGGCGGTGAATGTTGTAGCGCCCCCTGGCTGCGTCGTGTTCGAGTCCTTCGGCGTGCGCAGCCGCAGTTGGTTCGCATGACGATGTTACTCGCCGTCCGGCGTAGACACAGTCGCCATTCGAGCCCCTTGGGTACTGGTGACCACTCCCGGCAACCATTTTGACCAGCTGTGGAAACTTCTCAGCCACACCGGCTGTCCTGCACAGAACGGCATGGTGTAGGAGCGCTCTTCAAGACACGTTTCCCCGCCTGCACTTGGGAGGCAACAGTCTAGCCTGGTCCGTAGCTGATAACCCAGCAGTAGTTCGGACGGAGTCTTCCCAGCCTTTACCGGTGTCCGTCGGTATCGGCATAAAAACTGACTGAGAAGTTTAATGAATGTGCCACCCCCTTGGCTTTTTCGAAGGCCTTTTTTGATCGTGCGAACAGCGCGTTCCGCCAGGCCATTTTACTGCGGGTGGTAAGGCGCCGTCATCACGTGGTTGATCCCGTTCATTCTTACGAACTTCTGAAACTCGGCTGAGACGAACTGTGGCCCATTATCTGAAACAAGTGTATGTGGCAGTCCGAACCTGGCAAATGTGGGCCTCAACGCTCCCACGGTGGCTTCTGATGTCGTACTCCGCCTTGATATGGCCTCCAGCCACTTTGTTTCAGCATCTACGACCACCAGTAGCATGTGTCCTTCGACGGGGCCTGCGTAGTCGATGTGCACTCGAGAACATTTCCGGCCCGTTTCTGGCCATGGCGCCGGAACCTGTGCAGGAGGCATTGCACTGGTTTGAGCACACCTCTCACATTCGCGTACCATCCTTTCGATGTCGACATCCAGCCCTGGATACCAAAAAATGGTTCGAGCAAGATTTTTCATTGCCGCCATCCCTGGATGTGCTTCATGTAGGAGCTTCAAAAGACTCCCAGCAGCCGCTGATGGCACTACTATTCTATGTCCCCAATAAATGAGGTCCTGATTCACCGTCCGCTCATCCTTTTTCTGGAAGAACGGCTGGAATCGCTCCTCGGACTCTGTCAGGTACTGCGGCCAGCCCTGCAGGATCCACTTTCGCACCTCCTGTAACATAGCATCACGGATGGTTAGAACCGCCAACTCTTTGGCACTGATGGATGCCGCGTTCACAGCTTCAGCGTATAATACATACTCGCGAGCGTCGTCTTTTACGTTATCGGGCTGCCCCGAGGAATAGGGAGTCGGCTGAAGGCATCTGCGTTTACGTTTTCACATCCTTTACCATAGGTTAGGCTGTACCGATATCTACCCAACAGCAGGGCCCAACGCTGAATGCGGGCAGCGGCCATCGGCGGAATTCCCTTGTCTGGACTGAACAATCCGGTTAATGGTTTGTGGTCGGTTACTAGTTCGAAGTGGGTCCCATACAGATAGTCTCTGAACCTGGTCACGCCAAATACGAGGGCCTCCTTTTCCAACTGGGAATAATTTTTCTCGGCTTTTGTTAATGTTCGTGACCTGAATTCGATAGGGTAGTCAATTCCTCCGACTCGATGCGACAACACTGCTCCCAGGCCTACTGCTGACGCGTCGCACTGTAGGCTAATGGGCTTGCTTGGGTCAAAATGCACCAAAAGTTTTGCATTCTTCACTGCTTGTTTGGCTGCCTCGAAAGCATTCTGCTGTTGTCTGCCCCAGACCCATTTTACGCCCTTTGCCAACAATGCGTATAAGGGCGCTAGTAAGGTCGACACATTGGACAAAAACTTGCCGTAATAATTTAACAAACCTAAAAAAGCTTTCAGTTCTCTTACCGAAGTAGGCTGGGGGGCGTCGAGCAGTGCCGTGATGTTGTCGCTTTTGGGGCGTAGGCCGTGTCTGTCGATTCAGTGTCTGAGAAAAGTGACTTGCTCTTGCCTGAACGTCCATTTCTCCCGTCGTAGGCGCAGACCGTGTTCCCTCAGGCGCTGTAGCACTTGCTCCAGGATCCTGCAGTCGTTTGCCTTTTCCGATACAATTATGTCGTCCAGATATACCTGCACGCCGGGGATCCCGCTGAGCACGGCCTCAATGTGCCGCTGGAAGATTGCTGGCGCTGACGACACTCCGAACGGCAGCCTGTTGAAACAGTAGAGACCCTTGTGCGTGTTAAAAACGACTAGCCCCTTCGAGTCCTCGTCAAGAGGCAGCTGATTATAGGCGTTCCTCAAGTCCAATGTGCTGAAAACTTCTCCGCCGTTGAGGTTCGCAAAGATTTCGTCAACCCGCGGCAGCGGATATTGCTCCATTGTGGTAGCTGCGTTCACCGTAAGCCGGAAGTCGCCGCATAATCGCACCTGTCCATCTTTCTTGACTACGGGCACCACGGGTGTGGCCCATTCGGCCGATGTTACCGGTGATAACACACCTTCGTTTACCAGCCGATCTAACTCTGCTGATACCATTTGTTTGAGCGCATACGGCACCGTCCGCGCCTTACAAAATCGGGGTCTTGTGCCTTCTTTGACGGTCAGGTGTACCGGTGACCCTCGAAGCAAACCCAACCCCGGAGCAAAGACATCACTGTACTTTGATAGCATGGTTTCCACCATTCTGTCCGAATTTTCTGCCTGCACACACGCCACCTCGTTTCCAGTGAGTACCGGCACGCATGCCGTATTGAAGCTGCGGATAGTGTCACGGCCGCAAAGCATCGGTTCCGGAAAGTCGATGTCGAAAAGTTCGGCCTGAATGGTCGCGCCACTCATGGTCGCATTGAGTTGCAATTTTCCGTTGATAGGAAGTGGGCCCTTGAAACACGACAGCTTCATTGTTGTGGCTTGCAAACGTGGCCATTTGCCTCGGTGTCGCTCGAACACTGGCCGCGGAATAACACTCACAGGCGAACCCGTGTCTACCAACATCGTGAGCGGCACTCCGTTCCAACTTATATGGCGCAAAATAGGCTTTACGTGCGCACTGTCCGTCACTTGATGCACAGTCAGCGTGTATAAAGCTTCGCAGTCATCCGAACACTCTTGTGGGTCTTGCGAAAGGGCGTTCGCTTGTTGCCTTCGATTAGTGTCTTCGTCCGACGCTCTACACACTCGTGCCAAGTGGCCGCGTTTCCGGCATCGATGGCACACTGTTCGGAGATGACGACAATCATCCGCTCGGTGCGAGGATGCACCACAGCGGGTGCAAGGCCGATGCTCATCGCGAGATAGCCCACTTGCTCTCTTCGACTTCGAACGTGAGAGGCCCGGCCGGACAAAATTCGTTGTGTCGGCTACCGGGGAGGGCAGTGGCTGCATGTTCTGCGCGTTTTCCGCGGCGGCCTCAGCAGCCATTACGAAGTCTTCTGCTTCCTTCAAAGTCAGGGAACCGCGGGTCACCAACAGACGTCTTACGTCGTCGTCTCGAACACCACATACAATGCGGTTCCGCAGCATGTGGTGCAACATGTCGCCGAAATTGCAGTCTCCGGCCATGCGGCGAAGGGCGGCTACAAAATCCCGCACTCGCTCACCTTCTGCCTGTGTGCGCGTGAAGAATCGGTAGCTGGCTGCTGTTTCGTTGACCTGCGGCTCGTAGTGGCTCTGGAGATGCTTAATGACATCGCTGTAGGTGAGGTCAATCACGCTTTTGGGGTGGCATCGTCCCTGAAGTACTTTGACGGCGCCATTGGACAGAGCCGCCACCAGCAGGGCTCGTTGTTTTGCCTCGTCTGTGATTTCCTGTGCTTTAAAGTATGCTTCCAAGCGTACCTTGTAGGCGGACCAGCCTCCTCCTTCTTCCGTGAATGCAGGCGCCTGTCCCGGCACCATCGCTGCCTGTTTCAGCAGCCTCGCTTCAAAGCCTCCTCCCACCGCGTCGATTCGTGCCTCGTCGCCACTGTTACGTCGCGAGTGAACGGCTCAGTAACCAAGCAAGAACAAACAAGGTTTATTTTTGCGTATCTCGCTTTTATGTGCTCGGCGATGGCGATGACGTCATGACATGATTGGTGACACGCTTGCATGACGTAGCAGGGTCACCCTACAGACAGTTAATTTCCAAAGTGCTTTCCTTTTTTTTCATAACTTTTGTCTGTAACTATGTACTATACTCTGTACAGTCTGTAAATATAAATTTTTCTCAGCCTTACGAAAACTTCTTCAGCGTTTTTACTTCTTCTTCAAGCGACCAGCGAGTCAATCGCTGCTATTTGTATAGCGGCAGTACGTCACTTCCTCCCACTTTGCTATACCACCTAGGGTGATGCGTCTCGGGTGCCGAAAGGGAGAGTTTGGTTTACAACATTGAAAGAATTTGAATTTTACTTTGACAGTTAAGCTTTGGTAGAAGGTTAGAAAAATTACTTAGTTCGCGAACTCTCAAAGAGAGAATGGCACAATCCAGAGCTGGCGAAGTGAGTGGAAGAAAAAATAGAATGGAAGAGCCAGTTTCTTAGAGGTTTTCAGTTATATTGCCACTGCTGCTGTTTTTCAATTGAGCAGAAAAGGCATAGCAGTCCGGTGGCCAGTGTTCTAGGCATTCGTTTACTACAGAGATGGATTCCTATTTTTCCTAACTTCCTTGGCTGCCATTACCCTTTTGGTCAACAACACTGAACGTGTTTTATGGGTCGCTGCAATGTGTATTTTTGATTCGAAACCATTACTGCATGAATATTCGTACCAATGAGCGCCAGCTAGTGTTAACTCTGTCTTAAAAATGGATGAGCGGCCCCAGGTACTCAGAATCATAACTGTGCATATAGAATTCAAAGCAGGTCTTTTGATACTTGAAAAAGACATCGACCACCGACGCTCACATAAAACAAGACGTTTCGGTCCCACACTGGAGCCTTGTTCACAATGAAAAATTACTGTACATATGGTCCTATTATATATCTTTTAAGATATCAACTAGGCAATGTGGACACTTGTAAAGTAAGTTGCCGTTTTATCAAGAGTGCATGTCATTGTCTGGATCGTCGTAGTTGAAGATAAAGCGAAGTGGAATTTGGCATTTTTCTGTTGTCTTTGTCCTGTGACACTGCATTTAGTGGGGTAGCCTCTGTGTGTTCGGTCAGTGCGTTCGATAAAACATTTTTCTTCCTTACATCATTCATGTGCTGCTCGAGTCTTTGCTGAAAGTTGCCTGTCTCTTGCTGATGCAACTTGCACTGCAGTCTGCACACAGAATCTTGTAGACCAGAAGTCGGCAACCTGCAGCCCGCGTGGCAGTGTTATGGGGCCCCGGGCTCGGCATCAAACTCCATTCCACCCTTTGCCTTGGCACTATACCTGGAGGTGTACATGGCAGTTTTGACCTAAAATAATATTTGGCTTGTAACGCATGTTTGATTGCAACTTTGTGACATGGGTGATGGAAAATAACATGATTTTTAATGCTCCCCCATTGCACATGTGCGCCCTCTTCCTCTCCTGCACTCTTTCTCTGGCCTCACATTGTCAACACACGTTAGGCTTGAGTTTACCAGTGTTTTTTCACATGGCGCACTTTCTGTCTCGCATGATCACGGTCATGGAGGTGCGTGATGAGTGATTAAATGCACGTAACAATGTGTTATTCACATTGGTTGGTCTTGAGCAGCAGGCGGTCACAGACTAGTGAATAGATTGAGGGAACGTCGCTTAAATTTAAGTCTTGTGCGATGCAGTGAAGAATGAATCTGAACACGTTGAGGCTGATAAATCTTCTTATAATAACGAAAGGAACTGATCTCTGGTGACAATGCACACAATGACACAGAGATCCGTACATGTACGCTATACGCAGTCTCTAGACACAACAGTTATTCGCTCACATTGGCGTAATCATCCGTCGCACAGCCGGCCAGCAGTAGAATTATTCGGTGGACGACAGGGAAGGGGCGGCGTGGCGTGATGTGCACCTTAGTGTATTGACACGACGTGGCACATCATGACTAGCAGCTGGGTGACGCCAACAAGTCCAAAAAGCCGGCAAGAACTGGACAGGAGTGGGATGCCAGGTACGCAAGCATCCACAAGAATGCGACCCATCAAGAGGCTGCCCAGCAGTTCTTCCGGGTAGGCCTCACCAACCTGGATGGCCTCTCATACGCCGTGTTCTTGCGTGGCTGCAACTGTTTGCTTGCTTGCTCGTTGCTATATGCTGTGGCTCGTACCCACTACAGGGACTGTTCTTCCGAGCCTGGCTGCTTGCTGTTCCTTTTATTTCAGCGCTACCCCTACACGCTTTCCTTTTTTTCACTATGTGCCACATTTTTTCACTGCTGTTTACTTCGTCTTGCCTTTTTCCCCACACAGACTTCGCAGCCGAAACCTAAGTGCCGCTCGAGAAACTCCCGTCAAAAGCAAGCTTTTACCCTGTTTAACGCACTCCCGCAATCATCATACGCTTAAAAACATACGTACTAAGGGTTTATGCACACAAAGTTAACATCTGGTCACTGCGACGGTGAGTGACTCGATCAAGGCGGGATAAGACGTACGCATTGCGCGTGCGTGTGATCTGTCATGGGCCAACGTTACACTCGTAAGTTAATTTTAGGGTGAGTTAAATGGCTGGTGCGAACGCTCTCAGCGCGCTGTCTGTCGAGTGACCGCTCTAGTCGCGAAAGGGCGTCTGCTACGCAAGAGCAATGCAGGCGCCGCCACGTTCGGAAAGAGAGTACGAAGGAGAGAAGACAGAGAAGAAACGAGAGCGGAAGAGGAGAGTGTCGCTACCTTACAAAGTTCAAGGGGCTTTAGTGGCAGCACCTGGCGGTATCTCTGGTCCCTACTGTGTAGTATTTTCGGCTACAGCCACCATTCAAGGCTTTTCTGAGAAGATCATTCACTCTAGCATGTATTAAATCCCCAACGCCTCCTAGAAAAATTATGCCTGGAACGTGAGCCGCACCGCCCTACCCTCACCACCCCGCCCTACCCTCGGATTTTACCCTACCCCTCTGGTACGGAGGCGAACGCCTGTGGCGGTCGCCCCCTCCGAACACAGCATTGCTCTCACAGTTGCCTCCGAGCAGCTGTGATGTCACGTGACAAAACGGTATGGTAATGTCACGTAACAAAGTGGTGCGGAGGCGAGTGGTCCCACGCGGCAGACGGTCGCAACACGTGGTAGGAGGCATGGCCTCCAAGATTTTATGCTGGCAGCAAGCTCTTAATTGAAGAGAGAGCCACGTTCCAGGCATAGTTTTTCTAGGAGGCATTGATATCCCAGACTGCGAGTTGAGAAACGCGTGTGCGGCGTAATGTTGAAGGGAAAAAGTTTGCAACGCTGGGTACATCGTCTAGCTGCTGATGTGTGAAGAAATGCACGTACAGCTTTGTGAATACTGCTTGTGCCACGGCCAGAAAAGATCGAGCGGCCGTGATCGTGCAAAGCAGGAAACCTCACCTTTGACTGCACAGCGGCATCTAACGAATTTCGTGATTCTTGTAGCTGAGCGAGCAAACAATAAAAAGTAAATCATCGCTACTACGACTCGCTGTAGCTGTCCGACTTGGTAGTTCACGACCGAATTCAAAATAACTGTCGTAAAAATTACCAGTGACACAACATAAAGCATCAGCGAACTGCCAAAGTGAGGCCGACATAACGATGGCATGGGTTGGCTACGTGGACATCCCCCAAACGACAATTACGACGGATGCCGCATGCAGGTGCCACCATCTGTGATAGTTGCAAGATGTCGTGATTCTCACACCATGTTAATAAACAACGCAACTCGCGATCCTTGATAGTAGACAGAGAAAGTGATTAACAGCGCAAACGACAGGATGGGGATAGAAGAGACGAGAACAGGCACTCTGTTCTCGTCTCTTCTATCCCCTGCTTTCGTTTACCAGCCCAAAAGCGCCCTTTGTTAAACTTTATTCACAGATAGTACTTTGGCATGGGTAGAAAGCGGGGCGAAAGCTTCCCCAGATCCAAGTTACCCGGATTATTATGTGACAACACTGAGAAGTGAGAATTTGAAACGCTCATGTTGTTGTTACTGCGGTCACTCCCGCTGCGTTCGTTCTGCTTACAGTGAGAGAGAGAGAGCTCTTTACAATTATTGTAAAGCAGAGAATTTAGCTGGCGTGTGTATATCACTGACTTGCTACTCTGCGTGGGGAAAAGGATTGGGGACTGAAAGATAAGAAGAGAGAGAGAAAAAAATTATTAAAAATTAAAATGAAAAGAAAAAAAAGTCAATATAAAGACTTTTTTTCTCTTGTGCGGGGATGTGTGTTGACAGAATGACTTATGAAGAGTTTTCTAGGTGCCACTAAGGTTTACCTAGCTGACCGATATTGTCTAAATACGTGAATAAAATTTCATAGCATACTTCTGTTGCGTGAAGCTGGGGAAAGGGCCCGAGACACAATCAAACGATAAAGCTCTTTGGGTTAACCGACGCATGCAGTGTTCATAGATCGCATGCTCATCGGCATACGCTCGGCACTCAAACAAAATAAGTTCTACAGTTTCTACGGAGCCACAGTTATTGCAGTATAAACTTTCTACTTGACCGAAGTGGTACAGTAAGTTGTTTCCATAAGCACTGTTCAGGCGGATGCGATAGTAGAGAGTTTCCAGGTGTCGAGAGATTTGAGGTGGTAGTCTAGTTCTTAGATGCGGGTCGATAGAGAGCAGGAAAGCATAATGATATGTCGGAAAGTTTCAGAGCCTCTTCTTTTCTTCGGAAGCAGGCCTTTTAGCCAGCTGGGCTGCATCTCATTTAGTGAAGTAAGTTCGCCTGAAATTTTTCTCTTGAAGTCCTTTGCATGCCGCTTCATCTGCTTTTTCATTGGCCAGTATACCGCAATGAGCCAGTATCCATTGAAATATGATAACGTGACCTGCGGTAATAGAGAAGGGGGGCAAGTACGCTATATCGAATGAAATCGCGTGACAATTTGTTTTCTTTATGAGGCTGAACAGTACTTGTAGTGCTCCCTTGGAGTCAGTGAAGATAACCCATCGGTTCGTAGTTTGACGCAGGATGTAGCTAGGGGACTGCTTTAATTCCATGAAGTTCTGTTGTCGTTGATGATGTCCTGCGTTCCGCTACAATTGTAGCTGATAAGGTAAACTTTGTCCTGTAGAGGGGACATGGAGGCCATATGACAAAATATCCTGAGTAGTTGAGGGGTCAGTATAAATATGAGAATGCTGAGTGTAACGCTGGGCTGAGTAGAAGAGAGTAGTCTGTGACAGTGCGGTTCGTGCAATACGTCTCTTCGCTTCATTGATTCCTGGTACATACGGTTTAATATCAAGAGATGAAAGCCCCCAGGGAGGATATCTTTGAGGTATTAACTTCCTCGGCTGTCTAACAGCACTGGGTTGCTGCATTTGCACAGCTTGACCGAATGCTGAATTGCTGTAGGTGAGATGTACGTGGTACAGAAACTGCTTCTTCCCATGTAAGACATGGTGGAAATAAGTGCGCAATATTCCTTGAGTGCAGATGACATCCAGTGGGAGACAACTTGCTTGCACTACAGTTCCCGAGGCTGATGAGCTTTTCAGAAGGCCTAGACAGATACATAGGCTATTGTTTCGTGCGGCTTCTAAAGTTTTTTTGTTCACTGAATTTGAAGAGTTATGATCCTGCAGCTATTATCGCTCGAAGTATCTTCACCTGGGGAGACCAGGAAAGACTTCTGTCGATGACTATTTCAATAAATCGCCGAGACCCAATATAGGTCAGTGGCCGGTCACCCAAAAGGAGCGGATACTTGGTCGTTTTTTGTTTGCTTCTGAAAGCGATGGCTGTGCTCATTTCTGGAGTAAAGTGCATACCCTGGGGAGCCAAATACGCGGAGACGTTTTGTAAAGCCTTTAGAAGGCGTTGTTTGGTAACGAAGCGCAAACTTGAAGCACTCCAGATACAGATATCATCTTTGCAAGATGTTTCAGCGCGCGAACAAAGGAAAAAGGACGGGGTAGACAGAAAGAGCACTGACTTCCAACTAACTTTATTTCACAGAGTGGCAAGAATATATACTGCTAAAAAGGATGATAACAGAGCATGAAGGTAAAATGCACCCTAATCTACACATCAGTAACAAAACACGTGTGACAGGTCCTCTATTGCCTCAAAGCCGAGCTAGGTAATCACGTTCAGCCTGTGATAAAGCAATCGATGATGTGCTTACACATTTATCTCCTAGCAAGTGTATTTTTTCGGCTTCAATAATTTCTCGGGTAAGCTGATCCCTGTGCCTTGCCAATATGGAGCACTGATCAAAGAGAGGGGTGCACCCACAATCTCGGCAATGAATGCCAAGATGCCCTTGTACCACATTGTGCACATTGTTTCGTCACACATGAAGCTGTCCTCACCGCTCTCAAGGAGGTAGGAGTGGGTGATCGGATGTTTCAGTGGATACGCAGCTATCTCTCTGAGCGATCCTTTTTCGTGAGAACCGAGGATGGTGACACTTCGCTACACTACAGCCACCGTGGTGTTCCCCAGGGTGGCATACTTAGCCCTGTACTATTCAACCTGACGCTAATAGCTCTAAATGAGCATCTGCCAAGTACTGTCAGATTGTCAATGTACGCGGACGACATCTGCGTTTGGACGTCTGCAGTAACACGTCTGCAGCTGCGAGCGCGAATTCAGAGAGCTGCCACTCAAGTTGCTATTTACCTCCGTCAACGAGGTCTGGAAATTTCCTCTGAGAAATGTGCACTAGTGGCGTTTACGCGCAAACCAATGCATAACTACAGCGTTCTGATAAACAACGAAAGAATACGTCACCTCAGATCATACAAGTTCCTAGGTGTTATAATTGACAGAGACCTCTCATGGACCTCACATGTATCATACATGAAAAGGCGATTGACAGGCATCTGTCATTTGTTCAAGTTCTTCGCTGGAAAGAACTGGGGAATGTCCACAACTGCTATGTTGCGACTATACAGGTTTCTTTTCCTTGGATTCCTTCGGTACAGCCTACCTGTGTTAACCAACGCAAGTAAAACAAGCATACGAATGCTTCAAAGTGTCCAGGCTCAAGCACTCCGGATATGTTTAGGCTTGCGCCAAAGTGCATCAACAGCGGCGACTATCGCCATCACAAGGGACAACCTCATCAAGACCCACATTAATGTGGAAGTGCTGAGGACACATATACGACACCTTGCTCGAACCCCTCGACATCACCTAGCCTCTCTACCAGTGGTCCGACCATGCACATCTTACTGCAAAACAGTGACCGCACATGGTGAGTCGATCCCAACTTCGTTCTCTCCTGCCGCTAGACCTGTGACTCCGCCATGGTGCCTCGCTCAACCAATAATTAATATTAACATACCTGGCGTCGAGAAAAAGGCCAATTTGTCGTCACCGGCTCTTAAACAGCTCACACTACTTCTCTTGTATGAGAAATATCAAGACTCCACACATATCTACACTGACGGATCGGTTCAGCCGGACAGCTCTACAGGAGCAGTAGTGATACCAAGGTTGGCCACAACAATTAAATTCAAAACATCTCACGCAACAACATCAACGGCAGCAGAATTGGCAGCACTTCGTGCCGCGTTGCAATTTGTAGTTGATCAGCCTACGCGCAAGTGGACTATTTTCTGCGACTCGAAGGCGGCACTGCATTCTCTACTATCAGCCTTACGCCGTGGACCACACGAGCAGCTGGTACTAGAGATAGCAGAGATTATACACCACCTGACTGAGAAAGGGCACCAAATTACATTTCAGTGGTTGCCCAGTCACTGCGGAATCATCGGCAATGAACGGGCCGATCAAGCTGCCCGCTCAGCCCACACAGAAAATCATAAACTGCGTCTACCACTTTCTAGGACGGATGCTGCACGAGAGCTCCGCAGACTTGCTCGCCGGCAAACCACATCACAATGGAATCAGCCGCACTTCAAGCATGCCCGACTGTACTCGCTTGACCCTACGCTAAGTCTTCATGTCCCGTCGAGGCTTCGCCGAGCAGACCAGACCCTGTTATGTAGGCTGTGGTTGGGCGTTGCATTTACCAACGCCTACGCTTTCCGCATTGGGATGGCCGACACCGCAGCCTGTGGCCACTGTGGCAAGGAGGAAACCATTCAACATGTTCTTTGTGAGTGCATAGCGTATAGTAGGTGGCGACTATGCCTTCGCAGGGAACTCAACAAATTAGATGATCAGCCTCTGTCGGAGCAGGAAATTCTGCAGTATCGTCAGGATGCGACTTCACAGAAGAGGGCCCTGAAAGCGCTGCTGAACTTTTTGCGATTGACCGGCCTTGCTGAACGGTTGTAGCTGGGACGCCCTTCCAGTGTGTGTTTTCGTTTTTTATGAGTGCGCGTGCGTTTTTTTCCCTCTCTCTAACCCCTCTTTCTTGCCCCTACTTCCCCACCCCCAGCGCTGGGTAGCAAACCAGATGCCAATATCTGGTTAACCTCCCGGCCTTTCCTTTCTCACTCACTCACTCACTTGTTTCGGTGTTCTCGGAGGCGGTCATTTATGCACCTGCCAGTTTGCCCGACATAGATGCACCCACACGTCAGTAGAATCAAGTAAACGACTCCAACTGCGCATGGGACGTAGCGTGTCCTGTGCGCGACAGAGCACAAGGCAGAATTTGCACGAGGTGCATTGACCCGTTTGCAAAGCCTCTGCAATTTTTCCGGGGCAGAAAAAACCACAAAAACGTTGGCGTCTCGAGCAATCTTTTTTAGCCTGTGTGATACGTCGTGCACGTAAGGCAGTACGACAGGCCGGCTCTTTCTGACACTGTTTCGCTTATCCGGTTTGTCGCCTCGCTTCAAGACAGTGACCAGCTTTTCCGCCACCGAAACGAGAACATGCGCGGGGTAACCAGCTTTGGTAAGCCGCTCTACTTGTAGAGCAAAACTGTGGTGTACCATGTGGGGGCATGACTTCTTTAAGGCATTGACAAGGCAGAGGTTAGCGATGCCCCGCTTGACTAATTTAGAGTGAGCTGAGCTGAAAGGCAGAAGAGGCTTGCCGCTCCTTGGTTCATACATCCAGCAAACATGTCGGGAGTCTAACAAAAGCTTCAAATCTAGAAACTTCAGGTTGTTATCAGTGGGTGATTCATGGGTTAAAACTAGTGGTTTCAGGCACTCTCGGAAAACAGTCAACACGTCAGAGGAAACGGTCTGAACGTTTTGACTATCGCATTTCAACAACACTAAGTAATCATCAACAAAACGGCAAACTTTAAAAACTACAGAGTCATCAAGCTTGTTTGACAAGACACGATCACGATGTGCTAGAAATATGTCACTAAGAATGGGTGCCAAACATGAACCAATACATATTTCACTTTTTGTAAGTAGTTTTTGTCCTCCTATGATACATAGGTGGCCTTCAAATACAAACTGAGTAATTCTAATAAGCTGCTGTTGTGAATTCCAGTACGCGTTTGAAACGCTGATGATCCTAACCTGTCTATGGATTCCTCTACACATTTAAGTAGTTGGTCATGCGGCAAAGAGTAATACAATCCTTAATATCCACAGACATTGCCTGGAGTCCTGTGTTAGTTCGTCCAATAATGTCAATAACAGCGTCAGAGTTCTTGACCAAAAAAGGATCGTCTATTGTTATGTGTTTTAGCTTTTCCTGCAAGAAAAGTGCTACAGACTTTTGCCAGGTCCCCTTTCTGTTACAATGACCCGCAATGGGAAGTCAATTTTGTGAGTTTTCGCAGAAAAGAACAGGTCAAGGCTAAGCTTTTTGCAACTATCTATCGCCTTCGAAAGCTTCTGAAACTCCAGGGACCCTGTAAGAGTTTTTGCACGCTTCTTAAGCTTATCCAGACCAATCTCATCATTCTCGTTGAAAAGAGACTGCATTGCATGCATAGCTTTCACTTTAAACATTGAACGAGGAAGAACCGCAAAACCACCTTACTTGTCAGCCGGCAGAAGTGACAAGGAATGTGCCTTTAGGTACGCCACAGTGCTTCCTGTATTGACAAATTTGTTCGAAGGCTTACATCTCGAGAGCACCTGCACGCCTTGGGCAACACATCTATCACATTCAGAGTCAGGAGCACGACGGGCGACTTGCCTGACCAGAGTGAGGAGCTCGTACGGTGTTCTTGAAGGTGCCACCGCGTACTTTGGTCCGAGGCATAGGGTGTGCTTAACGTTGTCGGGAAGAAAAGCATCCCCGAGAATATGCACACAGTCCTTAGCAGCTGGAGACTTCCTTGGTGTGATGTCCCGCAGGTAACTGAGCGACTGACGCCACATGAACTCGACGTTTCGGTCTACGAGGCTTGAGAGTTCACGACACTTCTTCTGTTTAACTGCTGTGCGTTCGTTCCCTAGGATTTGTAGTTACAGGGCTTGACGGTACAGTCGAGCCTGCCGAAGCCATTCTTAGCTTAGCTTTGACCTGTTCTTTTCTGCGAAAACTCACAAAATTGACTGCCCATTGCGGGTCATTGTAACAGAAAGGGGGACCTGGCAAAAGTCTGTAGCACTTTTCTTGCAGGAAAAGCTAAAACACATAACAATAGACGATCCTTTTTTGATCAAGAACTCTGACGCTGTTATTGACGTTATTGGACGAACTAACACAGGACTCCAGGCAATGTCTGTGGATATTAAGGATTGTATTACTCTTTGCCGCATGACCAACTACTTAAATGTGTAGAGGAATCCATAGACAGGTTAGGATCATCAGCGTTTCAAACGCGTACTGGAATTCACAACAGCAGCTTATTAGAATTACTCAGTTTTTATTTGAAGGCCACCTATGTATCATGGGAGGACAAAAACTACTTACAAAAAAGTGAAATATGTATTGGTTCATGTTTGGCCCCCATTCTTAGTGACATATTTCTAGCACATCGTGATCGTGTCTTGTCAAACAAGCTTGACGACTCTGTAGCTTTTAAAGTTTGCCGTTTTGTTGATGATTACTTAGTGTTGTTGAAATGCGATAGTCAAAACGTTCAGACCGTTTCCTCTGACGTGTTGACTGTTTTCCGAGAGTGCCTGAAACCACTAGTTTTAACCCATGAATCACCCACTGATAACAACCTGAAGTTTCTAGATTTGAAGCTTTTGTTAGACTCCCGACATGTTTGCTAGATGTATGAACCAAGGAGCGGCAAGCCTCTTCTGCCTTTCAGCTCAGCTCACTCTAAATTGGTCAAGAGGGGCATCGCTAACCTCTGCCTTGTCAATGCCTAAAAGAAGTCATGCCCCCACATGGCACACCACAGCTTTGCTCTACAAGTGGAGCGCCTTACCAAAGCTGGTTACCCTGCGCATGTTCTCGTTTCGGTGGCGGAAAAGCTGGTCACTGTCTTGAAGCGAGGCGACAAACCGGATAAGCGAAACAGTGTCACAAAGAGCCGGCCTGTCGTACTGCCTTACGTGCACGACGTATCACACAGGCTAAAAAAGATTGCTCGAGACGCCAACGTTTTTGTGGTTTTTTCTGCCCCGGAAAAATTGCAGAGGCTTTGCAAACGGGTCAATGCACCTCGTGCAAATTCTGCCTCGTGCTCTGTCGCGCACAGGACACGCTACGTCCCGTGCGCAGTGGGAGTCGTTTACTTGATTCCACTGACGTGTGGGTGCATCTATGTCGGGCAAACCGGCAGGTGCATAAATGACCGCCTCCGAGAACACCGAAACAATGTGCACAATGTGGTACAAGGGCATCTTGGCATTCATTGCTGAGATTGTGGGTGCACCCCTCTCTTTGATCAGTGCTCCATATTGGCAAGGCACAGGTATCAGCTTACCCGAGAAATTATTGAAGCCGAAAAAATACACTTGCTAGGAGATAAACGTGTAAGCACATCATCGATTGCTTTATCACAGGCTGACCGTGATTACCTAGCTCGGCTTTGAGGCAATAGAGGACCTGTCACACGTGTTTTGTTACTGATGTGTAGACTAGGGTGCATTTTACCTTCATGCTCTGTTATCATCCTTTTTAGCAGTATATATTCTTGCCACTCTGTGAAATAAAGCTATTTGGAAGTCAGCGCTCTTTCTGTCTACCCTGTCCTTTTTCCTTTGTTCGCGCGCTGAAACATCTTGCAAATATGACTATGCACCAACTAGCCCAAGTTTCCACTCTTGTGAGACAGATATCATCGGCGTAAATTGTGATGTGCACTCCTCGCGGCAATATTCTTGTTATATGTATCAGGGTTATGTTAAAAGAGAAGTGGACTCAGCACTGCGCCCTGGGGTACACCCTTCTCTACTGTGCAGAACTGTGTGGGACTGTTTGGAGTGCACATATATACCTTCCGTTTTTTTAGGTTGCTATCAATTTATTTACACAGTCTTCCTCTAAGGCCAAGACTGCCCATGGCTGCAAGAATGGAATGGTGAAAACAGAGTCAAAAGCTGCTTTATGTTGAGAAAGGTAACTATTGGGGTGCGTCCAGCAAAGAGGTGTCCTGAGAGCGAAGAGACGAGGGTGATGACATTATCAATACCTGATCTGCCTGGGTGGAATACGTTCATTTCATCGGGAGATTCGTCGTGGCTTTCTAGAAACCAAGTCAGGCGTTTTTGAACAGTCCGCTGCACAAGCTTGCCAACGCAACTTAGCAGGGTGACGGGCTGCAGAGAGGCGTAGCTTTTTGGCTGCTTTGCCGGTTTCAAAATGGGCACTATTTAAGCGAGTTTCCAATCTGTGAAAACCTCGCCAGACAGCCATGAAGAATTATAATACTCTAGGAGTCGTAGGCGGGAGGTGTGGAGTAACTTTGCGATGGCTTCATAGCTTGTTTCGCCTGTTTGATTCGCTGATTGCGGTGTTCAGTTCTTCAATTGTGAAACGCAAATCTAATGCTAGCATGCTTACCGCGTACTAGTGCACTGTATTCCTGCTGCTACAAGTGTCGGTGGCCGCGCAGTAAAGCCAGGCAACGTTGTGCATGGCAATAGTAATGTGACACGTGCCGTATGACGGGGAATTTCAAGTGCACTAGCCCGATGCAGACCACTAACTGGAATATCATTTCAAAACAATACTTTTCTTGGCACAAAAGTAACGCTACGAGGTTTCTGAACCGCCATTTCGGCAATCAACGTCGACTTATGTAGTAGTTGTCTTCAGTGAACCGTAAGAGCTTTTGCCTCTGGTTCTATCTGTGCCGAAGCAAACTACTTTGAATAGGGCTCTTTTTCCACATACCATTACCTGGTTGCTCTCAGAACGCGAACCCCTGAATTCCTTCGTATAACTCAACGACACTGCTCATATAGCCGGGCACGTGCACTAATGGTTGGCAGTGAGGTGTTCAGGGACACTCTCCGTACATTAAATGAAATGACTGAACACTACCAGTTTGGCAGGCGGTCATTTCCTCCTCTGGACACTAAGCTGTCTAGACCTCAGGCTGTCACGTTTTGGATGCTCCAGATCAAGTCCTATTCAAGGCTATCTTTCTTCAGCATACGGTCTCTCAGAAGCTTCTGATTCTGGCCTGATTGTGGCGAGGTGACATGAACAAAAGTTCTGGCGGTTCACCCCGTTATGGTACCAAGATTGTCTCACGGAAGAAGATTGGCACTCTGCTTTACGATGTTCAGTGTTCTACGGGCTGTCCAGAGAGCAGACGATGCGACAGTGAGGCTACAGACCTACCCGCACCCACGTGGGAGTGTCCCGTAGCGTTGCTCTGGAAAAGTAGTGTTTCTCAGGACCAAACAAAGTTCTGTGTTGCTCCGTCTCCCAAGAAGCTGGTTAGGGTTTAGGTAGGATACCGTGGCCGCCGACTGACTCAGACTCGCGCGCGCGCAGTCCTAAACTTCTAAAAAGCGCGCCTATGACACGCGCCTAATCTGCGCCGCGACCAACAGATGTTTCCCAACCGCTTTTAATTGCTATATTGTTACCGCAGTGAAGTGTAATGCATTTAGGTGATTTTATGATTTTTTTATTGCATACGAGACTTGCGAACGTAAAAGCTTCGCTAAAACGAACCCTAGAAGAGAAGCGCCACCGCCATAGTACAGTGTCACGGCCGCTGGATGAAAAAGCGCACCGCCCAGTGGCCGTGACAGTGTACTAGAAGAAGTGTGCCGTGTGACGTCGGAAAAAGGGTCCTTCTAGCGATGAACACTCCGCGCGCCAATAGAGGGTGCTTCTGGCTAAAGCAGCACCACAGGGCCCAGCTACCACAGGGCCCAGCTACCGGGAAGTAGTTTTGAGGGAGGGAGGGAGCAAACCAGCAGCCGTGACTCACGCTAGTCACCTAGTCAGCAGCCAGGTGCAGGTTTCAGAAGGAATGTCTGAACAGGTCATCATCGCCGGTGACTCAAATTTAGTCCGATGCGCAGCGGCAATCAAAGAAAGGGTGAAAGGCGACAAGAGAGTTGCGATAGGGACGTTCCCAGGACAAACGCTGGGGACAGTAATGAGTCAAGCGGGTGAACAACTCGCAGCTAAAGCTAACAATCGTAACCTCGTTGTAATTGCGGGAGGACTAAATGACGTCCTGAAAAAAGAATCGTCAGGACTAGCGACGACCTTGGCGAAAGGGGTGGATGACATGCGCGCCGTGTCCCCCCAGGTGCAAATTGTAGTATGCACAGTACCGGAAGTACCAGTACGCAACGTCAACCTACAAAGAGCGGTTGTCGACGCAAACAAAGAGATATGGCGAATTAGTCGAGAGAAGGGTTTCGAGGTAGTGGATTTAAACAGGGAAGTGCACAGGTGGGGTGGATTCCAAAGAGACAAGATTCATTTCGATAAGAGGCTTGGACACGAGGTGGGCTGGCGACTGGCAGGACGCGCAGTAGCTTTTTTGGGGGGCTCACGGGCCCTTCGGAGTCCGGGGTAGCTCGTAACAGGGAAAACAACCAGGAGGACGCTTTGACAGGTAGAATTGCGAAAAACCAGAAAAAAGGTAAAAGAAAAAGGAAAAAGGCGCGTGTTGCAATTAGTTACATAAACATGCAGGGTGGCCGAAAGAAGGCAAAATGGTTAGAGATTGCGGAGCAGTTAAACAAAGAACAGATAGGCGTGTATGCGGTTACAGAAACACACCTTAGAGACTTGGAAGAGCCACCACATATTGAAAATTATGTTTGGGAAGGGTGTAACAGGACCATATCGGAAAGGAAAGGTGGGGGTGTAGGAATGCTAATTCATCGCGGAGCCAAATGGGTTAGAGTGAAACAGACGTGTTCAGAGCACCTCTGGGTTCTGGGCACAGTAGGTGGAAAGGAAACGTGGCTAGGGGTAGCCTACTTGTGGACGGGGAATAACTGCAGAGAAAAGAATCAGGAGATAGTGGATTGCAGGAGTGCGGATATTAAGGAATTTGGTCATGGGGCCGAAATCATCCTTCTAGGGGACATGAATGCCCACATACATGACCTTGACGGATATTCAGACACCAATGGGAAGTTATTACTAGATCTTTGCGAGCAACATAGTCTGGAGATAGTTAACACGGGACCTAAATGTGACGGCCAGATCACATGGGAAGTCGGAAACAAGCAATCAAGTATTGATTATTGTCTCATGACTGAAGGAATTTACCACAAACTGACAGAAATGAGGATAGACGAGGAAGGCATTAACAGCTTGGGTAGTGATCATAAACGAATAACATTACAAATGGGATACGAAACTGAAAATATGAGCATGGAATCAAAGTCTGGCAGCTCGTATTTAAATGACAAACAAATAATAAATATAGCCGCAAGAGTCGAGGAAGAAGTAGGCGAAATACCAGGCAAGGACTGGGAGTATAGTGAGCTGTTACATCTAATGACGAAGGAGATAGGGAAAGAGAAGAAAACTGTTTGCTGGAAAGGAAAAAGGAAGCCAAAAAGTTGGTGGAACAAGGAAATCCGGGAGGCGATCGAGAAGCGACGCGAAGCATCACGGGAGCATAGAAAGGCAAAAAAGGAGAAGCGGCCGCAGGACGAAGTCAAAAAAATATGGGAAATATATTTAGAGAAAAAATCCCTTGTACAGAAATTGGTAGAGGCAAAAATTAAAGGTGAAAGTGAACGCTGGATGACAGAGATACACGAAAAAAAGGAGGCCGCGCCTAGGATTTTTTGGAGCCACATAAAGGCGCTAGGTAGGAAGTCTGTCACAACGCAACAACATATTCTAGATGAAGGAGGAAATCAATTGGAAGGGTACGAAGCGCTAGGTTACATCCAAAAGGTAACAGCCGATTCGTTTAAAAAGAGCGTCCAGGGGATCTCCCCGGTGAGTAAAAGTAAAAGTGTGGAGAAAGCAACAGAGGAAGAGCTAGTACTTGATAATTTCAACTGGAAAAAGGCCGAAGGAAAAATTCCAAAGCGCACTGCCGCGGGTTTAGATGGGATTCCCGTTAGCCTCATTAACGAACTAGGACATAACACTAAAGAAGCATTGTTAAAAGCAGTAGAAAAAAGCTTAAAGGACGGACAAATACCGGACAGTTGGCGACAAAGTAGAATGAACTTAATCCATAAAGGCAAGGGAGAAAAGGACAAGATTCGCTCGTATAGACCACTAACCATTACATCGGTACTATACAGGTTGGCGATGCAAGCAGTAAAAATGGAAATAGAAACATGGGCCGAACATAACGATATTTTGGGAGAACTTCAGAACGGATTTCGAGTCGACAGGCGGTTAGACGATAACCTGTTTGTTCTCACTCAGTGTATAGAAATATCTAAAATAGAGAATAGGCCCTTGTACGTGGCTTTTCTAGACATCACTGGGGCATACGACAACGTTAATCAGGACATTTTGTGGGATATATTGAAAGGAATGGGCATGGGCGACGACTGTATACAGCTTTTGAGGGAGATATACCGAGAAAATACAGTTTGCATAGAGTGGGAAGGAATGCGTAGCAAAGAGAACGTTGAGGTTAGCAAGGGTCTGAGACAGGGATGTCCTTTGTCCCCGCTGTTATTCATGCTGTACATGGTGAGTATGGAAAAAGCGCTAGAAGGTAGCAACATTGGTTTTAATCTGTCACACAAACAGGGCGGCATAATGATTGAGCAGAAGCTTCCAGGTTTATTTTATGCGGACGATATCGTCTTATTTGCGGACAGTCGAGATGATATACAGCAGCTGGCGAATATATGCGGAAGGGAAGGTGAAGCTCTTGGACTAGGATTCAGTGTAACGAAGTGTGGATTGATGGTATTCAATGATCCCTGTGATCAGACGGTGTCCATACAAGGCCAAGAAATACCGAGGGTAAGTGAATACAAGTACCTTGGAGTATGGGTAAATGAGAGTGATAGATACATGGAGGTACAGGAAAAAGCCTCGGCAGCAAAAGGAAAGAGGAATGCGGCAATAATGAAGCACAGAGCGTTGTGGGGATACAATAGGTATGAGGTGCTTCGAGGTCTGTGGAAGGGTGTAATGGTTCCAGGGCTTACTTTTGGGAACTCAGTGGTGTGCATGAGGGCAGAGGTGCAATCGGGAATGGATGTAAATCAAAGGACTGTGGGACGCCTCGCGTTGGGTGCTCACGGGAAGACGACAAACGAGGCTGTAAAGGGCGATATGGGGTGGGCAGGTTTTGAGGCGAGGGAAGCGCAGAGCAAAATAAGGTTCGAAGAAAGGCTAAGAAATATGAAGGAGAGTAGATGGGCAGAGAAGGTGTTCCGTTATTTGTATAGGAAGAGCGTGGACACACAGTGGAGAAAAAGAACTAGAAGACTCACTAGTAAATATACGGCTGGTATTGTAAGCCATATGTCAACAAAGAGCGTTAAGGGAAAAGTCAGGGAGGCGGAGAGGATTTACTGGATGGCAGCTATGGAGAAAAAACCGGCTTTGAGTAACTACCGAAAGGGCAAAAATGAAATAAGGAGGGAGGCATTTTACGATAATTCAAGGGGAAGCGCTTTACTGTTTGAAGCGAGATCGGGTTGCCTTAGAACGCGTAGTTATAAAGCAAGATTCAGTAAAGAAGAAGAACAATGCACATGCTGCGGGAAAGATAAGGAAACGGCGGAGCATGTTCTGATTGAATGTGGAGATATCCACCCAGGTGTACGTTTGGGCACGAGCCTACAGGAAGCCTTGGGTTTTAGGGACAACAATGGAAAGCTGAACACACCCGCGATTGAAATAAGTAAGAGACGGTTAGAGTATTGGTGGCAGAAAATTAGAGAGAAAGGACAAAAATAAATATTGGAAAAATAAAATATGGACAGTGTGCCGTAAATGGCAGAGAACTTAAGCTGAAAATTTACCTTTTTTTCCATTAAGATAGAATTTATCGAAGTAGAGGCATTAGGCCAACATCAAAAAAAAGAAAAAAGGGTTTTTTTTTTGTCGAGCCTGGTGGCATACTTGTCACCACCCCGTTATAAAGGGGACGCTCATAGCATCCATCCATCCAGCAAAGGAGAAGACACAAACACAAGATGTTGTGGGTTAAGGAAGTTAAGAGAGCCATAGCAAAACGTCAAAAAGCCTCTAGGGAACGCAGACATGCTAAGCAGCGGGGTAAACCGACAGATGATGTTGAAAGAAAATTCAAAATATTTCTAAGCTGTAGAAAGAATGCACCGCTTCTGATCAATGAAAAGATTAGAAGAAAGAGAGCCCAGTGGCTGGCAGAAGTACATAATAAATATAAAAAGGCATCTGCGTAATTTTGGAACCATCTAAGCTCTCTAAGAAATAAGACGAGCCTAGAGCAGAGGTTTATAACTACAGCTCAAGGTGCTAAGCTAGAAGGGGATGAAGCTATTAAACATATAAGAACAAGGGTGACAGAAAAATTTCAACAAGAAGTGCTTTATGCACCACAATAGACAAGGATGAATCAAGTGGCGCAATGGCTCCATTTTCACAACGAGAAGGGGAAAGGGCTGAGAAGAGGGTTCTTGGACCGAAGTCTTTAAGCAGGCCTTCAGAGAGGCAGTGAGCAAAATAATAATCGATGGTGAAGTCCCCGATGGATGGAAACTTAGCAGGATGAGCATGATCGAAAGGGGGACAAAGCTGACATAAAAAACTACCGTCCTATAACAGTGACATCAATGATCTACAAGTTGCCGATGCATATTATAAATGAAAGACTACAGGCATTGATATAAGATGAGGGGGTGCTGGGAGAACTCGGTTTCGGAAACATAGGTGGTTGGAAGACACTCTGTTCTCACTGACGCAGTGCATTGAAATAGCAGAAAAGGAACACAGGCCCTGTGGCTAGCAATTTTGGATATCAAGGGAGCATACGATAGCGTGGTTTAAGTGGACTTGTGGGGAATACTGTACACACTATGTGTGGAAAATGGAGTCACTAATTTTTAAAGGATATCTATAAAGGTAACAAGACAGTTATAAAGTGGGAAAAACAGTTATCCTAGCCTACAGAAGTAAAACGGGGGCTTAGGCAGGGGTGTCCTCTGTCACTCTTGTTATTCATGATGGACCTACAAGAATAAAAGGCCAAATTAGAGGGAAGTGGACTGGGCTTCACCTCTATTTCATCAAACAAGGAAAACTCAATGAACAGGCACAACCAGCATTGATGTACGCAGATGATATAGTGCTAATGGCCGACAACAAGGAAGATTTGCAGAGATTGGTTCACATCTGCGGTAATGAGGAAGATAGGTTAGATTTCAGATTCAGAAAGGAAAAATCAGAAGTCTTGATTTTTAATGACAATAAAGGCAGTGAGCTTAGAATACAGGAGGTCACGCTAGAGATAACAGATAAATACAAATATCTGGGCGTATGGATAAGTAATGGGGCCGAGTACCTAAGGGAACACGAAATATATATATACGTGACGACTAAAAGTAACAGGAATGCAGCGGTGATGAAGACAGGGCACAGCGGAGTTGCAATAGAAATGAGGTTGTGAGAGGAATATGGAAAGGGGTCATGGTTCCTGGTCTGACGTTCGGCAGTGCGGTCTTGTGCATGAGATCAGAAGTTCAAGCAAGATTAGAAATTAAGCAACGTGGAATAGGTAGGCTTGCCATAGGAGCTCACGGGAATACACCAAGTCAGAAAGTGCAAGGTGATATGGGATGGACATCATTTGAGGGCAGGGAAGCTAGCAGCAAGATGAAGTTTGAGAAGCTATTGAGAGAAATGGGGGAGGAGCGTTGGGCTAGGAAGGTATTCAGCTACTTGTACATGAAGAATGTTGATACAAAATGGAGAAAGCGAACCAGAAAATCGACTGGTAAATACTTATAAAACAGCAGGGGGCCAAACAAAAAAAAATTATCGGTTAAGAAAAAGGTGAAGGAAGCCGAGACCGATATGTGGAGAATCGTCATGATTAAGAAGTCCGCACTAGAGATCTATCGAACTTTTAAGCAGGAAATTGCCAATGAAAGGATCTATGATAATACTCGGGGTAGTTCTCTACTGCTTGAGGCCAGGACGGGAGTACTGCGAAGCAAGACATATCGGGCCAAATACGAAGGGGTAGACTCGGTATGCAGTGCGTGTGAAGAGGGAGAAGAAACTGCCGAACACTTGATAATGTTTTGTAAAGGGCTTCAATCTATTGTTCAGGATGATGGCGCAGAGTCTTTCAAAGCACTGGGGTTTAGGGACAGGAGGGGGGGGGCAAAGTAGAAATTAAGCGGGTAGAATTAACTAGAAGGAGGTTATCTGATTGGTGGCTAAAGTGAAGGCGCGAGTGAAAATTAAACCCTTCACTGCAAAGTACGAGTCCTCAACCTCACAATTTCAAGGGGAAAAAATAAATCTAGGTTTTGGTTCACTAAGTATTACGGCTTGGTGGCGTTAGCCACCGCCCGATCTAAAGGGTACAGCCATATCAATCCATCCACGTCACCCAAGCCGGCGATGTGCTGCGCAGAGACGCGAATCTGCCACGTGCGCGGGCAATGTGAAACATTTAAAATATATTTTGTTGCACGTGCATTATTTGAAATGGCGACCGAGAAAATATGTGAATTAGCTTCTGGATTTACACGATGCCTATGCGGGTGCGTAACTGAATAGAAATATCGACAGGGTGTCGAAAGTGAGTGCGTAACAGCACTGAAGCATTTTATCAATTTGAAGTGGTAGAAGAATGGAACGATGAACCAAGTTGTGAGCCATTGCTTGCAGAACCTTCAAAGGCGAACCATCATTTCCTCAAGCACTGATCTGCGAATAAAGTGCCATCATTAGCAACATCAATATCAGACCAGAGAATTACGAGCGTTATCTGGATGAAACCTATAATTTTCTGCACACTGGTCATACAACGCATTTCCGAGTAGTGACTCACAATCTGTTCACAACAATGCGTTCTCAATAAGTGGTCTCGCGTCTTTTTTATCCCCCCCCACCAAAAAAAGTTTTAAAGTCCACAAGCGGCCCGCAGAACCTTGGGCTGAGAGCCTAGGTGACGTGCCTGAGCTTGAGGTACTTCGAGAAGATGCTCGCTCCTTGTTGAGTGCCTTTGTGTAAAGACGCAAATGGGTGAGCAGAAAAAACTTGTTCACTTGATTGGTGCGGCTCGGAGCATGTTGTGCGCAGCCCATTGTGACATCTTTTTTTTCGGTCAGAAAACAAGTTATTTAAAACTGTCACTGTGAAGCTCATTGTAGCTAAACCACTTTGAAAAAGGGATTTGAAGGGCGTCTACAAATGCGAAGAGTTTCTCTGAAAGACCTACACATAGGCGTCCGCACGAGGGGGGCAAAGAGGGCGCCCCCCCCCCTAGTCACCTGGGTCGAAGGTCGGTAGTGGAAAAATACGTAGCACCGTAAAGGCAGTCTAAGGCATCGTCGATTCTAGGCAACGGGTAAACATCTTTCTTCGTAATTTTGTTGAGATGCCGATAATCTACAAAAAAGCGCCATGTTCCATCCTTCTTTCTGATCAGAACGACAGGAGAAGCTCAGAGGCTACAATAGGGCTCGATTATGTCTTTCGCAAGCATGTTTTCGACTTCCTGTTGTATGACTGTACGCTCAGACGCGGAAACACGGTATGGTCGTCGGCGAATGGGACTCGTGTCACCAGCATTGATTCGATGAGTAACAACACTCGTTCGGCTTAAAGCCGTGCTGGTGAAGTCGAAAATGTCACTATAGGACTCCAGGTCGTGACGAAGGGCTTCCGCTTGATCAGGAGCGAGGTCTGATGGTACCATGTGGTCAACGTCAACGCCCGATGAACATGATAGAGTTGGTTCATGGTCTGAGGTGCAGCAATCATCCACTCTGAAGGGTTCAACCGTATGATCTTGTAGAGCAGTAATTTCGGGCCAGGGAGATACCTTGTGGAAGAATTTGGGCAGTGAGAGCAAAATTGACAATAGGAAGGCATGTGCGGTTTTCAACGTTTGTCAAAATGATGTGCGGAACAGCGACGTCACGCGTAAGCATCACGACATGAATTGGTGCCACCATGTAATCGCCGTCAGGTACAGGTGGTGTAGAGAAAAGGTCGATATGTGTGACACAGTTAAACGGAAGGCGTGCGAAATCAATGCAGCAAAGGCGACTTTGGGGTGGGTCGGTCAGATCAGAAAGTAGAGGCATTTCCAGGTCAAGACAGCCGGGTGAACAATCTATAAGGGCCGAGTGAGCGGTTAGAAAACCCATACCTAGAATTGCTTCATGAGGGCAATTTTCTATAACGGTGAAAAGAACAGCAGTGCTTCTGTCGGCGATAGTCACACGGGCAGAGCACATGCCAAAAATGGCGGCAGTTCCCCCGTCGGCGACCCGAACGGCTCGGTTCAAGGCGGGTGTGATAACTTTCTTTAGGCGGCGACGAAGAGCAGCACTCATTATGGACACATGCGCGCCGGTATTGATTAACGCACGCACAGGTACATTGTCTAAAGTAACGTTCAACAGATTCCGGGTGGTTGGTAACGTTACACGAGGATTTCTCGCAGAGGTCGTCGTCAATGCAACTTCACCTCCAGAAGCTGCACTGCCTAGTTTTCTGGTCGGGGCGCTGCGAATAGGTCGGAGAGGCACGATGGCATTGTGGGGGCCAACGAGATTGACGGCGAGCAGGGGATGGTGAGCGGGTGTAGCGAGGTCTCGTCAGAGGTGCGGCAGAATCAGAGGATGTGGTCAGCATAGGGGAATCAAAATCAAATGTTGAGGACGACTGGTGAACAGAAGTGGCCTGGGTAGGAGGCCCATAGTGTGCTGGCGGAGCCCGGTGATTGCGGCAGTGGCGAGCAATATGACCGACACGTCGGCAGATGAAGCAAACATTTCCTGGGCAACTGAACCACCTACCATCAGCCCCTTTTCCACATTCGCAAATGATTTCTTAAATTTGTGCTCTGTTTTTTGCTTGTCACAATTAGTAAAGCAACCTACCAGAACTACTGCGTCGGTAGCTAACACACTAGACCTTGTGCTTTCGTACCACTTCGATTTTGTTTCGAACATTGCCCATCTGCCAGGTTTAAGCGATCATACTCTGCTATGGTTCAACATCAACGCATCCTGTCCAAGCGTGTAAAAACGGTTAAAGCAATTCATGACTACGGTAAAGCCGATTTTGTCTCCATTAATAATGAACTTTGCACATTTCTTGATAGTTTCCTCTCCACGTTTATAGTCGTAGTGTTCAAACTAACTGGGACGTTTTTGTAGATAAGGTGAAACAACTAACAAATAAACACATTCCTGTTCGCACTATCACATCCAACCAAATTGCACCATGGTTCAATATACAGATTAAGCGTCTTTTAAACAAAAAGCATCGTATTTACAAGGCCGCGAAAATATCCTCCTGCATCTCTCGATGGGACCATTACAAAAAAGCCTCCCAAGAGTACACGCCGCACTAAAAAATGCGAAATATTGCTATTTTAACACCACGCTTCCGAATATGTTACTAACTGATCCAAAGAAATTTTGGCGCTTTATTAACCCCAAAGATAGCGAAATGTTAACCTTGATTGACAGTGCTGGAAACACCATTCCCCCCCCCCCATTTGTGTGCAGAAGCCCTTAATGATGCCTTTTCCAGAAATTTCTCAGCAACTACAGACGCCCCTATTCCGACCCCCCCCCCCATTGTGACTACCCACCCATGCCTCCTATTATTATTGACTACGTTGGTGTTGAAAGTGTAATCGAGTCCTTAAAGCCTTCCTCGTCTCCTGGGTGTGACACGATCAGTCCTAAATTTTTGAAAAACACCAGCTCTTATTGTTCAATCATACTAACGAATATATTCGAACAATCGCTTCATGAAGGCTGTCTCTCCGTCGACTTTAAGATTGGAAAGATAACTGCACTGTTTAAAACAGGTAACAAACATTCACCGTCTAACTACCGGCCTATCTCGCTAACCAGCATACCATGTAAAACACTAGAACACATATTTTATTCCAAACTGGCAGGTTTTCTCGAATCTAACTCGTTTTTTTTTTCAAGTGTCAACACGGTTTCAGAAAAAAACTATTCATGCGAGACTCAACTTGCATCTTTCACCCATGGATTAAACATCGTTCTTGATCATTTATCCATCGTTGATTGCATTTTTTAGACTTTTCCAAAGCTTTCGATAAAGTATGTCACAAGTTGTTACTTCATAAACAACAAAATCTTAATCTTGATCCAAAACTTTTATTTTGGCTTGAATGTTTCCTTTCTAACCGCGCTCAGTTTGTTTTAGCTAACGATAACGTCTCACCTCGAACGAACGTCTCTTCTGGAGTCCCTCAAGGATCTGTCCTGGCTCCCCTGCTCTTTCTCATTTACATTAACGACTTACCTTTATCTGTTACTTCTCACATTCACTTGTTTGCCGATGACTGCGTCCTCTTTCGTGAAATATCTAATGACAATGAACTATTAACCCTTCAATCTGATCTTAACGCTATTTTTGTGTGGTGTAAAGCATGGGTAATTGAACTCAACACTAACAAATGCAAGTTCCTTCGCATATCTGGAATTAACCATATATTGCCCACTTACTATCAGAACGATGCTCCACTAGAATCTGTCAGCACTTACAAATATCTCGGAATACATAATACTACCGACCTCACTTGGTCCGTGCATACCACGTACGTAATTAATAACGCTAATCGCATGCTCGGCTACGTACGTCGAAATTTCTCACAGGCTCCTTCAACACTAACACTAACTCTGTACAAGACGCTTATCCGCTTCAAACTGTAGTATGCTGCATCAGTTTGGGATCCTAACCAAGAAAATTTAATACACACACTTGAAATGGTTCAAAATAACTCTGTTCGTTTTATGCCCCTGACACACGGGCACCCTGAAGTCCTTTAGACAAGGGGACATCTTTCGGAAAGGCGTTCGGGCGCAGTGACCCACGACAAAGGAGTAACTACTTTCCGGCAAAGATCCTTTTCGCAAAAGCAGATCCTGCATCTACTTTTCTGGCAGGAATGGAGTACTCTCGCATACATTGTGCATAATTTATCAATAGAAGAAAACGTGTCGCAACACTGCGGTGCCCTGTCAGTATTTTTTTGCGCTGAGAAAATGTTTTCCTTTTTAGCAGCAGTGCGATTTGTTGAAAAGTGAAGGCCTATAGTCTGTCCATACTCTCAAACGCCTGCATTACGTCACTAGCGCGATCATGTTAGGGTTGGCAGCGGCAGTTGCTGTGTCGGCGACGTAGTATCTTGTAACAATGGAGTCGGCTCAGTCGGTGAAGAAAAAACCACGCGTCCAGTGGACTGAAAAGGAGACCTGGGCGCTGATAAAGCTATGGGAGGACCATTTGGATGCCTTGCGAGGGCAAAACCTTAAAGTGGCCGTCGCCTAATAACGGCAATGTGTCTTCGAACCAGCGTTCATTGCGCACATAGGCCCACCTTTCGCGGTTGATGGCTCGGGGGGACAGTGCGGAAGCACTCAAAATGAAGCTGTTCATGACGAGTCTTTGTTTGAGGCTCATCAATCTTGTCTTCGCAGCGTTTAGCTCATCTTCGATGGAGCCGAGGGTGACAAGAGTCAGGCCCACCACAACTGTTGCTTTATCTTTGTCTCTGCGCTGAGACATCGCAGGACCACGATGAAACGCGGCACGCCGTCACTGACCCAGCTGGACGCAGCCATGTAAAAAGCACGACAAAAAACAAAAACAGCAAAAAACCGACAGTTCATAGTTGTCAGACGAACTTAAGTTGCTGCTAAAACGCGAAAAAGCGAAAGAAAATTTCAGGTATGCGCATTATAAGCCACCAGACAATAAAAAAACGGTTTTATGCTCCGGCGTCGCTGAATGTGATGGACGAAGAAGCGATTCCTCCGGGCTCGGTTGTATGCGGTGGTGAGGCTCGACTGTGAAGAAGCTGCCCGGGCTCAGGATCGGGCGGCAGTATCCTTATTGTTCTTTGAGAGTTCTTTATTTTTCGGTAACTGTATTGGTCTTTCTCAGCTGAAGCGAGTCATTCCATTTTGATGTCAATTTCTTCCCCCGGCCAAGGGCACTCCCCTTGGTTAGCTTCCACTCCCGCCAAGGATTGGCCGATAGACTATTTGTTACGCAGTGGAGCGAGAAGTGTCCCTGTGGCGCTGGTACCTACAGATGGGGGCAGTATTCCGATGAAGAACCCAAAGGCGATTCAAGTGGAGCTTCGAAAAGCCACTTCGCATCCCCAGGAGATCACTGAGGTCCGCCAGTTTGGTCGCGGAGGCAACCTGTGCTGTTCCGCAGATCAGGAATGCATTCGTGAGCTCCTGCAATGTTCCGAATTCGCAGCGCATCCGGTAAGCCCATTTATTCCGGCACACCTCGCATGCTCGAAAGGCTTAGTCCGCGGTGTCGACACAAGCCTGACACCTGCAGATGTGCTCGATTTGTTTTCGGTGGCAGGTGTAATTTCAGTGTACAGGTGCACCCGTACAATTGACAACATAAAATCACCAACGGAATCGGTGATAGTGACCTTTTTAGGAACAGTCCGACCTTCCGAAATTTAGGCATGGCCACTGATCTATAAGGTAGAGCCACTTTCCCCCAAACCCCTGCAGTGTTTGAAATGTTGGCGATATGGACATAGCGTCAGAGGGTGCCGATCAGTTCTTAGATGCCGTCTGTGTGGTGAAAATCATGACAGCCGCGAGTGAAGCTCTGAGAAAGAGAGGTGCTGCTTATGTAATGGGGCGCACCCTGCAGACTCCGCAGACTGTGCAGCAAAAGAAAGGGAGCTTGCCATATTGGATATTGTAGATCGCAAGAAGTGCTCTCGGAGAGAAGCCGTTGCAGAACTGCAGGAGAGATCCAAAGGATATGCCAGTGTTGCAGCACGTAATACCACCGCCTTGGATGCATCTCTCGCAACATCTATCGCAGAGGCCGTAGAGAAGGCTATGGAAAAGGTAATGGAACGCCTCGCAAACAACCTTTTTGAAAGCTTGGGGCAAGTGGTTTCCAATCAACTATCTCAAATTCTAGGTGTAGCATCTACGAACGATTGGACTCCTCAGACATCTCAAATTCTAGGTGTAGCATCTACGAACGATTGGACTCCTCAGACATCATTGGTATCGGAGCGTACGGAAATAGAAAGTGCGACAACACGTCAGCGAGCGGTTTCTCCTGAGGCAGGGACTTCCAAAACAACGGAAGACGGTGATCTTACGGATGATACGGAAGCATGTGCAGATATGGATATGGACTCTTATAAAGCTCTGAAGCGAACCCGATATCCCCAATCAAAAAACTCTTCGCATAACTCGAAATCTAAAAAGTATCTATCCAAAAAAAGAATTCTTTGAGAACATGTCTAAGAAAGACTTTTTGCGAAAGAACATTTTGGACCAAGCAGTTTCTGCGACGATTCTGTCGTCAAAATAGGTTCACTAACCATATTACAGTGGAATTGCAGATCTATATTTTCCGCAGCCACAGACCTATCATACCTTTCTTCACAGCTTTCCCCGGATATTATATCATTGCAAGAAACCTGGCTTTCAACCAGCCAGAAGTTTTACCTAAAAAATTATCGGCTATTTCGATTGGACCGACCTAGCAGAGGTGGTGGGCTTACTGTCTTGATAGCAACTAAGTTTAGTCACAAAACTACGATCTCTTATCGTTGTGTGACTCCAGATTGTGAAATTTTGATAGTAGACATATTATTACCAGACGCTTCTCCCTTGTCGTTTGTAAATGCGTATTTCCCAGCCGGGGTGCAAGACACACGAAGTCTAGACGATATGTTCTCTGCCTGCAGAAAGGATATATTAATCACTGGAGACTTCAATTCACATCATGTGGCCTGGGATTTTAAAACAGATTTAGACGGAAAACGATTGTGGGAATGGGCTATTGACAAGAATTTATCTTGTTTAAATTCGCAATCTGCTACTTTTGTCCGAGGTCTCTCTAAATCTGTAATTGACTTGACATTTTCAAGCTCATCTCTAAATATATGTTCGTGGCAAACTTTAGACTGTGCTACTAACAGTGACCACTCGCCTATTAGTTTTGTACTGAACTTTCCAAGAATACATGTCGCCGAAAAGGCCCGCTCATTCCTCAACTATAGAAAATTAAAAAAAGACTTGAGGGCTACTTTGGTCACCGCAAGGACATACAGGGTGACATTAGGGCTATGAGTCTGTGTGCAGTGTTAAAAAGATCAGTAAAAGACGCAACGTTTAAATTAGACTCGGCCACAAGAGGTTCTTTTAGTCCATGGTGGACTGAAGAGTGCACGAGGAGCTATAGAAAGCTGCATGGAAACAACTGCTGGAAACAAAGCTGCATGGAAACAACTGCTGGTCAACCAATGTCCAAAAATTGGTGTGATTATAAATTCGCAGCAGCAGACTTCAAACGCACAGTAAGTACAGCAAAAGATGGTTATATATGAAACGACACGAGTATCTTTCTAGGGCTAAAAACAAAAAGCGCTCTTCAGATTTTTAAGATCTCAAAAGATGTTACCACCCGCTGAAAATATTGACTCTTCTGTTCTTTCCCCCCGTGAGCTCTCTGATTTAGTAGAAAATATGGCGAAAGGGCTCCAAGATAGATTTATGTCAACTCTACCACTGCACATTGTGAACCCAATGGCAGGCGAGGATTTCGAGGAGGTTACTTTAGATGAGCTGGCAGAGATAATAAGGCACTCATCTCCTTCAGCACCTAGACCACACGGTTTAACAAATGCAATGATAAAAGTAATATTCCAGATTTGTCCAACTGAAGTACTTAATCTGGTGAATTTTTCTTTGACAAAAGCTTGGATACCTGCGGAATGGAAGCTGTCTAAAGAGATTCCACTTCTTCAAAAGCAGGAAAAAGGATTCGCCTTGGACAATGTAAGACCGATATCAATCACGTCAAATCTGGTTAAGCTAATTGAAAGAGTTTTGAATGCCCGAGTAATGAAATATATTAATAATGACGCAATATTAAACCCCAGTCAAATTGGTTTTAGATCCGGTTGCTCAATACGGTGTGCGCATGTTGATTTAGAGAGCCGAATACAACTGGCTCGGCGTCGGCGCCAATACTGTGCTTTAGTTACTTTAGATTTGGCTAAAGCGTACGATAGAGTTGAGCATTCAATTTTATTAAAACAGATGGAATATCACCACTTTCCCAACTACATCACTGCGTGGGTGTCGGAGTTTTTAAAAGGGAGAGAATATTACTGCTTTAAAGATGGGTACTCATCGAATAGATATAAGCAGACACGTGGCGTATCACAGGGGGCTGTCCTGTCACCAGTTTTATTTAACATTTTCTTAAGCTCCATTCCATCAACTAAGGATATTCAGTTATATGTGTACGCGGACGATATTGCTTTCTTCACAAGTAATACCGACCTTCAATCATTATACCAGAGTCTACAAAATTATCTCAATATGATAGAAAGATGGAATAAAAATATTCATATGACCCTGAACGTAAAGAAAAGTGTGCTTCTTGCATTCTCTTTTCTGCAGCCTATCAACATCTCGTTAATGTACAGTAATGAGCTCATTCCGCAGGCGAATTCCCTTAAATATTTGGGCATTATTTAATGACACATTAAATTGGAGAAGTCACATTGATGATGTGTACTCCAAGGCAACACAGGCCATTGGGTGGCTACGGAAGCTTGCTAACCGGAAAGCGGGTTTAAGAAGAGATGTGCTAATAATAATATATAAACTTTATGTGCGGCCCATCATGGAATTCGGATGTGTATTATTTTCTGGCAGCGCAGCCTATAAAATGAGACCCCTAATACTGCTGGAAAGAGACGCGTTGCGTTTGTGTCTGGGTCTACCAAAGTTTGTTGCAAATAACGTGTTGTATATGGAAGCTCGCCTACCTTCTCTGCTAAATAGGTTCAAAATTCTTACTGTGCAAGCATTCTTAAAGATATACAGCAGTTCACACCAAAGACTCTCATTTTACGCTTTCATTCAAGAAACGACTTTATTTTTCGAAACCCAGTGGTCGCGACTACACACCCCGCAAATACCATTTGCACAAGCGCTACTAAAGGAACTGAATGTAAAAATTAGACATATTGGTCCAATACACAACCTAAAGTCAATGCTTAGCATACAATTCGATGATATATTTCCTCATAACGCGAGACAATTGGCATATAGGTATTTAAATGACCAGTTAGCAGATTATCTAGCCAACCTAGAGATAAGCAATATCATAGCGACTGATGCAGCTGTGTCAAAAGAAAAGGCTGGGGTTGGCATCTTCTCTCCTTCTTTGGACTGGTCCTTTTCGATTCGACTCCCACATTATACCCCGGTATTTATGGCAGAATTATTGGCCATTGTTCTTGCCCTACGCAAATTACCCTCAAGCGAATCATTAGCAGTTATCATTACAGATTCGTTATCAGTTTTTAATGCACTTTCTGCGGCAGTAAATTCGTAGCTGATGAATACGTTTCGGCATTTAGTACCGAAAAACGTAAAAAAACTACATTTGCTATGGGTACCAAGCCACCGCGGATTATATTTGAACGAAATGGCGGACTCTTTGGCAGCAGTATCCCTGGGTGGGCCCACCATCCCAGTTTTGCCAGATACGGCTTACGTAACCGCGCTAAGGTTCCGAAATGCTTGCCTGCAATGGCGAAAAGGTAATTTGGATAAATTCAAAAATTTCGAGCATTTGAGCTATTGCTGGAATTAACAGTGGTGTGTATCTCGCCAGTTAGAGGTCACTTATACCAGATTGCGCTGTGCAGTTCCACAACTAAATTAATACCTGAATAAAGCTCAGCTCAAGGCGTCACCGCTATGCATTCGGTGCAACGAAATTGAAACAATTGAACATTTCTTTTTATTCTGTCATCGTCATTCTTATCAGAGAAAAATATTTTTAGTAGCCCCATTACAAAAGCTCGGAATACAAGTAAATTTACCAGTAATTTTATCACTTGGCGGAACTTAATTTGGTTACTGCCACAGGGATGTATGCTCCGCTGTGTTTGATTACATCAACGCAACTAAAAGATTACCATGCTAGTGAACCACTACCTTTTCAGATCTTTAGGTTATAATTCGTAGTTATGTCTTTCAAAAACAAAAGATGGTTTGACCGCTTGCTCAGCTCACATTTTTGTTTTTTGTTTATAAGCTACTTTTTCAGATTGGCTTCATTTTCAGTTTAGTTTCATTTAAGTGTCCTGCCGCCCGGTTCTTGGCCCATCCCCCTTTATGGGTAAGCGCCACCCATCAGAGGTCATCAGCATCAGCATCAGCATCAGAATGTGATGTACATGCGCAGATTCATTTTAATATTTCCATTCTTGCTGCTTCCACAAACAGCGCCATTTTTTCTGCAGCGTTCTTCTGAGGCACCGCCTAAAGCAGTAGTCCGGTGCCATGTGTCATCAGCGCCACTCCTTTCTGCAAATGGTCCCCTTAGGCGACAAAAGGGGTTTACTTCAAAGTACTTTACTTTTGCCCGTGTGTCATGGGTATTATACTCTCTTACTACAACCGGACTGCCAGCATAAGCACTATGAAATCCAGCCTCAGATTACCTTCCTTATCTTCTCGTAGGAAAATCCTTCGCCTCTGTCTTTTCCATAAGCTTTTCTATCACAGCCAGCTAAGAAACGAACTCATTCTGCCTTCTCGGTACATTTCAGCTCGCATAAATCATGTCCATAAAGTCGGCTTGCCGTCCTGCAGAACTAACTCCTTTTCCCAGTCATTCATACCGCGTACATCACGGGAATGGAACCACCTACCCGCACTGACGGCAACAATCTCGGACCACCAACTTTTTAAAACTGCTTTAGCTAACAATGTGTAACGTGTAACACTGAAGCACATTGCATTTTCCTAGTTTTGTCGTGTTTATACCCTTTTTTGCTCTGTTTTATATTGTGTTTGTAACTATTGTAACCCACTCCCCTCTCTAATGCCTCTGGCCCTGAGAGTACCTAAATAAATAAATAAATAAATAAATAAATAAATATAGGCTTGTCGTCCAGTGTACGCCATTCGGACAAATTGCGCTGTCGAGAGTAGTTAGAACCAAAGCCAGGAGCTGAGTGACGACGATAAAAAGGCTCGTCAGAGTTGACTGGTTGAATGGGGTGTAGGCCGACGTTCGAATATTCTTGACGAACGACGGCTTGTATCAGTGAGATAGTGGTCGGTGAAGGATCAGGTGTTGGAAACGGAGTAGCTACTGGTTGGGCTGCCTCGACTTCGCGACAAATGATGCAGGTGAAGTTGTCACATCGGGGAACTGGGCGGACGGCGTCATCACAAGAGGAAGTAGCAGCTGTGTTCGGCAGGCGCATGATGCCGTGGGTGACGGGGCGGGCTTTAGCCTGTTCTAGACGGCGGCATTCTGTCAGGATCGTGTCGATGCTCGTGACGTTATTAAAAACCAGCAGGTTGAAGGCATCGTCAGCAATCCCTTTGAGGACGTGATGAACTTTTTCTTCTTCTGACATGCGCTGGTCAACCTTGCTACAAAGCGCCAAGACGTCAAGAATGTATGAGACATACGATTCAGTGGACATCTGGGCGCGAGTGGCGAGAGTCTTCTTGGCAGCGAGCTGACGACCAGACGAATCGCCGAAAAGATCACGGATCTTCGATTTAAAAAGATCCCAACTTGTGATTTGAGCTTCGTTGATTTCGCACCATGTCCGCAGCGTGCCGTCGAGGTAGAACACAACATTAGCGAGCATGAGCGTGGGATCCCAGCGGTGGGTAGCACTGACCCGCTCGTACCGGTGCAGACAGGAGTCAACGTCGATGGTGCCGTCAGCGGAGAAAGTTCCAGGATCCCGCGGGGGTGGCAGGGTGACATAGGTTGTCGACTCGGATCGAGAGACCGGTGGTGATGAGGCACTGGCAGTTGAAGTAGCCGAAGAGTCCCCGGTGTTGCGACCGCTGCGCGTCTCCATCGAGGTACGGGAGTCGTCCACCTCCACCAATAATGTTACGGGTAACTTATTTAATAAATAAATACGATGCACCGCGCTCGGCGAACAAGATGGCAGAAGTTGATGATGATGATGATGATGATGATGATGACCTCTTATGGATGGCGCTCACCCACAGAAGGGGACGGGCCAAGAACCGGGCGGCAGGATACTTAAATGAAACTAAAATGAAAATGATGCCAATCTGAAAAAGTGGTTTAGAAATATTACTACCAAAAAAAAACAAAAATGTTTCCTGAGCAAGTGGTCAAACCATCTCTTGTTTTTTACAGACATAACTACGAATTATAAATTAAAGATCTGAAAAGGTTGGGGTTTACTAGCACGGTAATCTTTTAGTTGCGTTGATGTAATCAAACACAGTGGAGCATACATCCCTGTGGCAGTAACAAAATGAAGTTCCGCCAAGTGATAAAATTACTGGTAGATTTACTTGTATTCCTAGCTTTCGTAATGGGCTACTAAAAATATTTTTCTCTGGTAAGAATAACGATGACAGAATAAAAAGAAATGTTCAATTGTTTCAATTTCGTTGCACCGAATGCATAGCGGTGACGCCTTGAGCTGAGCTTTATTCAGGTATTAATTTAGTTGTGGAACTGCACAGCGCAATCTGGTATAAGTGACCTCTAACTGGCGAGATACACACCACTGTTTTTTCCAGCAATAGCTCAAATGCTCAAAATCTTCGAATTTATCCAAATTACTTTTTCCCCATTGCAGGCAAGCATTTCAGAACCTTAGCGCTGTCACGTAAGCCGAATCTAGCAAAACTGGGATGGTGGGCCCACCCAGAGATACTGCTGCTAAAGAGTCCGCCATTTCGTTCAAATATAATCCGCGGTGGCCCGGTACTCATAGCAAATGCAGTTTTTTTTTACGTTTTTCGGTACTAAATGCCGAAACGTATTCATCAGCTCTGCATTTACTGCCGCAGAAAGTGCATTACAAACTGATAACGAATCTGTAATGATAACAGCTAATGATTCGCTTTAGGGAAATTTGCGTAGGGCAAGAACAATGGCCAATAACTCTGCAATGAATACAGGGGTATAATCTGGGAGTCGAATCGAAAAGGAGCAGTCCAAAGAAGGAGAGAAAATGCCAACCCCAGCCTTTTCTTTTGACACAGATGCATCAGTCGATGATATTGCTTATCTCTAGGTGAGCTAGATAATCTGCTAACTGGTCATTTAAATACCTATGTGCCAATTGTTTCGCGTTATGAGGAAATATATCATCAAAGCATTGACATTAGTTTGTGTATTGGACCAATATGTGTAAAATTTACATTCAGTTGCTTTAGTAGCACTTGTGCAAATACTATTTGCGGGGTGTGTAGTCGCGACTAATGGGTTTCGAAAAATAAAGCCGGTTCTTGAATGAAAGCGTAAAATCAGAGTTTTTGGTGTGAACTGTATATCTTTAGGAATGCTTGCACAGTAAGAATTTCAAACCTATTTAGCAGAGAAGGTAGGCGAGCTTCCATATACAACACGTTATTTGCAACAAATTTTGGTAGACCCAGACACAAACGCAACACTTCTCTTTCCAGCAGTATTAGGGGTCTCATTTTATAAGCTGTGCTGCCAGAAAATAATACACATCCGAATTTTATGATGGGCCGCACATAAAGTTTATATATCATTATTAGCACATCTCTTCTTAAACCCGCTTCCGTAGCCATCCCATGGCCCGTGTTGCCTTGGAGTACACATCATCAATGTGACTTCTCCAATTTAATGTGTCTATATATAGGATGCCCAAATATTTAAGGAAATTCACCTGCGCAATGAGCTCATTACTGTACATTAACGAGATGTTGATAGGCTGCAGAAAAGAGAATGCAAGAAGCACACTTTTCTTTACGTTCAGGGTCATATGAATATTTTTAAGCCATCTTTCTATCATATTGAGATAATTTTGTAGACTATGGTATAGGGATTGAAGGTCGGTATTACTTGCAAAGAAAGCAATATCGTCCACGTACACATATAACTGAATATCCTTAGTTGATGGAATGGAGCTTAAGAAAATGTTAAATAAAACTGGCGACAGGACAGCCCCCTGTGGTACGTCACGTGTCTGCTTATATCTATTCGACGAGTACCCATCTTTAAAGCAGTAATACTCTCTCCCTCTTAAAAACTCCGACACCCACGCAGTGATGTAGTTGGTAAAGTGGTGATATTCCATCTGTTTTAATAAAATTGAATGCTCAACCCTATAGTACGCTCTAGTCAAATCTAAAGTAACTAATGCACAGTATTGGCGCCGACGCCGAGCCAGTTGTATTCGGGTCTCTAAATCTACATGCGCACACCATATTGAGCAACCTGATCTAAAACCAATTTGACTGGGTTTTAATATTGCGCTATTATTAATATATTTCAATACCCGGGCATTCAAAACTCTTTCAATTAGCTTAACCAGATTTGACGTGAGTGATATCGCCCTTACATTGTCCAAGGCGAATCCTTTTTCCTGCTTTTAAGGAAGTGGAATCACTTTAGACAGCTTCCATTCCGCAGGTATCCAAGCTTTTGTCAAAGAAAAATTCACCAGATTAAGTACTTCAGTTGGACAAATCTCGAATATTACTTTTATCATTGCATTTGTTAAACCGTGTGATCTAGGTGCTGAAGGAGATTAGTGCCTTATTATCTCTGCCAGCTCATCTAAAGTAACCTCCTCGAAATCCTCGCCTGCCATTGGGTTCACAATGTGTAGTGGTATAGTTGACATAAATCTATCTTCGAGCCCTTTCGCAATATTTTCTACTACATCAGAGAGCTCACGGGGGGGGGGAACAACAGAAGAGTCAATATTTTCAGCGGGTGGTAACATCTTTGGAGATCTTGAAAATCTGAAGAGCGCTTTTTTTTGTTTTTAGCCCTAGAAAGATAATCGCAAGCGTATTTATTAAGGGCGAACTTGTTCCCACGATTCTAAAGACTATGGTCGTCAAGTCCGAGTAGCCTAGTGGCACAGATCCAACTATCTTGTTCTTCCTCGTTGCTGGAGCGCACGAACGCGTGGCGCATGCCAGCCGGGTCTTGCTTGTGCTCTTGCCACGATGATTGCGGCGGGCAACTTGAACGTGACCAACCTGTCGCGGCAATATTATAACCATCTTTTGATGTATTTACTGTGCGTTTGAAGTCTGCTGCTGCGAATTTATAATCACACCAATTTTCTGGACATTGGTTGACCAGCAGCTGTTTCCATGCAGCTTTCCGTTTTCTATAGCTCCTCATGCACTCTTCAGTCCACCATGGACTAAAATAACCTCTTGTGGCCGAGTATAATTTAAAAGTTGCTTCTTTTAGTGATCTTTTTCACACTGCACACAGACTCCTAGCCCTAATGTCACCTTGTATGTCCTTGCGGCGATCAAAAGTAGCCCTCAAGTCTTTTTTCTAATTTTCTATAGTTGAGGAAAGAGCGGGCCTCTTCGTCGACATGTATTCTTGGAAAGTTCAGTACAAAACTAATAGGCAAGTGGTCACTGTTAGAAGCACAGTCTAAAGTTTGCCACGAACATATATTTAGAGATGGGCTTGAAATTGTCAAGTCAATCACAGATTTAGAGAGACCTCGGACAAAAGTAGCAGATTTCGAATTTAAACAAGATAAATTCTTGTCAATAGCCCATTCCCACAAGCGTTTTCCACTTAAATCTGTTTTAAAACCCCAAGCCACATAATGCAAATTGAAGTCTCCAGTGAATAATGTATCCTTTCTGCAGGCAGAAAACATATCGTCTAGACTTCGTGTGTCTTGCACCCCGGCTGGGAAATACGCAATTACAAACGACAAGGGAGAACCGTCGGGTAATATTATGTCTAGTATCGAAATTCCACAATCTGGAGTCGCACAACGATAAGAGATCGTAGCTTTGTGACTAAACTTAGTTGCTATCAAGACAGCAAGCCCACCACCTCTGCTAGGTCGGCCCAGTCGAAATAGCCGATAATTTTTAGGTAAAACTTCTGGCTGGTTCAAAGCCCGGTTTCTTGCAGTGATATAATATTCGGGGAAAGTTGGGAAGAAAGGTATGATAGGTCTGTGGCTGCGGAAAATATAGATCTGCAATTCTACTGTAATATGGTTAGTGAACCTATCTCGACGACATAACCGTCGCAGAAACTGCTTGGTCCAAAATGTCCTTTCGCAAAAAGTCTTTCTTAGACATGGCCTCAAAGAATTCTTTTTTGGATAGATACTTTTTAGATTTCGAATTATGCGAAGAATTTTTTGATTGGGGAGATCGGGTTTGCTTCATAGCCTTATGAGAGTTCATATCCATATCTTCACATGCTTCCGAATCATCCGTAAGATCACCGTCTTCCGTTGTTTTGAAGTCCCTGCCTCAGGAAAAACCGCTCGCTGACGTGTTTTCGCACTTTCTATTTCCGTACGCTGCGATACTAATGATGCCTGAGGATCCCAATCGTTCATAGATGCTACACCTAGAATTTGAGATAGTTGATTGGAAACCAATTGTGCCAAGCTTTCAAAAAGGTTGTTTGCGAGGCGTTCCATTGCCTTTTCTTTAGCCTTCTCTATGGCCTCTGCGATAGATGTTGCGAGATATGCATCCATGGCGGTAGTATTACGTGCTGCAACACCTGCATATCCTTTGGATCTCTCCTGCATTTCTGCAACGGCTTCTCTCCGAGAGCACCGCTTGCGTTCTACAATATCCAATATGGCAAGCTCCCTTTCTTTTGCTGAACAGTCTGCGGAGTCTGCAGGGTGCGCACCATTACGTAAGCAGCACCTCTCTTTCTCAGAGCTGCACTTGCGGCTGTCATGATTTTCACCACACTGACGGCATCTAAGAACTGATCGGCACCCTCTGACGCTATGTCCATATCGCCAACATTTCAAACACTGCAGGGGTTTGGGGGAAAGTAGCTCTACCTTAGGAATAGTGGCCACGCCTTAATTTCGGAAGGTCGAACTGTTCCTAAAAAGGTCACTATCACACACAGTTCATCAACAACCAGCCACCAACGTCGTCTTTCTCTTTCTTGCAGCAAGGCTGTGCCGGCTGTTGTGTATCAATATACTGTTGGCAACGCTCTTTCCGAACGGCCGTCATGGCGTCTTGCCACGACGACTGCTCGTTTTCGTCTGCTAGCGGAAGCTTGTTGCGCCGCCAGCGCCATTAAACCGGGAGTTGTCGTGGCGTTGTGTGACAGGTTGTTTGACGCGGGGGTTTTGCAACTTACCAAGTTCTAGAAACGTTGCCCTAACTTTCATTCGGACCACATAGTTACAGTGTACTAGAAGGGGGCAGTGGAGGGAATGAGGCGGTCTCGCCGTATCTCAGCTATGGTGCCTAGAATTGGGAGGTGACGCCAGCAGGAGCTCGGAGCCGCTCCTCCGTTTCGAGCAGCACGGCAGTGGCGCTGTCGGCGGAATGGTGATGCTAGTTACGCGCGCTATGACAGAATAAAAAGAATTGTTCAATTGTTTCAATTTTATTGCACCAAATGCATAGCGGTGACGCCTTGAGTCGAGCTTTGTTAAGGTAATAATTTAGTTGTGGAACTGCACAGCGCAATCTGGTATAAGTGACCTCTAACTGGCGAGATACACACCACTGTTTTTTCCAGCAATAGCTCAAATGCTCAAAATCTTCGAATTTATCCAAATTACTTTTTCCCCATTGCAGGCAAGCATTTCGGAACCTTAGCGCTGTCACGTAAGCCGTATCTAGCAAAACTGGGATGGTGGGCCCACCCAGAGATACTGCTGCTAAAGAGTCCGCCATTTCGTTCAAATATAATCCGCGGTGGCCCGGTACTCATAGCAAATGCAGTTTTTTTTTACGTTTTTCGGTACTAAATGCCGAAACGTATTCATCAGCTCTGCATTTACTGCCGCAGAAAGTGCATTACAAACTGATAACGAATCTGTAATGATAACAGCTAATGATTCGCTTTAGGGAAATTTGCGTAGGGCAAGAACAATGGCCAATAACTCTGCAATGAATACAGGGGTATAATCTGGGAGACGAATCGAAAAGGACCAGTCCAAAGAAGGAGAGAAGATGCCAACCCCAGCCTTTTCTTTTGACACAGATGCATCAGTCGCAATGATATTGCTTATCTCTAGGTGAGCTAGATAATCTGCTAACTGGTCATTTAAATACCTATGTGCCAATTGTTTCGCGTTATGAGGAAATATATCATCAAAGCATTGACATTAGTTTGTGTATTGGACAAATATGTGTAATTTTTACATTCAGTTGCTTTAGTAGCACTTGTGCAAATACTATTTGCGGGGTGTGTAGTCGCGACCAATGGGTTTCGAAAAATAAAGCCGGTTCTTGAATGAAAGCGTAAAATCAGAGTTTTTGGTGTAAACTGTATATCTTTAGGAATGCTTGCACAGTAAGAATTTCAAACCTATTTAGCAGAGAAGGTAGGCGAGCTTCCATATACAACACGTTATTTGCAACAAATTTTGGTAGACCCAGACACAAACGCAACACTTCTCTTTCCAGCAGTATTAGGGGTCTCATTTTATAAGCTGTGCTGCCAGAAAATAATACACATCCGAATTTCATAATGGGCCGCACATAAAGTTTATATATCATTATTAGCACATCTCTTCTTAAACCCGCTTCCGTAGCCATCCCATGGCCCGTGTTGCCTTGGAGTACACATCATCAATGTGACTTCTCCAATTTAATGTGTCTATATATAGGATGCCCAAATATTTAGGGAAATTCACCTGCGCAATGAGCTCATTACTGTACATTAACGAGATGTTGATAGGCTGCAGAAAAGAGAATGCGAGAAGCACACTTTTCTTTACGTTTAGGGTCATATGAATATTTTTAAGCCATCTTTCTATCATATTGAGATAATTTTGTAGACTATGGTATAGGGATTGAAGGTCGGTATTACTTGCAAAGAAAGCAATATCGTCCACGTACACATATAACTGAATATCCTTAGTTGATGAAATGGAGCTTAAGAAAATGTTAAATAAAACTGGCGACAGAACAGCCCCCTGTGGTACGTCACGTGTCTGCTTATATCTATTCGACGAGTACCCATCTTTAAAGCAGTAATACTCTCTCCCTCTTAAAAACTCCGACACCCACGCAGTGATGTAGTTGGTAAAGTGGTGATATTCCATCTGTTTTAATAAAATTGAATGCTCAACCCTATCGTACGCTCTAGTCAAATCTAGAGTAACTAATGCACAGTATTGGCGCCGACGCCGAGCCAGTTGTATTCGGGTCTCTAAATCAACATGCGCACACCATATTGAGCAACCTGATCTAAAACCAATTTGACTGGGTTTTAATATTGCGCTATTATTAATATATTTCAATACCCGGGCATTCAAAACTCTTTCAATTAGCTTAACCAGATTTGCCGTGAGTGATATCGCCCTTACATTGTCCAAGGCGAATCCTTTTTCCTGCTTTTAAGGAAGTGGAATAACTTTAGACGGCTTCCATTCCGCAGGTATCCAAGCTTTTGTCAAAGAAAAATTCACCAGATTAAGTACTTCAGTTGGACAAATCTCGAATATTACTTTTATCATTGCATTTGTTAAACCGTGTGGTCTAGGTGCTGAAGGAGATGAGTGCCTTATTATCTCTGCCAGCTCATCTAAAGTAACCTCCTCGAAATCCTCGCCTGCCATTGGGTTCACCATGTGTAGTGGTATAGTTGACATAAATCTATCTTGGAGCCCTTTCGCAATATTTTCTACTAAATCAGAGAGCTCACGGGGGGGGGGGGGGGAACAACAGAAGAGTCAATATTTTCAGCGGGTGGTAACATCTTTGGAGATCTTGAAAATCTGAAGAGCGCTTTTTTTTGTTTTTAGCCCTAGAAAGATAATCGCAAGCGTATTTATTAAGGGCGAACTTGTTCCCACGATTCTAAAGACTATGGTCGTCAAGTCCGAGTAGCCTAGTGGCACAGATCCAACTATCTTGTTCTTCCTCGTTGCTGGAGCGCACGAACGCGTGGCGCATGCCAGCCGGGTCTTGCTTGTGCTCTTGCCACGATGATTGCGGCGGGTTACTTGAACGTAGCCAACCTGTCGCGGCAATATTATAACCATCTTTTGCTGTATTTACTGTGCGTTTGAAGTCTGCTGCTGCGAATTTATAATCACACCAATTTTGTGGACATTGGTTGACCAGCAGCTGTTTCCATGCAGCTTTCCGTTTTCTATAGCTCCTCATGCACTCTTCAGTCCACCATGGACTAAAATAACCTCTTGTGGCCGAGTATAATTTAAAAGTTGCTTCTTTTACTGATCTTTTTCACACTGCACACAGACTCCTAGCCCTAATGTCACCTTGTATGTCCTTGCGGCGATCAAAAGTAGCCCTCAAGTCTTTTTTCTAATTTTCTATAGTTGAGGAAAGAGCGGGCCTCTTCGTCGACATGTATTCTTGGAAAGTTCAGTACAAAACTAATAGGCAAGTGGTCACTGTTAGAAGCACAGTCTAAAGTTTGCCACGAACATATATTTAGAGATGAGCTTGAAATTGTCAAGTCAATCACAAATTTAGAGAGACCTCGGACAAAAGTAGCAGATTGCGAATTTAAACAAGATAAATTCTTGTCAATAGCCCATTCCCACAAGCGTTTTCCACTTAAATCTGTTTTAAAACCCCAAGCCACATAATGCAAATTGAAGTCTCCAGTGAATAATGTATCCTTTCTGCAGGCAGAAAACATATCGTCTAGACTTCGTGTGTCTTGCACCCCGGCTGGGAAATACGCAATTACAAACGACAAGGGAGAACCGTCGGGTAATATTATGTCTAGTATCGAAATTCCACAATCTGGAGTCGCACAACGATAAGAGATCGTAGCTTTGTGACTAAACTTAGTTGCTATCAAGACAGCAAGCCCACCACCTCTGCTAGGTCGGCCCAGTCGAAATAGCCGATAATTTTTAGGTAAAACTTCTGGCTGGTTCAAAGCCCGGTTTCTTGCAGTGATATAATATTCGGGGAAAGTTGGGAAGAAAGGTATGATAGGTCTGTGGCTGCGGAAAATATAGATCTGCAATTCTACTGTAATATGGTTAGTGAACCTATCTCGACGACATAACCGTCGCAGAAACTGCTTGGTCCAAAATGTCCTTTCGCAAAAAGTCTTTCTTAGACATGGCCTCAAAGAATTCTTTTTTGGATAGATACTTTTTAGATTTCGAATTATGCGAAGAATTTTTTGATTGGGGAGATCGGGTTTGCTTCATAGCCTTATGAGAGTTCATATCCATATCTTCACATGCTTCCGAATCATCCGTAAGATCACCGTCTTCCGTTGTTTTGAAGTCCCTGCCTCAGGAAAAACCGCTCGCTGACGTGTTTTCGCACTTTCTATTTCCGTACGCTGCGATACTAATGATGCCTGAGGATCCCAATCGTTCATAGATGCTACACCTAGAATTTGAGATAGTTGATTGGAAACCAATTGTGCCAAGCTTTCAAAAAGGTTGTTTGCGAGGCGTTCCATTGCCTTTTCTTTAGCCTTCTCTATGGCCTCTGCGATAGATGTTGCGAGATATGCATCCATGGCGGTAGTATTACGTGCTGCAACACCTGCATATCCTTTGGATCTCTCCTGCATTTCTGCAACGGCTTCTCTCCGAGAGCACCGCTTGCGTTCTACAATATCCAATATGGCAAGCTCCCTTTCTTTTGCTGAACAGTCTGCGGAGTCTGCAGGGTGCGCACCATTACGTAAGCAGCACCTCTCTTTCTCAGAGCTGCACTTGCGGCTGTCATGATTTTCACCACACTGACGGCATCTAAGAACTGATCGGCACCCTCTGACGCTATGTCCATATCGCCAACATTTCAAACACTGCAGGGGTTTGGGGGAAAGTAGCTCTACCTTAGGAATAGTGGCCACGCCTTAATTTCGGAAGGTCGAACTGTTCCTAAAAAGGTCACTATCACACACAGTTCATCAACAACCAGCCACCAACGTCGTCTTTCTCTTTCTTGCAGCAAGGCTGTGCCGGCTGTTGTGTATCAATATACTGTTGGCAACGCTCTTTCCGAACGGCCGTCATGGCGTCTTGCCACGACGACTGCTCGTTTTCGTCTGCTAGCGGAAGCTTGTTGCGCCGCCAGCGCCATTAAACCGGGAGTTGTCGTGGCGTTGTGTGACAGGTTGTTTGACGCGGGGGTTTTGCAACTTACCAAGTTCTAGAAACGTTGCCCTAACTTTCATTCGGACCACATAGTTACAGTGTACTAGAAGGGGGCAGTGGAGGGAATGAGGCGGTCTCGCCGTATCTCAGCTATGGTGCCTAGAATTGGGAGGTGACGCCAGCAGGAGCTCGGAGCCGCTCCTCCGTTTCGAGCAGCACGGCAGTGGCGCTGTCGGCGGAATGGTGATGCTAGTTACGCGCGCTATGACAGAATAAAAAGAATTGTTCAATTGTTTCAATTTTATTGCACCAAATGCATAGCGGTGACGCCTTGAGTCGAGCTTTGTTAAGGTAATAATTTAGTTGTGGAACTGCACAGCGCAATCTGGTATAAGTGACCTCTAACTGGCGAGATACACACCACTGTTTTTTCCAGCAATAGCTCAAATGCTCAAAATCTTCGAATTTATCCAAATTACTTTTTCCCCATTGCAGGCAAGCATTTCGGAACCTTAGCGCTGTCACGTAAGCCGTATCTAGCAAAACTGGGATGGTGGGCCCACCCAGAGATACTGCTGCTAAAGAGTCCGCCATTTCGTTCAAATATAATCCGCGGTGGCCCGGTACTCATAGCAAATGCAGTTTTTTTTACGTTTTTCGGTACTAAATGCCGAAACGTATTCATCAGCTCTGCATTTACTGCCGCAGAAAGTGCATTACAAACTGATAACGAATCTGTAATGATAACAGCTAATGATTCGCTTTAGGGAAATTTGCGTAGGGCAAGAACAATGGCCAATAACTCTGCAATGAATACAGGGGTATAATCTGGGAGACGAATCGAAAAGGACCAGTCCAAAGAAGGAGAGAAGATGCCAACCCCAGCCTTTTCTTTTGACACAGATGCATCAGTCGCAATGATATTGCTTATCTCTAGGTGAGCTAGATAATCTGCTAACTGGTCATTTAAATACCTATGTGCCAATTGTTTCGCGTTATGAGGAAATATATCATCAAAGCATTGACATTAGTTTGTGTATTGGACAAATATGTGTAATTTTTACATTCAGTTGCTTTAGTAGCACTTGTGCAAATACTATTTGCGGGGTGTGTAGTCGCGACCAATGGGTTTCGAAAAATAAAGCCGGTTCTTGAATGAAAGCGTAAAATCAGAGTTTTTGGTGTAAACTGTATATCTTTAGGAATGCTTGCACAGTAAGAATTTCAAACCTATTTAGCAGAGAAGGTAGGCGAGCTTCCATATACAACACGTTATTTGCAACAAATTTTGGTAGACCCAGACACAAACGCAACACTTCTCTTTCCAGCAGAATTAGGGGTCTCATTTTATAAGCTGTGCTGCCAGAAAATAATACACATCCGAATTTCATAATGGGCCGCACATAAAGTTTATATATCATTATTAGCACATCTCTTCTTAAACCCGCTTCCGTAGCCATCCCATGGCCCGTGTTGCCTTGGAGTACACATCATCAATGTGACTTCTCCAATTTAATGTGTCTATATATAGGATGCCCAAATATTTAGGGAAATTCACCTGCGCAATGAGCTCATTACTGTACATTAACGAGATGTTGATAGGCTGCAGAAAAGAGAATGCGAGAAGCACACTTTTCTTTACGTTTAGGGTCATATGAATATTTTTAAGCCATCTTTCTATCATATTGAGATAATTTTGTAGACTATGGTATAGGGATTGAAGGTCGGTATTACTTGCAAAGAAAGCAATATCGTCCACGTACACATATAACTGAATATCCTTAGTTGATGAAATGGAGCTTAAGAAAATGTTAAATAAAACTGGCGACAGAACAGCCCCCTGTGGTACGTCACGTGTCTGCTTATATCTATTCGACGAGTACCCATCTTTAAAGCAGTAATACTCTCTCCCTCTTAAAAACTCCGACACCCACGCAGTGATGTAGTTGGTAAAGTGGTGATATTCCATCTGTTTTAATAAAATTGAATGCTCAACCCTATCGTACGCTCTAGTCAAATCTAGAGTAACTAATGCACAGTATTGGCGCCGACGCCGAGCCAGTTGTATTCGGGTCTCTAAATCAACATGCGCACACCATATTGAGCAACCTGATCTAAAACCAATTTGACTGGGTTTTAATATTGCGCTATTATTAATATATTTCAATACCCGGGCATTCAAAACTCTTTCAATTAGCTTAACCAGATTTGCCGTGAGTGATATCGCCCTTACATTGTCCAAGGCGAATCCTTTTTCCTGCTTTTAAGGAAGTGGAATCACTTTAGACGGCTTCCATTCCGCAGGTATCCAAGCTTTTGTCAAAGAAAAATTCACCAGATTAAGTACTTCAGTTGGACAAATCTCGAATATTACTTTTATCATTGCATTTGTTAAACCGTGTGGTCTAGGTGCTGAAGGAGATGAGTGCCTTATTATCTCTGCCAGCTCATCTAAAGTAACCTCCTCGAAATCCTCGCCTGCCATTGGGTTCACAATGTGTAGTGGTATAGTTGACATAAATCTATCTTGGAGCCCTTTCGCAATATTTTCTACTAAATCAGAGAGCTCACGGGGGGGGGGGGGGAACAACAGAAGAGTCAATATTTTCAGCGGGTGGTAACATCTTTGGAGATCTTGAAAATCTGAAGAGCGCTTTTTTTTGTTTTTAGCCCTAGAAAGATAATCGCAAGCGTATTTATTAAGGGCGAACTTGTTCCCACGATTCTAAAGACTATGGTCGTCAAGTCCGAGTAGCCTAGTGGCACAGATCCAACTATCTTGTTCTTCCTCGTTGCTGGAGCGCACGAACGCGTGGCGCATGCCAGCCGGGTCTTGCTTGTGCTCTTGCCACGATGATTGCGGCGGGTTACTTGAACGTAGCCAACCTGTCGCGGCAATATTATAACCATCTTTTGCTGTATTTACTGTGCGTTTGAAGTCTGCTGCTGCGAATTTATAATCACACCAATTTTGTGGACATTGGTTGACCAGCAGCTGTTTCCATGCAGCTTTCCGTTTTCTATAGCTCCTCATGCACTCTTCAGTCCACCATGGACTAAAATAACCTCTTGTGGCCGAGTATAATTTAAAAGTTGCTTCTTTTACTGATCTTTTTCACACTGCACACAGACTCCTAGCCCTAATGTCACCTTGTATGTCCTTGCGGCGATCAAAAGTAGCCCTCAAGTCTTTTTTCTAATTTTCTATAGTTGAGGAAAGAGCGGGCCTCTTCGTCGACATGTATTCTTGGAAAGTTCAGTACAAAACTAATAGGCAAGTGGTCACTGTTAGAAGCACAGTCTAAAGTTTGCCACGAACATATATTTAGAGATGAGCTTGAAATTGTCAAGTCAATCACAAATTTAGAGAGACCTCGGACAAAAGTAGCAGATTGCGAATTTAAACAAGATAAATTCTTGTCAATAGCCCATTCCCACAAGCGTTTTCCACTTAAATCTGTTTTAAAACCCCAAGCCACATAATGCAAATTGAAGTCTCCAGTGAATAATGTATCCTTTCTGCAGGCAGAAAACATATCGTCTAGACTTCGTGTGTCTTGCACCCCGGCTGGGAAATACGCAATTACAAACGACAAGGGAGAACCGTCGGGTAATATTATGTCTAGTATCGAAATTCCACAATCTGGAGTCGCACAACGATAAGAGATCGTAGCTTTGTGACTAAACTTAGTTGCTATCAAGACAGCAAGCCCACCACCTCTGCTAGGTCGGCCCAGTCGAAATAGCCGATAATTTTTAGGTAAAACTTCTGGCTGGTTCAAAGCCCGGTTTCTTGCAGTGATATAATATTCGGGGAAAGTTGGGAAGAAAGGTATGATAGGTCTGTGGCTGCGGAAAATATAGATCTGCAATTCTACTGTAATATGGTTAGTGAACCTATCTCGACGACATAACCGTCGCAGAAACTGCTTGGTCCAAAATGTCCTTTCGCAAAAAGTCTTTCTTAGACATGGCCTCAAAGAATTCTTTTTTGGATAGATACTTTTTAGATTTCGAATTATGCGAAGAATTTTTTGATTGGGGAGATCGGGTTTGCTTCATAGCCTTATGAGAGTTCATATCCATATCTTCACATGCTTCCGAATCATCCGTAAGATCACCGTCTTCCGTTGTTTTGAAGTCCCTGCCTCAGGAAAAACCGCTCGCTGACGTGTTTTCGCACTTTCTATTTCCGTACGCTGCGATACTAATGATGCCTGAGGATCCCAATCGTTCATAGATGCTACACCTAGAATTTGAGATAGTTGATTGGAAACCAATTGTGCCAAGCTTTCAAAAAGGTTGTTTGCGAGGCGTTCCATTGCCTTTTCTTTAGCCTTCTCTATGGCCTCTGCGATAGATGTTGCGAGATATGCATCCATGGCGGTAGTATTACGTGCTGCAACACCTGCATATCCTTTGGATCTCTCCTGCATTTCTGCAACGGCTTCTCTCCGAGAGCACCGCTTGCGTTCTACAATATCCAATATGGCAAGCTCCCTTTCTTTTGCTGAACAGTCTGCGGAGTCTGCAGGGTGCGCACCATTACGTAAGCAGCACCTCTCTTTCTCAGAGCTGCACTTGCGGCTGTCATGATTTTCACCACACTGACGGCATCTAAGAACTGATCGGCACCCTCTGACGCTATGTCCATATCGCCAACATTTCAAACACTGCAGGGGTTTGGGGGAAAGTAGCTCTACCTTAGGAATAGTGGCCATGCCTTAATTTCGGAAGGTCGAACTGTTCCTAAAAAGGTCACTATCACACACAGTTCATCAACAACCAGCCACCAACGTCGTCTTTCTCTTTCTTGCAGCAAGGCTGTGCCGGCTGTTGTGTATCAATATACTGTTGGCAACGCTCTTTCCGAACGGCCGTCATGGCGTCTTGCCACGACGACTGCTCGTTTTCGTCTGCTAGCGGAAGCTTGTTGCGCCGCCAGCGCCATTAAACCGGGAGTTGTCGTGGCGTTGTGTGACAGGTTGTTTGACGCGGGGGTTTTGCAACTTACCAAGTTCTAGAAACGTTGCCCTAACTTTCATTCGGACCACATAGTTACAGTGTACTAGAAGGGGGCAGTGGAGGGAATGAGGCGGTCTCGCCGTATCTCAGCTATGGTGCCTAGAATTGGGAGGTGACGCCAGCAGGAGCTCGGAGCCGCTCCTCCGTTTCGAGCAGCACGGCAGTGGCGCTGTCGGCGGAATGGTGATGCTAGTTACGCGCGCTGGGCCTTGAGCGTGCGGACTTTTTAAAGATGCACGATTCAGATAAATTGGCGATTCAGATAACCCCCTGTGGCGATGGCTCATAGAACGCCATTTCAAGCAATAAAAGAAATTGGCTGGCACTGCGAGACTTCTATGACGTTGAATCTGTGTAACTAAAAGCTTTCGTTCGCATATCCCTGCAGTGTTTTGGATTGCAGGGCGACGGCTTTCTTAAAAAAATATATTACCCAAGTTCTGGGAGAGGAAAATGCAACAAATATTTATTGCACATCATATTATTAGTAATATCTATTGCACATTATAGAATACAGGGTTAAATAATTAAAAAATACGCACATATACATACGCTCGGGAGTAAATTAAAACATTGAAACATTGCACACAGACAGCGCATCGCTTGGCACTAAGTAATGAGAGGCATACAAAAACTTTCCACTCGCCAAAAAAAAAAACAATAGAGCGTTAGATTACAATATCAAACTCAGAGCACACGTCCAAGCTTCAGCAAATTCATTCTTTCCTGCTTAGCGTTTCACTTGCTGTTCTGAGCTTTGACATGAAAATGGAGCCTAGTAAGAACATAGAACTTGATAATTTTGTTTGTGAGGGACATGCTGTGGTCAGGGAAGCCAACAAGTGTAAGCTTTCTTAGCTGCAAGAAGGAAACCAAGTCCATGATGCTGTCAGGTTTGACTTCTATCCATAGCTCGGCATACTCACTCATGATTACACTCACTCACACTCATTCATACTCATTTGAAAATGGTGAGTGTGAGTATGAGTGAGTACTGATGAGTATGAGTAGGAGTGAGTAGAACGTGAGTGAGTACTCATGTGTATAAGTAAGAGTGAGTATGGACGTGAATGAGTACTTTCAGTGTGAGTAAAAGTGAATATGAAAGTGAGTGGGTGCTCATGAGTGTGAATAGGAGTGAGTATGAACGTGAATGAGTGTTCTGAGTGTGAATAGGAGTGAGTATGAACGTGACTACTCTGAGTGTGAGTATAAGTGAGTATGAATGTAAGTGAGTACTCTGAGCGTGAGTAGAATGGAGTATGAACGTGAGTGAGTATTTTGAGTGTTAGTATGAACGTGAGTGAGTACTTTGAGTGTGAGTATGAGTGAGTATGAACGTGAGTGAGTACTCATCAGTGTGAGTAGATGTCAATTTGAACGTGAGTGAGTACTCATCAGTGTGAGTATCCGTAAGTATGAACGTGAGTGAGTATTCATCATTGTGAGTAGGAATGAGTGAGAGCTTGTGAGTGTGAGTAGGAGTGAGTATGAACGTGAGTGAGTACTCTGAGTGTGAGAAGGAGAGAGTATGACCGTGAGTGAGTACTCATGAGTGAGAGTAGGAGTTTGAACATGAGTGAGTACTGATGAGTGTGAGTATTCGTTAGTATGAACGTGAGTGAGTATTCATGAGTGTGATTAGGAGTGAGTGAGAGCTCATGAATGTGAGTAGAAGTAAGTACGAACGTGGCTGAGTACTCATGAGTGTGAGTAGACTTGACTGCGAAGGTGAGTGAGTTGCGGTGAGTGTGAGTAGCAACGAGTAGGAACATGAGTGAGTTACTATGAGTGTGATAAATATTTGTAACTATCGCAACCGCGTCCTCAATACGTTGGAAATAACGGGCACTATGGCATGCAAGCTTCCTGCACGTAAAAGCCTTCAGTTAGTTTGGAAACTGGGGGAGTCATCCTACATCAGAGGGGGGGGGGGGGAGATGACCGCGCAGAACTCGAGTTGAGAGTAGCCGTCCATTTTATTGTAATTTGAATTTTCTAGGCTGAATAACTTTGAGCTGCCTGCCTCTATAGCTACCGTTCTTGCTGCACTTACCTCTTGTGCCTTCAGTCTACGCAACGCTCTGATAATACATGTAAAATAACAAGGTCTTGAGAAGCCCTTTAAAGAAAATCGCCGCGCGAGCCGGTTCAGAAAAACAAATGCACTGCGCAAGCGACAAAAAAAACACGCTGAAATGGCCCACGAGAGAAAGCACATTGTGTGTGCTACGCACATTGTGCGCAGCGATTTTGCAGTTTCCACCTCTGCGTTGTCCCTCAATGAAGGTTGCCTTGAACGAAAACCTTGAGTGATCTCATGACCTCTCAAGCGCGAAGCTGTGTGCAAACTTCGCCTTCTCAGTGCCCCATTAAGAAAAAAAAAGGAAAGCTTGGAGGACAGTTGAGCTTCGCCGTCAATAGTATAGTATGCGATAGTGTAATCGGACCCTGTTCGCATCGCCGTTTGAATCTCTACCCTCGCTTCACTTTTTGGTGGCTTATTATGCATTCAACAATGCAGACAAAATGTGCAGTAAGCGCCCAATCACCCTTGATAATTTATTCTATCATTCACATAATGCGGGCTTGTACAAAAACACACATAACGCAACTCGTTAATTACCTTTTCATTCGGCTGTCCGCGATAACCCTGCGTACGCACACTGCCAATGAACCTTAACCGCGTCCGCAGATCCATAAATAAGGCCCCCTGCAATCGTCAGTGCGGGCACGGAGCCAACAAAGTCTCCGCGTGAGCGTGACCCACAGAGGAAGAAAAACATCTCCGAAGATGCGCACAATTTCTCGAATGCAAAACTGCCGTACGCAACGCATTCCATCTGAAGGCGAGGCAGAGAGGGGAGGCGCCGTCTCGACGGTCGCGCTGGGCCACAGAACACCTACCAGTGGCCGGCCGGGAGGCTGCGGTGCCGACGTGCGGGCGAGGCCCCGGCGCCCGCTTGTGCCGCTAGTGCAGTCAGAAGGGGCTAGGGGCAGTGGAACGAACGAAGCGGCCAAGCCGGATGGCATGGCAACGTCTTGGGTTCTGGCGGGTAATCATAGCGGCGGCCGTGTAGTATACTGAAGCTGTCGAGAGCGTCTCTATTTCGCGCGCGTGCGTCGTAGCCTACGAAAGCGTGTTTTGAGTGCTTGTAACACATTACTGAGATTCTAAACGATGTCTCAGCGTCTGCTACGCGTCATGGCACGCAAATGAATGTGCAGGTGCGTCGTCGTAATTGCCCGTTTGTGGAGCCTACCGACTCTAAAAGAAAATGACAATTGTTCAGCTCGGTTGTTTCTTGAGTAAGCTGAGTACACGTAACGCAACCTCAATGTTAATATTGATAATCGGCCTGACAACGTCCACTGCAGAACAAAGGCCTCTCCCATGATCCGCCACTCAACTCGGTCCTGTGCTTGCTGCTGCGAACTCGCGAACTTCCTAATCTCATCTGCCCACCTAAGTTACTGTCTCCCCCTAACCTACTTGCTTTCTCTGAAAATCCAGTCAGTTATGCTTAATGACCAGCTGTTATCCTGCCTACGCGCTACATGCCCGGCCCATGTCCATTTCATCTTCTTGATTTCAACTATGATATCCTTAACCCCGGTTTGTTCCCTGATTCACTCTACTCTTTTCTTGGCTATTAATGTTACAACTACTATTTTCCTTTCCATCGCTCTCTACGTCGTCCTCAATTTAAGCTGAACCCTTTTCGTAAGCCTCCAGGTTTCTGCTCAGTAGGTAAGTACCGGCAAGATTCAGCTGTTATTTACCTTCGTCTTGAGGGGATAGTGACAATCTACCAGCCATGAGCGGAGAATGCTTGCCGAATCTTCTCCACACCACTCTTATTCTTCTAGTTACTTCACTCTCGTGGCTCGGTTCCGCAGGTACTACCTGTCCTAAGTAGGCGTATATACATTTTCCAACTTCAAGTGCACTGCCACCTATCTCGAAGTGCTGTTTTCTATCGAGGTTGTTGTTAATTACTTTCGTTTTCTGTCGGTTATTTTGTAGATTCCAAGAGAAGGAAAGCGGGAAAAGGGGAGACAAAGTTTGGTACGCAGATGAGATTAGGAAGTTTGCGGGTATGAAGTGGTAACAGCAAGCAAAGGACCGAGTTCACTGGCGGAACAGGGGAGAGGCCTTGGTCCTGCTGTGATGATGATGAGTATGTGAATGTAAAAGTACGTGGGTGAGTGCGCCTGAGTATGGGTAGGCGTAAGTATGAAGGTGACTTCTTATGTGAGTGCGGAGGTGAGTGAGGGCTTATGATCTTGAGCAGGTGTGAGTATGAAGGTGAGTAACTATTAGTCTGAATTGAGGTGCACGAAAAATTGAAGTAATAAAAGGAGACACCTGGACACGGCGCGCTATCTCGAGGTGCCTTCCTTTTGTACTTCAATTTTTCGCGCACCTCAGTTAATATGAATTACCAACTCGCCCAACAGTCCGTGTTTCTCTAAGAGCATGAGTAGTCGTGAGTATGAACGTGAGCCATGAACAATGAGTTTGAGTAGGCGGGAGTATGAACGTGAGTGACTGTGAGTAGGCGTGAGTATGAACGTGAGTGACTGTGAGTAGGCGTGAGTATGAACGTGAGTGAGGGCCTATGAGTGCTAGCTGGCGTGAGTGTGAACGTGAGTGAGTACTCACAAGTGTGAGTAGTCATGAGTATGAAATGAGTGAGTACTCATCAATGTGAGTAGTCGTGAGTATGAACGTGAGTGAGGGCCTAGAGTGTGAGTTGGCGTAAGTTTGAACGTGAGTGAGTACTCGTGAGTATGAGTAAGAGTGAGTATGAACATGAATGAGTACTTTCAGTGCGAGTAGAAGTGAGTTTGAACGTGAGTGAGTACTCATGAGTGTGAGTAGCAGTGAGTACTCTGAGTGTGACAAGGAGTGGGTATGAACGTGAGTGAGTACTTTGAGTGTGAGAAGGAGTGAGTATGAACATGAGTGAGTAGGAGTGAGTGTGAGTAAGCGTGAGTATGAACGTGAGCGAGTATTTTGAGTGTGAGAAGGAGTGAGTATGAACGTGAGTGAGTACTATGAGTGTGACAAGGAGGGAGTATGAACGTTAGTGAGTACTCATGAGTGCGAGTAGGCGCGAGTATGAACGTGAGTGAGGGTCTATGAGTGGTAGTAGACGTGATAGAACGTGAGTGAGGGTGACGGCTGAAAAAATTGTGGTGAGTGAGTATGAGTGAGTAGTCTGTCAATGTGCCGACCTATGCTTCTATCACACTGAAGCAGTGGGTAAAAGTGTTCTCGAGAGTGGTCACAAGTTCATTTAGCTTGACTCCTCCGTCAACAGCAGCCGTGAGGGATGCTGCAGCTGGAGATAGATCGTTCTTGCCTTGTAGGAGCTGCTGGCTGCACTCTGCACATTTGGTGCTTGCAGCGCTTTTTCTGGCCACATATCCAGCCATGTAGAATATGAGTCTGGCATCGCTGCTTTGAACGACCATGTCTGCATGCTCAGTGCCATGGCCGTATTCATTGAGCGCTTCATGTGCTTCAGCAAGGTTTTCTACGTCAAGAAGCTCGTCTAACTTCCTCCGAGGAGTGAGTTCCTTTCCGTTGTCAGCTCCCAGCAGTCTTCTCAGTAGTTCAGAGGACACATTGCTTCCTTTCGGTGGTTTTGCCAAATTCTGGAAGCTCAAAGTGTTGACTGAGATTAAGAACTGGGAGGCAGTCGGATGATCATTGCATCCAGACATTTGTCGGACGATTCCAAACTGCCTCTCCAGGGGGTCCTGACTCAAGCAGCATGTCATCATATATCTGAAGTTCAACTCCATCGTCAGGTAGCGGAGAAGGTGTAGCGTGCTTGATAAAGTAACACGAAGCCCCTCGGCTGTACTGCGGCTTAGAAAACCTCCGAATCCAGCAGCTGTTTCCCAATCGTCCAGGTAAGTCAAGAAGTTTTAAATGCACTTCTCGTGCGTCCCTCCAGGCTTAAGTGCACCTGAGCTGCACCTTGAAGTCATGGCCTCAATGAGCATTCTCATTTTTTCCACAAAGCTGACTGTCACCGCTGTACTCCCATGCTTTTCTTCGATGGTTGCATTGTACAAGAAAAGGCATCTGAGGACTTCGTCACTGTAAAGCCGCACTGCATAATTTACCTTCATTTTCTAAAAGCCTTCGGGATGCACGACCGATTTGCTAATATGAGGCACGGCTTTGAGAGTCGTGTCATCCTGTTCATCAAGCTTCCGGGCACAGTCAATAGCGTCAACACTGGCATGGCCTTCTGGCAGTTTCACGCCCGTACGAACAAAAGTGTTCCTCACACATTTAAAAAGGTGTAAGAAGTCCTAGATGAAGTGCAGAAAACGTTCTGGGTCTGTAGGGTGCTGCCTTCTACAGACTGTGTTTCCTTTCCTGCCGTGTACGCCGAATGAGTGCCGCATGCTTCTGTTCCACGCAGCTCCATCAGGGGTGATAAAGTCTACGTGCAGACCGGCGTTTTCGCACATGACTACTGGTTCGAGGATTATTTTGCTTAACGTCTCGGACTTTACATTGCTGCGTGATGCGAACACCCCAATAATCTGGTGCCCCGTGCCTGTAGAAAGCACGAACAATACTACAAGGCCATGGTCACATACTGCGGAGCGCTCACTCTCTGGTGTGAACTTCCCAAGGTCCACAAAACCTTCGATAGTGCCATGGGGTCCCAAGCTCAAGTGTTCGGTTAGCTTAATCTCATCAATTAATAGCCCACCATGGCGCTGCAACAAGTCCATAGATTTTGTTTTTTCCACCACAGCAGCAAACACTTTTTCGCTCAGGCCGAACCCACTCCTGGAACGCTTGAGATATCGACGTAGTGATGTTCGAGAAGGGAACGCCATGATGTTGTTTTTCCATATGTGCTCATAGAGGCGTGGGCTTTTCATGGACATAATTAGGCACTCTAGAGCCCATTTACTTTCATACTTCATTCCTTTTGTGGATTTTTTTAGCCGCTGCAAAGCACGCCTTGACTTGTTGCTGTTGCTTAATGGGTAGGGCCTTCACCGCTTCTTGAAATGCTGCAGAGCCATTCTGTGCATTCTTTTCTTTCATTTGTTTGATGAGTGGTTTAGCCTGCTGGACACTCAGGCGACTCCTTTTCGCTTGTGCTGTTCGCAGCTTACGCCTGTATGAAAGCTTTTGGGACCGGGCCACATTTTTGCCTTTTCTTCACCTGTAGGACTCTCGATTCAGGAGCAGATTTCGGAGGTGCTTGCATTGTGGGTAGGCTTTTTCTGGCGTTGGAGAAACCCCACGGTAAGACTGGCTGAAGGTTCTGTCATCAAAAGTCTTCTCTTGGACTTTAAATTTACTCCAAATTCACCAGTTTTACCGAACCCTCTGCATGGTATCATGGAGTCGACGTCGCGAAGCAACTCTTCTGCCATTTCGATGTCGGTAATGTCAAGGGTCTTTGTATTTTGTGGCTTGCACAAAAGCTGTCGCTTGAAGTTTGTTTTCATTTGATGTAATTAGCACATACTTGTCAAAAGTCAACTTGTCACCATCTAGTGCGCACACTGTAAACACCGTGGCGTTGTCGGCTCCAGCAATTAAATGTCGAGCCCAGTAAGTGCTGGAAAGACCACACTTGCGGACGTCAGGAATTGCAGGCACAATCGGAACAGGTACTTGGTGACTGTCGCTTTTTGTGCTGTACGAGCCCGCTGTCTCCTCGCAAGCAGACGTGCTTGGTTCCTGACGTCGAATTTTCGATGGCAGGCCGCAAGTGAATGTTCTTGCCGTCCTTTTCTTCGGCACTTTCTCTGAAAGATACGCAGGAACATTTGGGAATATGGTTAGCACCGCGTCAGATTTCAGCACCGGTTTCCCTCGGTGAATCTGAACAGTTTCGCTGTTTATCACGTGCGAGTAAAAACGCTCAATCAACTGCTCGTCAAAATGAAGCTCACAGAGCGCCGACTTCGCGTCCAACGATTTGTCGGCACGGGGTACGGCTCGTCACCAGTCTTCGAAGAGGGCAGGGTCTTTGGGAACAGAGAAGAGAAAAGCACGCTCACCTTACTCCCTCGATGACATATAGCCGCTCGTGCAGCCAGGAGTGAAGCAGTGGCGTTGCCTCGCTTTCATAGTTCTGGAGTTCATCCTAAGCTCGGCACCCACACTGTCGTGTCAGAAACTAAATACATTTTTCCAAAAGCGAGACAACAACGCGAGAAACTGCACACGCCCAGACACACTTTCAGAGGCGAACCGGCGAGCTAAGAGGCGAGCCGAGGAGAGAACGCGGAGCGCGCGCTTCGCCTGCATCACTATGCCGACGGCAGCGCCGCGGTGGTCGTCGCGACAGCGCTTGAAAAGGAGGATCGCGCGCGCTCGGCGAATATGTGGGCTATGGCGTCACCTTCCAATTGTAGGCACCATATCTCAGCTGATTCTCCGGTGGGTGACAGAAGCGGCGGCGCTAAAGTCGCATGGTACTGAAGATCTCAGAAGCGTCTGCATTGGGAGCGCGCGTGAGTAGCCCGTGAAAGCGTGCATTTGCTTGTTTTTAGTGCTTTTATTGCGCTTCAGAACCTTTATCAGTGTATGCACACCTGCTAAGCGCAATAGTGCACGAGTAAATATGCAGACGCGCAGAAAGTGCGCCTGGGCATTTACTATTTCAAAAACCTGCCGACACACACACACACACACAAAATATGTCGTACCATCAGAATTTGCACGGATCCGCCTAGCTTTCCACTCAAGCAGCGCTTTGAGTGGCGCTACATCATAAGTGGCTACTGGCGATCTACAAAGAAAGAAGTATCAAAACCGTGAATAAATCATACGCTCGTTTTGTCGGCAGTTTCTATATCCAGAGCACTCTTCCTCATATAAGCCCACACGCGCTCGATTGTTTCATAAAAACCCCAATTATAAGTAATGTTGTCACCACATTTATATCTTAGTTTGAACATCCCAGTTTTGCGGAAGATAATAATAATGCTTTCTGAAAGGCTTTCTTGTTTTAACCGCGTGCTTTCGCGCTCACTTTGCTTCTTTTATGCAAGCTTCAGGAGGCCGAGCTGAAAGAACGCCTGTACCTCCTAGTCATGAACTCTATGCGAAAGGGGTTATCTTAAGCATATTAAAGAGACCCAGTTATGTAGTATACATAGCCTGTCTGTTACTATGCGTCAATTCACTGTAACCAGCTCTCATTTTGTATCTGCAGCTTAAATTGTACTGCTTTCTTAATATTATATTCGCGTAACGCCATTGCAAGCGAGAAAATTTATGACGATGTTTAGTATTATAGGTGGAGTTTTTTTATGAAGTGTCAGAAGTGCAGGCAGGCGTTGGTGATTTTTGTTTTGATAAATAGAACTTGTATATGCGCCCCCTTAACAATATCCATGCAATGCCCCTTAGGACAGCAGATATTTTTACGCCGTGCATTTTTTGTCCAACTACGTAAGACTTGAAGTAATTTTGAGACCTCATACTGTCCTAACTGTACTAATTACGAAAACCTTTCGTAGTGTAGGGGGTTCAGATTCTCTTCCTCACCCCTTTACTTACGGCCTCCTGGTTCTGCGTGTGTTTGACACGGTATTTTTGTTTTCATCTCACAACTTTCTGAGCGCAGCTAACTTCCAATAAATCGACTCAGTTATGCTAAGTATTGTAGATGCCTGTTTAACGAAGAAAGTGTTGAGAGAAGAAATCAGGATAAGGCACGCCCTTTCTAAACAATTTTTAATCTCTCACAAGAACTTTCATAGAGCTCAAATTCAGTAGATTGGCGTGTCATACTTCAAGGGTTATCACATCATGTGCTAGACATGAATGATGGGCAGGTACGGAGAAATCTGCATCAAAAGGCGCACCGAAGAAGCCGGAGTGCATAGCAGTTCCTGCGCGCGGCACGCAGCTATTTCAGTACTATTCGACTGCATCGCTGCCGCTACGGGCAAGGCGGAAGGCATCAGGCGGCGAGGTGCGGTCACGCCACTCAACACTTCTAGTACACTCTAATAATGTTCTCTGCTGCTGCTTGGTTGGCCGCCTTCCTGAAGCGACCCGGCGGTGGCAGGATCAGGAGTTGTGATGTTTGCACCAAGGAGGATTAAAGAAAAAATTGCTGGAGTGGAAGCTCCCGCAACGCCTTGCCGGCATAAGTGAAGCCAGCTTTTGCCTCTGCCAAGATGGCGGAAACATGCTTTTTTTTCTCATAGTGCTTACTTAAAGATCAAGTGGTTTTGATATGTTATGTATATGCTACGTCAGTTCTATATTAAAAGATGGTTGTTCCCGACGAAATTACACACAGAAACGAGTATGGATAACTGAATCTTTAAAGAACTTTGCCTCCAATTAGAGGCTCACTAAGGAAAACTAGTAACTGTAAGACACACTTGGAGCTTTATGTGACCCAGAAAAGTTTCCATATTAAACTCGTTGGGCGTTCGAGGGAAACGCTTCGTTTTTAATCGCCATCTTGCCAGAGGAACGGCTTCACTTCTGCGCAATCATTTCCACTCCAGCATTTTTTTTTTCCTCCTTGGTTTGCACGCCTGGTGGTGATTATTGTGTTTGCGCGTCTTTGCACTTTCACGTGCGCCTTTGTGTCTTTTTGTGCGCTGCTTCATAAGAAATCATGGCTCATCATAAGCCCATCAGTACATTTTAAGTAAGTTTATTCGCCTCTGAGATTAGCAAGCGCCATGGTTGCCAATTTTAAAAGCTAAGTACAAAGACCCTCACCCTACGTAGGTGACGCCGCCATAAATGATAGGCGTTTCATGCTCATTTGGCAGGCAAGAAAAATTTTGGAGGCAATTTTTTAGGAGCTACCATGACTATGGTACAAAACGTGTGCAGCTGCGCCGCCCGCGCGTGCAGCTGAGCAGACGATGCAGCACTGGGCGCCGTACCCGCCTCTACTAACGCGGTGTGTTTGGCGAACACGTTTGCGCCTCAGTTCTGCCAACCACTTTAACATGCTTTATTGTTACTGCATTAACATGTATAGCATTCACATGGCTTTATAATTTTTAGTTTTATTTGCTGTTTCATTCTTTACGAGACCCGAAAACGCAAAAAACAAACTTCGCTTGGGCCGTGGCTAGAGCCAACCAGCCCTATGCGAGTAGCGCCACTGCCATATTTCTGTTTGTTACTGACCGCGAAAAAGTTAGTTTTCTGCTTGGTTGGTTTCGATCGAGGTGGTTTGTTTTGCTGTGCCTCCGCCGAGCCGTCATGAACGTGGTCGCGAAGATGGCACGTCCCGGGCGTTCGTATCGTCACCGTGTTCTGGTTTTCCGCGCTGGTCGCCCGGCTTACTCTGAATAATCAACGTCCCAAGGCTACATGTATGGTTTACTCTTCAAAGAACGGTTGCTTCACCGAGAACTTATCCCGCAGTATCACCATGCCTGGCTCTTGCTCTGCGTACGGCTGTGCCAGCACCGGCGGCCGACTCCGAGTAAGTAGTGTTTCACGCACAGTAAAAAAAAACAAGAAAAATCTAAAAACAAGCTGTCCAGTAGATGGCTGCTGTGAAATGAAGTAACTTCAACCCTTCTAAAAGGGCAGTACATTGCTAACCGCAGTTCTCTGCTCGAAAGATTTCCTTGACAGCGACTACTATCGGAATTTGTTGCCAATGCATGTTATTGCAATTCTGGGGAAGTTTCTCAAACGTGGTGGCATCGATGCTTGTTCACGAATGAAATTAATCGCAGGCGCTGTGAGCAGCATTATAGAATAGACAAAACTACGAGATAAGATGTCGAGTGTTGCAGCTTGTTATGCTCCTTGTAGAGATTGTTATGAGTTTCACCGCCAGGGTGAATTAAGTACTGAATGTGATAACATCGAAATGCAATACTACAAGAAAAGTAAATTTAGTAGCTAACTCGTTTCGATTCGATACCGCGTAGCTCTATAAAGCGCTGGTGCAAGAGAAGACAGCCGCTCCAAGGAGAAAAGTGGTTTTCGCGCAGTCTCTTCGCGATCGACCGTGCTCTTCTTATCGAAGTTCATAGTTGCTGCTGTAGTCACCCCCACACCCCGGTGTGGCATCATGCTCATTCAAGATGGGTGCGTCATTTCTTCGCCGCCTCTCAAGCAATCGATGGCAGCCCTAGTAGGCGGGTGGATCTGAATGCATGCGCCCTCCGTGCCACGGGTATAGACGTCAAACACGGGATTTTTGCGGACACCTAGCGCCACTTGTCGACGCAATTTTGAGTAGTGCAAAGCCTGACTCCATTGCAGAGTTTGCTGCGCAATCAGGTGCAACTACAGAATACAAAGCAACAATTGAGCTAAATAATAGGTATCTTTGTGTATTGAAAACTTAGAAAAAAAGGTACGAAATTCTCTCTGCTAGTCGGACGTATCACTGAACTGCCGTGAAGTGCTTGCTGGTTCACTCGCAAGAACGCACGTGCGCGTCGTGAAGCTGTAGACAACTAGGTGACGCGGACAATAGACATCGCACACGCCTCGACCACCGATAACCTGAAGTTGCACAGCAGTGCGCCTTAGGGCTTTGAGGGCTCCAAGTTTCGGCATGCGAAAATGTACAGATAAATCGTAAAATGATTGTGACCACAATCAGTTTTTTTCTTGCCGTTGGTCTCTACGATTGCTGAAGCTATCTTGGAGCTATATAGACCTCGGTTTTGCCTTTCATTGTACACCGAGAAAGTGGACATGCATGTATTCCCATTTGCACTAGATCCAAAGCAAAGACAACCGTCAACATAACATTCGAGCAACAGTTCAACGCATAGAAAGCGAGAGATCGATGGATAATGTAACTGCATTGGCGAAATTCTCCAGCGTGATTCGTGGCAGACATAGAGTTAATATTGCCACCCACACATAGTGGGTTGACTGCAAGAGCGGCTCTCAATCTGGAGGGAAAAAAAACATTGTGTGTTTCTTCTAGACTCGAGAGCCAGCCACGACTGACGCATCGTCCCAGAGCTAGCTACTCGGTGGTGTAATAAATCTTCAGTACTTGTGATTCATCGTTACAAACTGGTGGAGGTGCTGGGTAGTCTCACGGATGCTGCAGACCCCCCCCAGAAAGCCGTAGTACGAGTCCAGTACCAGTCAATACTCCCGTGCATCAACTAGCCGCCGAATTAGGGGGTTGCTTCCGGAAGTCGAGGATACTGCTCCCACCCTGTCGACAAACATCGCCAGCGCTTCGTTGCAAACCTCGCCAACCGGCACGGGAAGCACGACGTGAATATAGTACGTGAAGAGTCGCAAAAGGCTGGTGTAACACCTCATCCTATGGTTAGCTCTATTGCAACTGTGATCAAGGATGAGCTGCACCAGGCCCTCCGGGATACCTTGCCTCCTGATACAGCTGCGCCACCTCCTGCTGAATACCGCCCTGAGAGAACCTACGCGGAAGCCTTGAAACGCCCTGCTGCATCGCCGCCATTGTTCGTGCATCCTGTTCCTGCTGTTTCACTCCAGTCAGCGCAGCACATATCGTACTACGAAGGCACGTGCACGCCACCACCCTTGCCCTTTGTCCCCGGCGCTTCTGCCGTCCATCGTTCGGTGCAACCAATCCAATACATCGACAATCGGCACACGTCTCCTCGGAAATCTGATGTTTGGCGCACACCTGATCGCCGACCTCTAAGCTTCCACTGCGGAGAAGCTGATCACTTGTACCGCCAGTGCCCATATCGTCGTCTTGGGCTTCGCGGCTTCTCTGCGTACTCGCCGCCACCACGTTACGGCCAGAGACCACGCGACATCGAAAACTACCTCTCCCAGCAGCATGCACTAATGTCGCCATCACCGAGGTGATTTTCATCAACGCCCCAGCGGTATTCTACCGCACGATCTCCCAGCCACCGCCAAAAAACTAGCCGAGGCGACGTCTGGGGGCGGTGTCGCTGAACGTCGAAGCGCAGAAGACCTCCTATTGACCCAGAACCGTACAGGAATTGGTCCGACGTCACCTGCTGCTGCAAAGGATAGCCGACTTTCACTCGACATAGCAGTGACAATTGATGGTTGTGTAGTTAATGCATTAGAGGAAACCGGTGCAGACTATTCTATACTGAGCAGGAAACTGACAAGGCAGCTGAATAAAGTAATCACGCCGTGGCATAACTCGCAGATTCAGACAGCTGGTGGACATGTCTTTGCTTCACTGGGTGCCTGCACAACAGAGTACAGATTCAACGGTATACATTCTTAGCAAGCTTCCTTGTTCTACGTGAATGCTCCCGTGACGTCATTCTGGGAGTTGACTTTCTACAGGAAAATGGAGCTATCATTGACCTGCAAGAGCGCCGCATTACATTCTCAGCCTAGCAAGCAATCAACGTGCAGGATGACGGAAGGCGTGTCGACGTACTCCGCATTTCTGAACACAGCGTGACTCTTCCTCCATGAGCAAGTGTTCTAGTCGACGTAACTAGCTGTGGTTTCAGCAATGGCAATGTGGAGGCCGAGACAAATTTAGAACACCTCCTGCAGCAAGGAATCTGTGTAGCCAGAAGTGTAATACACATTCGTGATGGCCGATCTGAATTCCTCGCACCTTTAGCAACGAGCATCGACTCCTTTTCCATGGCACTTCGATAGCGTTTGCCCACGAAGTGGCAAACGTAACCAACTGTCTCACGTCAGAACTAGTGGATACCGCAGACACATTGACGTCAATCCTGATCTGTCCACCGATAACCAGACTGTGCTGCGAGCGCTCTTGTTCAAGTTCAGGTCTTGCTTCGCAAATTGTTCAAAGATTCGCCAGACGTCCATCATTCAACACGGGATCATCACGTACGAGAACTCACATCCTGTGATGCAGGTTTACTGTTTAATAAATTGTTGCTCGGAGGGAAAGCCTGGGAGCTAAGAAATGACAAAGCCATTTAAGGTGTGAAAAGAAAAGTAGAAACTTTAAGCCTAATAGATTCCGCTAGGTGGCCCAGGGCGGTGATGACGTGCTCACATCGCTCTCCGCTTTATGAAACGCTTTCAGGCGGAAATTTGATTCAAGTCTACTTGAAGTGTGCGTAATCTTTTTCGTGAAGTTGCGAGGATTCGAAGGACACCAAATTCTGGGACCTGGACCAGTTTCACGAGAAACAATCAACATTCGAAGACACGACGTGCACGAACGCAGCTCACTGTATCACCGGCGTTGGTCGGCGGCGCTGGGACGGCGACGGGTGTGTGTGCGTCGACTGGCTCAACACCATCCGACCGAATTTCTCCGAAATTTTCTAACCGATTTAGAAGTCGATGGTGAGTGCCATTTAACCTCCCTTTCGGACTATACGCCTTGCGCAGGAGAAAACGGAGGTCGGCCCATTCCCCTGTATCTACTGAGCATGCATGCATAAGGACGCCTAGAAATTCTTTGTCTAGATGTACGTCGATGAAGAACCTCCCGGCGCATCTCTGGTGTCGGAGAATCAACCGAACGAAGCGAGTAGCGTCCTGTCAAGTGAGGAACCAAGTAGCGACGCGCGAGCGCCCAGCGCAGCGTCTCTCGATAACAAGAACGATGACGATGCGGGTGTGGCTCTTACTTGGACGGGGGACGGCTGGCACACCGTCCTTTCCCGCAGAAGAAAAAAGAACCATAAACAAAGCCAGAAAGAACCCGAGAAGGGACTAGAGAAGAAAAACGAAAAGTCAGCAGCCCATCCGCCTGTCGACGCAGCACTGGACAGCCAAGTCAAGCGGGAGTTCTAGCGCAGAAAACGCCGAGGTCCGATGCCCCTTCCTAAGGAAGACATAAAAAAGTTATCCTGAGACCGCACAAGGGCCTCACAGTGAAAAATCTCTGGATTAGAGTTCTCTATGGCAGTGATAGAGGCCTGCCGGAACAGCTTTCGAGGAAAAAGTTTTTTTCTGCGGGTCCACCCCGGATCGAACATCATAATATTGTCCACGCCACACGAACAAGTGGCGGGCAGGCTGAGAGAGATCAACCAATTTAAAATCAGAGGACGGATTCACCCCTTCAATGCGTACGTGGCCGACCCAGAAGACCTGGTGCGAGGCATGGTTCACGGACTATCGCCTAGAACCACTCAGGCCGACCTGATGGAAAACCTACAAATACGGACACAAGAGGTGAAGATAGAGAGAGCCAGGATGCTGGGCTCTTCGAAGTCAGCAATAATAGCTTTTACGGGTACGTGCTCCCCAGGTGTGTATATTTTATGCGTGCAGAGGCGATCTGCTATCCATACAAGCCTACCGTACAGGTTTGCAAGATTTGTCGAGCAACTGGACACCGAACTGATGTGTGCCCGACTCCGAACGCCAACGTGTGCTCTAAGTGTGGGACGTGTGATCCTACTCAAGGACACGAATGTGCCCTGAACTGCGCCATATGCGGCGAAGAGCACGCTACTGGAGACAAATCGTGCAGAAAGAAACTGAAAAATGTGGCTCCCCGAAAATCGCGAGTGGAGATGCCTCGAAGACAGAGTGTACCTACGGCGAGAAGGATTTCCCGCAACTTGAACAACACCAGCAGAAACCTCCTCGTTGGTTCAGCTTAGACCGAGAAGAAGCGACGCTCCAGAAGCGGCAGACATCTAGATCCAGCTCCAGATCACGATCAAGATCGAGACCAACATCAAAGACCCCACAACAGCAAAACATCAACAAGCCTGCGGAGGCTCCTGGCAAGCCAAACTTGAAGAAAACACCGAGCAGCAGCTGGGAAACAAGCTCCGCCCATGCCAGGAAGGAAGAAGCAGCAGCATCAACCACTGGCCTTAGTATGGAGGACGTACAAAACAACCAACCAAACAAGGTGAGCTGGGCGAGTCCAGTGCCTCCCAATGTTCCGGTAAATGATAGCCCCCAGTATAGGATAATTCTAGAGGAGAACTAAAGATTAACACGAGAAATTAAACAGCTTAGAAATCAAATGGCTGCGGAGCGGAAAGAGTATAAACTGGCCATCTCTTCAATGGAAAGCAAATTAGAAAATGCAATTAAGAAAATACAAAACCCAGGGTCGGTAGGCAACCCCACCGAGGGCAATAAAGAGGCGCGAGAGCGTCTAGCCGACATGAAGGACAGCAGAGAAACGAACGAGAAAACGATAGACAAAAACTCGTTCGCTACTCAATCAGAAAGCAGTGAACTAGTAAAGCAAGTGCAGACGCAGGTTCAAGCGAACAGGGAAAGCATAGCTACTTTACATAAACTTCTAGTTGATTTCGTGGCGGAAATGAAAACGTTTGTTGTAGAAGAAGTGAAAATTCAGAGGCAGTATGTTAACGATGCTGTGGGAGGCTTGCAGAGGGCACTAAACAAACGCTGTCTGTCCGCCCCAGTTATTGGCAAACTATCCAAAGCGGGCCGTGACAGCATGGATACGACCATGCAGCATGGCCAAAAATAATACAAAAAGTGTAGAACATTTAGAGATTCAGCAGTGGAACTGTCGCACTTTTCACAAGCTCGCCGCAGCACTCCAAAATTACATGAACTCGGTACCAATTCAGCTAGACGTAATATGCCTGCTGGAGGTTGGGCCCAAGATGGTAAAACTGCAGGGATATTATTGTTTACAAGATCCAAATTATCCTCGCGTAGCCTCGCTGGTCAGCAAAAGTATTGCAGCTAAGGTTGAGCACATAGAAAGCTTGCAGATAAATCATCAGATAATCACCGTCCTTCCTCTGAAGAGAGGCAAAGTGAAAACTTTAATATTAAATATATACAGCCCTCCCAAAGAGAAACACGAGGACTTTGGTGCTTTGCTTAAAAATGTCGTCGGTATTGCACGGGCGAAAGATCGACTTGTGGTATTGGGCGACTCTAACGCACCCAGCACCACATAGGGTTATTCGAGAAATTCCCCTAAAGGAACACGTCTCGAACACGTCATATCCAAACTAGGATTGAGCCTAATTACTCTACCCACAACACCTACGAGGCTGGGTAGCAACGTTATTCGAGACACGTTCCCAGATCTGACATTCACACGTAATGTTAACGACGCTAACTGAACAAACCTGGAAGAGAATCTCGGCAGCGATCACTACATAATCAGTATTTCCCTCTCAACTCCAAAACTACGCAGGGTCATAGGAGACGTGGTGATCACTTACTGGGAAAGATACAGATGACGTGATCCCCCACCCGACTCTGTACCGGAGTCGATTGGGGAATGGTCAGAGTACATAATCTCAGTTCACAAACAAACATCTAAACGTATCGCAAGAACAGCAGAGACTCCTGCAGTCGACAGGCACCTGCTCCACCTGTGGGAGAGCAGGCGGCGTATGCTGAAAAGGTGGAAAAACCAGCGACTCAACCAAAACCTTCTCCGCAAAATCGCTGCTTTAGGAGAGGAGGCAAATCAATACGCTAACAAAATTGCAACTGAGGGTTGGATCCAGTTCTTTAGTTCACTACAGTACACTTTGAGCACTGCAAAAACTTTGGCCATCCTAAGGAACATGCTTGACCCCGAAAAATCAAAATCGGCCACGAACAGAACACTAGAACGAATAATGCATGATTTTCCGGGCACAGAGGAGGAGTTGATGCAAGCACTTAAGAACAGATACATAGGACAGAATACCGATAGTTGCAGTATTGAAATGCAGTACACTGGTGCGAAAAACGAGAGACTCGACGCCCCAATCACCAAGGAAGAGGTCTTTGCGGCTGCCCAAGCAGCCAAGAGAAATTCTGCCCCTGGTTCATATCAAATCACAAATGCAATGATAAGGAACCTCAGCGATAATGTTATAGAGGCACTGACAAACCATTTTAATGACAACTATTGGCTCAAAGAGAAGATGCCCGAGGAATGGAAAGTAGCCAAAATTATTACGATACCGAAACCCGGGAAGAAGCCATCCCTGCAGGCACTCAGGCCCATATCTTTGACGTCATGCATGGGAAAGCTTTTCGAAAGGGTTATTCATAATCTGCTCCAAAACCTTATAGAGGACAACGGCCTTTTTCCAGCCACTATGCTATGTTTCCGCAATGGCCTCTCCACACAAGACGCATTTCTCCTAATACAAGAGGAAGTTTTGAGCTATATACCTACAGGAGGAGAACATCTAATACTAGCCCTTGATTTAAAAGGAGCATGCGGCAATATCTCGCATAAAGCCATCTTAACAGAATTAAACAACATCGGATGTGGGACAAACACCTACAATTACATCAAGGCATTCCTCACAGAAAGGCAGGCTTCGATAAGCGTAGCACAAGTCACGTCAGACGCCTTTGAGATGCCAAACAAAGGTACCCCTCAAGGAGCCATCCTCTCTCCCCTGCTCTTTAATATCGCCATGTTACGACTCACGCGAGCTCTGGATGAAGTTCCGCAGTTAGGATACACTCTCTATGCGGATGATATCACCCTATGGGCAACGCGCGGATCCCTGGCTAACAAAGAGCAGACACTTCAAGAGGCTGCAACAGCAGTTGAAAACTTTGCGAAGGCAAGCGGGCTCAGCTGTGCCCCAGAAAAATCTGAAATTATCAGGGTACATGGAAAAAGATACAAAAGTAACGGAAGCATCGAGATACACATTGAAGGTGCCAAAGTACGTGAGGTGACCGTCGCACGTATTCTGGGTTACTGGGTTCAAAGTAATGGACGAGCGAACCATACAATAAACATATTAAAATCAGCCACGAAACAAGTTGCGCGAATGATCTATAGAATAACATACCACAAACAGGGAATGAAGGAAGGAGACACAACTAGATTAGTACAGGCACTTGTACTCTGTAAGGTTACGTATAGTCTACCTTTCCACATGTTAAACAAATCAGAAGAAGAAACTATCTAGTCTATAATTAGGGGCGCCTACAAAGTGGCCATAGGGCTACCGGTGAGCACACCAACCCAAAAGCTTTTGGACCTCAGTATATATAATACATACCCTGAGCTAAAGACAGCAGTACTGACTGCGCAGAAATACCGTCTAAGTCAAACGAAAGCGGGGAGAGAGATACTTGCTAGGGTGGGCTTTCTGCCATACCCCTAGAACCTGGACGAGGTTCTTGTAGAAATCCCGGATCTGTCCGCAGCAATGTCTCGATCTCACCGCTGCCCAAGAACATGGACGTAAAAACAAACAGAAAGCGCCGAGAGGAGGGAGTGCGATGGCTCCGAAAAACATTAAAAAACAAATCAAATGTTTTGTATGTGAACGCTTCGAGGTACAATTTTAAACGGTCAGTTGCATCAGTACTTAGCAACGACAACGGCATGGTGACATGTGCATCGCTGTACACGTCCTCGATCGCCAAGGCGGATTGCTTTGCTATTGCCTTTGCAATCAAAGCGCAGGAACAGAGAGATGAGCCGCTGACAACTATAATTTCCGACTCGCAGGAAGCGTGCGATTTATTCTTAAAAGGCCGCCTTCCGATAAAAATAAGCAAATTCTTAGGCGGGAGATTGAAGAACAAATACAGGCTGATCTGGTGTCCAGGACACGCAGGCCTGGAGGGGAACGAAAGTGCCGACGCTTGTGCTCGAGGGCTCACGAACCGAGCAGAGCTTCGACAGCGCATTCGACCCTTTGAAACACTCCAGCAGGAAGCTATTGAGGAGGATAACGACCCATCCAGAATGGCCCCTCGTGAAATTCTTGCTAACCAGCGAGGCATGCGACAAAAATACACCGCCCCCCACAAATCATTAGAAGAGGAGGACGCAATTGACCTCCGCCGAATTCAAACGGGAGTCTTTCCCAATCTTCAAAGATTACACAAAATTTTTCCAAATCTGTATGGGCATGCGTGTCCATGGTGTGGCAGCTCGCCATCGCTCTACCACATTTCGTGGGGATGCCTAAAACGACCACCAAATTTAGATACCTTTTTAGGTCAGTACAAGCTTCGTAATACTTTCGAGCAATGGGAGGCACAGCTCGCCAGCTCTGACCCAGAGGTGCAGCTTGCACTTCTGCGTCACGTCAGGCAGGCGGCGGCAGCCAGTGGAGCCCTGGACTTAGGGCCCCACCCATCAAGCTCATGACCCCTGTCCCACACCCTTGCAAATAAAGTTTTTTCTTCCTTGCTTCCTGAGGTTGCGTCGCACCAGCGTTGCAGCGGCCGGTGGGGCTCCCGCGGTCACAGCTTCGTCTATAGATTTGTACCCCGTCAGCTTGACCGGGTCATTGGTTTCCTGCAATAGTATTAGGTCCGGTCGTTGCCGGCTACGTAAGAATTGTTGGAGAAGCGCCCGTTTCCTCCTGTACCCCCTGCAGATCCACTGCCAGATAGTGAACGTGCTCTGTGTGTTATGCTGTTGTGGGCGTTGTGTTTGTGTGGTTTTGTGTCGAGCCATGGTGACTGTACGTGTTATGGTTTGCCGTCCGGCTGATCCTGCGCCTCTTCGTCAGGTAACGGCCTAAAGTACGGTTTCCCAGTCGTTCGTACTGGGCGACCCACTGCGCCCGGAAGTCGCATTTCGATATTGTCTATGCGCGTTTGAAGCATCGCGACCATTTTTGTGAGCTGAGATATTGCAATGCTCAACTGTTCGGTTTGTGCGGTTTGCTGAGCAATTGCATTGTTAAGTTGCGTGGTTTGCTGCGCGTGTTGGGTCATCATCGCGTCTACCTTGTCGTCGAGTCTATCGACTCGTTCGGGGAGTTCCTTCTCGCGTTTCTGCGATTTGACGTCGAATTGTTCCGGGTCAAGTGCCTTACGTTTGGTGGGTGCGGGGTGCGCGTCTCGAGCCTCCATGACTTCCTCCCCACTCTCGGCTGTACTAGCAGCCGCGTCGGCTGCGACGGGTTTAATTGGAGGAGGAGGAGGAAAGGGAACTGTCGGGGCCTCCCCCTTCAACGTGGCAATTTCGTTTCTTAACCTTGCATTTTCCTGCTTTAGTTCTTGGATTATTGATTCGAATTGATCCAATCGTTTCTGCACTAGACTTTCCGACTCGCTGTTGCGTTTGTAAGCAGAGCTACCGCGTCTGTCTACATCTGGGTTTCTATCAATGGCAGTCTCTGTTCGCGTTAGCGGTGCGCTGGGCGCGTCCGGAGGCGACGTCCACCCACCTCAATTTATGGAGGTCAACCTCTCCTCCGCCTTTGGCTGCAGCTGTGTGGTTGGCTCGGGCCGTCGACGTGCTGCGAGGCTTCGCTGAACGGGGTCGGGAGACGCTGCGAGAGCGGGCTCGAGAACGAGTACGGGAGCGAGTGCGGCTCCACGCGCGGGTCTCCCTCGAAGCCGATCGACTGTTGCCGCGACGTCGTCTCGGTGCGTGGCGTCGTCCGTAGCCCTCCTCCCCGTCGTTGACGGTGCTGCTACTGCTGTAGGCGGCCTCAGCCTCCTCGCGCATTCTGCGTTCCCACTGTCGGCGCTTGACTAGGTAGGGTGTCTTGTACTTAGCTTTGCACTTGCGGTCTCCGGTGAGGTGGCCCTTTCCGCACAGTTGGCACACTGGCTCGCACCGATGATCGTCGGGCGGGTTGCCGCATCCGCACCCACGGCACTTCTTGTCGTTCGGGTTGGGGCACACGTCGGCCCTGTGTCCCAGACGACCACACTCGTAGCACATATCGATATGTTTCTTGTAAAGAGTGCACCTTATCACCATCCCGCCGTAGTTCACGTAACGAGGCACATAGTAGCCGTCGAAAAGGATTATCACGTTGGTCGTGTTTCCCATGCGCTTGGCATGCAGGACGCTCGGGTTGCGGTGGTTAACCAGACTTCTCACGACGTCCGCCGGCTTTTCGTCTAGCGATATGCCCCTGATGAGGCCTTTGGACGTGTTCTCCGGAGCCGCTCTGTAGGCACTCGCTTCGAACTCGCGGTCGCCAATTCGCAGCTTGCAAATGCCTCCATATCGTCTAGCGCGATCTTCTGACGCGATCTTCTTTCAGAGACATCACGCAACACTACAGACTGAACAGATGCAAATATCCATCACCCCACGCCAAACTAAACAAGAAACAGCAGGTTGCCTGGAGACAACTACAAACACACACGTACCCGAATCCGGTGATCCTCCGCCTCTGCTACCCAGGCATTTATACGTCCGACGCGTGTAAGGCGTGCAGAGCCAGAGCGACGCTGCAGCACATGCTGTGGAAGTGTACCGGTAACGCGCAGCAGTCCCCTACGAACCCGGTAGACATGGCAGTCTCGAACCGCGAGGCGCGATGGGAGGCGGCTCTGCTCAGCCATGACCTTGCCGATCAACTGTGGGCCGTCCGGCAAGCCCAGGATGCCGCCCGGGTCCAAGGACTCGAGGCCGTCACCTAGGCAGGGGTGCTTGTAGCCCCACCCCGCTCAATGACGCCGGACATGTTCAATAAAGTTTTTACTCACTCACTCCTTGCTTCCTAAGCCTAATTAATAAAAAAATAGATGAAGTTGCGATGTACAGACACCCAGTCTAAGCTGGCAAATAAAAACACGTCCTGTAAGTTGTCCAGCTATAATGTTTATAAAAATCAACAGTTACCGGTGGCGTTGGAGGTGGCGGTAGCTTGGTGAGTTGAGGCGGCGGACGCTGGCGATGTCTCAGCAGCTGGAGTCGCGCACTGACCAGCACGGCGATGCTTGGCAGAAGACGAGGTAGCCCTTGCCTTATCAAGAACTGCGGCCGCTTGCCTGCTGGCTCGTTTCGAGTAGCTGATCACCTTGCGGAAGGTTCCACCCTCCACGGGTGGTTCGGGATAGGAGACGGAAGCCCGGACACCTTGGACGTGACCTTGAACAGTCACGGGCGGGAACGAACACCTGGAACGTGACCTTGGACAGTCACGGCCGGAACTCTGGAAGGCCGCGTATCTCCGAGTGCACCGTGGGTAGAGCGTCCTGGCCTTGCCTGACTTCACGCGGTCGGGTCCGGAACCCGATGCCGCAGTCGCGCGACACCCAGGATCTGCACTCCAGCCAGCTCGATCTTGTTCTGCCCCCGACTCGTCTTCCTCTTCTCCCCTCTCGTGCATTGGCAGTGCAACCTTTCGCGCAAACTTCCTCTTCCTTTCAGCGGGCCGCAGTTTCATGCGTGAGGTTTCGCGCCGTCATCATCATCTTTCTGCCGCTCAATTGAGAAGCACCGGTGCCGTCGCCTCCGAGCACGTTGTACATAACACCACAGTGCCACCACACTTCACCGACACTACCACTTCACTATACTACACTACAATAGGCCCCTTTCTGGGAAAGTTTTTCTGCACGAAAAACAGCTGCTCAGTTCTTAGATGAAGTCACTTAAAACACACACTCACACAGTTCTCTACATCGTCCAAGGGTTCACATTCACTAACCACTATATATACACGAAACAAAAAAAATTATGAACTCTTGTAGCATATAATGAAAATCCCCAAATTAACCTGATAAGTACACCACCTTTTTTCATATATATCGTAATAGGTCAAAAAAGAACTGCATGCCAAGTCAATGTTACATTGCATGTAACTTCTTCAACTGTTCACATGAAACACCCTTTCGTGGTCCACAATCAAGATTTAAGAGAAACCACCAGAAAATCAAACTTGACGCTTAAGTTATAGCATCCCAAACATGACATTCAATGGCCCTAACCAATCAACAAGAGTGAGGAATTTGACGCCAGGAGAATAATTGTCGACCATAAGCTCGTCTGAACCTAAAGCTGTGTATCACCAGACGACCAATCTCTAAATTACAAGCATACACGCTGGAATGGCTGTATGCCAGTCAGCAGCGTTGCCTCCAGGCGCGCCAGTACAACCACGTCTGAATTACTTTATCCTTCCCAGGAACGCCTTGCTTGAGCTCGTAAGCTGACAATCATTTAGACTCCGTTAGAGAAGCGACCTCTTCAACCGAAGATGCCAGAGAGCACCAGTTGACATCCTTCCTCGTACAATGATCTGCTGGACCATTACTCCCTTCATGTTCACCTTTCATCACTTCAGCTTTTTTTCTTGCTCTTTCATCAAAACTTTCAACCCCTTTGCCTGGGTCATCGTGCCTACCCTCATTACCCCTTAGAGCTGACCTACATTGCATCTCTACTCTCTGTTCTTCAACAAGTTTTTCTGCATTTTGCTCCAGTTTACTCATGGCAGCATCATCTACAATCTCTCGAGAACTCAAGCCCTCTCTCTGAATGGGCGAATTATATTCATCGTGAAAAGCTGTGTACGTAGGGCCTGTTGCTACATCCGGTGGCCCAAAACATTAGGAAGAAACTAGATCGGAGCTTTCATTACGGCATTCACCGGCGTAGCTAGGAGACCTTTTACTGCTCCTTCAATGGAGCTCTTCAGAGACAATCCTACTTCTACATGAAGTTTGCTTGACTTCTCGCAGATTTCAACACACCCTTTACTTTGAATGGAACATTCTTGCTTCATGCTCACGAAGCGTTCCCGTGCTTCAATAAGCTCCCCGTGTCTCCTAGTTTTTTGGCTACCCACCTCTCTGTCATACTCTTCCCTAGTTTTATTCTCTAGCGAAAGGTCATGACGAGGTACAGTGTCAGCCTCACACAAATTCAAATCATTCGTGATGTAACTGCTGTCAGAGCACACCTCAGCCACTGGTTCACTCCTCTGTATCCCCAGCTGCCCCCTTTTTGCCATCGCAAGCTCGAGTCGCCGCTCGAGTTCTAGTGTCTCTAATTCGAGTTTTTCTTTCGCCGCCTTTCGCTCTGCAGCCCGTTGCTCACGCTCTCTCTCCATCCGCTCCTCATACCACAGTCTGAACTCCGTTCCCTTCAGACCCATGCGTTCAGCCAATTCTAGTATCTCCCACGTGCTGGTCATGGTTCGCACCGTCTCCGACAATCCAGATAAAAAACAAACGACATTATCCTGCCGTGGACGTCAATTCGTGATGCAAGTTTACTGTTTAATAAATTTTTGCTCGGAGGGAAAGCCTCGGAGCTGAAAAATGACTAAGCCGTTTAAGGTGTGAGAAGAAAAGCAGAAACTTTAAGCCTAATTAACAAAAAAAAGAGATGAAATTGCGATCTACAGACACCCAGTCTAAGCTGGCAAATAAAAACATGTCCTGTGAGTTGTCCAGCTATAATGTTTATAAAAATCAATAGTTACCGGTGGCGTTGATGGTGGCGGTGGCTTGGTGAGTTGAGGCGGCGGACGCTGGCGATGTCTCAGCAGCTGTAGTCACGCGCTGACCAGCACGGCGATGCTTGGCAGAAGACGAGGTAGCCCCTCCCTTAGCAAGAACTGCGGCCGCTTGCCGATGCTGGCTCGTTTCGAGTAGCTGATCACCACGCGGAAGGTTTCACCCTCCACGGGTGGTTCGGGATTGGAGTCAAAGCCTAGACAGCTGGGACGTGACCTTGAATAGTCACGGCGGGAACGAACACCTGGGACGTGACCTTGGACAGTCACGGCCGGAATCCTGGAAGGCCGCATACCTCCGAGTACACCGTGGGTAGCTGGAGCGTCCTGGCCTTGCCTGACTTCACGCGGTCGGGTCCGGAACCCGACACCGCAGTCGCGCGACACCCAGGATCTGCACTCCACCCAGCTCGATCTCGTTCTGCCCCCGACTCTTCTTCCTCTTCTTTCCTCTCGTGCATTGGCAGTGCAAACTTTCGCGCAAACTTCCTCTTCCTTTCAGCAGGCCGCAGTTTCATGCGTGAGGTTTCGCGCCAACGTCATCATCATCTTTCCGCCGCTCAATTGAGAAGCACCGCTGCCGTCGCCTCTGAGCACGTTGTACATAACACCACGGTGCCACCACACTTTACCGACACCACCACTTCACTATACTAGTCTACACGCCCAATACACCCGCACCCCTACCGTGTGTCGGCTAAAGAATGTGAAGCGATACGTACGCAAGTCCGCGAGATTCTTGACGATGGCGTTATCGAACCATTCAACACCCTGTAGTCATCTCCAGTCGTGCTTGTCAAAAAGAAGGACGGGTCGCTACGCTTCTGTGACGACTACCGAAAGCTTAACAACGTGACCAAAAAGAATGTGTACCCGCCGCGACGTATCGACGATTCGATAAATAGACTTCGTCGTGCCCATTATTTCACTTCTCTCAATCTCAAAAGTGGGTACTGGCAAATCGAGGTAGATCAGTGAGACCGCGAAAAGACAGCCTTCGTGACTCCAGAGAGCTTATATCAATTTCGAGTACTCCCTTTCAGCTTGTGTTCAGCGTCGGCAACTTTCCAGCGAATGATGGTCACTGTCCTCACAGGGCTCAAGTGGCAGACTTGTCTTGTTTACCTTGATGATGTGGTGGTCTTCTCTGCCACGTACGAGCAGCACCTTCACTGCCTGCACAGTGTGCTGAAGGCTATCTGATCCGCGGACCTCACACTAAAGCCACAGAAGTGCCACTTCGGCTATGAAGAACTGAAGTTTCTTGGACATGTAGTTAGCGTCGAAGGAGTCCGGCCCGATCCAGACAAGCTTCCCGTTGTTGCCGAATTACCAGCTCCTGTCGATAAGAAAGCTGTCCGGCGCTTCCTTGGTTTGTGCGCCTACTATCGCTGGCTCATTCACGGCTTTTCACAGATAGCAGAACCTCTGACTCATCTCACAAGGGATGATATGCCGTTTGTCTGGGAAAACGAGCAACAAGCAGCTTTTGATGAACTGCGATAGCGCATGCAATCAGCGCCCGTTCTCGCTCATTTCGACGATGATGCTGACACGGAGGTCCATACTGACGTTAGTAACGTTGGGCTCGGTGCAGTGCTCGTTCATCGTCAAGAGGACATCGAAAGAGTGATAGCCTACGCCAGCCGCTCTCTATCCTGTGCCGAGGCGAATTATTCTACTACGGAGAAAGAGTGCCTCGCAGTCGTGTGAGCAATCACCAAGTTTCACCCGTATCTTTATGGTCGTCCCTTCGAGATAGTGATGGACCACCACGCCCTCTGTTGATTGGCAAGCTTGCGCGACCCTTCAGGACGGCTAGCACGGTGGAGTTTGCGGCTCTAGGAATTTGACGTCACCATCGTCCACAAGTCCGGCCGTAAGCATGAAGACGCTGACACACTGTCACGCGCACTTCTTCATGTTGTCAGTCAGGAAGCAGAGGAAGATGAAGGCTTCCTGGGCGCCATTAGCTCATCGGACTTGAGCTTGGTAGTGAAATTACGCAGAGATTCGTCCTATCATCGATCATTTAGAGGGCCAGGGCACAATCATACCACGTAATTTCTTCTGCTCATTGACATTGTTCTGCCTTCGAGACAGTGTGGTGTACAAGAAGAACGCTCGTTCGAACAACCGTGCCTACTCCTGGTGGTTCCTTGAGACAAGCGAGACGACGTCTTCTTCGCTTGCCATGATTTATCTGGGCTACTCACGGACACTTGCCAGAGTGAGCGAGAGGTACTATTGGCCAGGACTTTCGGCAAGCGTCAAGAAGTAAGTCAAGAGCTGTCGGGAATGCCAGCGTCGAAAGCAACCATCTGTTAAGCCAGTTGGTTTGCTTCAGCCCATTGAAGCACCTTGCACGCCGTTCGACAAAGTCGCATGGACATTCTCGGGCCATTTCTCCTGTGTGCGGACAGCAACAAATGGGTGATCGTCGCGACAGACTATTTGACACGCTACGCTGAGACGCAGGCGATCTCACGAGCCACGTCTTCTGAAGTAGCACAATTTTTCATGCGCCACATCGTGTTACGACACGGTGCTCCTTCCAGTATAATAACGGACAGAGGGACGGCATTCACGGCGCAGCTTATGGACGAAGCTTTCTAACTGAGCAACACGAGACACCAAAAGACAACTGCGTACCACCCGCAAACCATCGGACTTACCGAGTGACTGAATAAGACCATCGCAGACATGATCTCAATGTACATCGACCTACAGCACAAAGCATGGGACCGGATCTTACCTTACGTGACCTTCGCGTATAATACAGCCGTGCGAGGGACCACGCGATTCACGCCATTTCGGTTTCTTTACGGCCGTGAAGTGCAGACCATGCTGGACTCTATGCTACCGTGTCAAGTTGAACACGAGTTGGCAACTGACACTGAAGAATTCGCAGAGCGTGCTGAGGAAGCCCGGCAGCTCGTGCGACTACACATCAGCCAGCAACAGCAGGCATACGCACGGCCCTATAACACCCGCCACAGAGAAGTGTTTTACAACCCCGGAGACCAAGTTTGGGTGTGGACGCCCGTCCGCCGCCGTGGCCTTAGTGACAAGTTACTGAGCCGGTACTTTGGCCCTTTTAAAGTCTTACGTCGCGTTAGTGACGTGAACTACGAAGCGGTTCGGGACTCAACATCGCAGGCACGAAGCAAGACACGACCGAGGCAGGACGTCGTTCATGTATTGCGCATAAAACCATTTATTGCGCGTCATTCGTAACTTTTTTTTGGCCATACATTGCTCTTTGTGTTATTTATTTTTTTTGAGATCTTGCTTCTTCGTTAATTGATTTTTTCTATATGGGCATGCTCTTTAGTTTCTACTTTATTTTATCTAAATTTCCAATTTCTTTTTTTTTTTTCACGTTCCTATGTGATAACATCGGAGTGGTGCTATGTACTTTTCTTTCCCTCTTTTGGGACTTTTTTTTTTTCGAAAAGGGGGATAATGCCACCCACACGTAGTGGGTCGACTGCAAGAGCGGCTCTCAATCTGGAGGGATAAAGAAGATCGCGTGTTTCTTCTAGACTCGAGAGCCAGGCACGACTGATGCATCGTCCTAGAGCTAGCTACTCGATAGTTTAATAAACCCCCAGTACTTGTGATTCATCGTGACAATGTACAGACTCTTTATATTAACTCTATGGTGCCGGAGAAAGTGAGCTTCGTACCATTGATCGCAAGATAGATTGCTCTTGTATGCACTTCATCACTTTGACATCGTGTGTATGTCTAATTTAACGCTTTTGGGCATGATAGAATGAGCGTCGTATTGCTTTCCTCGAACTCGATGCCCTGCAATGCTCGCTTGCTCTTAAAGTGCCAGTTGCAGTACATACGCCGAAATAACTTGAACATCTCTCGCATTGTACCCGAAGGTTGTTTTGATGACCTTTCTACTTTTCTGAATTGGGGCTCAATTTAAGGAAGAAGCTTGCAAGGTCCTCGATTTTAAGAAAACCGCACCTCAAGACCAACAAAAGAGGAGGGCCTATGCACGTTCGCTTGCAGACGGCTCCCTTTGCACTACCTAATTATGGCCGGCGCGTCGATGGAGGCGATGGTCACAGTGTTTTTTGCAGCGCCTCCTGGGCAGAGTCTGATGTCTATTGGGCAGCTTGTTTCATCTCTGCTTAAGTTGCGTTCGTCGCCTTCGCTCATGCGCTCTTACCCTCGGGTAGAACATATTCTTAGCAGAGCAATGTTATTGGTTTCGAGGAGGAGAAAGGCTTTATTTATACGAAAAGGGAAGGGTGTGGTTGTGGAGGGAAAATAGGAGTCTACCGTGTATAGCGCTCCCTTATGCCCTTGCCCAATCTAGAATTTATTCCTGCATCTCGTTAAACTATTGTACGGAACATTACGGTCACGGCAAAAACACATCGGAAGTGTCCACAATTGCTATACAGTAAAAATTTATTGAGCCAATTCACCATGTGACAGCGGATCATCAGTGAAGTTGTGTAGCACAAGGGTGCAGAGGTACTAGAAGTATTTTTTGAATTTACCATATGCTCTATTAAAGTTTTGCGTTTAAAAATATGCCTGGTCTCAATAATGTTAAAAAGGCCGTTTCACAGAAATTCTGCTGTCGACCTCATTAGTTGTGAACAACAAAAGAAAACACCATTGTCCATGACCACAAAATTGAGAAAGATGCAAAGAAAATAAAGATCATCATTATCAGTGACAATTGAACACAGACCTTTTGCGTGACAAGTAGGTGTTTTACCCCAGAGCCACGCAATCGCTGGAAACTACCTAGTAGAAAAAAAAAACTATGAGTGCCATGTAGTAGGAGGCATCCCTTCATGTTATATTGTAGGCATTTTATATTGTGTGAAACAAGCGTAGAATCTTGCCAGGCATCGAAGCACATGAATTATGCGTTGAGTGGGTGTTTCAAAGGGTTACCCATTAGAAAGCGCTTAGCCATAGCTAATCATCATCATTAACTAAGTGAGCAGCTGCGCAAGCTTCGGTTGCCTTACGGATGAGTTGGGGCGCCTCACTGATTCACAATAAGAGTGATTCTAAGGTAGGGGACACTGTGCTGCTGTACTTGCAGGAGGCATTCCAGGTTAGCTTTGAATTACCGATGTGAATTGCACAAACATTTACTTGATTCGGCATGGTTGAGGCATTCACCAAGAAACGAAGCCAGGCTACCAATTGATAAGACAATGGACGCAGGGCACGATTGGGCTGTCACCTTCTAGCGTTGAATACAAAGCTCAACTAAGCTTTTGGCCACGGCATGCATTGTCTTGCTCGCTTGGGGTCTAATGCATGGTTTTCAAGAATCATTTGTGCAGGACGCGTCCTTTTGTCGTGTTCTCCATTTTGCGACAATTTAGCGGATATTCAAGTTTCCGACGTAAAACCACTCGCAGAAATGTGCATCTGTATAGTGCAAGGGGGTTTATTAGCGACGCCAGATAATAGGCAGACAGCCGGTACAGGAACAAATGCTCGGGCAGTCCAGTGTCTACAGCTCGTGCTCGCGCTTCGCACTCAGCGATGGTCCCACTATCATTGCCTTGTGAATTCCCCACTACAATGCCCCGGCGACGAAGACGAGCCATCCTGGCGACTCAAGGTGACGAGAGAACAGGAGGGTCGTAACAGGGCTTGAGGCGACTGACGTGGACCGTCTCACGACCAAGGCGGCGCTTGTCCGTGGACGGTTTGAGTGGTTCAATCACATAGGTGACAGAAGAAGGGTGTTGTATGACGCGGTAAGGGCCCGTATACTTCGGTGCAAACTTGGGAGTCAGTCCAGGAGAGTGGAAAGGCAGTCGGAGCCACACGAGAGAACCGACGGGGAAGGTATTCTGAACAAGATCATGGTCGTGGCGATCTTTTTGGAGGGCTTGGTTATCGGCTGTGAAGGACCGTGCAAGTTGACGACACTCTTCGGCATGTTCAGCCATTTCAGAAACTGGACTGAACTCTGAGGCATCAGGATTGTATGGCAAAATTGTGTCGAGTATGTTGCATGGGTCACGACCATATAAAAGAAAAAAATGGAGAAAAGCCTGTTGTTGATTGAATCGCCGTATTGTAGGCGTACGTCACGAAAGGAAGAACAACGTCCCAGTAGGAGTGGTCGGAATCAATATACATAGCGAGCATGTCTCCGAGGGTTCTGTTGAAACGTTCCGTTAGGCCGTTTGTCTGAGGGTGATAGGCTGTTGATGTGCGGTGTACCGTACGGCATGAATGTAGGAGCTGCTGCAGAACTTCGGACAAAAATACGCGTCCTCTGTCACTCAGGAGCTCCCGTGGTGCACCATGACGAAGAACAAACCGGTGCAAGATGAAGGTTGCAACGTCACGAGCACCAGCCGAAGGCAGCGCTGCCGTTTCGGCGTACCTTGTCAGATGGTCGGCAGCCACAATCACCCATCGATTGCCACCAACAGAGCACGGTAGCGCGCCGTATAGGTCAATCCCAACACGGTCGAATGGGCGTGCAGGACATGGCAAAGGCTGCAGTTGACCGGGTGAATGAGGGAATGTCTTGCGCTGCTGACACTGGGAACATGAGCGAATGTGTTTGCGTACAAACGTGTACATACCCCGCCAGTAGTAACGTTGGCGGATCCGCTCATACGTCTTTAGCGCACCGGCGTGTGCGTGTTGCGGTTCAGCATGAAAATATTTGCAGATATCAGACCGCATATGGCTGGGTATGACTAGCAGCCATTTACGACCCGTCACTTGATAGTTGCGACGGTATAACAGGCCATCCCGTATGGCGAAATGCGTTGCTTGGCGGCGAAGAGCACGCGGGTAACCGGAAGTTGATGCGTCAGAAAGCATATTCAATAGCGAGGCGATCCAAGGGTCCTTGCGCTGTTCGGATGGCATGTCTGTGACGCTGACGGCAGAGAGGGGAAGGTCCAGGGCTGATATATCCGTATCATCGGATTTCACGGGTGATCGTGAAAGCGCATCTGCGTCAGAGTGCTTTCGCCCCGATCGGTAGACGACGCGTATGTCGAATTCCTGGAGGCGTAGTGCCCAACGTCCGAGGCGGCCGGAAGGATCTTTTAGCGAAGCCAACCAACAGAGTGCGTGATGGTCAGTTACCACATCAAAAGTTTGGCCGTACAAATAGGGGCGAAACTTGTTTAACGCCCACACAATCGCGAGGCACTCTTTTTCCGTAACAGAATAGTTGGCTTCTGCCTTAGTGAGGGCGCGGCTGGCATAGGCGACCACATACTCCGTAAAACCTGGCTTGCGTTGCGCGAGTACTGCACCAAGGCCAACACCACTTGCATCCGTGTGTACTTCGGTTGGCGCAGTAGGGTCGTAATGGCGCAGTACGGGTGGTGAGGTAAGGAGTCGGCGCAGTGTTGCGAAAGATTCGTCACAGGCTGCTGTCCAATGCGAAAGATCTGCAGGGCCAGCAAGGAGTTTGGTAAGTGGAGCGATGATGGAGGCAAAGTTCCGGACAAAGCGACGAAAATAGGAGCACAGGCCCACAAAGCTCCGTAGTTCTTTAACAGTAGTCGGCTTAGGAAATTCGGCAACAGCACGAAGCTTGTCAGGGTCGGGAAGAATGCCGGCTTTCGAGACGACATGACCAAGTATGGTGAGTTGTTTAGCCCCGAAGTGACACTTCTTCAGGTTAAGCTGAAGCCTGGCGTTTGTAAGGCACTGTAGAATCTTGCGCAGACGAGTGAGATGCGAAGTGAAATCGGGTGAAAAAACCACAACGTCATCAAGATAGCACAAGCAAATGTTCCATTTGAGACCACGTAAAATGCTGTCCATCATTCGCTCGAATGTGGCAGGCGCATTGCAGAGTCCGAATGGCATCACGGTAAATTCATAGAGGCCATCCGGTGTGACAAACGCCGTTTTTGGACGATCAGACTCAGCCATTGGGGCCTGCCAATAACCCGAGCGAAGGTCAAGCGAGGAAAAGAATTCTGCACCTTGGAGACAATCGAGAGCGTCATCTATGCGGGGAAGAGGGTAAACATCTTTCCTCGTAATGTTGTTTAGGCGCCTGTAGTCTACGCAGAACCGGACTGAACCATCTTTTTTTTTGACGAGTACAACTGGGGAAGACCAAGGACTACAAGAAGGCTTGATGACTCCGCGCTGTAGCATGTCGTCTACTTGTTCTGCAATTACCCGACGCTCCGCTGGTGACACACGATAAGGGCGCTGGCGCAAAGGACTACTCTTTCCTGTGTCAATTGTGTGCACAACGGTGTTCGTTCTTCCTAGCACTGCTTGGGAAAAGTCAAACGAACGCTTGAATTCGTGCAGCAGGGTAACAAGCTGCTCTCGTTGAGCCGGGGCGAGATGGCTGTCAATAGAATGGTGAAATGCATCGGTAGACACGCTGTTCAAGGCAAAGTGAGGAACCAACGCGTTCAGCTCCATATTCGGCTTGGTGTCGAAGAAATCGGCAGGCACGATAGTACCTTCATCGATGAGCTGAATGTGGCCGAGCGTCTCGTTGCGGCGCAAACTGAGGGGGCACGAGTTGGGATTGGAAATAAATATCCCGGTAGTGTCTTGACAAAGCTCAAGAACGGCGAATGGCAGCGATGTGTGGTGGCGGCTACCGAAGATGTCAGATGGCGTGAATAGGACGGTAGCGTCAGAAAGTGAAGCACAGCAGGCAGGGACAAACTGGGTGCTGAAAAGAGGAAGGTCTATGTCCGTCGCGACGACAAGGTTAGCCACACTAGATACGGCCGCATCAACAGAAGGCGCATCACCAAACGGTAACAGCTCCACTTCGGCCCGAGCGCAGTCCACGACGGCGTGATGACGTGATAAAAAATCCCATCCTAGGATGACATCGTGGGAACATGAAGCCAACACGTGAAATTCAATGGTGTACAACACGTCTCGAATCACAACTTTTGCTGTACATGACGCGACGGGCTCAATTTGTTGGGCGCTCGCAGTACTAAGAGAAACCACGGGAGAAAGCATCGTCACTTTACGAAGAGAGCGGCAGAGTCTCTCACTAATCACAGATATCGCGGCACCGGTATCGATGAGTGCGAGTGTTCGTACACCTTCGACGATTACATCGATAAGATTGGCGGGAGACAGGCGAGGACTTGAACGATTAGACGATGACGCAGCTCGTGCCTCCGGAGCTGCGGCAGTTAGTTTTCCGTCTCAATGGAGGTGGGTCGTCGACGCATAGGCGACACGGAATGACGACTTGGTGAAGGTGAAGGCGAGCGGGAAGTAGAACGTCTAGAAGCGAATGTTCGGGCGCCGGAAGCAGTTTGCGCATCGCGTTCGTGAACTTCAGGTGGTACGTGAGGCGCGTGGTATGGAGGTCGAAACGAATAGTCAGGATATCTTGGTGCGTTAACTGTGAAGCGCCGACGACATAGACGTGCAACGTGACCTGGAATTCCGCAAAAGTAACATATAGGCCGGTTGTCAGCGGTGCGCCAAGGATTTCCGGCGTGTTGCTGTGGAAACGGCGCGGTGGACGGTCGCACAGGTTGTGGCGTATACAATGGCAGACGAGATGCAGGAGGCATTGCCGCGACGGCCGCATAAGTCAGTGGCGCGGCAACAGGCGTTGGTTGAGAGGCAGGCGTAGGTAATGGCAACGCCTCGGAGACCTGCTCCTGAATAGCCTGTCTTATTGTCGGCGTTAGGCGGTTCGTTGGTGCTTCGGTGGTCGGCAGATACGAGAGACATGAAAGCTGTCGTGCGACCTCTTCGCGTACATATTCTTTTATCTGCTCCAGCAGGGAGCTGTCACCACCGACGGCCAGGGCAGCGAGAGAGTCGTCTGCAGTCGTCGACCTCCGAACTGCTGCACGTTGTTTCCGAATCTCTTCCAAGCTCTGGCACAAGGTCACAAGTTCGGATACGGTACTTGGGCTCTTTGCCAGCAACATTTGATAGGCATCATCGTCTATGCCTTTCAAGATATGCCTGATCTTGTCATGTTCAATCGTCTCAGGGTTGAAGCGCCGGCATAAATCGATTACATCTTCAATATAGCTTGTGAAGTTTTCGCCCTGCCTTTGTGTACGTCTGCGTAGGCGCTGCTCAGCACGCAGCTTGCGCACTGCGGGGCGATTGAACACAGCTGCGAGGGTGGTCTTGAAACCGGCCCAAGTGATAAATTCAGTGCGGTGGTTTGTGAACCACAGGCTGGCGACGTCTTTGATATAAAATGGGACATACTCTAATTTCGAGGGGTCGTCCCACTTGTTGGCGGCGCTCACCTTCTCAAACAGCTGCAACCAGTCTTCCACATCTTGGTCCTCGGTGCCACTGAAGAAGGGCGGATCTCGTTGGCGCAGGGTGGTAGGCACGATGACCAGTTGAGATTGGGCCGTGCTTTGCTGGGTGGTGCCTTGCTCGGTCGTCTGATCAGGCATTGCTGATGTAGTGGGCAGCTTCCGGCTTCGAAGTTCCAGGTTTGCGTACCCAGCACACTTCCACCACTTTGCAAGGGGGTTTATTAGCGACGCCAGATAATAGGCAGACAGCCGGTACAGGAACAAATGCTCGGGCAGTCCAGTGTCTACAGCTCGTGCTCGCGCTTCGCACTCAGCGATGGTCCCACTATCATTGCCTTGTGAATTCCCCACTACAATAGGAATGTCAATAGCTTGAAGCACTGAAGAAGTGCTTGACGTCAGATAAAGAATTAAGAACCGTAGAATGTTTGTGTAAATTTGCCCTTGGAGGAGCAGCAATGGTTGAAAGTGTAGCTGGCACTGTTTCTTAGGCTTTTACTGACTGAAGTTTCTATACATTGGCCTGTAAAATGTGCTTTGAGTAAGAGCTTTGCACTACTAGCATAGTACATGGCAACTGATTACGCTCTCACTCAGCTTTGTCGAAGCAGTAGTAAAATTACAGTGTAATAAATATGAAAGTATGATAATGACACATTTGTTACTACAGAGTGGTTGTGAAACGACACGCGAGGCCAAGATATTGTCAACTCTAGCTCGCTTGTAGAATGACCGCATGTTAGAATATTCTAGTGTATCATCGCCATTTCAGTGCGCGTCGTACACATGTGGATTCACACAAGCATTTTCAGTATCTGATAACATTCTAATAATCATTCTGAATCCACGTACATAAAAATAGACTATGTCTGTTAGAAAAGTATTAGAGCTTTGGTGAAAGAAAAAGAACTGGCATAATTACAGCATTGGAAACTTAATCCCCCTCAAAGTAGTCCCCTTGGGACTCCACACACTTCTCGCAGCTGTGCTGCCATTGTTGGAAGCATTCTGAGAAGGCCTCTGTCGGAATAGAGTTTAGCGCTGTTGTTGTTGCAGCCATAATGCCCTTTGTCTGAAATGGCTCTATTTCAATGTCCTCATGAGTTTGAGAAACAGCCATATAGTTTGAGAAACAGCCAAGTGGCCATATCAGGAGAATATTGAGCCTGTTCAACTACAGGAGTCTGGCTTTTTTTTCTAAAAAGTCTGAACCAAATGTGAGGAATGTGCAGGAGCATTGTCGTGGTGAATTCACCAGTTTCCTGTTAACTACAGCTCAGGTTTCTTGTGCCTCGCAGCATAACATGGACGAGGGAGGACATCCCTGTAGTGCTCTTAGATGATTGTTTGACTTTTTTGGTGTGTACTCGTGGTGTACCACACCGCAGGAGTAAAAAAAACCACTCCGCACCACTTTGACGTTACTGTGCACTTGGTGGACCTTCTTTGGTCTTAAGGCGGTGACGTGAAATTCTTTCACCGGGACGACTGGGATTTGAATTCTGGGTTGTACCTGTATACCCAAAACTAATCATCATTGATAATGGTGTTTATGAAGTTAGGGTCACTGCTTGTGAAATACAGCATGTCCTGTGAGACTTCAACAGGAAGTTGCTTTTGTTCCTCTGTGAGCAGTTACGGTACGAATTTCTCCTCTACTCCCATCATGGGCAAATCTTCACGGTCACAACGGAATGTGCAGAGAAGGCATTCATGCCCATTTCTTCCCCACTTTCCTAGACAGTCACACGACGGTCCCACATCACCACAGTGTCTACTTCGGTAAGGACCAGGTCGCCTCGGCTTATTAGTGGCCGACCGGAGAGTGGCTTATTCTCCATCGATGTGCGGCCAGCTTTAAACTGGTTGGAGCATTTCTTAATCTGGCTGCGGCTCATAGCGTTGTCACCGAAAGTCTTCTTGATTTTTTGAATGGTTTTTACTTGGCTGTCACCCAGTTTTTGGCAAATTTCGATGCAGTAGCGCTGCTCCAGTCACTCCGTCATTTTCCTTGCAATGAAAAACCGACGAGACCTCTGCGCACTTCTTCACTAAAACGTTGTGTCCCAGCGACTGATGCTATTGGCAGGTGGGAAAAAATTCACGCTTGCGCACAAAGGCTTAAATTTGGATGACGCAAGCGCGATGTTTTCAAATTCATCAGGTGCTCAGAAAAATAAAATGCTAGTAGTGTGTTAGTTTGAGCAGCATTGATGGAAATTGCAAAAGGCAAAGTTTCTGAAAAACCTAGACCATGCAATTTCAGTCGTATAAGTGGTATCACTAAATTGTTTAAACATTTCTGGAGAATATCCATTTTAGTTATTATCATATCGTTCTGTTTTAGTTATTACCATAACTTCCTCTTTTATGGATTGGTAATTTAAATTTTTATAAACTGTCGCGGCTTCTTAGACAGTTGCTATCTAGAGACACAACCATCAGGCACACATCAGGATCAAGCCATTGTTGCAAAACAGATAGTGTAGGATTGCTTTCATTGTATTACAAAGCAATAACCGTCGGCATGATCACTCGTAACAACACTAGCCAATTTATTTCAGGATGACATTGCTACAGAGCCAGTACGTGATGAAGCATGGGGCCTGGCTCCTGAGTCAGGAAAACCCGTAGCAACATCAACAGAGCCAGCATGTGAGCTGGGCCGTGTCACCAATAAGTCCGTTCAAGTGCGGCTACCCACTCGCCATGAAGAAGCATCACAAGCAGATGAAAACAAGCTTCTGTCAACAAGTGCTACACAAACAGAGCCACAAGGTGCTTCTCCAGGTATGTCTCTGCATTTGCCGTTTCATAAATTTAAAAGAGTCAGTTTCACTGTATGGGTAAAGCAGTGAATGCTACAGGTACAAATTGAAATGGTATGCCAAGTTAACCTAGCATGGTAACGTTATTGAGCACTGCTTAAAAGACGAACGCTTTAGAAGAAGGATTAGACGAACATGAGCACATTGCACTTGTGTCTGTCTAGTCCTTCCTCTGAAGTGTTCGTCTTTCAAGCAGTGCGCTGGAACGTAACAATGAATAGCTACCAAATCAACCTAGCAAGTGCCCTTATTAGCCTAGCAGCTCACTTTTTTAGTATAGGATTTGGGATCACTCTACAAAATGTTTGCACAAGGGGAAGTTGTTGGCCTTTCTTTAGTCATATCTTTGCTCTTGGGGGACTGCTGTAAATTATCAACAGAGTGATGGGAGAGAGAAAACGAGCGGGGGGTGCACAGTAAAATTGAGAGGCAGGATAACGTTTGACAATTTCTCGCTCTGGCCATCGCACCCAATATGAAGCCTCATGCTAGTGGCTGAAGCCTTGGTAGTCGTTCGGGCATTTCTGTAGTGATTCTTGTAGCTTAGCAGTGGCCATAGCAATATGGTGTACTAGGCAGTAACCAGTCCTGGAAAGCAGACGTCGTCATTGAAGGGGATTGAGGCAATGGCTAAACCCTTTGCTGTCGAAAACTTTTACCCACTTTCCGGCTCTACCGGTTCAAAAGTATTTCGCCAGTGTTTGGCGCCGCGAAGAAAAACGCACTCTGAAATAAAAACTCACAGGATATTTATATTTGCTCCTGCATTCTACAGGCAACTCCTTTAGAGATATTGGGGTGTCGTATGATACCCTCAAAGCATTCTCCTGGGTGCAGGCTAGGGTTGTTGCTGCAGATTTCGCATAAAAACACAGTTTCTCTCCTACCTCCTTTTGTTTGCCTATCGCTACAAATGACACAGTCCCTGCTGCTTTGACCTTGGAGCTTGTAGATGTAGTGGCTCCTTCCATCTAGTCTTTATTTGCACCGTTTCCTTGCAGACAAATCTTGCTTTCAGGCTCCAGCCCTCACGTACTGCAGGTGTTGCTGTTCGTTCTGCCCATGATTCCGCAGCTGTATGCACCTCAAAATGACACTGTTGACTATAAAAACCTCCAGAAGCCAGAGAAAAAGCTTTCACGACATTTTCATCGTCTTGCGACAATGCATAGCTCACTCAGTAAGGATCCCCATGGCTAACCCATGTTTTCTGTGTAGACTCCCCCGCCGTCATCGTAGTCTACGGCACTCGCTCCTTTTGAATCACTGTTTTGACTCTCTGGTGGAGACATGTAGTACTCTTCCTGGCTAAAGCTTTTGCTGAAAGCACCACGTTAAAACGTATGCGGTGAAAACGTGGCCAGGCTTTTCAGCGAACCGGGTGCGAGGAAGTACGTTCTGGGCTCTGTGCTGAACATAGTTCTGCAACCTAGCGCAAAAAAAGTAAACCTCAACAAAGCTCACTTATTCGTCAAGATATGGTGCTTCATGTGTTTGAGAAAATGAGCGCGAATCGCAATGAGGAAACCGCGAAAATAAAACCACAAACACTCCTGTCGAGTCAAGATATGGTGCTTCATGTGTTTGAGAAAATGAGCGCGAATTGCAATGAGGAAACCGCGAAAATAAAAGCACGAACGCTCCTGTCGAGTGGTGCCTAACAGCAGACCGCTACAACTGTCCTAATTTGTCCGGCACTACCCGACAACGGGCCACAAAGGGTTAATGCCTGTGGTCCCGAGTCAAGCGGGCAGTGTCGATGATGTGGTTTAGCTGTGCCCGAGTGTTGTAGGGGCTGCAAATGCTACTGAGAGATTTCTTGACCACAGGGCTCTTAGTTTGAGCAGCAAGGGTGCATGTAAAAGGAATTGAGAAACGTTCAGGTCTGTAAAGCTCTCGCAGCTGTGCATGCTGCTGACGAGTATAGACATTTGAAGAAGTGTTAGGTAAATCGAATGTGTTAGAGATTGCAAAGAGATGGCAGCAATGGACAACAACAACAAGGGGAAACTGAAGAACTTCAAGAACTGTTTAAGGGGGGACGCGGCCTTTGAAAACCGAAAAATCGCGAAAAAGTCGATTTTTGGCAAACCACATATTCGGGCAGTATGTGTCATAAACTACCTTTTCTGTAAATATCAACGTCTAATTCGTCGCGAAACCATTTGAAATAAAGTTTAGAACATGCCGCGGCGGCCCTCGAGTGGCGCGCGAGCGCTCAAAATACCCCAACTTGGCGTGATCGCAGTTTCTCGACCGCTCGACGGAGCGCCGCCATTTTGGTGTTGTTTTGTTTGTGAATTCTTGTTCTTTCTTTCCCCGCCACCTGCGTCGCCGGCGGCAGCGCAGGAGAGGAGCAACCCGCTCATGATTGGAGGGCTCGCGAGAGCTTTCAAGTTTCCCGCGGCTGAGGCACGCAGCTGGGATTGGGCGAAGCACGCGCTCCCCAAGGACGCGGGGGAGCCCGCGACTGCCATTGGCTGCTGTGCGCGATGACGTAGCGCTCTTGCGCATAATACGGCCGATGCGGCCGCTCGTCTGCTGCTCCTCCGTCCGGCGTCTTTGTGTTCCGCTCGCTTCCGTGTATCGTTGCAGCCGTTCGCTTACTCTCCACGTTTCAACTGTCTTCGAAACGATTTTCAACCGTCTTTACGAGACGATTTTCAACCGTCTATACGAGACCGTTGTTGTGTTCGCTCACGATGCGCCCAACGAAAAAGAAGACGCTACAATCGTTCGGTGCAAGGAAGCGAGCTATGAAGCTTGTCCGCGCGGCGAGGCTCTCCGCTCGCACGTGCGCCGACGGTGATCGCACCGACGGTACCTGTGGGGCAGCTTCTGCTTCATCTACGCAAGAGAGTGGTCGCATCGACGCGCCTAGCAACGGGACTCCTGCTCCGCCGGTGCAAGAATTTGTCGTTACAAGTGCGCCTGGTGTCTCGTGCTCATCGACAGTGGCTCCCGCATCTTCTCTTTCATCGGCCTCGAGTGCGATCGCGTCGTCAACTGTGCATTTACGAACAAGTTTCCTGACGTGCGAGGAGAAAGAGCGGATCAACAACGCGCTGCTGTGCAAAGAGAACTTGGCGCTATGCCAGCGACGGAGCAGAAATTTCAGGCAATGGAGCGCGATCATGAAGCTGCCACCGCTACAAGTGAAGGCGAAAAATTTTTCCTTGTGCAAATAGATGCCCTAGACGACCTATCTCGGACCCCGTGCCACCGGTGCACCGCGATTGGGATGAAGGTACGAGAAGGCACCCAACTTGCACTTGCTGCAAAGCTTGAGCTAGTATGCTTGAATTGTGGAGTAGTTTCAAGCTCATGGAGTTCATCTCGTCAGGATGACACAAAGGCCTTTGATGTGAATGTAAGAGCCATTATGGCAACAAAACAAATAGGCAAGGGACAAACAGCTCTCAACGACTTTTGGGCACCGATGAACGTGTCCCATCGTGGCCTCCATCACAAGACTTTTCAGAAGCACCTGAAGAAATTCAGGGAACCGCAGGCACAATGCATAGAAAATTTCTATGCAGAATCTGCTTCTGCTGTAAAAGCCACTTACAAAGAAATGGATCAATATTTCACCAGGGATATAACAGTTTGTTATGATGGAACATGGCACAAGCGTGGGCACACATCCCATATGGGAGTCGGGGCAATTATGGAATACCATACGGGCCTTATCTTGGACGCCGTTGTGCTGTCTAATCAGTGCCTTGGTTGCCAAGTAGGGCCAAAGCCTGGAGATGCAGACTATGCATGCTGGCTGGAGAATCATGTGTGCCAGAAAAACACCGACTCTAAATCAGGGAGAATGGAGGTTGAGGCAGCTATCATCCTCTTTTCACGCTCACTGTCGAAGCACAACCTCCGTTACACAACACTCGTGTCTGATGGAGATAGTGCCACCTTCTCTGCCCTTGTACAAGAAAATGTTTATGGACTGGTCCCCATTTCAAAAGAGGAATGCCTGAACCACGTTCAGAAGAGGATGGGGACTGCACTTCGCAACCTTGTGCAGAAAAGTGACAAGGCTTTGGGAGGGAAGGGCAGGCTGACAAAGGCCTTCATCGACAAGTTGACAGATTATTATGGCTGGGCCCTACGGAACAATTCCGATGATGTGGCTGCAATGCGGCGGGCAGTGATGGCATCGTACCACCATGTGACGTCGACGGATGAGGAGCCGCACCACGACTTGTGCCCAGAGGGTGCAGACTCCTAGTGTCGTCACAATGCCAGCAAGATTACCGGTGTTCCACCTCCGAAGCATTCGTACAAGCTGCCACGCTATGTTGCAGATGCACTTCTACCCATTTATGAGAGGCTCTCACAGGCTTCTCTTCTGCAACGCTGCCTGGGAGCAAAGACGCAGAATGCATCAGAGTCCTTTCACTCTGTGCTGTGGTCCCTCATGCCCAAAGAGCAGCATGCGTCACTGATTGCTGTGGAGACAGCACTGCATGATGCAGTGCTAAGATACAATGCTGGCTGCTACAGGGCCACCCAAGAGCTAGCTTCATCAGTGGGACTAACACCTGGCCACCTGGCCATTCAACGGGCAGCCGAGAAAGATTCTCTGCGCTTGAAAAAGGCTAAGAAGCGATCCCTAGAGAAGATGGAAAGGCGGCAAAGAAAGAGAGTGCCAAAGGACACCTCCAGTTACGCTGCAGGTTCATTTTAGAACTGCCTATGTGCTCAAAACTTTCAAACGCCGTTTTCTCAAAATGACTTTTTTGGCTAGTGAGGCTGCTTATTCCAACCATATCTCTGGAACCACTCATTGGATTTCCATAAGTCTTTTTTTATTATGTACATGAATAAATTTCTGAGGGGGTGACAAGCCCATTTTTTCAATATATTGTGTGTGTTATTTATTATATTTAAGCAAAATTTGATTGATAATATCCTAATCACGAACACAAAGATTGATGGTCTGCTAAAACTTTTCAGCAAGGAAATTTAAAAAAAGGGCTCTGTTACCCCCTGGAGTATCAATCTGGGAATCATCATAGTTAATTTCACAGTTCCAGCACCTTTTGAAAGTTCTCCAGGCCTGGAATAAGAGAACCATGTGCACTACCCTGATATTCTGCTGTAACTTGAAAACCAGTGAACATAACTTGATGAAATTTTGTAGTTCTTTTAATGCTTTTGCTATAAGTCTATCCTGAAAATTTCATTAAGATATCTCAATAAACAAAAAAGTTGGTATCTGATCGTAGCCTCCCCCCTTAAGAATTATGAAAAACCCACCATTGAGGTGCTTTCTATGGGGTCATTAGGACTCAACCGGCGCCACCTACGGAAAGCTCTAAAATAATTTTTCAGCTCACCTCTGGATGGACTTCTTATGCATAGTTGCTTATTTTACAAACTTTTGGGGGTTTCAACGCTTGGCATGCTCATGTTGAGCTGCAGCATTTATATCTAATATGCAAACATCTCGTCGTTTAAATGTACACATCGTTTTTTTACTCTGAACAGTTTTAAAGCGTATATGTTTAATATTGAATAAGTTTATCCGCATAACTACTATATGCAAAGTGCTTGAGGAACTTTTGCGGCGTACATGTTGAAACTGCGTTCGAAATGTGCGATGATTTGAAGTGGCGCAAACAAAAAACAGCTTGTTAATGGTTCATCCGTTTCGAAGCCTACGTGTGCCAAATGGACACTATTTGTTTTCTGTGAATTCTGAGAAGATTTTGCGATATTTTTGCTCAATAACCGGCTTGGTTGTGTTCGGATTATTGCATCCACAGTGTCACAGCTGTCACTTTATATTCAGTTTCTTTTAGTGAGTTGCACAATGTGTATTCAGGTGGTTTCAGCTGGACCGATAGCATGGCATGCACTCGTCAGTGATCCTATAAAATCTCAAAATGTCGTTATAAGAATAAACTGGCTACAAGGACAATACCCCTGAAGAGCTTCGAGATGCACGTCCAAACACCTGAGTTTTTTTCAGTTAAAGAACCCAAGGTCCACGTGCCATGCATCGTGCCTCTTTTTTTCCCTTTTTAAATGTGCATTACGTTTGCGGCTATTAACAGCGTGCCCTCATTTCCTGGTATAGCCATATGTCCTGGGAACCATTAGATTTGGACATTACGCCCTTGTTCTTGCAGACGAAGCATGTAAAAATTTTTTTCAACAGCACACGTAGTTGTGCAAGTGTGTTTGCACATGCGGGAGGCATCTTGGGAGTCTTTAAGTACAATTAAACCCTTTATAAAAAACTAATATATGAGACAAATGGCTAAAAAAGACACCAGTAGCCTACAGTAAAATATGAATTGATAAAAGAATTCCTACATGGTGCCCTACCTATAAAAGACATCTGATATAGGAGGCGAGAATGGCTGCCCAGAGCATGCCTCTTATAAAGGGGTTTAACTGTAGTCTGCGTAGATGTTCAGCATCTCTTGGCAAGTGAGTGGCAGACTCGACATGTTTGAAAGAAAGCTTAGATAGCGTCCCAACAGTACAAAAGTGCTCATCACTACGCTGTCCCAAGGTCACTGGCCAACGTGGCCGAGGTTGGGCATAGGTTGGCTGCCGAGTTTTGCCCACTAATGGGGATGACACCGGCCTCGCGTTGGCTGATGTTATGGCCACCGACGTAGGGACGACCTTATTAGCTGACCTGACCGAGTGCCAGCCTCTGTAGGGCCACATTCGGCTCGGTGAGATATACGAAATTATTCGATTCTATCCCGCTTTTGATTGTAACGCGCACCCGGTTTCCAGGACAAAAAGAGAAGTAAAACATCAATTGTAATGCGCACCCATTTTTCGCGACAGAAGAGATAAGAATAAAGTCAGTAGGATTCAGCCTTTGCACATTCAGAAGAACAAGTATTTTGGGTTTTAATGCACTGAAGTTTCGAAAGATAAAACACAAAGCCAGACAGCTGGCCCTGCTGCTAAAACTGCGACCACCATGGTGATGTTACGAGTCCCGTAATGGGTCAGTCCTCGTCACTGTCGGACAACTCCTCATCGCTGTAAACGGCCCAAAACATCTCATCCTCGGTATCCTTCATGGCATTTGAGATGACACATTTCTTGAATGCCCCAACGACCATGGCTGATGGCATTGCACACCACACATCCTTTACCCATGCAGCGAAGTCTTGCAGAGTGGCACGCTTAATCCTGTTGCTTGGCATGAAATCGTGTCATTCATTGATCAGCCAGTCGGTGTACATCAAGCAGTTGAAGTTGTGACATCGTGCTGCCAGGTATGATTACAAGGTCCGTATTGCACGAGATGAGCTTTTATTCTTGATCCGCTGGTTGAGATCGCACATGAACGCGTCGAACATGAGCATCGCTCACAGGCCCAAACTGGCGCCGGGCTGCTTCCGCCAGACATGATCAATCCAATCCGGTACCAAGTCCGTTGTCATACAACCTTTCTCGTTGGCTCGCACGATGACACCATTAGGGAAAACGACTCCTTTTGGGAGCATCTTCCATTTAAGTATCAGGTGTGGGGGAAGCTTGTGCTCATCTGACGTGCAACAGAGCTTTGCCAGATGTCATCGCCGAACGTCAGCACGCGCACTTGCTTTGCCCCCTTCTTCTCGACAGTTGTTGTCCCAGGCATGTCGAATCATAGAGGCATCTGATCGTCATCCCCTATTTGCCCAAGGAAGTAGTTATTGTGTGACAAGTTTAGGACGAACCTCTGAAAACTGTGAAGCTTTTCTTCATACTCTTCCGGCAACTTCTGGCATATCCCCGTTTGCCTTCGGAGAGAAAAGCCTTTCCTCTGTGTGAAATTTGTTAGCCTGCACTTGCTCGCTTTGAACTCGCTCTGCGTGAGCCCTTTTTCTAAAGCTAACAGCATAGGCCGCACCTGGAGCAGATCTGTCTTCACGGGCCACTGTGCCGCTCGCTGCTCGAGCACATACTCGGTAAGCAACTAGTCGATTTGCAGAAACCGTTCCTACTGTGGTCCACTGAAGCCTTTATGTGAAGCTTTGCTGTCGACAATTTTCTGCTTTTGTTTCTGCCAATCTCGCTTGCACGTTTCGGGAACTCTGAAGGACCTTGAAGCAGCCTGATTGCCGTCCGCTTCTGCACACGCGATGACTGTTCTTCTAGAAGCAGCATCGTGGTGCACTCGTCGAGTCATTGGAGTCGACCGTTCCATGCTGTCGATGTGAAAGCATAACAAGGTGACGAACTCCTCAGCACGCATGCGAAGTGCCGCACAGGGGAAACACAATGGCAGAAATGGCTGACGCGCGTAGGAGGTGCACATTATATTCAAGGAAATACAGTAGTACGTGGCCGGCTGGCAGCTATCAGGGCATAGCCTGGGGGGTAAGGTGGGTTCTAACACCTCCTGAATTTTTTATAATTTGCCTGTGTACTGTAGCGTATAGGCCTACATATGCAGGCACACCTACAAACACCCACGAAAATGCATTAAGGGGGGATGCTACACCTTCCAAAAACTCTTTTATTTTTACGAGTACCTCAGTCAAATTTGGAGAGCCTATGTAGATTTTACTGCTGATTTCAAAAATCTAATTCTTTTTTTGCTGTGACTATTAGTTTTAAAGATATAATGAACAGCACCTTTTTCAATTAAGGCCTAATTAGCTAATTAACTGTAACTTGGATATTGATGTGCAACCTATAGAACCAATTCGGTATGTTCACCGTGTGCAATAAAGTATAAATCATTGTTCTGGGCTATTTCGAAGCAAAGTTGTGGGATGTTGAATATGACATGAAAAATTTGCCCATCTACACTTGAAACAAAAGATCCATTTAGAGAATTTTCTCCAAAAATTATTACAATAAAATTTACTTTACGACACATCCCCTGCATTTATCTTCGAAACAAAAAAAAAATCGTAATGATAACCCAGATAGAACAAGAGATATTGCTCCGGCATAATGGGAAGCACATGAAAATTGTCGTTTTGAGAAATCGAGAAAAAACGTGGGCACACATTTTTATTGCAGAAGATGCAACAAGACAACCTCAAAACGCACCAGAAGCATAGTCTGAATGCATTCTGTGCTCATGCCTCCTCTTCACTAGCTTCCGGAGTTCCAATGAGGCTGTTCTTTTCTTGTTGGAGACAATGCTGCGACGGTGGTCTTTTTCTCTCGCTCTCCTGGCACCAGTACTTGTCGCATTCATGTCCATTTCACCTAAGATTGCCGTTGCAGAATTCAAATTGCCCGTGTTGAAGCGCAGCACTGCTTCTGCAACAGCTGCTTCAACAGCGAACAGGGACGCATGGTGCTCCTTGGGGGCCAAACTCCAGATTACCGAATGTAGGCTCTCGTTGGAGTTCTGCGTTTTGCCGCGTTCGCACCTCTGAAGCAGGGCTCTTTCCGAAAGCCGGGTATAAACCGGTAGTAATGCCTCTGCCACGTCTTTCGGTAGATTGTAGGCATGCCTGGGGTCGGGCTCACCCTTTGCTTTTGCGGCATTGTGCCGACACCATGAAGTTTCACCAGCTGGGCACAGACTGTGGTCCGAGCATTCATCAGTGGAGGTGACGTGGCGGTATGTGGCCATCACAGCCTTTTGCATCTCGCCCACGTCACCTTCATGCGATTTCAGAGCCCGGCCATAATATGTGCTCAGCCTGGTGATCAGCTCACCTGTGAGCCTGCCTTTCCCACCAAGGCCTCTTTTCCCATCGCACTTTTGTTTGTGCACCAGGTTTCTTAATGCGGTGCCCATCCGTTTCTGTACATGATTAATACAGTCTTCCTTCTGCACGTCAATGTAACCATACACCTTGGCGTCTTGTATGGCGCAAAATGTCCTAGAGTCTCCATCAGACAGAATAGTTGTGTAGCGCAGGCCATGGCGTTCAAGCGACCTCTGAAATAGAATTAGAGCCGCCTCCACTTCCATTTGCCCCGCTTTGCTGTTCGTATTTTTTTGGCATTTGTGGTTAGCCTTCCATTCTTGATAGCCCTCACTACTAGGCTTTGGGCCCACCTCGCAGCCTAGGCAAAAGTTGGAAAGAACGACGTAGTCCAACACGTAGCCACTAAATAATTCGATAACTGTGCCCACGCCGATGTGGGAAGAATGGCCTCGCGTCTTCCACGTGCCGTCGTAGCTAACGGCAATATTGCCCCGGTGGCCGAAGCACAAGTCATCATAAATTGTTCTAACCTTTTCCGCACATTCGCTCATAGCGGACTCAGCCGCTCGCGTTGCAGCGGGTGCCAGCGTGATCTTCAAATGCCGCTGAAACGTCTTGTGGTGCATACCGCGGTGTGAGATGCCCATTGTTGCGAAAATATCGTTCATTTTCGTTTGGCCGTTGCCGGTAGCCACCATCGCCCTCGAAGCGAGAAGATTTACTTCAAACGGATTGCACGTTTTCGGGCCGTTCGCGCGGGGCGAAGTCCATTCATTCGCGATCTCGCCGCACCTTTCACACTGCACTAGCACTTTCACGGCAAGTCCGTAGTCCCGATCCCCTCTGACGATCGTAGCCGGTCCGTGGCAGGCTTTGCAACACAAGGCACCCATTATCGCGTTTAGGATATCTAGATGCATAAGCAGATAAGGAGCAGCGTGGTCCGAGTCCTGTGCGGTTGCCTCGCTACAACTCGCGGTGAAAAAGTCAATTTTCCGTGCAGTTGCTGGCGCCGATGAAAGCCGGTCGAGCGTCGCTTTCTCTCGGGCATGATTTTCTTCAACTTCGGCGTTTGTCACCACCTTGGCGTCGATTCGTAGTCGTCCCGAGTTCGCTTCACCGTCATCGTCGTCGGAGGCAACGCGCTCGGTCGCACCATCGCATAACGGCCGCGGAGCGTCGACACATCGTTCGTCGGAGTCAACCAAGGGCTCTGATGACTTCGTAGACTTTCTCCCACGACCTTTGCGTTTCCTGCGACCAAATGCGTGCACGGTCCGATACTTTTTTGCGTTTCCAGGCATGGCGATACGATCAGAAGCTTCAGAGTGCTCTGCCGATTTCGAGGCGTCACAGCGGTAACCCTTTCAAAATGGCGTCGGGTCGCGTATGCAGGCGCAAGCCGCGAGCTTCCAGCCAACCGGAAAGCGCCATTTCAGTCACGTGCGCCGTTTAGCCAATGGCAGTGAGCGCGGCTCTTCGTCTTTGAGGCCCCGTTTTTCGAGCCGGGGAAACGCTCAATGTTGCTTACTGAATAAAAAAAAACAGCTGAAAACGCGTTCTTTCAAACAAGACCAAAATGGCGCCGATCGAGCGCGTAGTTCCCACGTATCGTAGAGCCGAAACCTGCGCTATTCGCCCTCAATTTAAGGGGCAGGACGCCCGTTTTCGGTTTTTTAAAGTTGAATAACGATAAAAGTTGATGGTATTCGGCTATGAAATTTTGTAAATAGGTGCGCAATGATGTCGGGAACGCGAAAAGAAGGTCTGCGAAAACTCGATTTTTTGGCTGATTTTCGGTCCCGAAGTGCCGCGTCCCCCCTTAAGTATGATTGCACCCCCCCCACCATCAAATAAAATTGCAGGTCACGCTAGCAGCCGCTGCGGCAGTTCGTACATACCATGAACTATAGGAGCATCAATGAAGCTCACCTCACAGCTACATGGACCTAAAATTTTCGTATTTACACAAATTCTTCACGCAAAGGCTCATGGTGACTCGTGGATACTATTTCCATGACGCCTGTGCCATCAGCCGCCTTCCTGATCCTGGTCTTTGACCAGCCATTTTTCACATCGCAGATGCCCTGCATTCACGCACTAACACGATTTATCATGAGACAGCCTGAAAACACGAGGAAGTTATTAAATACAAAAAAGTCACAATGAGATTAGCAAACAAGGCTTTCAAGCATGACTCCGAGATTTTAGAAAAAGAACTTGACATGCTTCCAAGCTAATAAGTACGACAAGAGGTAAATAGTAGATTGAGACGCTCGTTTCCTTGCTGTTACCAATTAAACCAACAGACAGTCCAGCCAAGCAAAAGATAGAGGAAACTATTTAGTTTTTTTTTTGTTTACAGTAGTTTAAACAGTATGACCTACGCTGGAAAGAGCTAAATTTGCCGCAAAATGGGGCTTTCCGTCAGTGGAATTACAGCCCACCGGCCTTGCAAATGCATGTCTGATGCTGACAGCAGATGTTGCAGATTCACTGACAGCAGATGCAGCAATATTTTGAGCCTAAAAATGGTAGAAGTTATACATAGCATGCAAAAAGGCCACGTGGTCACTCATTCAAAGGTAGTGTTCAAATTTAGCTTTGCGTGCAGTGGTACAAGTTTTGCAAACCATGTCATGCTATCACTATAGCTCGAATAGTGGAACAATGCGCTCGAATACTGCGCCACAAATACGGGGCTTCTCTTTAGAACACCCCACGGTGTCAGTAATCAAAATGTGGTTTCGTATTGTCAGTGCGTTGTACGACCAAGCTTGCACCTCTCATTAGCAGCAAGAAGAACAAGAGCTTGCCTGGAATATTCTACCGTCTTGTTAAGAAAGAATTTCACTACATGCCATTCTTTAAGCCTTACACCTCTAAGCCTGACACGATCGCTGCAGAGGAGTGCGTATAAAGGCTGACAGGATTGCCTCAACCTTGCTTCTTTGGCGGTCACAGATGGCTAACACCATTCACAGAACATAACATTGTACTTTCTGTGTCGTCTTAACGTTCCTTTTACGAAGAATCGGGGCATATATGCTCACTGAACTTGGAACCATGCTGTTCAGGCGCTAGCTGCTGTCTCCTGCCAAATCAGCTGTCTAAGTGGTTGCAGCCGCCGCTACTATTCCACAGATGCGTATCTTCATCTAGATTGCAGTTGTGTATTTTAAAAAGACGGGAAAAAAAATTAAATTTTTGGTTGTGGAACAATTACACTAGTCAAGCCCCGCTGCAACGAACACCGCTTCAAAGAAATTTCCACGGTTCCCCATCAGCAGTTCATAGGAGTCAATGCATAAATATTGTCACCACAACGAACACCTTGTTTTCCGCATCCTGCTTCAACAAAACTTCACGATGCAGTTCCAGGCTCAGATATTTATTGCTATACAGTAAACACAATCTTTGTCATTTTGATCCATTTTGAAAACCTGAAAATATGTCGACAAAGTCTAAAATACGTGTTGGCACCACCAGAAACCGCCGCTGTTCAGCAAGCATGGGCGCTGCCATTGCTCGATAGTGATGGCAATGAGACTGCTCTGCTTTTGCCACTGGCTTGCTTTTGAGCCACAGACGATTCGAAGCTGAAGCTCAGTCGCTCAGTTCATGGTTTCCTTCACGCAGCTACTGCGTGCAACTGCGGAACGTTGCCTTTTCCGATGCCAATGCTTATCATTTTGTTCGAGCTTGACCAGATAGCCGCAAAACGCTTTTGTGGCGTGTGTGGGCAGCCGGGCGACAGCTTGCAGAAGATAGCGCCATCAATCACCGAAAATGAGTAAAGTGCAACAAAGAAGCTGTTTCTAAACAATGTATGCATATGTCAATTGGAAAAGGCTAAGCTATCTAACGTTTTTTTTTTGCATTACCACACTTTTTGCTCCTCCCGAAAAAGTTTTTATAAAATTTACCCAGCATAATACATTCACCCCCAACTTTGCTCTGATTTTTAAAGAAAAAAAATACATTCATTACGCGAGTAAGTGCGGTAGTCTGAGTAGATAAGAAACATAGCTAGGAGCAGATTAGAAACAATACTTTCCACCAAGAATACTTTCCACCATTAACCGTGCTGCACACGCAATAATCACTGAGAATTGACAGAGCCATAATGGGCCAAATGAATGGTCATTGAACACCAAGTAAGTCCTATTTTCATACTTTGCAAAAAATCCAGCATTAAAAACTTCAAAAATCAAATAGGCGAATTGTTCTAACATTTAAAATGCTGTTCTTGTGACGTAAAGAAGGTCAAAGCTGATGAACGTGCAGATTGTAATCAGTCACATATCAAAGTCATCACAACAGCAGCTAGTATGACCAAAAAGTCTGGCATGCATTTCACCAGAATAGTCTGCTTGTAAGGTAAAAATATACAACTATATCAGATATATACAAAAAGTGCTAGTATGTGAAGCATTGTCAATAATATAGTATAGAGCTACTATACAAGTCGTATACTAGTAGACAGTGTACAGATTGTATTTGTTTATATATTGGGCTTGCTGGGTGGTCACATGATGTAGTTCAGTGCTTTTTAATTTCCCCAACGCCACTTCACAACAAGTTCGAAGCAGTTACTAGCAAATATTGCACTTCAAAGCAGTATGGAGCAGTATTTCTCTTTTGGAACAATTGGAGCAACATGTTCATCACTGTTCTTCTTGAGTTCACTTGATCGTTCATGTCAATTCGTTTCGGGCCTTCAGTACACTTTTCGTGCATCTTTGATATACAGTATTTGTTTTCCTTTGTTTTAACTAGCCGTGATTTTCAGTCCTTACTTGTGATACGCAAAGACATTAAGATGCACTTGTGATACGCAAAGACATTAAGATGCTGTATACGTCAATTTTTCACATGCAATCTCACACTGCTTGCTGTCAATTAAAAAAAAACGTCAATTTTTCACATGCAATCTCCCACTGCTTGCTGTGACTTCTCTGTTCATACCTTTTTACCTTGTTTATGATCAATTAGCTGTATAATTGCGTTCTTTTGCTTTTTATTTACTAGCTAATTATTTCAACAATTACTTTGCCATGTGCAGTGCCGAGTGCTGTCGCATGCAGCACTAAGGTTCCGTATACAGTGATTTCTCACATGTATTCGCGTTTTGTTTCATTTACTTTTACATCATTTTAATTTCACTCCTTACCAAGCCTCGCAGGGGCGTCTGTACAAACAGGCGTTTGGTGTATAGCCACGCCACGGACCCAAGCCAACGGGGGGTTTCAATCTCCTCCAACGCCTAACCATGCATGGCCGAGTCGTGTTTGTGGAAAAGGGGATTTTGGTAGTTGAGCCAACGCCGGTTGATTCGATTTTTAAGGCTGCCTGGCAGAGGCAAAACACCCCTTTGGCCCTGGCTCCACGTAGATGGCACCCCTAGGCTCACCCACCCAGGGGAAACCGGCAGTTGCCTTTTCCTATCTTTCTCTCTACCTACACTTTCGTTTTCCCTCTCACTTTACATTTTTCCTGTCTTCTCCTCTCTTCTAGTTACTTTCAATTTTCCTGGCAGCAAGGGTTAACCTGTGTGTGGTCATCTAACCTTGGTATACCACATTAGGTTATAGCGGCGGCGGACGACTGGTGTCGTGCAGACTTTCTTATGAAGCTTTGCCATGCCCCCTGTAGAGCTCCGTGGTAATCGGTTGGCGCTGTTGCCGAACTTTCAAACTATCTAATGGCGGAAGCGTTCTCGCGACTTCCTGATCGACCTCAAAAAAAGGTTGCGCTGAAGTTCCATTTCAATTAAACCTCCAAATCGACCTTAACAACTTCCCCCGTTTCCATATTTTGCATAGCGAAGGAAGTTCAACTCTGCGCAAACTGTCCCCCTTTTTGCTGGCGAAATCTCTAGCCGAAGCAATAGGAAAAGAATACAAAGCATCAAAAATGAACACCGCGGACCTTGCGATAGAACTAAAGAAGAAAGAACAAGTAACAAAGCTCTGTGATATAGTCAGTATCGGAAACATCGATATCAAAGTCACTGCTCACCTATCTCTAAACACATGTAGGGGCGTTATTTCGGAAAAATATTTCCTGAACCTGAGCGACGAGGAGCTCTTCGAGGATTTCCAAGATCAATGTTTAGTAAAAGTCCAATTATTAACAATCAGACGAAACAACGAACAACTCCCAACAAAACACATCACCTTAACCTTTAGCACAAGCTCACTTCCTATCTCCCTCAAAGCAGGATACCTGAAAATAAATGTCAGACCATACATACTGAGCTCGAGGTCCTGCTTCAAGTGCCAGAGGTTCGGCCATGCTTCACAATCTTGTAGAGGTAAAGAAACCTGTGCCAACTGCAGCGCAGATGACCACATGTTAGAGAAATGTCAGGAATCTCCCAGCTGCGTGAACTGCAAAGGCGACCACCTGGCCTATTCCAGATTGTGTCCTTGCTGGAAAAAAGAAAAAGAAATAGTTGCTCTAACAGTCAAAGAAAATCTAACCTTCTTTGAAGCGAGGAAGAGGCTCGGGCTCTCACCACAGAAAAGCTATGCCAATGCGGTGTGGCAGGGGGAAACACTGCAACGGCTTCAGGAGCCTACGGGGATTGCAGCCAGTGGTCCCGTAGCAGCTCTACCTGCCCCCTTAGTGGTAGCAGCCAGTGCTGCTCCACCATCAACAACCAAAGCAGCCCTACCTGCTTCGGTTGTGCAGGACCCACGACTCAGTCGCACACCAAAGCCTGAAATGCATGTCTCGCGGCGTCAGAGGCTACTGATCCTCCAGCGCCTCTGACAAGGGAATGGAGGTCGACCCTAAAATCTCGGTATCATTGACACCGAAAGACCAGTGCTCTCTCGAGCGCGCCAAGCGGGACAAGACCCCAATGCTGCAACCCAAGTGATAACCTGAGTGGTTATCACTCTTCATGAACCAAGTTTTTACCATATGTCACCTACTATAATTTTAACAATCAATTTACATCATTAGTAAATTTGCTTCCTTTTAATTCCATCATGTCTTTCATTATTCATTGGAACGCCAGAGGCCTACTTCAAAACTTAGGTGACATTAAAGACATCTTTAACAAATTTTTCTCGATAGCATTTTGTCTCCAGGAAACAAATATGGGAGTAAAGCAGACTCGTTTACTAAAAGGGTATACAGTTATCCGTAAGGACCGGCAACAGTTGCTCTTTATCGGGAGGCGTTGCAATTGTAATAAAAATCGGCATTTCCACCTGAGCAATCACGTTAAACACCCCTCTCGAGGCTGTGGCAATCCCCATTATAGCACACAAAACTATAATCATTTGCACCATTTACATTCTCCCAATGAACAAATGACACTACAAGAACTCGAGGACTTGACTGCCCAACTTCCAGAACCGTTTGTTCTCTTAGGAGATTTTCATGCCCATGGTACACGATTGGGCAGGGACGAAACGGACGAGAGAGGGAAACTCATCGAAGATTGTATTTTATCGAATGACATTTGTCTTTTAAACTTCGGCACACCAACATGCTTTTCATCAAGTTCAGGCAAGTTTAGTTGCCTCGATCCAGAATCACCATCTGTTTTGAATGATTTCAAGTGGGAAGTCCTCCACTCAAACAGCAGTGATCACCTACCTGCAATCATCTAACTGCCATCCTCACTATTCACCATCACCTCTGAACCACGCTGCTGGCTAATTCATCTTGCGGACTGGCCACTCTTTTTAGAGAATGCGAAACTCGAGGACACCATCTCGCCAAATCAGACCATCAATGACATAAATGACAAAATCACAGATGACATAACTGCAGCCTCACAAGAAATGATATCACAATCATCAAAACATGTCCAAAATAAAAGGAATGCACCGAAGCAAAGAAACTGCAAAATAGAGCTTGGGGTGTCCTGAGGAGGTACCCCAGATATAGTAACCTCGTGAACTTCAAGCAGGTTTAAGCGAAGGCGCGATATATTTGTAGACAACGCAAAAAGACATCATGGCGCAATTATATATTTTCCATAAATATCACTGTCTCATCTAAACAATTGTGGGACCAGTTGAGGAAATTTAGAGTAGACTACTCAGCCAACACTATCCCCATACTTACAAACCCAGACATCCAGACTACAACACAAGAACAAGCCAACATATTAGGGAAACACTTTTTCAACATTTCTAGTTCAGCCTACCAATCAGTCAGTCAGTCTGTCAAAGAACTTTATTTGGTCCTGAGAAGACGAGAGTGCCCCCGTCAGGGGGTACCGTCTGGGGGCCCTGCCCACGATAGTACCGGGACGTTAAAGCTCTCGGCGACCTTGCGGGTTCTCTGGACAGCCCTTAGCTGCTGGTCCTTTGCGGAGCTGGTAATAAGCCGGAGCCAGTCTTCCTCAGTTGAGGGAGACCCAGAGTCCCCGTGCAAGTCGTGACACTGCCGCAGCATGTGCTGGAGGGTGCACCTCGGATGACCACAGCGCGGACAACGTGGGTCTATTCCGTATATGAATTTTGACCAAATAAATGGACATGGATACTTGTTTGTTTGGTGCATTTGCAGGGTGATTGCCTGTGGTGTGTTTAAGTGTGGGTGTGAAGGCCTAAACTTCCTACGCCCTAGCTTATAGTGCTTACAAACCTCGTTGAAAGTGAGAAGAGGGTCCCTTCGCCACTGCCCTCCCTCAGCCTCCGAGTGCCCATTCCAGCACGGTGTGTGAGACCTCGCGCCTGGGAGTGTGCAAGTTCATTGGCGTTTGGGATGGTTTCGTGAGCATCACTGCCCACATGACCAGGGAACCAAATTATATGCTTTTTGCCTGTCCAAGATGCAGCAGAAAGAACGCGCACGGCTTCTGTGCACACCGAGCCTTTCATAAATGCTCTAGAGCGGCTTGCGAGTCCATGTAAATAGTAGAACAGTTCGTTGTGGTCATGGCGATGGCCACTGCCAGCTGTTCGGCTTTGTCGGCATCCGAATTTTTGAGCGTAAGTGATGTTAGCAGCTCTCCCCGTAACGACGTAGCTGCTTAAACAAAGTGATTGGAAGCTGCGTATTGCGCTGCGTCAACGAAAGCGACATTGTCCTCAATCGTAGCCGCTGTTTGAAGAAGGGCTCTGGCCCTTGCTTTGCGTCTGCCGCAGTTGTATTGGGGGTGCATGTTTCTAGGTATCTGAGATACTGTATACATTTCCCTGACTTTGATAGGATGTGCGCACTCCCTCTGTCTGGCAATGGGAGACCGTGTATCAATATGCGCTAGTAACTGTCTGCCAGCCTCCGTGGAAGCCAGTCTTGCAACTTGGGTGACCTGTTGTGCCTCTACTATTTCGCTGAAGGTGTTGTGGACACCCAGCGCCAATAGATGTTCTGTACTGGTGCTCTGTGGGAGACCCAGTACCTTTTTTATGTTCTTGCGAATTATTGATTCTAATCAAGCTTCATCCCTCCTGCTCCACTTTTGGGCCAGGACGATGTAGTTGATGTGGCTCATTAGGAAGGCGTGAAAGAGTCTACGAAGGTTCTCCTCGGATAACCCCCCTCGTTTGTTGGCCACCCTCGTGATTAATTTTGTCATGGAATTGGCTTTGGCTACGATGCGTTCTAACGTGCAGGCATTACTGCCATCCTCCTCCAAAAACATACCGAGAATTCTAACTTTCTTTACGATCGGAATAATAGAGCCGTTTGTTGTGGTGATCAAGATATTGGGGAAACTTCCTTTCTTTGTACCGATTGTTGGCCGGTAAAGGAGCAGTTCCGATTTATTAGCCGACAAGCAGAGTCCTGCCTTGTGAAGAAAATCTTCGACAACCCTGATCGCTGCTTGTAATCGCTCTTCAGTTTGCCCATCACTACCTCCCTCGCACCAGACGGTGATGTCATCAGTGTAGAAGGCGTGACCGAGACTGTCAATCTCGGCCAGACTGTGGGAAAGTGCTCTCAGCGATAAGTTAAATAGAAATGGGGATAGCACTGCCCCTTGTGGAGTGCCTCTGCCAGGATCAAACGTCTTCGAGCCGAGAGATCCTAGGCGAATGGTAGCTTTTCTATTCTTAAAAAATGAGCTGATGTAGTTGTAAAAATGTTCTCCTAGACCCGCTTCTTTAATGGAATGAAGTATGTGAGAGTGTTTGACCTTGTCGAAGGCCTTTTCCAGGTCAAGTGCCAAAACAGCTCTGGTGTCTCTGGAGACCCTGTCAATGATCTTGTGTTTTAAAAGCAACATTACACCCTGCGTTGACATAGACGGCCTGAATCCACTTATATTAAATGGAAAGAGATTCCTTTCCTCGGCAAATTGAGTGGCCCGCTTGAGGATAACGTGCTCAGCGACCTTCCCTACACATGAAGTGAGAGATATCGGCCGGAGCGAGCCAAGCTCCGGGGTTTCTGCGGCTTCGGAATGAGGATGACGGTCCCGTCGCGCCACTCTATTGGAACCTCGCCGGTCTCCCACACCTCATTGATTTTATACGTTAGAAGCTCGATATTCTCGTCAGGTAAATTCTTTAAGAGTTTGTTACTGATCCCATCGGGACCCGGAGCTGATCTGCCGATGAGCTCATATAGAACCTCTCGTACCTCTGCGCACGTGAAGGGGAAACCAACAGGGTCTGTTCCGTTCTCTGGCAAAGCAGGAGGGTAGTCATTGTGTGAGGGGGGTTCTGTGCAAAGATATCTCGAGGCGAGCTCATCGATAATTTGTGTCTCTGTCAGACCAGAGTTCTTTAGGTTGTGAATAAGTCTGTCAATTGTAAGCTGCTGATTGGTTTTGGATTGTTTATCTCCCAGTAGATGTTTGAGGAGGTTCCACTTCGCACCAATCCTCATTTGCCCATCGACGGCATTGCATACTTCGTCCCATTGCTGTCGAGCTAGCATTTCACTATGCTCATCTATCTGCCTATGAAGTTCAGCAATTTTTGCGTAGGCGCCGGTTTAGTTTCTGCATTTTCCATTGAGCCTGCAGTGCGTTTTTAGCCTCCAGAAGGTGGGCTAATTGACTGTCCATGCGCTCTATTTCTCTTTCTGTCTTCACTTCCTTTGTGGAAGCAGCAACGTCTTCTTTGAGGCGAGTGATTAATTCGTTTAACGAGTTGTATTTATTCTCGTCTTGCTTTCTGATAGCTCTGAAAAGGTCCCAATCTGTGACGTGAAATTTTCTGAGCGGTGGTGACGAGATTCTTGTCGTGAGGCTGGTAATGTAGTGATCACTGCTAAGATTCTCTTGTAAGTTAGTCCATATGGGTTCCTCTGCATTCCTAACCATGGTCAAATCTGGTGTGGTATCCCTGCTGACCGAATTGCTTATTCTGGTGAGGTATCGTGGATCGGTGACCAATGTGAGACCACAAGTTATGATCTGTGCTGCGAGGGCTTTGCTTTTTGCGGTATCCTTGATATAGCCCCAATCTTGATGATGTGCGTTAAAGTCCCCTGCTATGATGAGCGTTCGATCACCGGCAATTTTACATGCTTTGTGGAAAAGAGCATGAAACGTCTCTTTTCTGTCGGCTGGTGAGCTGTAAACATTTAAAATAAAAACGGATTGCTTAAGTTTAGCGTTCGGGATGAGCTCGATCATGATGCGTTCAATTTTTAAGTCCGGCTTAACGTCATGAGGTAAACAGGCCAGATGCTTTGAGATGAGTGTCGCTACACCCCTCTTGCCCTCTTTGAAATACGCTTCTGCACGATAGTGACGAAAAGCGATGACATCGGCGAGCGTTTCCTGGAGGAGAATTACTGATGGCCTTTCGGTAGCTAAGCTAAGAAAGTGTTGCAGTACTGCTTTCCTTTCGCGGAAGCTGACGCAATTTCATTGCCAGATTACTAGATTGCTTGCGTTAGCCATTTTACTGACTCAAAGGGGGTCTACCAAGCAGTGCGTGCTGCTTGTATGATTCTAAAATTTGAAGCCTCGCAGTGTGCTCGGTCAGTTGGAGCCTGATAGGAGTAATTTCAGCAATAACGTCATTTCTTAGCTTTTCAAGCAGTGTTTGGATGCTTGAAACGTTAAGCGCCTCCTCGTCCATGGGCTCAGGGCCTGCCCTGCGTTTCGCCCCTCTGTTGACAGACGCTGTGGCTGCGGTAGCTTGATCGCTAGACGCGCGCTCTCGCTGCTGCATTTCTTGCAGGATCGACCTAATATCAGCTAATTCCTGTCGAAGAGACGCATTCTCGCGCGCTAGTGATTGTATTTTGTCTCGCATTTGCTGTGACAGTTGCCCTGGTTGCGCGGGGGCATGGGCCTCACCTGTTCTGGCTACCTTGTCCGCCCAGGTAGGTTGCAAGTTGAAGCCACCCTGGGAAACTCCGAGAGCGTTCCGTGGCGGCGTTCCTGGAGCAGCCGCAGCTGGTGTCTTGGTAGGAGCGGCGATTTCCCGGTCTCCAGCGTTGCCCGTAGCATTATTCGTCTTGTGACCGCCTTTCCTTTTCTTTCTACGTCGCCTTCTTACAACGTAGGGAACTTGGTATCTGTTTTTGCAGGTACGGTCACCGGTGAGATGAGCGTCTCCGCATAGCGCGCACTTCGGTTGCACAGATTCGTGTCCGTTTGCGATGATTGAAGTCCCGCACTTTTCACACACTTTTTCAGTCGGTCTAAGGCAGACATTGTGTCTGTGGCCGATTCGGCCGCACTTACGGCAAGTGTCGATTTGCCTTTTGTACAGTGTACAGCGTAGCATGTTGGGGCCGCAATGAACATAGTTGGGCACTTTCATGTCGTTGAACAGTACAATCACGGTAGCGGTCTCCTTTATGCGCCTGACTCCGAGGATCATCGGGTTTCTGGGTGTGACAAAAAGGCTTTGCAGCGCAGCTTCGGCCAGATCAGTGTCGATGCCTCTGACCACACCTCTACAGGTATTTCCCGGAGGTGTAATGTAAGCCGAGATAGAGTGCTTTTTATCTGCCAAGAATATTTCCTGCTCTTTGCAGTATGCAATGGCATTCGATTCGGAGGGTGTGCTTATAACGAAGATATTCTGCATGGCGTTCGCACACACGATATCCTTTTCGGCTGCCACTGGGGGCAGCCTGGCAGCCATTAAAATGGCTTGCGTGACCTTTAACTGACTGCATGTTCGCACGTACAGCCCTCCCCCCGGGCAGACGACCACTCGAAAGTGCGATGTGGGCAGGCGTGGCAGCCTGGAGGCTGCGGCAACCTTTCTCAGCTAACTGTCTTTAGCGGGGCCAACGTGGGCTCCAGTTTGCCTAGCCGAGTGTGTCTCGTGCTTGAAGCGGGTTTTATCCGCATTCCGCTTTCTGTGGGCGGTAATCCAGCCTTGGACTCGGCTTCCTCTTTGGAGATTGGCTCTCCTTCTACCATAGCCTCATGAGGCATGGCCTCTTCAGGGGTCGGCTGAACAAGCGGCCGCGCGTTCCGCGTTTCCGCGCTGCGGCGCCCGATGCGGTGTATAAGCACAAATAGGCCTAACTTTTGGTGTCGGAGAAAGGACCCACAAAAGAGGTTCCAGTGGACCTACCGTGATTAATGGGGTATCCAGGTGTTTTTTGAAACTTCCCGGAGTTGCTCCAGTAGCAATCTCGGAGGGAAAGCACATCGGACTCAGTTGACAACGTCGGTTGGCGGAGCCGATGCAGACGCGTCCGCAAGCCACTCCACCGCCTAGCGTCTCCTCTACCACTCCGATATTTTCCTCAAACGCAAACAGACTGCAGGGAAACAAGGACTATCGCTCACAGGTGCTTCACACGAAGCTTACAACTAATCACTAACATTACAGGAACTTGACATCATGCTATCAAATGATGAAAAAACGGCAGTAGGCCCCGACAACTTACACTAGTCAATGCTGGCACATATTTCTGAAGCATCAACAAAAGTCCTGCTTACCTTTTTCAATAAAATATAGTAACATGTAAAAATGCGGAAACAGTAGAAAACTGTAATGGTAGTTCCATTTCTAAAATGTGTTACACCTCCAACATCATCGAGCAACTACAGACCAATCGCTCTCACCATTTGTTTGGAAAAAAACATACAAAAGTGTTATCAATGGTAGACTGTCCTTTATCCTTTATTGAAGAAACTTGATAGATAGTCATCAATGTAGAATAAAAAAGCCACTTAAACCACTGACCATCTTGTTCATCTGGAGCATGAACTACAAGAGGCATTTTGCTACAAGCAGTACTGTCTCGGAATTTTTTTCAATCTAGAGAAGGCCTATGATACTACGTGGCGACACATAATTCTACAAGACCTCCCTAATCTAGACATTAAAGGCACAATGTTAAACTGTATATCCGTTTTCATGACTAATAGAACATTACAGGTACGTCTGGGCACTGTACTTTCAGGCACATTTGTCCAGGAAAATCGTGTATCTCAAGGCTGCATCCTCAGCACTACTTTATTCATAGTAAATATGAATTCAATGAATAAGGTTATATCACACACAATAATGCACTCTCTATATGTTGACGATCTTCACATCGCTTCTCGTGCCTTTAACCAATCAACTTTTAGGAGGCAGCTTCAAATTACCATAAATTTACACATTGGGCTGACAAAAATGGCTTCCGATTTTTCACACAAAAAGCTGTTGCTGTTGTGTTTACATTAAAGAGAATATTATTCTCTGACCCAGTGCTCGCATTAAACAATATGGCCTGATGATAAAACAAGAAAAAATTTTTTAGGCATCAGATTCGGCAGAAAATTGATTTTTCTGGCTCACATAAATATAGTAGAGCTCAAGGCAAATAAAGCGCTTAATATATTAAACAGTTCTGTCCCATAAGCATTGGGGTTCTCATAGGCTATGCCTACTGAGGGTTTATCCTTCCGTCGTATGCAATATTTTATATTATGGGTGTGTCATTTACGGCTCCGCCAAAGAATCCCACTTTCGGTGCCTGGACCGCGTACACAATCTCGGTCTTCATTTGTCCAGTGGAGCTTATAGAACATCACCGATTATACATTGATTGCAATGAACCTCTGCTATGTCAGCGTTGCGTACTTTTAACCCTCTCATATGTATTAAGAATCAGGTCATATGCAACGACATCACCACGCATTGCCACTTACGCTTACTCTATTCTAACAGGCCAAACCTCATCAAACTGTTGATTTTACGTTTTGAAGAGTATTACCGCAAATATGATATTTGTAATGACGCACGAAATGTCGCCATCAAACCTCCGAGACTACCGCCATGGTCTGATCTGAAGCAGCTAAGTAACTTTTCACTGACCCATTTTAAGGAACAGAACACTGCACCAGAACACATAATTCAAGGGTTCTGCACACTTCGGAACAACTACAAAGGATATACAGAAGTTTACACAGATGGCTCCAAAACAAAACATCATGTAGGCATCAGGATTGTGACTGGAGAAAGCGCGGTCAGTGTTAGAATATGTCAGTGCATATCTATCTTCAGCGCTGTATGGTACGCCTTATGGGAAGCAGTATGGAAAATAATCACAGAGAAACACCGAAAAGCAGTTATGTACACCAACTCATTAAGTTCATTAAAGGCACTACATTTGAGATCTGAGTAAGAACTGTTAGTTGGTAATATATGAACAGCGAGATTGCGACCATTTGTTCTGCGGGGTACCAAGCCACCAGGCAACCAAAAGGCGGACGAATGTGCGTCTTTAGCAGCTCAGACAATGTCTAAGCAAATAAATATTCCCATTAAATACAGCCTCCGCACTATTCACATAGCATCATCATTAAAATGGCAGCAACAGTGGGACTCCTGCACAAGTAATAAACTCCATCTGGTGAAACTTGTAGTGGGCCAACGGAAATCGTACTGGCATAAGGAACGCTTCATAGAGGTTATCCTTGGCCGACTCCGCATTGGGCACACTCACCTCACCCACAACTTTTTGCTCAAAGGGGAAGACATACCACAATGTGAAAAATGCAAACAACCATTAACAGTTATGCATATCCTAATCACTTGTTTATACATAAAAACAGAAAGACCAAAAGGCTTTAGAGAACTTTACAAATATCAACTATCTATACAACCGAGTCTCATTCTAGGAGAGGATTTACTTGTTCCCCTATGTAATAATTTTAATTTTCTGAAAGAAAGCGGCTTTTATACAAACTTTAGAGCTAATGGTTATTATATAACACCTTGTGTTTGGCACTGCTTGGCCCAAGTCTCCCTTGCGCCAGTAAAACCAATAAAGTAACACTATAACAAACTCCTGACCCAGACGGGCAGTGCGTACGAGATTACTAAATGAAAACAAAAACGAATGAGTGAATAAATAAACCAGATGTTCAGGCACAAGTCTGCGCTTATCAAGTGGTATCATAAGCCATGTGCTACCTCTAAGGCAAGAATAATGTTCAAGAAAAATTTCTAGGGGGAGTTCATGCTTGTTGAATAACATGATATCATGTGAAAAATCACTAAGAGAAAGATTAAAACTAATGAAGCTACTCATTAACTGTAAAGAAAGCTACATTGGGTGGATTGTGCATTTGCTTGCACTATTTCAGCAAAGAGCAGGAGCACATATCTTTTGGCGAATGGCCTTCTGGTGCAATTTTAAGGCATTTGTGCAAGATATTAGAAAACACAATTTGTTACAAAATATAACCGTGCTTCATATATTGTGGTGTTCTAATCCTGCTTCAAGTAAAATATCATCCAAGTTTGGCTGCTACATGGTATGTTAGATTGAAAACAATAGTCATTTTAATATGATTATGACATTATGTCTCTTAGATAACATGCATTGCGATGTACTCTTCTTTTACATAGTCATTTCTTTCAAAATATGTCGCAGTCTAGGAAACCCATTTGCGATTAATAGGTTTGTGGGCTAATTGGTTTTGAAGCACAGTGAAGTGATAAATGGCATAAAAAGACACAGACAAAAGTAGACAGACATGTGCAGTGGCTCACAAGTGATTTCGTTTTCAAAAGTACACAAAATATAAAGCATTCATTTTTTTTATGAGTGAACAAGTCTGTCTTCTTTTGTCTGTCTTTTCATACTGCAAGCCTGTTATAAGCTGGTGGTATGGGCAGAGACACCTTGTTTTATGTTCTTTTAACAAAGCCTCTCCATAACACATCTTTTCATTCTGTGTGTTTTTTCACTACTCTTCTTGCTAGTTCTTTTTTCATGCAAAGCATATTTTTTGCAGTTCATTTGTCAATATAAGTATCAACACTTTCGTGTTATATATGTTCAGTGACAGTAATAAAAAAATGTGTACAGTATTTCCAGTAACTGTGTCAACAAATACCGTGTGTGTCTGTATGTAAAATTATATTTTCTTATTACGTAGCCATACTTTTTAAAATACACTTTTTTTAATATTCAGGTTGCATAGCATAGTGGACTCTGCTACTTGCACAGCATGTCTTATTCAACATTACAGAGATATGAATTAAGATGGCATGTACCGTTTCCTGCTTCATATTTGAATTTTTCTTCAATACAGCTCAAAACATTTTTGGATGTTAGTTTACCCATCAGTCTAAGAGGGACAACTGCGCTATCTAGTTTTAGATGCGAAGCAGCTCTTTGACTAGCCTGTGTAAGGCTGTCCTTCCATCCTCACCACTCCCCTTGCCGAAGCTGCAGGAGCGGTGCCAAGTAGCTCACGCCTTCCAGGTAGGGTTTGGTGACGTCTCTCTCCCTCGCCAGCCGCGCGCTCGCCACGTGTCAGCTCTCTCTCGCTTCACCCTCTTTACTTCGCAGTGCTCAAGCCCACTACTCATGTGGGCATCATTTCACCCGCTCCACCTCTCTCTCTGTCAGCAAGAAGAAGCCTCGAGAATATCACGGCGCCAGCAATGTGGACAGTGCGCTGCTGCTTGCCACGCGATCGTGCTCATGAGCGGGACGCTGTCGACACATGCTGCCCACTAATGTGCGCATACCTTTCCCGGCTTTCGCAGGCTTTCAGTTTTCAGTTTCAGTTTATTGAGTGTAATTTGCGAGGGTTAGCGAAGCCGATCGCGTTCGCGAATGGCGACGTCAACATTGACAAGGCGCGAGCCAGGGAAGCTGAATGCAAATGTCGACAGTGGAAGACCAGCGACACCGACGAGGTACGAGTCAAGAACACCGATCCCGTTCGAGAATACAGACGGCAAGCGGGTAACACCGACAAGATGCGAGCCAAGGAAGCCGAGTGCAAGCGTCTTGAGCCCATCCTGCCTCCTGTGTCTATGCGTTTCAAACAAACATCTACTCGAGTAAACACTACACGGAGTTTTGCATGAAACCATTCTTCCAGCACCCGCGTTAACGCCCGTTTCAACCGGGTCAGTGCCGTGTACACCGCTGCTGCTTTGCATTCCATCAGGGTTTCTCGGAGAGATGGTCCGTAGTTTTTTAATGTAGTGGTTGGTAAGGCCCACGCTATGCGCCTTTTAGGGTCCTTGTTAAATGCGGAGTTTCATCTGGGGAATGCTGAGGCTCCAACTGCTCTGCTCTACTACATGAGTTTTATGAGCACTGTGCACGTTAACAGCGTGCACAGTGCTCATGAAACAGTGCACAGTGCTCATGAAACAGTGCACAGTGCTTCTCTTTCGTCTTCTCAACTAAAGTTAAATATTCAATACCCTCCACCCGCCGCGAAGCTACGCACTTTGAGTTCATTAAAGCGAAGACAGTTCCATCGGGTATAGAAGCTGGACAGGTCGTCGTATTACAGAGCCTGACGGAAGTTTATCCGAACAGCTTCTTATATTTTGGTCACGTCCACGATGTATTTCTTGAATTCTTACCGGAGGCTGGCCTAGACGGTTCTCTTTCTCATTCTCATTCTTTAATTCTTAAAGGAACATTGAAACACTTAAAAAAAACGAGATTATGGTGTCATGATATGTAATTTTATGCGGGGAACTCGAAAATCAAATCGAAAATTCGCATAAACTAACGCAAATAACTTTATTTTGCCGAAAACCCGCAGCAGGCGCAGCGGCTGCCATCGTGAGTCTCTCCGCCGCTGTGATTGGTCGAAGCTTCATGACGTCACTGTCAGGAAGGTGAGGAAAGCTGACGGCGCTCGCCGGCAGTCAATGCGGTGTTTATCTGTTGAAGCCCTACGCCGTGCTTGCTACCGGGCTGCAGAAATTAGGCGTCTTTTCCTCTTCTAACCACTTATCTGTTGAAATCGAGCAGTTGCTCTAAGTATGGCAAACTGTGAATGTCAGACCAAGTTCGCTGTACATCCGTAGATGTTCGAGCTGGTCACCACTTTAAGGGCGACGACTGAAGCGGCAAAAGAAAACGATTCCCAACCAGCCACCTTCACCCGCGTCAGAAACATAGACTGGCACGTATAAGCTGCATGCCAGTGCTTAATTTCACTGTTAGACTGTTATAAATTATGAGGTTATCAGTGGATATCAAATTCGATAAGAAACAGCAGCATCAGCACTAGTAATTCATGCTCCCTTTTAGCCCATTGGCATGGTCCCCGCTATGCGCGGGCAGCGGGCAGAAACATTAACTGCTCGTGGATTTTACAGCTCAGAGTGCAGTGTTCTTAATGCAGTCAGTATCATACTTCACAGCGGGCAAGGCCCACGCGATGGATCAGTATGCTACCCCGAAAAGAAAAAAGAGCCAGATGACTGTTGTTCTTGCCGCAGTGGTGATATGTGCTCTGAACTGCGCTGAAAATTGTGGAATAGTTTGGCTCATATATTGCAATTCTGTTTTTTATAATGCCGTCTCCTTTTCTAAATTCTGCCCCGTACTACATTGATAATGTGTTAAAAAGGCAAACGGTGTATTAGCTGCGCTAGAAGCATGCGACTGTTCTGTAGAATAGATTATTTCGAACATGCGTACTGATATCTTTGTACAGGTGTTTTCGCTATAGGTGTCCATGCACGCACTGCATGCAAATGGGGAAAGAGGAGTATCCGAGTGATGCTGCTGCCTCGAATTTCGGCAGATTTGCGACTGCCACAGCACGCTTAATCTCGTAGGTTTGAAGTATTTTCTTTTAACTGCAGTGGCCCATTTTGCTGCCATCTTCTAATCCCGAGGAAACTTGTGAAAAGCGATCTCATCCCGACCGTAAGTGCTGCGACATTCGTGTGCAGTACAGTAACTCTGCATCGAGAGTCCCTTCAACATTGCAAAAACACAAATAGTGAATGTCAAATGGCGAAAATCTCTAATCAGAAGAACAGAACAGTACACTGACCAGAAATCCCCACGAACTGGCAGAACTGATGCTTTGCCAGGCAGCAGATCACCGCAGCAAGACACTACCGCAAAGTAAATAAGCTAAGCTGACTGAGCGACGCAGGCGGCCCGGTGCATAGTTGCTTGCCGGGCAGCGGCTCGACCCTGAAGGTGGTGTCACCTTCCCACGTGTCTATCTCTCCCGTGCTCTGCCCCTGCGCGTGCGCGTGCCGAGGAGGTGTTTTTTTGGTCGAAGTTTGCTCGCTCACAGCGCCATTGTTTAGTCGAACCTCTAGAAAAAACTTTCGTAGTCATGTTGTAAAAGGTCGCCAATCGTAAACATCTTCAGTGTCCCTTTAAAGGCCCCAAAAAGGGGTATTACATAGGGGAGGAGAGGAAGAATTGTTACAAAAATAGAAAAAGAGGAAAATAAAAAATTATGGTGGCAGAAATGCAGCCACTTCTTTGATAAACTAGGATGAGCAGGTGATTGTAGCGATGTCGTAGGGAAGGCCGTTTCAATCTACAACTACACGAGGGAAAAAAGAAGAGAAAAAGGTGACAGTGTGCACTTTGTGGTGAGCAACATTCAAAGAATGACCGGCATGATGTGATACTCGTGCTGGTAACGAGATCTATGGTGTGATAGCAAGGGAACTGTAAAAAATCTATGAAATAATGATAAGCGAGAAATGCGACGTTAATACGAAAGAGATGACAAATGGGAGGCTGTTTTTAATGATGATACACTGATGTCGTATGAGTATGGGGAGTGAATGAATGTAGCAGCGCTATTTTGAAAGATTTCAAGGGCATTGGCAAGATAAGCTTCGAATGGACACCAGATTGAAGAAGCGTATTCAAGTTTAGGCATGATGAACGATGTGTATGCTAAAAGTTTTTTGTGTAGGGGAGCTTCCATTAGATGACATTGAAAGCCCCGCCTTCGCTCAGGGGGTTCAGTGAGCCAAAATTCACAGGGTAGAGCCAACAATGCTGAGAACAAGAACCGCCTTTAATGCGCGACTCAAAATAATCACGAACAGCGTTCCGGACCAGCTCAACATGGCACTAGCGCACACTAAAAGCCGGAGGGAACAATCCCCGCAGACTGGCGGTCTATCGAACATACACAGTGAAACAACGGCAGGAAATGCAGCACGAAGCATATAACAGCAAGAAATAAAACTCACGCGTTACTCGCCGTAAAATACGGGCTATCGACTCGCCCCGCCGCGGTGGTCTAGTGGCTAAGGTACTCGGCTGCTGACCCGCAGGGCGAGGGTTCGAATCCCGGCTGCGGCGGCTGCATTACCGATAGAGGCGGAAATGTTGTAGGCCCGTGTGCTCAGATTTGGGTGCACGTTAAAGAACCCCAGGTGGTCTAAATTTCCGGAGCCCTCCACTACGGCGTCTCTCATAATCATATAGTGGTTTTGGGACGTTAAACCCCACATATCAATCAATCAACGGGCTATCGACTCGCCTTATAACCCACGCCCTCAAAACCCGCGAGGCCTCGCCCCTGTAGCACGCACGGAGGAAACACGCCTAGCGCGGCCGATGCCACATCTTTACGCTCGCCTGCCACCGAAAAAGCCCCTGGGCTTGTCTCGCACCCCTTCTTATCTCCCCACCACTTTTCTGCCCCCTGTGGCTTTTTGGATCCTGACTATCGTCCAGCGCATGTGCAATGCACCTTTGTTCTCCTCGCCCTGCTTCCGCCATGCGTGCTACAGATAAGGGCCCATTGGCCCGACACTCCACCCCACACGAGAATGGACACTCGCCTGAATGTCATAGTCCACCAACTACTGAAAAAATAATAATGAACACTCTAAAAAATACAAGATGGTAAATTAAGAAACAGTTCCTGATTAGTGTACACAGTTCGTTGGGCACCATAACACTTCATTATTAGCCGCGTGTCTGTGTCGACGCGGTTTGTCGGGCACCACAACACATCACCACTCGTTGCATGTCTTTGTCATGGAGTTGCACTGAACGTAGCTTGCGCACACATCACATAACTCTTGGTGACCTGTCTTCGTCCCACTGGTTGCACAGAATGGAAAGCGCACGTAGCTTGTGGCGGTGTTCACAGTGGACTGGGCTGGAGTTCCATGACTTGTCAGCCTTGTGCTTTGTCGCTGGCTAGGTAGGAAGCGCTAAAGACGCTGCGGGTGATCTGCGAAAGGCAACATTACTACAGCAGAACAAGGACTACAACAAAAAAAAAAAGGGCACCACATCCTGATTGGCAAACAACACGTATGCCGGGTAGCAATGTGGACTATAGTGGAGGAATGAGTTTACACGTCTGGTGGGCGCTCAAGTAAGCTTTGAGGTCACGCACGTTTACAGGGCCTGTTACTCGACCACCGCGTTTGTTTTTGAAAAGGTATGCTAACCTAGAAATTCACTTTGCAATCACGTAGGGACCGTACCATCGTGGTGCGAGGAAGGCAGGAAACCCCTTGGCTGCGTCACTGAGTGGATGCATGCGGCGGAGCATCCATCACCGACCGCGAACTCGAGAGGTCGCCTGCCCTTGTTATATTTGTTGGAGCTAACACGGGAAAGATCCAGCCCTAACAGCGTTCAGTTTTCGAACTGATTCTTTTTTTTCATATCGTGCTGCACCCGCTGCGCGACCCACATGCCAACTTCTTCCTTGACGAGCGGCGCATTGAGGCGCTACAGGGCTCCCCCCCGTAGAGCGAGAGCCGTAGGAATCACCAGAGGAGTCGCCCAGTGGACATGCTTGGATGTTGGCATCCAGACTTTAGATTGAAACCCCGCGGCTGCGAGAGTGGTGATATACGCATGTTTCAGTCAATCGGCAGCCACGACGTCTTCACAGCCATTGATGTCCAGCGTGAACGTCTTAGGTGTACGATGGAGTACGCGGAATGGGCCATCATAGGCTGGTGTTAGTGGTGGCCGTATTTGGTCACGCCGAACGAAGACGTGACTGCAGTCATGCAGATCCTGACTGACGAAGACAGACTGGGGGTGTCGGTCGGCAGGAATCACAGGAGCAAGGTCCCGAAACGTGGTGTGCAGCTCTCGAATGTACGTGGAGGCATCGTGAGTGGAAGGTGGCGATGATGGCTCGAATAATTCTCCTGGAAGACGCAGGGAAACGCCATAGACTAGTTTGGCTGATGAGCAGCCGAGATCCACTTTCAATGCTGATCGGATGCCCAGAAGTATGAAGGGGAGGTCGTCGAGCCAACGTTCCCTTGGCTGGTGAGCAGTGAGGGCAGCTTTCAGTTGTCGATGAAGCCGTTCGACCATGCCATTGGCGGAAGGATAGTAGGCAGTTATGTGGATGTGTCGAATGCCCAGGATATTGGCAAGTGCGGTGAAAAGGGCCGATTGAAACTGACGACCGTGATCACTGGTGACGACAGAAGGGCATCCAAAGCGCGACACCCAGCCGTTTGTGAAAGCCTTGGCAACCGTTGATGCTGTAATGTTGGAAATGGGAAACGCTTCCGGCCATCTGGTGAAGCGATCCACACATGTCAGCAGGTAACAGGCTCTTTGCGATGACGGAAGAGGACCGACGATGTCGAGATGGACGTGAGAAAACCTTGCGCCTGGAGGCCGAAACGGGTATGTTGCCGTGACAGTGTGACGGTGAACTTTAACGCGCTGGCACTCAAGGCAGGTTCGTGCCCAGCGTCGGACATCTGCATTGATGTTTGGCCAAAGGAAACGAGATGTGACTAGCTTCTGGGTCGCACAAATACCAGGATGGCTCATGCTGTGCAATTGATCAAAAATTGCACGACGAAAAGCTGAAGGCACGAAGGGCCGAGGGACACCAGTAGACGTTTCGCATGTTATTAATGAGGTAGAAAATGGAAGCGGGCACTCCGCGAACGATACAGACGTGGATGAAGAGCGAAGACGATGCAGCTCAGGATCGTTGCTTTGGGCAGCTGCTAGCTCTTCCATGTCTAGTGGTGGCTGGGTCGACAAGGCATCGATGCGGGATAGTGCATCAGCAGCAGCATTTTCCGGCCCATGTACGTGTCTGAGATCCACAGTGAACTCCGAAATAAAGCATAGTTGATGGATCTCCCGTGCAGTATAATTGCTGTGATTGTGATGGAAGGCAAACGTCAGGGGCTTGTGGACTGTAACGACGTAAAAGTCCCGGCCCTCCAATAAATGACGAAAATGTTTGATGGCGAGGTATACCGCGAGGAGTTCTCGGGCAAATGTACTGTATTTTGTCTCTGGTGGCTTCAGTTTTTGCGAGAAAAACCCAAGGGGCTGCCAACCGGATACGTGCTGCTCGAGAACGGCGCCAACTGCCACGCTTGATGCATCGGTGATGAGACGAATTGGGGCATTAGGGAAGGGATGTATGAGCATGGTAGCGTCTGCCAGAGCCTTCTTGGCAGTGTCGAAGGCAGATGCAGCGTCCTTGGGCCACTCCAGTGGCACAGCCGGGTCTTTCTTTTTAGCCGATAGGTCGGTCAAGGGTTTTAGGAATGTGGCACACTTTGGAAGAAAACGGCGATGGAAGTTTAGTAGGCCCAGAAATTCTCGGAGTCTCTTCAGTGAAGTCGGGGGTGGAAAGTCTTGAATAGCCTTCGCTTTGCTGGCGAGTGGTTGAATACCCTTTGGAGTGACAAGGTGGCCTAGGAACTCTATTGTAGCGACACCGAAGAGGCACTTATTGGGATTAATTACGAGGCCGTAATCATCCAGACGGTGGAACAGGGTGCGCAGGTGGGCTTCATGCTCAGGGCCGGATGAGCTTGCTACAAGGAAGTCATCAAGGTACGCAAGTACGAAATCGAGACCTCGCATGACCGCGTTGATAGTGCGCTGAAAGGTCTGTGCAGAGTTGCGCAATCCAAAAGGCATCCTCACATATTCAAACAGACCGAATGGGGTGGTGATGGTTGTCTTCAGAATGTCGGCGGGTTCTACAGGAATTTGATGGTAAGCCTTCACTAAGTCAATCTTAGAGAAGATTGTGCACCCAGCCAAATTTGATGTGGAATCATGTATGTGGGGAAGTGGATAGCGGTCTGGGAAGGTGTGGGCACTGAGAGCGCGGTACTCCCCACATGGTCTCCAGTCGCCAGGATCTTTCTTCGGCACCACATGTAGAGTGGCGACGCACAGTTGCTGGAGGAAGGCCGCACAATGCCGAGTTCACTCATGCGCTCAAACTCACGGCGGGCGATGGCAAGGCGTTCTCCAGATAGTCGACAGGGTTGTGTAAAAACGGTAGGTCCGGTGGTCACAATGTGGTGAGTGATGGAATGCTTCACCGGTGACTCTCTGATGTGCGGCTTCGTGATGCTGAGAAAGTTGTCGAGTATTTTTGCATACGGCGAAGCAGGTGTGAGAGCTCGCAGTCCCGTTGGCGAGGAAGTACAGAGTACACCGTTGATGGAGAGGCAGGTGTTGAGATCAATGAGGCGATGAGCATGCATGTCCACAGCAAGGTTGAAAAAACTGAAGAAGTCAGCTCCAAGAACAGCTTGCAAGACGTCAGCGAGGATGAAAATCCAGCGGAACGTACGGCGTAGTTCAAGGTCAAGTGTAAGAGAGCGTTGGCCGTATGTGCGAATGGCGGAATTGTTGATCGCTTGGAGTGGGCAGGTCTGTTCGTTGGGATGGCGATCTGCACATGAGGCCGGGATGACGCTAACCTGGGCTCCTGTGTTGACTAGGAAGCAAGCGCCAGTGATCTTATCAGAGACATAGAAAAGGTGGCATGACTTTCGACCAGTACCACTTGCCGCCGTAAGTGGCCGGTCGTCGCATTTCTCGACCAGGAGCACGGGCGAGTGCACTTGCGAGCAGAGGCACCGAATCGGCGGTGGTACCAGCACACGGTTGAGGATGAGACGTCCCGCGGCACGTGGGGTGGCCGAAGTTCCGGAGGACGGGGGGGCGTCGAGGAGCGCCTGTGTATCTGGAACCTGGATGACGGTCGACACGATGCGCAGGTACAAAGTCATCGAGGCGCCTGACAAGGGCGTCCAAACGGTTCTCTATGCTCGCGAGCGCCGGGTCTACAGCGGTGGCCGGTGGCGGTGTAGTAACGGCGTTGAGGCTATGTGCCCGCGAGTAGTCCGTTACTCGGTCAGCCATTTCAGCGAGTGTGTCTACTGGGACATCTCCTGCAGCTACGAGGACCGGGACCATGCTCTGTGGTAAGCGCTGGAGAAACAACTCACGTAACAGCTTCTCCTCTTGAGGGGCGGAAGGGCCGCCAAGGAGCTGGCGCATGCATCGCAGGAGCTGTGATGGGCGACGGTCATTGAGCTCTGTAGCCGTGATGAGCTGTTGGAGTCTGCTGTGTTCGGACTCAGACTTGCGGGAAATGATAGCTGCCTTCAACGTGTCGTAGGGATGGCTCTGGTGCGGCGACGGTAAAATATCAGCTAAGTCGTCGGCTACGTCCGGAGATAAGCAGGATACCAGATGCCAGTGCCTGGTCTGTTGGCTGGTGATTTGTCGTAGACGGAAGTGCGCCTCAACCTGCAGAAACCATGTGCTGGGGCTGTTGGGCCAAAATGGTGGCAGGTTGACATGTTGAATCGCAGCGACTGCAGCACCGCTAGGTCTGGCATCTTCTTGGGCGTCAGGACCGGTAGGATTGGTGGCAGAGCCGGCGGGATCCATGCGGGATGATTGGGGCTGTGTGTTCTTTATCGGGTCATCATTAACTGTCCGAGCTAACACGGGAAAGATCCAGCCCTGACAACGTTCAGTTTTCGAACTGATTTTTTTTTTATTATCGCGCTGCACCCGCCGCGCGGCCCAAATGCCAACTTCTTCTTCCTTGACGAGCGGCGCATTGAGGCGCTACATAGGTATTCATTGCAGTGTTCCAGGCGGCCCAGTTCTACGTTCTCTCTGGCTTCCCACAAAGCTTCCCTCAAGCGACTGGAAAGATTCTGTGTGAATACTGTGTAGTTGCAGCGGGGTGATTCGGAGTCATGGGTGAGCGTATGTTTGATGGGGAATTTCAGCTCGTGACCTAAGTGAATGGCTGCTGGAGTAAAGCCAGTTGAACGGTTCATGGTTGTTCGAGTGATGAATGCCATTTTCTGTGCACGGGCATTCCAGTCCCTGTGCCGGTCAGTGAAAACCACCAACATTGTTTTGAGCTTTCTCTTGACACGCTCACTAATGTTGGCCTGAGCGTGGTAAAGTGTCGTTCTTTTGTGGTATACACCAAGAACTTTGCAAGTGTCCGCAAATATTCTACCTGTGAAATATGTGGCATTGTACCTGTGAAGTATATGTGACAGCAATGCCAGAAAGGAAGCAGGAATGATTTTAGTATTTTGAGCAGTCCTGATGTGATTTTGTTGGCACCAGCGGATGATGACAATTTGAACTTAATAATAAGGCAACAAATATCATCTACAGAAAAAGAAATGTCGGACATTTCTGGCATGACTAAGGTAGAAAAATCTGGCAGAGGAGTGTTGGTCTCCAGGGTGAGGACTAATGAAAAAGTTGAGTTGATAATATTAGCACACTCGATGTCCGGTAAAGGGTCACCTGTTTCGTTTGGAATAGTGATTGTTTGGTGCGACTGAGGGTTTATGGTTTGCCAAAATTTTTTGGGGTTATCTGACATCATGTGTTGTAGATCGTTATGATAGAAGGAGTGCTTAATTGTGCGAATGGCGTTTAAATGTGCGCGTTCTCATTTTGATAGAAGTGCTTAGTTGTGCGAATGGCGTTGAAATGTGCGCGTTCTGTTTCATAGTATCTGTCCCATGCGCCCGGTTTTCCGTTCATTTTTGCGTATCGAAACAAACATTTCTTTTTATTGTTGAGTTTATTAAGGGATTTATTATACCATGGCTGATGTCGGTTTGATGGAACGATGCATGTCGGTATGTACTTATCTGCAAGGCTGTTAAGTTTATCTTTGAAGAGAGACCAGTTATCATCTACTGACTGTAGACGAAATCGTGATTCGAAAGTTTCATAGAATTCATGCAGTTCACGGGTCATTGCGTCATAATCGCCTTTATCATATCGACGAATTGTCTTCTTACACGGGCAGCGTACAATGGGAGCAATAGTGAACGCTACGTGAATTATTTTATTATCACTAATTTTACCAAGGCATCAATGCTAGTAAGGCTATCAGGATGAGTGGTTAGTATAAGATCTAAGATGTTCTCGGTGGCCTCGGTTACACGTGTTGGTTGCGTGACCAGTTGAGTTAGGTTAAAATTAAGACAAACGTAAAAAAAAACCCTTAGAACCAGCTTGGTTAGAGCATGGCAGTGCTGAAGACCGGTCGATGTTTGGGTAATTAAAATCACCAAAAAGTATAATATGGGCATATGGATACTTTTTAGTTAGCTGACTCAAAATGCCATAAATCTGGTAAAGAAAATCGGCCGGACTGTTTGGAGGGCGGTAGCAAACGCCAAGGAATAGCAGCTGTGGACTCACGTTGGATTTTAACCATAAAATTACTTATTCGGAGGATATGATTATTAGGGTGCAGGATAATCGTTTATTTACAGCGATAAGAACAGCGCCTCTTCTCGGTTCTTGTCAATATTTGCGAAACACTGCAAAGTTTGGAAAGTCTGTGACAATCTCCTCGTTAGAAATGTCATCACTAAGGCACGTCTGCGTGAGCACAAAAAAGTTGCTTTCGGAAGATGACAACATACCTGACATGATATTACGTTTCAGAAGAAAACCGCGCACATTAGAAAACATAACTGATAAAAGAAGGGGTGGTTCACGATCATGTGTAGCAAGTGTATTTGGACGTAGCTTGTTACGTGGTAGCTATAATTTTTTTACTTGTTGGCTTGATTTGTCAAGAAAGTATTGCTTGGAACCGATACACAGCTTTTGTACTGTAGTAAAAAAGGCGCCTATTTCGTTTTCGCAAATGAAATAAAATGCTTTCGCGCGGTCATAGTGTGTTTTAAAAAGTCTTCACCAATGCTGCATGCAGTACCTTTCAGCTTTCGGCCATTGTGCAAAATTGCTTCGTTTGTTATAAAGGTGCCAGATTTCACAATGATAGGGCGTTTGTGGCCTGGATTATAGCATCCGAGCGGATGGGCACGCTTGATGTCTTTCGTTTTTACATTGAAGTTTAAATGATCTGAGCAGTGCCTAATAATTATTTCCTCAGATCGTGCGAATAATTCGGTTGAATAAATATCTGGTATACCATAGAACAATATGTTTTCACATCTAGAGCGGTTTTCCGCATCTTCCAATCTATGTTCTAGAGAAGTTACTCGACGAGCGGTTACGATATAGTCAGCTTGCACGCTCTGCAGCTGCTGTTTCATGGGTTTAATCTGCTGACCGTTGGTTTCTATTGTAGTTAGTCTTTGCTCAGTTCCGAAAGGGTGTTGGCCATTTCTTTCAACTGTGTTTTCAAATCTTGCACGTCTACAAGTAACTTTGACTGTTCTACTGTCAACTTTTTTAGTTCTGCCAAGGCGGTGGCCATGTCGGGGCCAGGGTTAGTCTCGATATCACCAGCGAGCAGCAAGTGAGAGCGTACAACCAAAACACAATCACAAGCAATCAACAACAAACACTGCGGGCTTGGCAGCTGCACGAGAAAGTAGTTACTGTTTTTTTAGCAAAAAGGCTGTATGATTCACTAACCTGCATGGCAAGAGGAAACTTGTAAGACGTCTGCTTAGCGGCACAGCCACTAGGCCCACAGTGGAATACAGAAGGGTGAGGTGCTCCTATAGCCGGTGTTTCGAGTAGTGTCAATGTCAGTGGTGTTTGCCACGATGAATTGATGATGGTAAGCTCCGATTGCGGTGTCTCTTTCCACTCCCAAGCAGTGCTGGCGTTGTGCGTAGGGCACACCTGTCATTGCCACGGGCCAGCCTTGGGATGGTAGATTCGGCTCGAGGATTCATTGATATCGAGGGAGCTTATAGTACGAGCATTTTTGTTCAAGGTACGGCACTGTTGCAGGATAGAGGCACACACGCGCATTGCGCACTCTGTGAAAAGAAGAGGCCAGGAAGGATCATCAAAATGGTTGCTCGGATGAACACGGGCATGGCAAGTGGAAATTTGTGAGACGCCTGCTTAGCGGCACAGCCACCAAGCCCACCCAGAATCCGCACCACCACGCTCCCCTTTCTACGATGAACTCTCACTAAATTCTTCTTTGAGAGTAGTAGTGCTGTAGCTCTTCACCGAACAATACTCTGGCCAAAGAGATTTCCTTTGATGCTTGCTTGAAAGTCTATGCGTTTTCTGTATAGATTACATCAGGCAAGCCACGAACGACGAGCTATAAATCCGTGAAACGTGAGAGCTTTTTAATGAAAGGTCGGTGGCTAATTCAAGATGTACTGCTTTTGTGATGGCACAATTAAAGAGTAGAGTGTAGTGTCTGGTGTAACTACCTTTCACATAAAGTGGTCCAGCAAAATATATTCCAACCGCTTAAAAGGGATCTGATCGGCGTACTCATTCTCTTGGTAAGAATACAACAGGTGCCCTGCTTGGCTTTGAGTGGCTCTTGAGACAAGCGTTGCAAGCTCTGATAATCTTCACCATTTGTCATCCGCACAGTACCCAAAATTCTTCTCGAAGTTCAGAAAGGGTATCTTGTAGGCCTTCGTGGAGTTTTCACTTATGAATATCTCTTACTTAATATTTGTAAACTGATAAAGTGGAAGCAGCAAAATAGGGTGCTTGACTTCTGCTTTCTCTGAGAATTGCAGTCATTCCCTTACACACAACCGTCGTTTCTTGTCGAGAAAAGGATGAAGCATTGCTATATCGAACTTGTTATGCAACTGTTGTTCTTTTCCAATTTGACAGGTTTCTTCCGCATAAGCGTCCTCTTGAGCCACCTTTACCCAGTAATCTTCTATGTCGCAGATTTTTTTAGCTGTGAAGTGCGCTTTGCCACTGATACGTGCATACTTGCAACTATTTATAAAAAGAAATACCCAGGCAGTTATTCGTAATACTTTCTTCAAGCATAAGTGATGCTGAAGGTCCAAAATAGGCATGTATGTTCTCACACGTAGAACTTGCACGACAACTTCAACTTCATTTAAGTTTACATGATCACAAGGTAAGTTTTGAAGACTGCTCGTGGGCCATCTATCCTCCATTTTCGTTAACCATGGTGGTACTGTTCATCACAATGTGTTTTTCTTCAGAAGTTGCACTGGTACTTACGTGTGAGGTAATCTGCCGGATTATACATACAGGGGGAGTCGCCATTGGCAACTCGGAGAACATCCTTGAATATCAGTGTACTTGTCACAAAGCTTTCCATTTCTTTGGGGATCCAGTCTAGTGCGACCTTGGAATCTGTCCGAAAGAATGTTTCCAACCTGCAGATATTAAGAACATTTTTCAGAAAGTTCCTTAGGCTTGCTCGAGGCGATGGGCCAAGTAATTCCAGTCTTGGCAAAGTCACTTTCTGGAGAGGGGCCACCCGTGACTTTGCCATAATGAGGGGATCAAAGAATTCCTTGATCAAGGAATTTGAAATATGCACGAGTTTCACATGCCTTCTGACTAGCATCATGAAATATATGAAGTTGCATGTTGTACTTGTTAGCCCAGTGTTCACCCAATGCACGATAGTCATAGAAGGAAGGCACTGCAGATTTGAGCACCATTTCTTCCACTGCACAGCAATGTCTTAAGGCGAATGTATGTTCCAATCTGCTTTTCGTTGCCACAGCTTCTGAAACAATTGCTTGGCCTGAATGCTGAAAGGTGCGACCATTCCCTGTGAATCGAATATTCTTGACACTGCTTGCAGCACAAATATCTCTTACAAGGCCTTTGCCCCTTCTCCAAGAAGCTTAACGCTGATTTTTCTGCTAATGTCATCTGGTCTGTCAGAGGATCCCTCAGGAGCACCAATATCTTGACTACTCCTGCGCTTGCGTCATCTCCTTCAAATGTACTAATGATGTTGCTAAGCAGTTTGGAATTTGATGACCATTTTGTTAAACGCATTCCCGCTTGTTCCATAATAGCATTTGCATCTCTGTATGTTCTTTTTGTTAAATGGACATTTTTGGCTTCAATGAGAAGGTCATCAACGTAGAATGATGCTGCAAACCGCTTGGCCATTTTTTTCGGTTAGACCTTTCACTGCCTTCAAGTGAGATTGTAGTGTGGCGTTGAGCAGCAGTGGATTTGACACGGTGCCATAGGAAACCTTTGTCATGGGCCGTTACTCTACTTCAGGCTCAGCATTACTCTCAGAGTGTATTCTTTTTAAACCATAGTAATCTTTGTGCATTTTTGTCTTCCATTTCATGCTAATGTGAAGAAAGGCTTTCTCTATGTCAGCTGTCAGAGCAACACAGTTCAGGCAATAGCGTATGAGAAGAGTAACCAAGTCAGTTAGTAGCTTTGGTTCCTTCTCGAGATGCTCATTTAGAGACGAGGAATCAGGATCCTGAAAGGATGCATCAAAAACTACTCTTACTCGTGCTGTCATGGCCTCGGTTCGCACAACTGCATGATACGGCATATAGTAAATCCGAGATGATTGCTCCGCAACTTGATTAGTTATGCTCTCGGCATGCCCTATCTTCATATACTTCCTGATCGTGGCATCATATTCCACGGCAAACTCTGGATTGCTCTTTATTTTCTTCCCCAATAGTTCAGTCGCTTCATTGCTTGCATTCAGTTATGTAGTTGTCCACAGCTTTCTTTCCACGGAAACACGACTTGACAGGTACCATTTAAGAAGGTAACCTCCTGTTCATATATTCTTAGTACCATATTCTTTTCTCTTTGGTTGGAGTGTTGTCGGCTGGCATAATTCCGATGCTCTCCAAGTCCCAGAACCTCCATAGAATCTCGTCAGTAGAGTCAGCAGACGTACTTTGTCACAAGACGTATACATTCAGACCTGATTCCAAAGAGGTGCATAAAGAAAGTGCCTTTGCAACATCCATCCAAAAGAAGAACCCATTGCCCCTAATCTTTTCTGTCCATGGTATTGCTTCGTCTCTCCCGACATGAATTGCCCAAGCTGATCAGCACCGATTGAAAGGCTGATTCCCGAAACTGCAGCCATGCTTGGTATCAACAACTTATCAGCAAGAAGATAGCAGTTGGTTTCGATGTCTCTGATATGGCCCACTGGTGCTTACACAATATCCTTGCAGACGAACGATACTTCAATGACAGTTAACAGGTACTACTCCTTGGTGTCATATTGACTGCGAAGTTTCAGTTCAACGACATGATGTTGTCTCGGAATGGAACTTGTGTGTCAAAATATATTTAACTGTAAACTGATCCAAATTCTTTCAATCCAAGTGACTTATAGACACATATTCACGAATAAATGTATGATGGCTTCTGTTGTCTACCATGCCATGAATATATGCCTTTTTCAGTTTCCCCATGACCCATGCCTTAAATGTTTGCAATAAGACATTATAATCTACATACGAATGAGAGCTGGTATGCAGGCTGTTTGCAGTTACGAAGCCTTCTTGTTCTTTCTTCTTAGGTTTCCACTTGTGATCATACAATGAAGAAACGTGTCTACCTCCACATGTTTCACACTTTTTTGTATCAGTCCTTGGCTAGATGTCCTTTTATGGTGAATCGATAACATTGCTTCTTGGTAGCCGATTTCTTCAACTTTTCTTCATAGGTAATACTGCTGTCACAAACTAGAGTTGCGTGCTTTGCACATAAAAAAAACAGGCAGTCTTTATCTTTAGATTTCGACGAAGACTGCAAGACCGCTGCTTTTGGTAGAGTGGCGTGCAAGTTTCTTTTCTCTTCAGGTGGACAGGCGCCTTTATTTTCTTTAAAGTCATGAACTTGACTTCTTTCGCAGCTTCCAACTTTCACACCAAGATACGTGAGGAGTTCATGCAACTGTTTCTCGGCTGTGGCCGTCGATGATGAGTCATGCTGTTGTTGTTCAGAGCCTGCAATGTCTGTCGTAGACTGCGGTAACCTTAAGTTGGCTTCTTTCTGGTAATAATCAACGACAATGTCTGTTCGCAATGCCTTCAACAAAATATCCGTTATCATAGTTGCATAGCTGGCAGGACTCAGGTTTAATCCTTTCAGACCACTGATGTGACACTGCACATAATCCAACCGCTTTTGAAGGTTGTGGACGTCTTCCAATGAATCAACAGCTGGTAGTGCACACACTCGGCGCAGATGATCCTGTATGATATGCTGGTCATCTCTGAAACGACTCTTTATAACCTCGATGGCATCGTCGTAGCACTCTGCCGTCGCTTGCAGGCCGGAAGTCACGGTAGCTGCATTCCCTTTCATAAAATTTTTTAGATATTTAATATTTCGCCCTTTTGTCAGGTTTTCATTTTCATAAGCAGAGGCCCTGAACTGCTCCCAAAAGGAAGGCCAGTGGCAGAGCTGTCCGTCAAATGTCTGCAGCTGGAGTGTGGAAAGCTTGATTGCCTTGTGCAGTGCGTGATCCTCGGGCGTCTGGGATGGCCTTGGAGCTAGAGGCTGGGTTGTTTTAGAACAATGGTTTTGACGGAATTGCCACTCCCGAGCCTTTAGCTGACCCAGCCTTCTTAGCACAGCATCTTGATATATTAACACAGCTTCAAACTCTGTGACAAACTTCTCTTCTGGAGTAAGCTGTTCCAGATCAGCATTAACCTTATTTAAATCGGCGTTGTTTCCTGGTAGCCATTAAATAAAAGATGAAATCTTTGCACTGTCAGCACTTTCCATCATCTGTCAGATGAAATGCGTATTCATCTGTCGTGGCGTGGCTCACTTATTTTTCAGCGCTTTGACACGATTCATCTTGTGCTTCAACGAAGCGTGACCGTGCTCACATCAGTCGACTAGTCAGTTATACTGTCACGGTGAAAAGCAGTGGCATATGTCCATTCAGGATGTCCTGTCTGGCTTTCTTCTAAGGTTGCCGCTGTCCTCACTACGTGCTGTCTTTCATTTGAAAGTTCTCAATTAGCACTAGAAGCATGTTTTGTCCAGGTGAGTTTTCCCGACGGGGTTACGGCACCCCTTTGTGAAAGAATTGGTCACGGCATATGAAGAAACAAGACTATATTTTCATTATTTGCAGAAAAAGTCCGAACATAGTTAATGGTGCACACTTCCCCCCTTCTTTCATAAGAGCTCCTGCGTTCTTCTCGACTGTTCATTTTCTCAACAAAAGGTAAATATTCAATATAGCTTGTTAGGCATATTAGCAGCACACCAATGTGACGTACTAATTTATGAATTTCCACTAATGTGGATGTCTTTCCTGACTTTACATGTTTTGCATCAAGACTCACTATAGTTTGCCTTGATATAATGTGATAAAATGAAAAAAAAAGATTAATTGTACAAAAAGCGGGAGGAGGGACACCCACATAAAGAAAAGCGTCTCAGCTTTCTGCTCTTAACTATAGGTTTTGCCATTCCTGCATGCTGGATCAGAGGCATTGCAACCTTTCTACACCTCGTCTTGTTTTGCGTTGCCTCTGGGGTCGACCCACCTTCGACCAAGCAGTGATGTGCTGTGATGTCATCACCGTGTGATGTCGCTATGACCTCTTGGTGTGTTGATCTTTTTTTTATCATTTGTGTTGATGTCATGCATGCTCCCATCAACATCGTGCGTGGCTGAGCCATGTCCGGGGAAAAGGGTATCCTGGGGGTTAAGCCGACGTCGGGTTATTGGACCTTTAAGGCCCCCCGGCAGAGGCAACACACCTCTTTGGCCCTAACTTCACGCAGACGGCACCCCTGGGCTGACCCACCGAAGGGAAATCGGCGGTCGCCTTTTCCTGTCCACCCTTTCCTACCTTTTTCTTTCCTATCTTCTTTCCTTACTGTCCTGTCTTCTAATCCTTTCAGTTACTTCCTAGTTTTCGTAGGCGGCCTGGGTTAACTATAGGTTTTATATCTAGCCTTGGATATATTGTCGGGACGCCTCGGCCGCTGGATTCTACGCCTACAAGAGTATGATTTTGCCATCGTATACAAGTGTGGCAGGAAACATAGTGACGCCGATGCTCTTTCTCGCTGCCCACTACCAGCGACTCCACTCGGGGTTTCCGCAATCAATTCGCACAACACGCCCTCGGAGTCCACGTCTACGGCGGTTTCCTCTCTTGCCTCTATGGACCAGCTGCCTTCGGACGACCCGCACGATTTTTCTTCTCGACAGCTGGCTGACCCATACTGTCGACGTATAATAGGCTACCTCACTGGCAGTTGCCGTCCACCTAATGCGAGGCTCCGTCGCCAACTCTCGCAGTTTAAGCTGGACAACTCGGTGCTGTACCGCAAAATTTACCATCCTGACGGTCAGCGCTGGGTTCCCGTTCTACCCCGATCGCTTCGGTCCGAAGTCCTCAGAGCACTTCATGACCATCCGACGGCTGGTCACCTTGGTTACCACAAAACCTATGATCGCCTTCGAAGTCGGTTTTATTGGCCAGGTATTACCACTAGTGTAGCTCGGTACGTTGGGTCCTGCACTACCTGCCAATGTAGAAAACTACCGACATCTGCTCCAGCCGGTACACTACAGCCTCTTCCATGCCCAGCCACACCATTCGAAGTTGTAGGCATCGATCTTTATGGCCCCCTGCCAGTCAGTGCAGCTGGAAACCGATGGATAGTAACAGCCGTTGACCATTTGACGCGCTACGCCGAGACGGCATCTATCACTACCGGTTCAGCTTCTGAAATTGCCGACTTCATCCTCCGAGCCATTATACTGCGTCATGGTGCTCCATGTGTATTGCTCAGCGACCGTGGAAGGGCCTTCCTTTCACAACTAGTGAACGAACTTCTTCGCGCCTCTGGCACAACTCACAAGACTGCCTCTAGTTATCATCCCCAAACTAACGGCCTCACTGAGCGATTCCACCGCACTCTTGCTGACATGATCGCCGCCTACATTCAACCAGACCACAAGAACTGGGATGTAGTTCTACCATTCGTCACTTTCGCCTACAATACGGCTATTCAGCGGACAACCGGCTACTCACCATTTTACCTAGTTTATGGACGCTCCCCTACTTCTTTGCTGGACGTCTCCTTCTTTACCTGCCATGCGGATTCATCTCCATCCTCTTCAGAGGAATACGTTTTGCGGCTCGCAGAGAGCCGCCAACGTGCTCGTATAAACACTGAAGCCCGACAGCAAGACAGAAAGCTGGTTTATGATGAATCGCATCGTGCTGTATCATTTCAACCTGGAGACGAAGTGCTCCTTTTGATGCCTATTCGCACACCTGGTTTGTGCGACAAGTTCCAGCCACAATTTATCGGGCCGTACACAGTTCTTGAAGAAACTTCACCAGTAAATTATCGCGTGACGCCACTTGTAGCCCCAGCAGATCGCCGTTATCGAACTACTGAAGTCGTCCATGTCTCCCGTATGAAGCCCTTCATGCGACGTTCTTTGTCCCCTTGACTTGCCGCGGCCAGGCTGGCCGCTCTCACGTGGGGGGGGAATCAGTGTGGGCATTTAGTATACCAATCATCTTCATCTGTACATTATCATCATTATCATGTATTGCTTATGCATCCTCATCGTTGTCACGTATCATCATCATCTTGGTTCGTGCATCTCCGCTGTCGGCTGCCGGTTCCTCGGGCCTAATAAAGGTCTTCCAAACCAAGACTTCATAATATTACATTGAGTTATAGCAGCTATGTATGCCTGGCCTCTACATGTGCTACCCAAGCATTGTAGCGTCCATTTGTTGGGCTCGATGGTGGGTGGCTACCATAGCTGCTGAATCATAAAACATTTCATGGGTATTCCCTTCCCTCTACTTTCTGATCGCTCTCTCAAAAGTGACGTCGAGCTCTCTCATATCGCTCTCTCAAAAGTGATCGATCTCCCGAAGTGACATCGAGCTTTTTTGCATCATACAAAGACAATTTCCCCGGTATCATGTAATCCACAGCGAGCGAACCAACAAGCCAGCGAGAGGTGTCTCACCTTTCCTTGTTGCCAAATGCCTCCAATAAAAACTAGGACCCCCCGCAGGGGCGCCTGCGCAAGTAGGCGTTTGGTGTGTAGTGACATCTTGGACCCGAGCTAATAGGGGAGTTTTGGCTCCCTCCCACGCCTAGCCGTGCATGGCTTTGCCGTCTTGGGGAAAAGGGGATCCTGGGTGTTGAGCCGACGCTGGGTGATTGGACCTTTAAGGCCCCCCGACAGAGGCAATACACCCCTTTGGCCCCCGCTTCATGTAGACGGCACCCCTGGGCAGACCCAACCAGGGAAATCGGCAGTCGCCTTTTCCTATTTCTCTCTCCCTACATCTTCGTCTTTGTCGCTCACTTCTTACCTGTCCTGTCGTCTTCTCTTTTCCGTTTACTTCCAAATTTCTTGGCGGCTAAGGTTAACCTTGGGGACTGACCTCCCTTGGTCAGAACCACAGCGTTATAGTAGCAATGTATGGCTAACATGTGTATACGTTCTCCTTGTTCGACTCCATGGTGGGTGGCCAGCATAGCTACCGAATGAACATGGTTTTCTATGGAAAAAAAGTACCCCCCTATCCACAATGATCGGTCCCGTAAAAGGGGTCGCACCGAAGCAAATAGAAACCTTCCGACTAAAGAGAGTGATTACACGTAATTCTTTGTTGTAATGTCATTGACTGAAACTAAGATTCAGAACATATCACCATTCCCGATTGCAAAAGCAATAAAAAAATGCATTGGAAGCAATTACAGTGCAAAAAAATTAATTCAAGAGATCTTCTCATAGAAGTGAAAAGCAAAGTAACAAAGTGACAAAATTAGACACCTTGGACAAATCGGACAACATGAAGTCCGTGTAACAGCTCACCGATCTCTCAATTACACGCGAGGTGTAATATCGGACAATGAACTGCTCAAGTGCACTGACGCAGAAATTGAGGATGCTTTAGCGGATCAAGGTGTACTTGCCGCATAAGCAATCATCATTCGTAGAGATAAGAAGAAAACCCGCACAAGGAATGTAATACTAACATTCGCAAGCACGACGCTTCCTGCTGCAGTTAAGGTAGCGTACCTTTACCTACATGTGAGGCCCTACATACCTAATCCTCGCAGGTGCTTCCGGTGCCAGAGGTTTGGGCATGGGTCTCATTCATGTCGTGGTAGTCCAACCTGCATGAAATGTGGCCAGAATGAACATGATGATGGCGAGTGCACGAACGCTTTAAACTCTGTGAACTGCAAGGGGCGCCATGCAGCGTACTCACGCTCCTACCCAGAATGGCAAAAAGAAAAAGACATACTTACACTGAAAACCAAAGAAAACATACCGTATCCAGAAGCGCGCAGGCGAGTGGTTCTTGCCCAAAAGAGCACTTACGCTGAAGCGGTGCGAAGGGGGAAGGCACCACTGACGGTCTCTGTGGGCACACAGGTCGAACTCGAGGATCTAGTGGCCACGGTCCGTCCCCCAGACAAGAGCGAAAAAAGGCACCAAGTGCCTTTTTTCTGCCCAAAGCCTCGACCAGTGTTGGTGTCAGCCAACCTAATGTCGAGGCAAAAGCGGTCTCAACAACGGTGCCGAGTCCCAGCCTCACTTGAGGAGGCCACATCCTCGCCAGGTACCAACACTGTTGAGCACCCTGGTGGTGCTGAGTCTATGGACGTGAGTTCATCGGACACTGAAAGCCTGACAGACCCTGCTTTAATCAGCAGGGCGATCAGGCAGCCCATCATTTCTCCCTGCCAAGGAGGAAAAGGGAGCAGAAACACAATTTCGGCCCGACAAAAAATGAAGTGACGAAGCACACGAATAGTGTTGCTTTTTAGCTTATGCACAACTAACTCAAAATACTAAAGTTTATACACATCATTTCACGTAATGGCATACATCATCCATTGGAACTGCAGAGACATGACACGAAACTTAAGCCACATTAAGGACATATTTACAAGCTTCTCTCCTGTAGCATTATGCTTGCAGGAAACGAATCTGGAACCAAAAAACACCAAAATACTAAAAGGTTACACTGTTATTCGCCGCGACCGCTCGCAAAGCAACCGGCTGTCGGGCGTCGCCGCCATTGTTGTCCAAAGTGGTATTGCGGTAAGAGAAGTTATAGTTAAGTTTCATTGAAACGGCTGCAGTCACCATTTTATCACGTAAAACTATTACTATTTGTTTCATATACATTCCACCTCATACACATTTTACTGTAAAAGATCTAGAATTGATCGCAGAACAGCTACCTAAACCTTCTTTAATGGCAGGAAATTTCAATGCGCACAACTTACTATGGGGTAGTGTAAAGACAGACAGTAGAGGGCAGGTAATTGAAGATTTTATTCTTTCTAACAATGTGTGTCTTTTAAACACTGGATCATCAACATACTGCTCTCCAGGCACAGGAGTCAAGAGTTGCTTGGATTTGGCACTGTGCTCAAGCTCACTGTTTGCTAACTTTACATGGGAAACAATAAACAATCCTTACGGTAGTGACCATCTACTGTCGATTGTGAAACTAACATCACCACTTCCGACCATACGCTCTCGACCACAACGTTGGAAGCTTCACAAAGCTAACTGGCCTTTGTTCTCACAGAGAGCTAATGTACAGGATGAGTTTTCTGAACACCTAACAATAAATGAAATAAATTACAAGATCACCGATTGCATACTGTCTGTGGCAGAGCAAGCTATTCCCCAGTCTTCAGGACTAGTGGGAACAAAGCTAAAGCCATGGTGGACCAGTGAGTGTGCAAAAGCCAAAAAACTACAAAATAAAGAATGGTGCAACTTCCGTGGGTACCCCACATGTGACAACCTCCATGAATTCAAACAAGCTAAAGCAAAAGCACGATATATTCGTAGAAATGCAGAAAAATCATCCTGGCAGAAGTACATATCTACAATAAATAGCACAACCACACCCAAGAAAATGTGGAACCAGGTTAGAAAATTCAGCGCCGACTATTCCTCATACGCGATACCCATACTTACAGACCCAGGCACACAGACATCTCTAGAGGAGCAGGCGAACATTTTAGGTGCACATTTTTACACTATATCCAGTTCCGCTAATTACACGCCATCCTTCCTGGCATTCAAACAGACAACCTAAAAACAAAAACTGCTCATAACCGGTGGCCTAGATGAGCCGTACAATGCTCCCTTGACACTCCAAGAGTTAAGCGCAGTGCTTTCGGCGGGAAAAAACACAGCAGTCGGTACAGACAGAATTCATTACGCAATGCTCGCGCACCTGTCTCAAGCTGCCGTGCAAACATTATAAAGTTTTTTAACGTGATTTGGTAAACTGGCGAAATGCCCGCAAAATGGAAAATGGCAACCATAGTACCATTTATAAAGACTGGAAAACCACCGACTTTACCGGGTAGCTATAGACCCATAGCACTTACAAGCTGTATGGCAAAATCATACGAAAGCGTAATAAACAGAAGACTAACGTACACCCTTGAAGTAGACAACCTACTAGATGATCATCTGTGTGTGTATAAGAAAGGCCATTCAACAATCGATCATCTTGTTCGTCTCGAACACACAGTGCTGAGGCCTTCTTGCATAGGCAACACGGCCTAGCAGTGTTTTTTGACCTGGAGAAGGCCTACGACACCACGTGGAGGTGCGGTATACTGAGAGACCTGGCAAATCTCGGAATACGCGGAAGAATGCTTAATTGCCTCTCTGACTTTCTATCAAACCGAAACTTCCAGGTACGGTTGGGCTCCACACTATCGCAGGTTTTTGTCCAAGAAAATGGTGTGCCACAGGGTTGCGTGTAGAGCACTACACTGTTCGTAGTCAAAATGAATTCAGTTAACGAAGTAATCCCACCCTCCATCATGCACTCATTATATGTTGACGATCTTCAGATAGCATGTCGGGCCTCAAGCATATTCACATGTGAAAGGCAGCTGCAGCTAACCATCAACAAACTGACTAAATGGGCAGATCAAGATGGCTTTCGCTTTTCTACCCAGAAAACCGTTATCCTACTTTTCTCACAAAAGCGCGGCTTGTATCGAGACCCTATTCCTAATATCAACAACAGTGTACTGCCACTCAAGTCAGAACACCAATTCCTAGGCCTAGTCTTTGACAGGAAACTAAACTTCATTTCCCACATGAATTACACAAAAAAGAAAGCAAACAAAGCGCTCAACATTCTGAAGATACTATCGTGGAAACACTGGGGTGCCGATCGAGTCTGCCTGTTACGCATATACCGCTTGATCGTGCGCAGCATACTTGACTACGGCAGCGTTATTTACGGTTCAGCCTGAAAATCTTACCTCAAACGTCTTGACCCAATACATCATCATGGATTGTGCTTGGCGACTCGAGCTTATAGAACCTCACCTGTCTAGAGCTTATATGCTGAGAGCAACGAGCCGTGCCTAGAACAAAGAAGAGCGCTACTTACTGTATGCTATGTTTTAAGAACCAGATCGAAACCAAGCCACATATGTCACACTATTGTCTCTCACATTGGTACCAGAATACAATACAACAACAGACCGCACACGATAAGACCACTTCTCCTGCGCTTTGAAGAAATATGTCTAGACTACAAAGTACCGAATCAGGCACTAAGCGTTGTCCAAATGCCGGAAAGACTGGCTCCATGGTTGGACTTTTCGCACTACACTGACTTTGCCTTAACTCTTCTAAGGAAGAAGGAAACTCCACGGGAACAAATTCATGAATATTCTTAAAATACTGTCACACACGGCATAGGGCAGTGATAGAGAATGCCTCATAAAACTTCACAAAAGCCTAATACACACACGCTTAGGCTATGGCTCTGTGATTTACCATTCTGCCGCTTCAAGTGCCTTGAAAATGCTCGATCCAGTTCATAATCTTGGTATCCGGATGGCTACCGAAGCATTCAGGACAAGTCTAGTAGAGAGCCTTTATGTGGAATGTGACGAATGGTCGCTTCACTTGCAAAGGTCATATTTAAGCTTTATGTACTTTCTTAAAATACTATCCGATTCACAGCATCCCACTTACAACACTCTAAATGATGTCAGCTCAGCCACGCTGTATGCACACCGACCTGCAGTGCCACAGCCGTTTTCATTACGGGTGAGAAACCTAAGTGAAGAAATGAATGTCCCCCTTCAGCATGTTTTACTGCCCCCTGCGAGGCTCTTGCCACCATGGCAGTGGCAGGTATAAGAGTGTGACACATCTTTTGTGTAGGTAACTAAGCACGTCCCAGAAATACATGTACTAAGCATGTCCCAGAAATACACATACAAATGCACTACCGAGTACTTAAGTCTAAGTACTCATGCTCTGAATTTTTCACGAACGCATCAAAATCCAACGCGGGCGTTTCTGATGCCGCTGTGGGTTCGTTGTTCTCAGAATGTGAGAGGTTGCACCCACAGACGAGTATTTTTACAGCTGAGGCATATGCACTCCTTTCTGCTGTTAGGTATATTTATTGTATGAAGCTCCAAAAGGCGGTTATCTATACAGACTCGCTTAGTGTTGTCAAAGCTTTGAAATCACTAAAAACAGACAAAAGATCAATTCTTGTCCAACTCTTTTCAGCTCTGTGCAAAGCGTATCTAGCAGAACAACATGTAGTAATATGCTGGGTTCCTTGCCATAAGGGCATTGAAGGCAGTGTGGTTGCTGACAGAATGGAACGGAATGTAGAAACCTTTCTATAGATCTTCCTGCCTTAGATCTTGAAACATTTGTGCGTAGAAAAATGAGGGACTACTGGCAGCAATTGTGGGATGCTAGGGCTTCGAACAAACTTCGCCTAATCAAACCACAGATAGGGAAATGGCCTCCTAGTAGTAAACTGTGACACACTGAGGTCACGCTCTGCCGACTAAGAACAGGCCATACATACGATACGCACACCCACCTGCTCCTTGGCAATGATCCTCCTGTCTGTGGTGTGGCGAGACACTCACAGTCCTTCACACATTATTGGAATGTCGGAGGCTTGACATACTAAGAAGAAAGTACTTTCCCCTGGCGTATAAACAGAATATACCACTACACCCAGTGATATTTCTTGGCTCAGACAGCTCAAACATTGCATGTTATTGCCCAAACAGTTCCGTAGCTCAGCTTCTCAAGAGAGGCTGCTGCTGCAGTATATTTATGAGGCGCATGTCTCCAAGCTTTTGACGTCAAGCAAGGGCCCTGTTGAGGCATTAGTGCCATTTTCAAGAAACACCATTGCAATTTTTAATCTTTTGTCAACTACCTTTAATCTATTTTAGAAATGTAGCTCATCACCCAACCCAGTACACGCACCTAACTTCCATTTGTTGTATATATTTCTTTTAGGTCTTTTTACGGCCATGATATTATTAACACATTATTACTCATGATTCATCGACATCCCAACATAAATTGACATGGCGCTCTTTGGCCAGCCTTGGACCTTGCACCACAAAACGTCATTACATCATCATCATCTTATCGAGATCAATTGAAGTTCAATTCGAAGAAGCAAGACATGTCAGTCAATTTTCGCGTTCGCTGAAGCACTTAAGGCTTTTATCTTTAATGCTTCATGACAATAACGTCGGTCGTCTAAATTCTGCACTTCATGCAATTACTGTCATGATTTACGCTCATGCATTTGTGGACTCAAATGAATGGTTTTAGTGATATGAACTTGAACTTTAGTGATGAAGAACTTGAAAAACCGAAACAATGAAAAAGCACAAGAGTAAAAAGCGAGGGATAAGCGAAACATGAACGGAATGGCGTTTCAGCTTCAAGCAGTGAAAGATGCAGCATGTTCAGAAAGAGATTGCTTTGATGAGGCGCTAGTGGTGCCAAGCCTGAGACCGGGCATGCAGAAAAGGTGTTTCCTTTCTACCAACTGAAAAGCAGGAAAAGTGCGTTCGAAAGCAGATATCATAAAGTACTTCTTCTCCTTACATACCAGGTTTCCTACGGCACGTAGGGAATGTTGTTTCATCTCCAGGAATGCCAATGACTATTTGTTGCGCTAACTGCTGTTGCCTTCCTGATTGTTGGGAGACTGGTGGTTAATAGTACATAGCCAATGAATGGACCTGAACTACATGACATGCATAGTGACAACATTTAGACTCCGACAAGACGACCCCCTCAGGCGCTTTGCCGCAACACTGAGAGATTGCTTTGGCTCTCTGGACATTCGTATCCAATGTCCTTCTGCATCACACTACTACCACAGCTGTTCAATTCTCGGGTTCCTGCCAAATAGAACTGTTTATGTTTTAGGGGCGAAGCTTCTTATGCTGTGGGTCGTGCATCTGTAATGTTTGTAGTAAAAGTAGTAGTAGTAGTAGTAGTAGTAGTAGTAGTAGTAGTAGTAGTAGTAGTAGTAGTAGTAGTAGTAGTATAGTAGTAAGTAGCCACCTTTCGTTTAGCCCTTGGAACGTCCACTGCATGGCGGTACTTCTATATGATGAATACATGATGAAAAGATGTGAGATGGCGGTAACTTGGAATATTCACTAGATGGACAGACGGACAGACGAATGCAGAGACGCATGTACAGACGGACATGGATGGACAGATGCACGGACGGTTGCACGGGCAGACGGAAGTGCCGACTGACTGACTGACGGACACTTTGACCCACTCATCATCAGTCCGTGGATATGCAGTGATTTTTTGTATTGTCCTAATGGAACAGAGTACTTGACTTGAAAAAACAAATAACCTAGTTGTCTAAGATTCATTAATGAAATCACGGTCGCTTGATTACTGTGCTAAAAGTTGTAATTCTTTGAGAAATATCGAATAGAAGGTATAAGTATCGTTGAGTGTGCTCTGTCGTTTGTGCTGGCTTTGAAATGCCCATTGTATTGTGGCGAATGTGTTCTTCTTGTCTCCTAATTATATAAAAAGTTTTGTGCTTCGAATATTGCCAGGAGAGCACTGCAACAAGCCATTGCAACTTACAACGATGGTTTGGTCATGTAGAGACTGCTACATTGTATTGAAACATGAAGTTGAATAGGCTCTTTTTGCCCTTTTAGTCTTTTATAATTAAACAAACTTAAAGAATCTCATTACCACCTTTATTTAAATTTGAGTCATAAACTTTCACAAGTTCGGTTTTCCTTACAAAGCACTAGTTCAGAATGTGTATTTAGTCATGTGTCATTCTGTTTCTACATATATATTCCTGCTAAGAAAAAAAGTTATGCATATAAATTCCCCAGTCCTCAGTAGTAGAACTTTGACATTGCAATTATATATATATATATATAATATATATATATATATATATAAATGACTGTGCGAGTGGCTTTAACATGTGTTGTATGTGTGACATTGTATTCCCTGTCATAACGATGATTTTTATTAAAACAGTATGGAAACATAGTGGGAAATGTGTAGACATTACAGTAGTATAAATAAGCAGAATTTTTGTGATGAACATTAAGTTCCAGGTAGTTCTAACTACCAAAAACTTTATGCTATTGTAAGTGTTATCATTTTATTCACTTTTTATGTTATCAATTTCAATTCTTATGAAATTCTCTATTTCTTTTTTCATATTTTTCAGGTGTTTAGATGTACAGCGTGCACCTATAAGCACTTCCATGCAAAATAAACCAAAATAAGTCATTTCATGTATTAGTGTTTATTTGTGCACGATAAAAGGTACCCTTTAGATATAGCAGTGGAATGTCTTCTAAATTAGATTCAATTTTTTTTACACCTAGTGCAGTATTCATCGGCACCAAAGTTGCAATATTCGTGAAATGTGCTGAATTGGTGTACTGTGGTTGTAAGAGGAGCTCTAGTTTTGGTGGGGTAACGTGATGATCATCTGCTTCGCTCCAGTTTTACGTTGTGTACGACGCATAATTTTCATAGCCTTTGTTTCATCTCGATTTTTTACAGGAACCTTGTCATCTGCGCCTCTGAAGCAGTCTTCTCTATTGGCATTTGTACGAGGTCGACTACAGTCCTGCCAACAGTGCACCTATGTGACTTTGGACAAGTCGGCTATGAACAGACACCTTCAGAACCATAAGAGCCAGCCCCCCTTGCAGTGCCACTTGTGTCCAGCTGCATTCAATGACAACTCCAAGCTTGTATTGCACGTGCGCATGCACACACGATGGCGCCCCTTTTCCTCTGGTCATTGTACTCCACACTTTTCTCGAAAAAGCACCTTCAGTGACCACATGCACACTCACACAAGAGAGCGTCCATTTTCTTGTATATACTGCAATTCAGCGTTTTTGTATAAACGCAACCTTGTTAGTCATATGCGCTCTCATACAAGAGAGCGTCCCTTCTCTTGTGTCCACTGTAATGCATCTTTTATGCAGAAAGCCCACCTCATTGAGCACGTACGCTCTCACACAGGAGAGCGACCCTTTTTTTGTGACCACTGCAATGCATCCTTTAAGCAGAAAGCCCACCTCGTAAAACACAGCCGTAGTCACACAGGAGAGCGTCCATATTCCTGTGTACACTGCAGTGCATCATTTGCGGCTAAAACCTACCTCACTCAGCACATGCGCTGTCACACAGGAGAGCGTCCCTTCCCTTGTATACACTGCAATGAATCATTTTTGCGCAAAAATGACATCTTAGAGCACATGCGCACTCACACAGGAGAGCGTCCATTTTCCTGTGCCCACTGCAATGCATCGTTTATGATCAAACGCCGCCTCAATGAGCACATACGATCTCACACAGCTCACAAAGACGAGCGACCCTTTTGTTGTGACCGCTGCAATGCATCCTTTAAGCAGAAAGCCCACCTCGTGAAACACAGCCGCAGTCATGCAGGAGAGTGTCCATTTTCCTGTGTACACTGCAGTGCATCGTTTTCAGCTAAAGCCTACCTCAGCCAGCACATGCGCTCTCACACAGGAGAGCGTGCCTTTCCTTGTGAACACTGCAATGCATCTTTTTCGCGCAAACATTTCCTCTTGGAGCACATTCGTACTCACACAGGAGAGCGTCCCTTTTCTTGTGTCCACTGCAATGCATCGTTTATGATCAAACGCCGCCTCACTCAGCACATGCGCTTTCACACAAAAGAGCATCCCTTCCCTTGAGTAACCTGCAATGCGTCTTTTTGCGCAAAAATTACCTCTTGGAGCGCACTCGCACAGGAGAGCATCCGTTTACCTGCGTCCACTGCAACGAATAGTTTATGACTAAAAGCCTCTTTATTGAGCATATACGCATTCACACAGAGAGCATCGCTTTTCTATGTCCACTGCAATGCATCGTTTGTGAGGACATCCCACCTCAAGAGACACCTCCGAACTCGTGCAAGATAGTCTATTTTTCTGTCTAAACACTATCTCACTCAACGCATGCGTCCTCACATAGGAAAGTGCCACTTCTTTTGTGTTTATTGCTATGTACTCTTTTGTTCTAAAGAGAACTTTGTCGTGAACATCTGCAACCACACAAAAGAGTGTCCATTCTGCTGTGTGCACTGCAATGCATCTCTTTTGTATAGAACCAGCCTTGTGAAACACGTGTGTGCTCACACAGTGGAGTGTCCCTACTCTTTTGTGAGTTGCAATGCATCTATTTCACAGAAACACCGCCTCACATACCACATGTCTCGTCCCCCTGCATAGAAGCCGTAAATATGTGAGGGGTACCCAAAGGGCACTTGCCGCAGAATGCAAAGTGCCAGTTAAAGGTGAAAGTTAAGAATAATATTTGGGGCTTAATGTTCTAAAATTATCATATGTATATGAGAGACGCCGTAGTAGGCTGCTCCGGAAATTTCAACCACCTGGGGTTCTTTAACCTGCACCGAAACCTAAGCACACTGGCCTCCAACATTTTCCCCTCCATTCAAGATGGAGCCGCCCCAGCTGGAACTCGATTCCGTGACCTTTGGTGTAGCACTTGAATGCCATAACCACTAGAGCCCAATGGCAGAGCAAAGGTGCTAAATAAAGCTTTGAGTTAAAGGTGAGGTGACTGTAGGACCCCGGCAAGAAGTGGTTGCGCAGCAGTTTTAGTTTTCTTTTATTTATTTTATGCAGTAAGCTGTGGGAGGCATGTCAGCCGTTGAGCTGCATTTGCTCCGCCACGCAGCGTTACTTCATGGCACTCAGTCAAAGTGTACAACCGGATCAGCCCTGACCACATAGACACTGCGGTGCCCTAATATCACCCCGTGAAGTGCTGTGGCGTCTTAGACTACCGAGCTCTTCTGGTTCTTGTTTATTCAAAAGAAATAAACCAACCCTCACGTGGGCGACAAAGGGTTAGAGATGGTAACGTCATTAGGGAGGTCTAGAATAACGCACCGCAAGCCTTTGCAGTGCGGTCGTTGCCACTGCGGGCAGAACCACTTGTAGTCTGCCCACAGTAAATCCGAAATAGCGTGCAGCCCGCGAGGCCCGCAAACCGCTGGTATCAAGGCTCAGTGTATCTCTCGCACATTTGGGTTTGCAGGGGGGGGCTAATTCCCTAGATTTTTCTCTAGGAGAAGCAAGCATTTTTCTAAACAATGTGGACGATTGGGCTAGTTGGCGATGCATGATCTAAGTATACTACACAGTAGAAAACACAGATGGGAAAAAGAGGAGGATGAGCGCAGACTATCACCTCATGGCTTATTTATTTCACACTGTATTTATATGACAATCAGGAAAAAAGAAGAAACGAAAATTAGCATCTGAAGAAACGACTAATTTCATACACCTGAAGCACGTGGCAAAATATATTCATTACACACATGCACTATTTTCGAGATAATGAAGCTCTCTATTTAGGGTCCGATCGATGGTTTGCTTATGCAGTTGTCAGGTTCCTGAGCCATTCTCTGTGCTTCAAATGCATCAATATATGCAGCAGGGGATAAACAAACCTTCAGTGATAGTGTGCGCTTGGCTTTGTCTTTTTCCCATCTGTGTTTTCTACTTCGTAGTATACTTAGGTTGTTCTTAAGCTCATACGACATCTCCAATGCTCGTCGCACCTGTGAATGTTATTTTAAACCTTCCTATTGTGACGACCTCCTGATTGCCTCGCAGGACTTTCGGCCTGCACATGAATGGGCCTCTTCCGGAAACCCTCACAATGGGATCCCTCATATTTTTCGCGCACCTACAAGTTGGTGTCAAGACAAAGCGGCGTGCGTTGTGAAAGCGTGGGATCGCCAGTGACCTTTCGTCACTTTCCGGCTTGTTTCTGGTAGCTCTCGGAAGCTAATAGGCATGCGACACGCGAAAACGTGGCTTACGTCATAGTAACGGGTGCCCGTTGGCATCTTTGATGAAAGCTCTTGCACTGGCATGCCTTCGGGCCTCGGCTATTTCCGCACTAATTTTTTCAAGTGAGCTCGTAAGTGGAACCACGTGCGGAGAGCGAGTGGTTCAACTTACAAGGCACAGGAGACAGCAGGATTACTGTACCATTGGCAATAAGTTGACGTGTTACCAGAGATGTCTTTCTTATGGCCGCAAATCCCACTACGCATAGCTTTAAGATTAGATAGTTGTACGCCCACTGAGTTTACCCTTGCCTCTGACTTTCGTTTAGTTTTGTTTAATTTGTATTGTTATTTGGCGCGAGTGCATGAGCCCTCACATGTGCATGAAAGTGCCTCCTCTATAGCACGTTTTTTTCATTTGCCAAGTGTACTTTCATATCCCAGGACAAACAGGCGGCGATTTGCGGAGAGTTCTGTAAGTGCGTAGAATCGAGGGAATAGGAAGCGGCTCCGGTGTTCTGCTAAGCGTTCTGAACCGGGCTTAAGATGTTAGGCACCATCTGCTATGCCGAATCCCATGGGTCGTCCTACAGACGGTTCATTTCCAAAGTGCTTTTTTTTCATAAGTTTTATGTCTGTAACTATGTATTATACTCTGTACATTCTGTAAATATATGTTTTTCTCAGCCTTACGAAAACTTCTTCAGCATTTTTACTTCCTCTTTAAGCGACCAGCAAGTCAATCGCTGCTATCTGCAGAGCGACAGTACGTCACTTCCTCCCACTTTGCCATACCACCTCGGGTGATGCGTCTCGGGTGCCGAGGGGGAGAGTTGGGTTTGCAACATCGAAAGAATTTGAATTTTCCTTTGACAATTAAACTTTGGTGAAAGGTTAGGAAAATTGCTTAGTTCGCCAACTCTCAAAAAGAAAATGGCATAATGCAGAGGTAGCGAAGTGGGTGGAAGAAAAAATAGAAAGTAGGGGCCAGTTTCTTAGAGGCTTTCAGTTATATTGCCACTGCTGCTGTTTGCGTAAGGGACAGAGAAGGTATAGCAGTCCGGTGGTCAGTGCTCTGGGCATTCGGTTACTGCAGAGATGGATTCTTCTTTCACTGCCATTACCCCTTTGGTCAACAACACTCGACAATACTGAATGTTTCATGTGTCGCTGCAATATGCGTATTTTTTATTCGAAACCACTAAGGCTTGAGTATTTGTACGAATGAGTGCCTGCTAGTGTTAACTCTGTCTGCAAAATGGATCAGCGGGCACAGGTACTCGGAATCATAATGGTGCATCTTGAATTCGAAGCAGGTCTTCTGATTCTTGAAATAGACATCGACCACTGACGCTCACATAAAAACAAGACGTTTCGGTCCCACACTGGAGCCTTGTTCACAATGAGAAATTATTGCACATGTATATATATATATATATATATATATATATATATATATATATATGTAAACAAATATGTATGTTTAAGATATGTTTAATATATGACATAGGCAATGTGCACACTTGTAAAGTAAGTTGCTGTTTCATTAAAGGTGCGTGCCGTTGTCTAGATTGTCAGAGTTCAACATACGGCAAAGCCGAGGTCTGACATTTTTCTGTTATTTTTACCTTACGGCACTTCATTCAGTGGTCAGTTGCTTCTGCATGTTTGGCCGATGCATTCGATGAAACTATTTTTTTTTACATCATACATGTGCTGCTGGAATTTGCTGAAAATTGCCTGCCTCTTGCTGATGCAATTTGCACTGCAGTCTGCACACAGCATGCTGTACAGCAGGAGTTGGCAACCTGCGGCTCGCGTGGCAATGTTACAGTGTACTACTTCTAGTACACTATAGCAACGTTATGCGGCCACGGGCACGGCATCGAACCCCATACCCCTCTTTCCCTTGGCACTATATGTATTTGAATGTGTACATGGCTATTTTGACCTAAAATAACATTTCGCTTGTAACCCACATTTGATTGCAACTTTGTGACATATGGGTGCTGGAACTAACCATGATTTCTAATTCTCCCCCAATGTTCATGTGCATCCCCTCCCACTCCTTTTCTGCACTCCCCTCTCTCTCATCTCGTAACGCCACCGCAAGCAGCGTCTGCTACCGAGTTTCGGGGCTGAAAAAAAAATCACCACCCAAGCACACCGTAGAAAATGTTAACCAGCAAAAGATGGCGCATTCAGCCCCAGTGTATAGCAGTGTTTAATTCGATGCTGAACTAAAGCCAATCATTAGTTAGATGTTAGTTCTTCTTAAGGAGGTTAGACACACGTTTGGATTGGGTTTACCACAGTGTTTATTTCCACATGCTGCCAACAGTGCCTCACATGATCACGGTCCTGGAAGCGTGTAATGAGTGGTTAGATGCGCTTCACAATGGTTTAATCATACTGGTTGGTCTCGAGCAATGGGCAGTCACAGGCTTTAGTGAATAGATTCAGGGAATGTCACTCAAATTTAATTCTTGTGAAGTGCTGTGAAAAATGAATTCGAACTTGTAAAGGCCGGTAAACGAACATATATTACCGAAAGAAACTAATCTCTGGTAACGGTACTCAGACTGACAAAAAGATACTGTACACGTATGTTACACGCAGTTCTTAGACACAACAGCGATTTGTTCACGTTGGCCTAATCATCCATCGCACAGCCAGCCAGGGGTAGAACCACTCGGTCGATAACCGGGAAGGGGCAGTGTGGTTTGATGAGCACCTTAGTAGTGCATTGGCACGACACCGGACATCATGACAAGCAGCTGGGTGAGGTGGACGCCAGCAAGTCCGAGAATTGGACAGGAGCCGGACGCCTGGTAGGGAAGCGTTCACGAAAGCACAACCCGTCTGGAGGCTGCCCAGTGATTTTCCTGGGTAGTCCTCGCCAACCCAGATGGTCTCTCGAACGCTGCGTTTGATTTATTCAGTGATTCTAGAAAGGAGAAAAGAAAGCACCTGATTTCTGTCTGCCTCTTGGGCGACATGGCGCAGTGCCTTGTAGGGGAAGGGAAATGAAAGAGGATAGGGGCGATAGAAGTGTGCATGTGTAGAAAGTCGAGGTGTGTTCGTCATGGCCGTAACAGCAAACAGGCGGCAGCAGGTGCAAGGGCAGGTGGTCCCAGCTCAACGGCAGGCAGCAATTCCCATCTCGTCCAGGAACTTGACCAGGCTCCGGAGTGCTGGCAGAGGAGGACGGGACGGGAAAAGCAGATGTTCTAGACTATATATAGTCATTGATCGAGGAAAGGAAAAAGACACTTATTTCTGTCTGCCCGTTGGGGACATGGCAAAGTGCCTTATTGGTGTGAGGAAGTGACGATTAAAGATGAAGAAAGACGGTTCAGCAGCAGATCGTCATAGTTCCACGAGAGTAGACGTGGGGGACAGGAGTACTGTTATGCAGGGCTCGCAAGGTCTCAAGATCGACTTCATCCGCAACCTTCAGGGAACCTCGTAGGGCCGGTGACTGGTAACCGGACGGGAAAAGAAGGTCGTCAACTGTGGAGTGGGGTAGGCCCAGCATGTGGTAGGACCACCCCATTGTGTCGCGCGGGCCATCCTGAGCTGGGCTGGGCAGAAAAACAATGTGTTCCAGCATCTCTGGAGACCCGCATCTGCTGCAGTCCTGTGAGAAACAGCGGCCCTTTTAGTACTTGCGTGCAGCAGGCCATGCGCTTCCGGTTCAAAGCCGCAGCAGTCGCCTCAGCTTTCTCCACTAGAAACCGGTCTCCTGTAGTGGCCTGGGGAGGTGCCCACTCGCTACCTGTTGGTCTGGGTGGGCCGCCTTGACCAGGTACAGCAGCCGTTGACAGCACTGCCGCTGCTTCCGAAACTGCTCGGCCAAGGTGTCCTCCCAGATGTTGAGGGAATGGCCAAGAGAGAGCACTGGCTGCAGTGCTTTTGGTCCCACCAGTAGTGATCTGAGGAGCTGCCACGCCTTGGAGCCTCCTTTGTCTCTGCTGATAGTTTGGCAGATGCCCATCCATCCTTGTTGCCACCGCTGATTATCATGCATAGTGTCCTTGGGACACTATCCGTGCCGCATAGGGACCTTGGGACACTTCCATCCTTATGAGGGATGACAATCGGCAGGTGGTCAGATCCCCAGGAGTCAGGTTCTTTGCCTCATCTGTAGCTTGCTCCAGAGGTGGCCAGGCTGACGTCAGTGACCGACGAGGTAGGCCGGGCTGTTCGTCGGATGCGTGTGAAGAAGCCGTTGTTCAGCACCTGTAGCCTCAGCTGGAGGGCATTGTCCATCAGCTTACTGCGGTGGCAGTTCCCGCAGCTTCCTTAGGCGGCATGGTGAGCGTTATGTCCACACAACAGGTAGTCCTGCTCCAGTCGTGAGGTCAGCCTGGTGAGGATGGTGGCATCCCAGGACAGCAGCGGTAGTATGTACGCGGATGACACTGTTGTGTCCACTCCCCGGAGATGCTGCGACACTACGCATCCCTTTAGCGGGCCTACTGTGGCGTTCACCTCGTCAACGAACACGTGGAAGATCACGCAAAACATACACGGGGTTTGTTATGTTGGTGAGTACCGTCCAAGCATGTTGTGTGTTGGCATGAGGCCAGGGTGCACGACGTGGCTCCGTTGTAACCAACGTAGCCGGGGAGTCGCAGGGTCAAGGCTGATCCCTTCACCTCCTGCAGTGCTAAGACATCGTAGGCGTGCTACTGGAGGTGCATAGATAGCTCCCGCAGTCGCGGCTGCAATGACAGTGTGTTCCATTGCAGAACGCTGGGGCAGCGACGGGTGCTTCTGGCAAGCTGATCAGCCCTTCTGTGCTGACAAGCGCTTGAGAGCCTCTGCTTGCTAGCACATGGCACGAAGAGGGTGGCCTTCCGAAAGGGTAGCACAGGCGAACCTCATGGCATCGGGAAGATTTCGGCCAGGCTGTCGAGCGGGTTCAGGCCCAGAGTAGTGACAGCTGGTCCAGGTACCTGAGGCACTGCTGCAGGTGGGGCCTTAGACATAACAGAAACCACGGCTGCAGCAGTGTTCGGCGGCAGGACCATGGTAGCGGCTGCTGAACCATGCACGGCAGCAGTATCCACAGAAGTTCTTCCAGCTGGGTCTGTAGTAGGTGGCGGACGTTGGGAGACCAGTGTGGCCGGAAGCAGCAGGTCTGGCGGGGCTCCGCGCCAGGTTTGCATAAGAACCTACCAATGGTCTGAGGGTTGGGTATTCACGCTCGTCCTCCCGAACCACGGCTCGGACCGCGCTCTTTGAAAGGGTTGTCGTGGCCATGATGGTGGCGACCTTGCGCTCTTGCTGCCACCGAAGACAGGCGGGTGTGTCAGCAGCGTGGAAGCCGCCACAGTTAGTGCACCTCAGGCGCTGTCATGTCTCCCCTCCCTTGGGGACACATCCGCATCTGATGCAACTGTCTGGCCAGCTTCAGGTCTTCCTGGTGTGGCGAAGCGCCCGCACTGTCGGCACTGCATGTAGCAGGGTCTTGTTGGTCACACGGGGAACTGGACCAAAAACAGCTTCATGTGTTGTGGTGGAACCGGTCCTGCAAATCGTGTGACTGTGCTTCTCCCTGGTACCAACACCACCAGCAGTGTAGACTGCAGTCCACTTAGGAGACAGGCATTGTCCGGCTCTCCGTCCACACTGTGGAAATACCCTATGCCGGTCGGGCGATCTGCATGCTGCCTGGTCTTCACTGCTATCCCTCGTCGCTCCGTGAGTGCCAGTAGCTGCTTCAGAGACTCTCTTGTGGTCACGTCGGCTGCCGCTATGTTTCGTTATTGGGTCACGCGAATGGCAGCGACTTCCAGTCGTGAGGAGAGTACCTGGGCCATGGTCAGCCGGGGGGAGCCTTAAAAGGATCCGCTTGGGGCAGAAAGCTTGAGCAGCACTGTACCCACAACTGCCGTGTCCACAGGCAGTGCAGCAGGCGGGAGTTTTCTGGCTATGTGGCTGGCTGCCTTGCTGCAGACTTTCTTGAAGTCCTTCTCCGCTGGTGCTGCGGGGAAAGTAGGACTTGTGGCTTTGCTGCCGTTGGCAGCTTGGTAGGAGAGGGGCAGGTAGGCTGGGAAGGGGGACTGTCAGCAGCACCTTGCGTTACAGGTGTCTGATGTTGAAAATTTTGCCTTCTTGCCCTTCATACTCTTCTTTTTAGCCTTTTGAGTCGGGGCTTCCGCTTGTACTGCCTTGAGGAAGTCCGCCGCTGTCGGTGGGGCCATCTTGGTACTTTCCTGCTTGGCAGCACAGTCTTCAGCCCCCCTGTCCTCCTTCATGTCAGCAAAGTCGAACGCAGGTAGGTCCCGAGTAGCGATCAGGGTGGATGTGGCCAGCGAGGCAGTTGTCCACCGCTGTAGCTGCGCCACTTGGTTCAACCGGCGGGGCTTTAGCAGGTACTTAGAGAAGGTGCATATGCCACCTCTAGGTAGCAGAGTTGCGCATACTTTTTTCTTCCGCCGCTCGCGCCGCTATTCCGTGGGCGCTGCCACGTGGTGCATAGTAAAGTCAATTACTCCAATTAACGCGGCGAAGCCAACTTTACGTGCACAATGGCGCAGCACCCACACGTTCTCTGCCCGCACAGACTTCAGCCTAATCGTACCATGTTACTGGATGGAATCTAATCATGCGCGGGTCTTTACAGAACGTAAACCTTCACGTAACGTAGATAACCCACCGGGTAGGCTTTTTACGGCGTTGTTTCGCATATCCACCTTTGTTCGTAGAAACTCCCGATATCTACATTGTGGAGACTCCAGGCATTGTATCAAAACAAGCCGTAGTGCTAGCGCCAATAGCGATTACATTATTTCAGCTGGATTACCAACGCTAAAACGACTAGCACATGGAGCCGCAAACGTGCGAGCCCCCGACAGACTGGATAGGTGGAGCCATCTAGTGGTTTCAAAATGAAACGGGCGATCACAAAATTGTTTTTGCAGAAACATTGTGCATTGTACGTCTGTTGTGAAAACCGTGCTGTGGCGTTATCGCGAATGAGTTACGTTTTAATCATTTTCACCTCACTCAGTTGATTGTTGAGTTTTACTTCCCGAAACCACCATATTATAATGAAAGACGCCATAGTGGAGGGCTCCGAAAATTTCGACCGCCTGGGATTCATTAACATTCACTTAAATCTGAGCACGCGGGCCTCAAGCATTTTCGCTACCTATAGCAACATACCGCCTCTTTGCAGCCGTACAATCTTGTTCAGCCCGCGCGAATAAGTCTGCGGCACGCTGTCCGCACCAGACCATCGCGCCGCATCTTTCTCCTGCGTGCGTGACGATTGGCTTTACAGCACAGCCGTGGAACATAATGGCGGACCTATGCGCAACTCTGCTCCCGGAGGGAGCATATACAGTAAATCTACAGGTACTGTATGAGCAGCGCCCTCGTGGGCCTCACTCGTCGTTGCAGTTGAGGCACGATGTAAGGTCCCGGCAGTGGGTGGGGAGGCCGTGGTGCCTCCACATTGCACTGAGAGGTCAATTCTTTTGGTCTTGTTCTTATCCACGTTCTCCGAACTCTACAGATGGGTTGGCAGCTTTCTTAGCGCCATCTTTACTTCATTGCTGCTTCAATCGTCGCGGTTCTGTTTGCGCGAGAGGGATAGATCCATGACCTCTTCTTCATCGGAAGCAGATGGAAGGGGAAAGTCCTCCGGTTCTTTGGGATGCCTTCTTGCGCCGCGGACACCAGGGCTGCTGCCGCGATGTTCTCAGCTTGTGTGGGTTGGCCTGCCACGTCGACGACGACGAGTGGGGCAGAGAGCTGTTGTTGTGGCCATCCCGGAATCACAAGCCATGCACTGCCTCGTGCGGTCATCTACACACTTTTGGTCAAGATCGTGCGCCCGGATGGCCGCAGCAGTGACGCGGGACGGGCTGACTAAGTTGATCAGCGATGTGCTAGTCATGAGTAGAACGCTGAGCAGGGGCTGCGAGCGGTGGTGGGAAGGAGTCGATTCTACCCGTCGTCGCCACAGTGATCTGAGCAGTGAGGGTCGCCCGTTGAATAGACGGTTGAGGTGGTGTACCACCCGGTGCTAATGATCACTCATTCACAACACAGTGGAACACAAAACACCACCGAATCGAAGATCCATAAAGTACATAAAACCGTGGGATTTCAAGTGTTCACGGCACTGCTAATGCACGGTACACGTGGTCACAGTATCACACAAGTGAAGTAGTTCCTGACAGCGGGGTAATGAAATAACGTTAAAAATACTCAGAGTTGTCAGAAAAACAAGCAGGTGCAGGCTCGTAACGTGCACTTAGGCGGCGGTCACGCCTCTATAGTATCCACAAAGAATCGCGTCATTGCACCGGGACACACTCCGGTCGGGCGCATGAACAGGCGAGAGGTGAAAGAATTAACTCGCCGACCAGCAAGGTGAAATATGAGAACTCGGGGAACAAAGCGTCTAAGTCCAGGCACAAGTCAAAGTCCAGGCACAAAGCCACAGGCAAGAGTCACAATAGCTGATTGACACCCTCGCGCGCCTCTCAGCTGATTGTGTCCTTCCTCTTCATTTCGGTAACAGGGCCCCCGGGCGCTGGAGCGCCGACGGCGCGAGTCCGGAGAAGTGCGACAGAAGTAGGGTTTCATGCGCGTAACATGGACGATGTCAAAAAGTGACGAACTTTGTGACGTATTGGAGTGCAATGGTGCTATCTTGTAGTTGACTTCGCTAACTTGACGTAAGACTAAATAGGGTCCTACGTATCGGGACAAAAGTTTTTCGGAGAGACCTACACAGTGACCAGAGGAGCACGCGGTCACCTGGGGCAAGCGTTATATTACGATGACGGTGGTTGTAGCGGACTTTTTGAATATCCTTTGACCAGGTGGGACGAGACTGCGCAACTTGATGAGCCATATGTGAGCCCGATCAATGGCTTCGCGAGCGTACTCGGAAGCAGATGGCTTGAGGGGTAAGGTGGTTTCAAGTGGCAATATGGGGTCGCGACCATACAAAAGATGAAAAGGTGAGAATCCCGTGGTGTCATGTCGAGAGGAATTATATGCGAAAGTCACATAGGCCAACGTAGTGTCCCAGTCACGACTATCCTCGGAGGCGTACATCGAAAGCATCTCTGTGCGCGTGTGGTTGAGACGTTCGGTTAGATCATTAGTTTGTAGATGGTAGGCGGTAGATAGATTATGCGCTGTAGCACGTACACGATCGAAGGAGGTCGCCGACAACGTTGGACAAGAAAGAGCGGCCGCGGTCCGTAAGCAGCTGTCGGGGTCACCGTGGTGTAAGATGACGTCATGAAGAAAATCCGCGTCGTCAGTGGCGCAACTGGTTGGCATGGCATTTGTTATTGGGTAACGGGTCGCATAATCTGTGGCGACGGCGATCCATTTATTTCCCAGTGTCGTCGTCGAAAAAGGGTCAAGAAGGTCGAGTCGCGTGCGATAAAATGGTTCAGGGGGGACTTCGATTGGGTGAAGATATTCAGCTGGCAGCAAATAAGATCTTTTCCGGCGCTGGCAGAGGTCGCAAGTGGCGACATATCGACGCACGCTGCGGTACAGTCCTGGGCAGAAAAAACGACGCCGCACGCGGTCGTATGTGCGGGAAACACCGAGATGTCCCGCTGTTGGTGCGTCGTGAAGTTGATCAAGTATGGTAGGCCATATATGACGAGGAATGACAAGCAGAAGCTCAGGGCCTTCAGTGCTCACGTTGCGGTGGTAGATGATGCCATCATGCAGCACAAACATACTGGGTACAGCGTCATGGCTGTCAGACTGGATGACGTCGATCATAGTGCGCACTGACTCATCCCGTCGTTGTTCAACGCGCACATCGCCGATGCCAGTGAACGCCATTACACTGCTCTCCAAGTCAGTCGCAACGTGATCAGGACGATTTACCGGATGACGAGAAAGACAATCTGCGTCCTTGCGCAAACGGCCAGATTTGTAGCTGACGCTAAACGAAAATTCTTGGAGCTTCAGAGCCCAGCGACCCAGACGTCCAGTCGGTTCCTTCAAAGAAGTCAACCAGCAGAGGGCTTGGTAGTCCGTAACGACCTAGAGCAGAGGCTTATAACTACAGCTCAAGGTGCTATGCTAGAAGGGGACGAAGCTATTGAATATATAAGAACAAGGGTGACAGAAAAGTTTCAACAAAAAATTGCCTTATGCACCACAATAGACAGGGATGGATCAAGTGGCACAATGGCTCCATTTTCACAACGAGAGTGGGAAAGGGCTGAGAAGAGGGTTCCAAGTAGTACATCAACAGGCCCAGATGGCATTCCAATTATGCTGATAAAGACATTGGGTCAGAAGTCTAAACACACTTTGAGAGAGGCAGTGAGCAGAACAATAATCGATGGTGAAGTCCCTGATAAATGGAAACTTAGCAGGGTGAGCATGATCTATAAAGGAAAGGGGGACAAAGATGACATAAACAACTACCGTCCTATAATAGTGACATCAGTGGTCTACAGGCTGGCGATGCAGATTATAAAGGAAAGACTGCAGGCATGGATAGAAGATGAGGGGGTGCTGGGGGAACTGCAGAATGGGTTTCGGAAACACAGGAGGTTGGAGGACAATCTGTTCTCACTGATGCAGTGCATCTAAATAGCAGAAAAGGAACTCAGGCCCCTGTGGGTAGCATTTTTGGATATTAAGGGAGCGTATGATAGCGTGGTTCAAGAGGACTTGTGGGGAATACTAGACACACTGGGTGTGGAAGATGGAGTGACTAATCTTTCAAAGGAAATCTATAAAAGGAACAATTAAGGTAGTTATAAAGTGTGAAAAACAGGTATCCAAGCCCACAGAGGTGAAACGGGGACTTAGGCAGGGGTGTCCACTGTCACCATTGTTATGCATGATGTACCTATAAGGATTAGAGGCCAAATTAGAGGGAAGTGGACTTGGCTTCAACCTTTTTTTAGTCAAACAAGGAAAACTCATTGATCAGGCACTACTATAGCATTAATGTACGCAGATGATATAGTGCTAATGGCCGACAACAAGGAAGATTTGCAGATATTGATGGACATCTGCGGTAATAAGGGAGATAGGTTACATTTTAGGTTCAGTAAGGAAAAATCAGCAGTCATAATTTTTAATAATAATCAAGGTAGTGAGCTTAGAATACAGGCGGTCACGCTAGAGATAACAAATACAAATATCTGGGCGCATGGATAAGCAATGGGACCGAGTACCTAAGGGAACACAAAATATACGTGACGACTAAAGGTAACAGGAATGCAGCTGTGATGAAAAATAGGGCACTGTGGAATTACAATAGGTATGATGTTGTGAGAAGAATATGGAAAGGGGTCATGGTTCCTGGGCTGACGTTCGGCAATGCGGTCTTGTGCATGAGATCAGAAGTTCAAGCAAGATTAGAAATTAAGCAACGTGGAATAAGCAGGCTTACTTTAGGAGCTCATGGGAATTCACCAAATCAGGGAGTACAAGGTGATATGGGATGAACATCATTTGAGGGCAGGGAAGCTAGCATCAAGATAAAATTTGAGAACTGATTGAAAGAAATGGAGGAGGAGCGTTGGGCTGGGAAGGTTTTCAGCTACTTGTACATGAAGAATGTCGATACAAAATGGCGGAAGCGAACCAGGAAATTGACTGGTAAATACTTAGAAAACAGCAGGTGGCCAAAACCAAAAAGAACTATCGGTTAATATGAAAGTGAAGGAAACGGAGACTGACATGTGGAGAATTGGCATGATTAAGAAGTCCGCACTAGAGATCTATCGAACTTTTAAGCAGGAAATTGTCAAGGAAAGGATCTATGATAATACTCGGGGTAGTTCTCTACTGTTTGAGGCCAGGACGGGAGTATTGCGAACCAAGACATATCGGGCCAAATACGAAGGGGTAGAGACAGTATGCAGTGCGTGTGGAGAGGAAGAAAAAACTGCCGAACACATAATGTTCTGTAAAGGGCTTCACCCTATAGTTCAGGATGATGGCGCAGAGTTTTTCAAAGCACTGGGGTTTAGGGACAGGGTGGGCGAAAAAGACTTTAAGCGGGTAGATTTATCTAAAAGGAGGTTATCTGATTGGTGGCTAAAGTCAAGGCACGAGTGAAAATTGAACCCTTCACTGCAAAGTACGAATCCTAAACCTCACTATTTAAAGGGAAAAAAAGATAAATCTAATGGTTAGTTCACTAAGTATTACGGCAAGGTGGCGTTAGCCGCCGCCCGATCTAAAGAATACAGCCACATCCATCCATCCATTCATCCATCCATCCATCCATCCATCCATCCATCCACTGAGAATATTCGACCATATAAATATGGCCGGAACTTGGCGATAGGCCAAACTAAAGCAAAACACACTCTCTCGGTGATGGAATAATTCCTCTCAGAGGGAAAAAGCAGGCGACTGGCGTAACATATCACGCACTGTCTGCCGTGGTGCCGCTGAGCGAGAACGGCGCCAATACCGCCACCACTAGCATCGGTGCGAACTCCTGTGGTAGCAGAAGGATTAAAGTGGGCAAGTATTGGGGGCGTAGTTATGTAGCCGATGAGAACGGTGATCGCTTGAGCCTCCTCAGGGCCCCATGAGAATGTGATATCTTTCTTCAGCAAATCTGTGAGTGGCCTGGCAACGTCGGCGAAGTTTTTCACAAAACGACGAAAGTAGGAACATAAGCCGATGAAGCTTCGGACGCCGGATGTAGAACGGGGCACCGGGAAGCTACAGACGGCGCGGATTTTTTCGTGATCTGGTTGGATGCCATCGGCGTTTACAAGATGGCCCAGAATGGTTATCTGATGGCGGCCAAATTGGCATTTCTTGGAGTTGAGTTGTAGCCCAGCTGTTCTGAAGACTGTGAGAATTGCAGTGAGAGGGTCAGGTGGCTATTCAAAGTAGATGAAAAGACTATCACATCGTCTAGGTAACAGAGATGTAGACTACTTATAACCACGCTGGAGAGAGTCCATCATTCGTTCGAATGTGGCAGGGGCGTTACATAGTCCAAAAGGTATGACTTTAAACTGGTATAAACCATCCAGTGTAATGAAGGCCGTCTTCTCTTCTCGCGGTCCATCTCATCGACAGAAATGTGCCAGTAGCTGGACCGAAGATCAATAGACGAGAAGTATGTAGTGCTGTGCAAGCAGTCTAACGCGTCATCGATGCGTGGTAGCGGGTATACGTCTTTTCGCGTGATCTTGTTGAGGTGTCGATAGTCAATGCAAAAGCGCCAGGTACCGTCCTTTTTTCTTCACGAGGACGACAGGGGAGGCCCAAGGACTACTTGATGGTTCTATTACACCTCTGTTGAGCATTTTGTCAACTTCCGCTTGGATAACTCTACGCTCAGTGTGGGAGACACGATAGGGGTGTCGGTGAATAGGACCGCCGTCACCAGTGTTTATACGGTGCTGAACACTGGATGTTTGCCCTAGAGGTCTGTCGTCGAAATAAAAAAAAAATGTCGGTATATGACGCGAGAAAGCGATGGATGTCTTTGGCTTGCGCAGGATTGAAGTTGGGTACAATCATCTTCGAGAAACGATTTGGCAAGAACATGTGCTGTTAGCTACGGGAGACTGAAGTAAATCAATATCGATGGTGAAAGCCGCTATCTCGAATTCATCAGCATTAGATACGCTGGCCAAGAACATGCCACGAGGAAGCACTTGAGGGCTCAAGCCGAAATTGAGAAGTGCATGGTAGCCATGTACAGTTGTCAGTCACAAGCGGATGGGGAATGGCGATGTTGCGCTCCAAAAGGACGTCGGCAAGAGGAAGGAGGGTATATCGACCACCGGGAACCTGTGGCTGTGCGGTCAAAATGACGTAGGTGGCTGCCTGAGGTGACAGTCGCACATCCTGAAGAGAGCACAGGCGTGGCGGGGCAGTGTGGGCTTCAGCGACTATCTGAGGCAGCTCTAGCTGAAGGACGCCGGTAGCACAATCAATAAGAGCAGAATGACTCGACAAGACGTCCAGGCCTAGGATAAAGTCACGAGGGCAGTGGTCAATCACGGCTAAAATAACAGAAGTAGTGTGGTCCTTTATACGTAAGCGAGCAGTGCACAGACCGAGAACCAATGGCGTGCCGCCATAGGCCACACGGAGCATTTGTGCAGCCGCTGGTGTAAGAACTTTCTTTAAAAGTGTGCGTAGGCTTGAACTCATGACCGAAATGCTTGCACAGGTGTCTACTAGTGCCTGTACTGGTACGCCGCCTACTTCAACGTCTATTACACTTCGTCTGGTGGGAACGGAGAGAGGATTTGCTGTGGAAGTCGTCAATGCAGCACCACTTCCGGGAGCTGCCTTAGTTTTCTGAGGCGATGCGGCCGCAAGCCACGGGGGACGAGAAGCGCCACAGCTGCGGCGAACGGGATGATGACCGGTGAATTTGCGGCGAACGCGACTGGTGCCCACGTTGTGAAGGCGAGCGGCTGTACCCATCGTTCCTAGATTGGTCAAAGGCATTGGACTCTTCGGCAGGTGAAAAGGTGCAGGCGGTACCGTCGAAACGGGTCATATGGGTCGTTGCACGAGGTGCCGAGTACCATGTGTTGCGATAGTAACGAGCAATTTGTCCAACGCGGTGGCAGTTGAAACATATAGGGCGGCCATCTGCAGTTCGCCACTCAGCCGGGTTGCGGGTACGTGGAGAAAACTGCCGGTTGGAGGAGGGCATCGCAAAAGGGCGTTCGCTGACTCTGGGCGTGGTGACATGGCACACGGAATGCACTCCGACGTTTTCAAGCTCCTGGCGCACGATGACTTGAACAAGAGGAACAGTAACAGGAGTGGTATCGGTACTGCGCGAATAGAACGCCGAGGGCGCCATTGTTTCCGATTCGCGACGAACAATGCGTGTCAGGTCTCCAGACGGTGAAGGACGTTGTGGTGCGGACTGGTCCTCGCAAATCGATGTCGCACCGGTGTTTCGTAGTCGGACGAATGTTTGCAGAATGCGGCGACTTTTCACTTGCTCATACTGAAGACATTCCTTGATCGCGTCCACGGTGGAAGAGCCCTTCCACATCAGGAGATTGAACGCGTCCTCGGCAATCCCTTTCAGGACGTGCCCGACCTTGTCACCTTCTGTCATGTCGCTTTCGGCCTTTCGACAGAGGGCCAGCACGTCCTAGATGTATGCGAGGCATGATTCCGTTGGGGATTTGACACGGCAGGCCAATTCCTTTTTGCGGCGATCTTACGACTGGCGGTTTTGCCAAACACCTCTCGCATCTTTTCTTTGCATTGGTCCCAGCTTGTGTGTTCTTCTTCGTTGTTTTCATACCATACTTTGGACGTGCCTCTCAAGTAAAACAGCACATTAGCCAACTGAAGTGTGGGATCCGATCCATCTGTTCGGCACACGCACCCGTTCGAACATGGCCAGCCAATCGTCAACGTCGACGCCATCAGTCCCGCAGAATATACCGGGATCCTTAAGTGGCATGAAAACATATGGCTGCGACACCGTGTTCGTCGGAGACGCTAACGTTGATGCGGAGGCTCAGCATTGGCCATGGCTGGAAAACCGATGCGACGTCCGCTGCGGAGCTCTGTTGCCTGATGGTTACCCAGCACCTCCACCAATATGTTACGGGGTCGGTGACTTCAGTACAAAATGCTTTTACAGAGGAAAAGCCACAGGTAAGAGTCACAGTGGCTGATTGAAAACCTCGCGCGCCTTTCAGCTGATTGTGTCCTTCCTCTTCCTTTACTTCATTTTGGTAATGATATTCTGTATTCCCCTTCCCCCTCTCCTACAAAGCATTGCGCCTGTCGCCCAAGAGGCAGACAAAAATTGGGTGTCTTTTTCCCTCCCTTCAAGAATCACTCATTCATTCATTCATAATTTTCCGGTTTATGACGCACCTCACGGCTAGCCCTACCACAGATAGGGTGGATGAAGGAAAGGTCACACCACTTGACGCACCCACCCCTCCTCATTCATGCTGTCCCACCGCTCAGCCGTGGACCCCGTAAGGCAGCCTCGCGTGCAGCTGTGAGGTGACATTCCCCGCGAGCTTGGGATGAAACTCGAGACAACATTCGTGGAACAAAAAAGAAAATATTTACTTTCTCACGTGTTGAGAAAGAAAATGGAAGGAAAAAAAGCAGAAGGAGGTGGCTCAATGACTTCCTTTCGGAAGCTCCGGAACCGGAACTAGGTGGCGTTGGTGGAAAAATGGTTGGCGCTACTTATAAAAGCGGCAGTAGACGCAATGAAGGGGCTTTTGTTCCTATATGCTTTGGTTCATACCCACCACGGGGGATTGGTCGTTACCCTGTGGTTATTTTTATGGGGAAAAATGAATTTCAAAGTTTTATGAATAAAAATGATTATTCAGTCATCATTGGAATATAAAAGTGGATAATCATAAGGTGTCTTATAAATAAAGAAGGTAAATAAATAATATAAAATGAATAAATTGATGGTAATTCCAAAGACCTGGAATGTGATTAGTTAAAATAAATTTAACAAGCTAATCTTCTTGTGTCTCTGAGAAATTCACAAACTGCTACGCAGACACTCCTGTTGCTGTGTTTCAGAAGCCTCAAGGGAAACGATATCTTCAGAATAAAAGGTAATATTTAATTTTCTATATATAGTTTTTGAATGTTTCATCCTGTGGCTTGTGAAACGTCGCCAAATGAGTAAAACATGATCGATGTTTTCTGGCTCTTGACAGTAAAAAGAAAGGGGAGATGGCACCTGACTAGACCTCTATAAATATAAGCTGAGAAGTGGAATTCGGCATCAAAATTTTGTAATGCACACTTCTAATTCACGGCAGGGACACCATTTAATATTGCAAGCAAGAGAAAGATGACCGTATTCTCGAATGGAATCCTGAAGTAAAGAACATTTACCGAAATCGGGATTCAGTGACAAAACTGGTACACTAGACATTACAGGACCATCTAAGGACCACTAAGCGAGAGTGTCAGCCATTTCATTTTAAAATATGCCTCGGTGACCAGTAACCTACACCAACCACACTGTACTTAAAGGGACCCTGAAACAGTTTTGATGATCTCTGACAAACACGATGGGCTGGTAGACCAAGTCCAAAGAATAATTTGGAGACCGATTCGAGCTCCCTGCGTAAACTGTGTAATTGATTACAACGCTTTAAAGCTGCAAATCACTCTAGATCACTGCAGATCGCTGCGACTTGACCAAACGCGTTTTCAACCACCCATACACGAAGCGACACGCTCTGCCCCACTGACGTCATTTTTCCAGCTGATTTGATTGGTTGTGGAACGCGCAGCATGGACTGCCGGTATCAGTTCGGCGACGCGATTTACAAGTATGCGGTATTGCGCCACATCGTGACGCAGGCGCCGTGAAAGCGAAGCTTAGCCCCGAGTGTCGAAAGAAGAGTTGAGGGCAGGTGAGGGTGAAAGGCCGAGTGGATGAGGAGAGTCCTTATTGAGTGCTCGTAACTCCGTTAATAATTGGTGTTTCGATCGAACTCTGGTGCCAATGATTTGCTCAAGTAGTGGTCTAATAAAAACAGAATAATAAAAAACCGTTTAAGTGGCCCTTTAAGTGTTTTGGGATTAAAGAAACGAAAGCATTTCAAGGGGAACACTCGAATGAAGAAGATGATGTTATGGATCTACATACGGAAAGCGAATCAGTAAGAATAACAACTGCCGAATCATTGATTGAACGTTTTCTAATGGCCGATACAATTGCTAAAAGCTCTGTTTCAAATATAGGTGTGTAATCTGGCAGAAGTACTGAGAATGACCTAGACAATGTCTTTGAGAAGATGCCTACCCCTTGTTCTTGAACAGTTCTACCGAGCCTGGCTGCTTCTTGTTCCTTTTCCTTCGGGTCTAGCACCATGCACTCTCCTTTTGTGAGCTACGTGCCGAAGTTTTTCGCTGCCATCTACTTTGTCTTGCCTTTTTCACCACACAGATGTTGCAGCCGAAGCCAAAGTGACGCTCGAGAAACTCCCATGGAAAGCGAACGTTCGCCCAAGCGAACGCTATCCCGCAATTACCACATTGACGCCGTAACGCTGCGTTGTTGCAGGCGTTTGACATCGCTAATTAACTCGCAACGCAACCAATGGTGCACGTGCTTGAGTACGGCGCTGCAAATGACGTAACTGATAACGCATTCAATGGAGACTGCTCATGACACTGCTGCCGGACGGTTTTTCCTTTCTCCTAGCCACATACAACTTTCGCTGTCAAAATCAGCTGCTCGCGCTGCGCAACCATTCACTGGCCCCTGTATACCTACGGTTGTTGTCAAAATTTTCTTTTGGGGGTGCAAGTCGGTGTTTCATCACGGCTAGGGGAGGGCAAAAGCACTGGTGTAGCTTGAGTGAGTGCAAGTGCTGGTGAGGCTTAAGGGGAACTGCCCTTTTTGCTTTCCCCTTGTGACACCCATGGCCATAAAGGTATAAAGGTGCTGGATATTTACTTCCAAAGTAGTATCGGTGAAAGATTTCTCTTGTGCGTTATTAAACATAGAAATTCATAGCGTGTGTGTTAACTAAAAGTGGACTGTGGGTCTCCAATCAGCGTCTTCTGTCTCTCATTGCCCGTTAGCACCGATGGACATGTTCCCATAGAAAACACCAGTCCAATCACTGTTTGCTTTGCCCCTCCTGAGGTTTCTCGACTGCGCGACGTCGCGATGAGCGCCAGCGTCAACGCTGCCAACAGTGTAAGCGTTAGTGCCCGCTGCTTCGCATCTACACATGGTTCCCTTTAGCTGGATATGGTGTAATTCTTTTTTACCACTTGTCTTCCATTTATTTGTTAATACGTGCAGTAGCTGTATTGGGGTGACTGGAATGGCCGAATATCGTGGGGAACACGTGTAAGGTCCTTGCTTATTTCAAAGACGAGGTGCAGAAGCATGTCCCATCGGCACGTGTTGTGAGAATGTGCAGAAGCAGCGTGGTCACTCCCATTTTGGGTCATCCCCATACAAGTTAAGTCAGCCCCACCAGCCCCATAGGGAAAGATCTTCATGTAAGCAGTGAAATCTTCCACCTTCTCGTAAACTTTGTTCTCACGAGTGACAAGAAAGGTGGCGACAAACCTTGTGTGGCAAGCATGTCGAACAACATTTACTTCTGTGAACCCGCCTTCCTGGACCTTCTGGCCTTGTCTAGAAACTCGAACAATTCGGTCAATTACGCTCCCAGTTAATTTTAGTGACGCCGACTTCCCAGACGTGCGTGCACGTTGCCGTCTTCAAGTATTACAACACACAGGAATGGACTGCTTGCGCATTCATTCTTCAGTGTGGATGGCTTTTTTCAGGGGCTTAAGCGTCTTGCTCTTACGTGAACATTCGTGGTTGGTGTCTATTATAATTAGTACCCTCGTGTTCTGTCCACTGAAATCTTGATTTGAAATAGATACTCGCCACACTTCAACGCTAGTGTGGATTTCAGACGTGAATGCAGTAGTGGTAAGTGATGCACGATGCAGGTGACTGTGTGCCGCCTCTATTTTGACTGTTGGAGAAATGTCTATTGATAATAAAGGAAAAGGTGGAAATATCATCGGAAGCCCATGAGGGAAAACTGCTCACAGCGAAAGAAAAGCACAATAGAACAGTTGAAAAGTTAATAGATTTGAACTAATTTGTGGTGGCGGTGTTTCCTCATCTGTGGCCTTCGCAGAACAAACGGCATAGATCATATTTTTTTGGTCGCTGTGCTGTAACAATCGTACAGAAGTGTGCCTAGACTGCGGTTCGAAGCGCAAGGGCTGGAGGTGGGTGCACAAGCAACGGAGCTGCGGGTGTAAAACGTGGCTCTACAAGCATGTGGGCCAGTTTGATTTTGTACGGCTGCGCTACAAGGCGAAAGTTGCATCAGAAAGAAACGATGGTATATGTCACGGCCTATTTAGAAGATAATATTGGGTACAAATTTATAGGCCAGCTCAGATGTACATGTAATAAATTAGTAAAGTTAGTGAAGGAAGTCAGATTGATATTAAGGTTCTAAAAAGACTTTAAGGGGACTAACAACTTACCAGAACGTGTGATGAGATCCTGTAGGAATGAAAATACGATGAGCTATCGGGAAAGATTCCAGCATCCCCTTCATGTTGCAAGGCCGATTGATACGTTTAATCGTAATTAAAACTAACAAAATATGAAGTTCATCACATTGTTGTACATACTTGCATAGTCTGAAACTCTCATAATCGGCACACAAAATTATAGAATCTATGGTATTATCCATATGCGCGGTATATTTCGTGCTGCTTACGAGATGGAAAAAGTTACAGCGAGGAGGTGTGTTGGCTTCACTGCAGCCATTGGCCCATAACCATGTCGAACCACATGTAGTGCACGCATGTGCATTAGACCACCGTGCTAGAACAACGAGCCGCCCTCTTATGCCCGCTTTTGCCGCATGCATTTTCGCACGTGTATATACGACTTCATTACGCCATAGATAGAAACATTATTATTACAGATGTTTCGTGCATGTTCCACGTTTAATAGACGGAAATTCAATCTAATAAATACGGCGTATCCCAAGGTTTCGTTGTAGGACCACTTCTCTTTTCGTTGTATATAAATGATATTGTACAGGTACAGGGCTACTTCAACGTTATACTATATGCCGATGACATAACGTGTTTTTCGCAGGAAGGGAATCGCACAACAATTTTGAACAAGCCGACACCATGGCTACAACGATTATATATGTGGCAAAATGCAAACAAACTTCACATAAGCGTAAGTGAAACAAAATACTTGCTCTTTAAATCAAAAGGAGTGAACATGGCTTGTCATCCCCAGCTGCAGTTTTGAAATGTAAATATTCAACAGACAAGCACGGCGAAATTCCTGGCAGTTATATTCTATGAGAACATATCCTGGTCACCACATATGAACTCTCTCGGAGGTAGTATTGCCCGCGCTGTAGGTCTATTGAGCAGGCTACAATATTTTATGAAGTAAAATATTGAAAGTGTCCAAACTCCATGAATATAAGCTATTCCTTGAAATTATGCGTCAATTTAAATCTGACATACATTATTTCTAGAGTAAATACAGTATGAAACCGACGAGCTATATGGAAATATGGAAACAAAAACTTGCTGCTCAAATTTCTAACCTTCTCAATGACTATGCCTTAACCATAGATTTCCTTAATTCCAGAATTATGAATGAAGCATATCAAAAGCAATAAAATAATTAATATTTTTAGATGACAAAAGATCATCAAAGAAGAATATGGTTCCATGTCAATGTTAAGTATTGTTTTGGTTTTTTCTTTTTTTTCTTTCTACATGTGGCCCGTCAGCTCTACAGGTTGTTCCTATAGTTGCGTTTCATTCATATATTTTGTTGCTCGAGAGTTGTGCATGCATATTTTTGCTGTATTTGTGTTTGTGTTTCCCGTTCGTTTTCTTTCTTTAGTGCTACATGCCAATCAAACTGCATAACATAGATTTTGTTGGCTGTTTTGCTTATTGTATTTATTTTGATATAATATACACCTGTGTCAACAAGTGTAGAATTTGATTTTATTGTATGCTTTTTTATTCGTATATGTCTTTTTCTGCTGCTGCAGCATGTGGGACACGGTCCAGTCAGGCAATGTTTGCTTTTAGTCGTCTCATTGGACAGTTTATGTGATTGTTGTTAATAAACTAATAAAGCAAAAAAGAAACATACCATTCCCTGACATTCTCTTTTTGCCATTATGGGCGAGGACACTGATGACGACCAAGAGGGCGTACCACGCATTCATTCTCTTCTGGCATGGAGAAAAATGACCGTAAAACCACTCTCACTCGCGTTAATACTTTACAGAGTTGACCGTTATAAAAACAATAAAACAAAATTGTATTACCACCAGCACGTAGTAGGTCAACTGCAAGAGCGGCTCTCAATCTGGAGGGAAAAGAAGATCGCGTGCTTCTCTGCTCGAGAGCCAGCCACGACTGACGCATCGCCCTAGAACTAGCTACTCGATGGTTTAATAAATTCCCCAGTAGCTGTGACTCATCGTGACAAACTGGTGGAGGTGCGGGGTAGTCTCACGGATGCTGCGGACCCCCCCCCCCCCCCAGGAAGCCGTAATACGAGTCCAGTGCCAGTCAATACTCCCGTGCATCGGACCAGCCGCCGGATCAGGGGATTGCGTCCGGAAGTCGACGATACTGCTCCCACTACGTCGACAAATATGACCAGCGCTTCGGTGCTAACCTCGTCAACCGGCACGGGAAGCACGACGTCGAACCGCTATACGTTGGAAAGCCCACGGGCACCAGCGACGTTATGGCACGGAGCGCGAGGACGTTGAGGGCTGGTTGGCAGACTTCGAGCGCGTAGCCACCTTGAATCAGTTAGACGACGCGGTGAAACTGGGTTGTGTCAATTTCTATCTGGAAGATGGGGCACGTACATGGTATCAAAATTGAGAGGAGCAGCTGACGACGTGGCCCGAATTCTCTCGCAGACTTCGGAGACTTATGCTAGTGCTGACCGCCAAGAACGAGCTGAGCGAGCTATTCTGGCTCGCGTGCGTTCAGTTGCCAAACGAAATTGTGACCACGTGCGTCGAAGACATGACGCGCCTCTTCCGACGGGCCAATTCAAGAATGACGGAGGACAAGAAGTCGCGTCACTTGATGCGCGGTGTCAAGGACCAGCTTTCTGCCGGCCTCGTACGAAGCCCTCCGCAGATGGTCGCAGAGTTCGTGTCCGAGGCCGTGACAATGGAAAAATGCTGCAGCAGCGATCCAACCAATACGACGGGCAAGTCAGTAACATGTCCACTGACGACGTTTCACCGCCACTGGAACTAGCAATGACTTTCTACGTGAACTCATCCGTAATATAGTACGTGAAGAGTCGCAAAAGGCTGGTGTAACACCTCATCCTATGGTTAGCTCTATTGCAACTGTGATCAAGGATGAGCTGCACCAGGCCCTCCGGGATACCTTGCCTCCTGATACAGCTGCGCCACCTCCTGCTGAATACCACCCTGAGAGAACCTACGCGGAAGCCTTGAAACGCCCTGCTGCATCGCCGCCATTGTTCGTGCATCCTGTTCCTGCTGTTTCACTCCAGTCAGTGCAGCACATATCGTACTACGAAGGCACGTACATGCCACCACCCTTGCCCTTTGTCCCCGGCGCTTCAGCCGTCCATCGTTCGGTGCAACCAATCCAATACATCGACAATCGGCACACGTCTCCTCGGAAATCTGATGTTTGGCGCACACCTGATCGCCGACCTCTAAGCTTCCACTGCGGAGAAGCTGATCACTTGTACCGCCAGTGCCCATATCGTCGTCTTGGGCTTCGCGGCTTCTCTGCGTACTCGCCGCCACCACGTTACGGCCAGAGACCACGCGACATCGAAAACTACCTCTCCCAGCAGCGTGCACTAATGTCGCCATCACCGAGGTGATTTTCATCAACGCCCCAGCGATATTCTACCGCACGATCTCCCAGCCACCGCCAGGAAAACTAGCCGAAGCGACGTCTGGGGGCGGTGTCGCTGAACGTCGAAGCGCTGAAGACCTCATATTGACGCAGAACCGTACAGAAATCGGTCCGACATCACCTGCTGCTGCAAAGGATATACGACTTTCACTCGACATAGCAGTGACAATTGATGCTTGTGCAGTTAATGCGTTAGTGGACACCAGCGCAGACAATTCCATATTGAGCGGGAAACTGACAACGCAGCTGAAGAAAGTAATGACGCCGTGGCATAACTCGCAGATTCGGACAGCTGGTGGCCACGTCGTTACTCCACCGGGCACCTGCACAACTAGAGTACAGATTCAAGGGTATACATTCGTAGCAAGCTGCCTTGTTCTACGCGAATGCTCCCGTGACGTCATTCTAGGAGTTGACTTTCTACAGGACAATGGAGCTATCGTTGATCTGCAAGAGCGCCGCGTCAAGTTCTCAGCCCAGCGAGCAACCAACGTGCAGGATAACGGAAGGCGTGTCGACGTACTCCGCACTTCTGGACAGAGCGTGACTCTTCCTCGATGAGCAAGTGTTCTAGTCGACGTAACATGCTGTGGTTTGAGCAATGGCAATGTGGAGGCCGAAAGAACACCTCCTACAGCAAGACATCTGTGTAGCCAGAAGTGTAATACACGTTCGTGATGGCCGATCTGAATTCCTCGTACCTTTAGCAACGAGCATCGACTCCTTTTCCGTGGCACTTCGATAGCGTTTGCCCACGAAGTAGCAAACGTCACCAACTTTCTCTCGTCAGAACTAGTGGATACCGCAGACACGTCAATGAGTAATATTGACATCAATCCTGATCTGTCCACCGATAACCATACTGCGCTACAAGCGCTCTTGTTCGAGTTCAGGTCTTGCTTCGCAAGTTACTCAAAGATCCGCCAGGCATCCATCACTCAACACAGGATCATCACGTACGAGGACGCACGCCCAATACACCAGCACCCCTACCGCGTGTCGGTAGGGGTGCTGTGAAGCGATACGTACGCAAGTCCACGAGGTTCTTGACGATGGCGTTATAGAACCATCCAACAGCCCATGGTCATCTCCAGTCGTACTTGTCAAAAAGAAGGACGGGTCCCTACGCTTCGGCGTCGGCTACCGAAAACTTACCGTAACCAAAAAGGACGTGTATCCGCTGCCGCGTATCGACGATTCACTGGATAGACTTCGTCGTGCGCATTATTTCACTTCTCTCGATTTCAAAAGCGGGTACTGGCAAATCGAGGTAGATCAGCGAGACTGCGAGAAAACAGCCTTCGTGACTCCAGACGGCCTATACCGATTTCGAGTACTCTCTTTTGGCTTGCGTTCAGCGCCGGCAACTTTCCAGTGAATGATGGACACTGTCCTCACAGGGCTCAAGTGGCGGACTAGTCTTGTCTACCTTGATGATGTGGTGGTCTTCTCTGCCACGTTCGAGCAGCACCTTCATCGCCTGCGCAGCGTGCTGCAGGCTATACAATCGGCGGACCTCACACTAAAGCCACAGAAGTGCCACTTCGGCTATGAAGAACTAAAGTTTCTTGGACATGTAGTTAGCGTCGAAGGAGTCCGGCCCGATCCAGACAAGCTTCCCGTTGTTGCCGAATTACCAGCTCCTGTCGATAAGAAAGCTGTCCGGCGCTTCCTTGGTTTGTGCGCCTACTATCAGCGGTTCATTCATGGCTTTTCACAGATAGCAGAACCTCTGACTCGTCCCACAAGTTACGACACGCCGTTTGTCCGGCAAAACGAGCAACAAGCAGATTTTCATGAGCTGCGACGGCGCATGCAATCAGCGCCCGTTCTCGCTCATTTCGACGATGATGCTTACACGGAGGACCATATACCGACGCTAGTAACATTGGCTTTGGTGCAGTGCTCGTTCAGCGTCAAAAGGACATCGAAAGAGTGATAGTTTACGCCAGTCGCTCTCTATTCCGTGCCGAGGCGAGTTATTCCACTACGGAGAAAGAGTGCCTCGCAGTCGTGTGGGCAATCACCAAGTTTCACCCGTATACATTTATGGTCGTGCTTTCAGGATAGTGACGGAACACCATGCCTTCTGTTGGTTGGCAAGCCTGCGCGACCCTTCAGGACGGCTAGCACGGTGGAGCTTGTGGCTGTAGGAATTTGACGTCACCATCGTCCATGAGTCCTGCCGGAAGCATGAAGACGCTGATACACTGTCACGCGCACTCCTTCATGTCGTCAGTCAGGAAGCAGAGGAAGATGAAGGCTTCCTGGGCACCGTTAGCACATCAGACTGGAGCAAACGGCAGCGAGATACGGAAGATACGCTGGTTGCCACAGCCATAGCTCATCGCGCGAAGAAAAGCAGCTTCTCTTCCGGCGCTTGGAAAGCCTAACGTCTGACCTGTACTGTGAAGCTCGACTGTGAGGAAGCTGCCCGGGCTCATGATCGGGCGGCAGTATCCTTACTGTTCTTTGAGAGTGCGCTATTTTCCGGTAACTGTATCGGTCTTTCTTAGCTGAAGCAAGTCATTCGACCTTGATGTCATTTTCTTCCCCCGGCCCAGGGCACTCGCCTTGGTTAGCTTCCACTCCCGCCAAGGATTGGCCGATAGACTATTTGTTACGCAGTGGGGCGAGCAGTGTTCCTGTGGTGCTTGTACCTACAGATTGGGTCAGTATTCCAATGAAGAAACCAAAGGCGATTCAAGTGGAGCTTCGAAAAGCCACTTCGCATTTCCAGGAGATTACTGAGGTCCGCCAGTTTGGTCGCGGAGGCATCCTGTTCTGTTCCGCAGATCAGGAATGCATTCGTGAGCTCCTACAATGTTCCCTAATCGCAGCGCATCCGGTGACCCCATTTATTCCAGCACACCTCGCATGCTCGAAAGGAATAGTCCGCGGTGTAGACACAAGCCTGACACCTGCAGAAGTGCTCGATTTGTTTTCGGTGGCGGGCGTAATTTCAGTATACAGGTGCACCCGTACAATTGACAACATAAAATCCCAAAAAGAATCGGTGATAGTGACCTTTTTAGGAACAGTCCGACCTTCTGAAATTAAGGCAAAGCCACTGATCTATAAGGTAGAGCCACTATTCCCTCAAACTCCCGCAGTGTTTCAAATGTTGACGATATGGACATAGCTTCAGAGGGTGCCGATCAGTTCTTAGATGCCATCGGTGTGGTGAAAATCATGACAACCGCAAGTGCAGCTCTGAGAAAGAGAGGTGCTGCTTATGTAATGGGGCGCACCCTGCAGACTCCGCAGACTGTGCAGCAAAAGAAATGGAGCTTGCCATATTGGATATTGTAGAACGCAAGCGGTGCTCTCGGAGAGAAGCCGTTGCAGAAATGCAGGAGAGATCCAAAGGATATGCAGGTGGTGCAGCACGTAGTACCACCGCCATGGCTGCATTTCTCGCAACATGTAATGCAGAGGCCATAGAGAAGGCTACGGAAAAGGCAATGGAACGCCTCGCAAACAACCTTTTTGAAAGCTTGGAACAATTGGTTTCGAATCAATTATCTCAAATTCTAGTTGTAGCATATACGATCGATTGGGATCCTCAGGCATCAGTGGTATCGCAGCGTACCGAAATAGACAGTGCGGCAACACGTCAGCGATCGGTTTCTCCTGAGGCAGGGACTTCCAAAACAACGGAAGAGGGTGATCTAACGGATGATTCGGAAGCATGTGCAGATATGGATACGGACTCTCATAAGACCATGAAGCGAACCCGATGTCCCCAATCAAAAAAACTATTCGCATAATTCGAATTCTAAAAAGTATTTGTCCAAAAAAGAATTCTTTGAGAACATGTCTAAGAAAGACTTTTTGCGAAAATACATTTTGGACCAAGCAGCTTCTGTGACGGTTCTATCATCAAAATAGGTTCACTAAACATATTACAGTGGAATTGCAGATCTATTTTTTCCGCAGCCACATACCTATGATACCTTTCTTCAGAACTTTCCACGGATATTTTATAACTGCACGAAACCTGGCCTTCAACCGGCCAGAAGTTTTACCTCAAAATTATCGGCTATTTCGATTGGACCGACCTAGCAGAGTTGGTGGGCTTGCTGTCTTGATAGCAACTGAGTTTAGTTACAAAGCTACGATCTCTTATCGTTGTGTGACTCCAGATTGTGAAATTTTGATAGTAGACATAATATTACCCGACGGTTCTCCCTTCTCGCTTGTAAATGAATATTTTCCAGCCGGGGTGCAAGACACACGAAGTCTAGACGATATATTCTCTGCCTGCAGAAAGGATATAATAACCACTGGAGACTTCAATTCACATCATGTGGCTTGGGGTTTTAAAACAGATTTAAGCGGAAAACGCTTGTGGCAACGGGCTATTGACAAGAATTTATCTTGTTTAAATTCGCAATCTGCTACTTTTGTCCGAGGTCTCTCTAAATCTATAATTGAATTACAATTTCAAGCTCATCTCTAAATATATGTTCGTGGCAAACTTTAGATTGTGTTACTAACAGTGACCACTTGCCTATTAGTTTTGTACGGAAATTTCCGAAAATACTTGTTGCCGAAAAGGCCGGCTCGTGTTCTTTTAGTCCATGGTGGACTGAAGAGTGCATGAGGAGCTATAGAAAACGGAAAGCTGCATAGAAACAAATGCTGGTCATCCAATGCCCGAAAAATTGGTGTTATTATAAATTCTTCAAACGCAGAGTAAGTACAGCAAAAGATGGTTATAATATGAAACGACATGATTTTCTTTCTAGGGCCAAAAAACAAAAAAGCGCTCTTCAGATTTTTAAGATTTCAAAAGATGTTACCACCCGCTGAAAATATTGACTCTTCCGTTCTTTCCCCCGTGAACTCTCTGATTTAGTAGAAAATATTGCGAAAGGGCTCCAAGATAGATTTAAGCCAACTATACCACTGCACATTGTGAACCCAATGGCGGGCGAGGATTTCGAGGAGGTTACTTTAGATAAGCTGGCAGAGATAACAAGGCACTTATCTCCTTCAGCACCTGGACCAGACGGGGTTACAAATGCAACGATATCAATATCAATTACAAATGCAACGATAAAAGTAATATTCGAGATTTCTCCAACTGAAGTACTTAATCTGGTGAATTTTTCTTTGACAAAAGCTTAAATACCTGCGGAATGGAAGCTGTATAAAGTGATTGCACTTCTTAAAAAGCAGGAAAAAAGATTCGCCTTAGAAAATCTATGGCCGATATCACTCACATCAAATCTGGTTAAGCTATTTGAAAAAGTTTTGAATGCCCGGGTAATGAAATATATTGATAATAACGCAATATAAACCCCAGTCAAATTGGTTTATATTCGGTTGCTCAATATGGTGTGCGCAATGATAATCATTCTATCGGCCTCTTTTATAAAGGAGTGCAAAAAAGTATGACAGGAGCGCTTTGTCTCACTTACATATCACTATATTTCTTGCTACGCCCATTGCAGGGCAAAGGCCTCTTCCATGATCCACCAATCAACGCAGTCTTGTGCTTTTTCGTTGCCACATTATACCTGCGAACTGTTTAAGTTCAACAACCCATCTAACTTTCTATCTCACCTTTGTGCGTTTGCCTTCTCTGGGAGTTCAGTCAGTCACCCTTGATGACCAGCGGTTATCTGTACACGTGCTACGTGCGAGCGCATATCCATTTCTTCTTCTTATTTCAACTATGATAGTTTTAACTACGGTGTGTTCCCTGACCCACCAGGTGCTCTTCTTGTCTCTTAAGGTTACCCCTATAAATTTCCTTTCCACCGCTCGCTGCATTGTCTTCAATTTAAGCCGAGCCCTCTTTGTAAGCCTCCAGGTTTCTGCTCAGATAAGCACTGGCAAGATGCAGCTGTTGTATACCTTCCGCTTGAAGGTTAGTGGCAGATTGCCATTCATAATTTGAGAATGGTTGCTGCATGTGATCCACTCATCCTTTTTTTTCCTCGTTATTTCACTTTCATGGTCCGGCTTCGTGGTTACTACCTGTCCTAAGTAGATATATTCCTTTACAAATTCCAGCGTCTCTACACCCATCGCAAGCGCTGTTTACTGCCGGCACTGTTCCACATTAAATTAGTTTTTGGCATATTAATTCTCAGACCTACTTTTCTGTTTCCCGTGTCCAGTTCTGTAATCATATATGAGTTGTAATTCGTCCCCTGAGTTAGTCATCACGGCAATGTCATCTGTGAATCGCAGGTGATTAACTCTTATCCCCAACTCTTCGCTATATAGGGTCCTGTAAACCTCCTGTGAACACGTCGTGAATAGCATTGGAGAAATTTTGCCTCCCTGCCTTACACTTTTCTTCATTGGGATTCTGTCGCCGTCTTTATGGGGAACTATGGTGGCTGTGGATCCACTGCAGATTTCTTTCAGTATGTTTATGTAGGGTTCTCTGTTGCCCTGATTTTATAGTGCAATACTGCTGATGCCTCGACTGAGTCAAACGCCTTCTCGTAATCTAAGAAGGCTATATCTATAGAGGTTGGTTGTATTCCGGGCATTTTTCTATTACTTCATTGATAGTATGAATCCGATCCATTGCAGCCTGTACGAAATCCTGCTTTGTCCTTTGGTTGATTCTATTAGCTATTGTTTTTGTAAGGGGAAACCTGCTCCAGCCTACACTCACTACAGATCTGGGGTGACGTCACTGCAACATTAATTTCCCTTCCTACATAGCTATGACAGTTCTGGACGCGCTTACGATGGGCTTCGATCGGCAGAATGAGCGTTTAGGTACACTTTGTAGGTGAACCTAAATATATTCTAAACGTTTGCTGTGTCCAACCATTCGTGCGGAGTGTCCTAGCACACAGAGGAAACTCACAAGAGCCTTCTTTTAGCCTCGATTTTCTGTGGCACCACCCGGCCTTTAGAAGTGTATGGGGTAGGACTTCAGTAATATTTGTATGTTTGGCCGTTGTGTCAAGTCGATAAATTTTTCTTGTCCTTGTCTTGGTTGTCTGTATCCGAGGGCCCCGAACCACCACAGATAGATCACTAGAAAGCGTTTGACTCAGTTGAGACATCAGTAATGATACATGGCACTACGGAATCAAGGCATCGACGAACACTGTATAAGCTCACTGGAAGAAATGTACAGCAGATACACAGTAGTTCTCCATAAAACGACAAAATTTCAATGAAGAAGGGTGTAAGGCAGGGAGACACGATCTCTTCAAAGTAACGTGCGGTTTACTGATGACATAGCCTTGATGAGTAACTCAGGGGACGAGCTGATGATTACTGAACTGGACACGGAAAGCAGAAGAGTAGGGCTGAAAATTAATTTGCACAAAACTAGATTATAGTGAAACAGCCTCAGCAGAAAACAGCGCTTTGCGACAGGTGGAGAGATGCGGAAGTTGTAAAAATCTATGTCTACTTAGGACAGGTAGTAACCATGGAGCCGAACCATGAGAGTAAATTAACTATAGAAGATTAACAATGTGGTGGAGCACATTCGGCAAGCATTCTCAAATCATGAATCGTAGATTGCCACTATCCCTCAAAAGGAACGTATAAAAGAGCTGCATCTTACCGGTACTTACCTTTACGGAGGGTTCAACTTAATTTGAGGATAATGCAACGAGCAATGGCAAGAAAATTAATCATCGTAACCTATAGGAGACAAGAAGAGAGCAGATTGGTTCAAGAAATAAACCAGGGTTAAGATTATCATAGTTAAAATCAGGAAGAAGAAATAGAGATGGGCCGGGCACGTACGCAGGATAAATCACTGGATTCCCAGAGAAGACACGCACGAAGGGGAGAGAAACGCATGAAGGTTAGGTGAGCCAATGAGATTAAAAAGCAAGCATGTATAACGTGGCAGCGGAAAGCTCAAGACATGGTTGATTGCCGATTCATGGGAGAGCCCTTTGTCCTGCATTGGGCGTAGTCATGACATCCCACTGATGATGGTGATTATGATGATGATGATGATGACACCACAAATGTCAAATATACAGCTAAGGCAGAGAACGGTAAATAATAGTGATAGCTTCGCTAACGTGTTGCTGATATCATGTGTTGACCAGCAATTAAGTTTAACTAGTTTGCCAACAGTAGGCCGCGTGACCACCGTTTACGATAAAGGGTTCCACACCCAAACAACCCACGGAAAGAACGAAAATCTAAACACATTGTTGGTGCAAAAGTAGTCTTGGATTGTGAGGTGGTGTATATGACTCTTCTTTTTCCCCAAGAGTTGTTACAGTTGTTGGCGTTTAGATATATTTTAGATTTGTTATGCAGGATGAGATAAAAAACGAGTTGAAACAGCATCGCGTGACTAGCTAATATCTGACGGCCGAGCTCTGATAACATCTGCGAAGGGGAGTCAGTGCGTCTATATTTGTTCGAGCTGAAAAGCGGTCTTTCGTTGTACAACCTCAATAGTTACTAGGATTTTGGGTAGACGGCAAGCGCAGACAAATACTGAATGGCTTACGCAGCTACGGGTTCATAACAACATAGAGGAGATTATTGAAACCTATAAAAGAGACTGCACAGCTGGTGCGCCTGTCATCTACACCGCTGCTAAGCACATTCTGTCCGTTGTTGTGAAGTCGGGTCCGATGACATCCCACCGCTACCACCACTGCTATAAATTCGGGTTCAATGACATCCCACCGCTGTCACCACATTTAGGACTTCCTGTTTGTTGCGATGGTAGCGGTAGCCGAAAGCAGCGAGCAGTCTAACGGACTTCGCTGAAGCCTTCACCCAGAGGCCGAATAGCGAGGCAATCGGTTTTGAAAACAGCAACAGGTAGGAACGTTTACTATAGCAGGTTATAGTTCGTAGAGAGCCGGCCAGCACGACAATGTCGGCTGGGGCAAAATCCCTTTAAACATGGGGCCGACACGGCCTAAATAACGTTTTGTTCTCTTCAAGGAGACCAGTTTTCCGGTGCCTGGCCGAGAAGGTGAAGCTTTCCTCGGAACGGCATGGTGGCTCGGCGGAGGAGGCGATGCTTTGCCCGGAACTGCACGGTGCCGACTTTTGCGTGGAAGGTGACGCTGGGGCGGGGGGGGGGGCAGTTCGCTGGAACAGCGCTCGATCTCGTGAGAAGATGCGCTCCCGAGCGAGGACCATGTATGTGGCATAACAGCACCCCCGCCGCCAGACAATGCATCCAGAGTTTTGAGCCGTCTAGCTCAGCTCGCAAGGAGGGATGCTGGTTGACCATCGAAAACTGTAGCCGTTCCGCACTCTCCACCCGTGGAGACTTCCACAGCCCTGCAGAGATTCACTGGAACGTCGGAGTCGAACACAAAGCCAAACCAGTCTGGCCAAAGCAAGTGCCCTCTAACTGCTGATCAAATCGCCAGACCAGCAAAAACGAAAATATTTCCTCGAGATTAAGCTGAGCTAATAAATAGCATCACCAGCAGCGTATCTCAGGAGGAACACTTAATGTGTACACACCTTTAGCTAAGTGTCAGTGCATGCCACTGTTCAACCAAGCAGAATTTTTTTTCCGAACGATTCTCAATTGTGACTTAGGTAGATTGTGGACGATCAAAGCTGCTTAGGTTAACTCAAATTGACCTTGAAACTACAATTTAGAATACCAAGCAGTTTTGATTCACGCACATTGGCGTCACCCGCAAGCGTAAGATTGTTAAACAAAGTTAGTCCTTCGACAAGCACTCGCTCAAGGCCCTCAGCCAATGAGCATCCCAACAAGATAAAACATGCTTGAAAAGTGAGAAAATAACGCTGAAAATTAAACTTGCGCGCGTTACACACAACAAAGTTAACCTACAATGACGTGCATACTAACACCTAGCTAATGGAAAACAAAGAAAGTATCTTAAACAGGGGCCTTTATTCAGCCTTCTCTGTCAAAATAAAACTTTTGAAATATTAGGAGAACAAAATAATCAAACAAGTATATCAATGTTTGCTTCTCCGATGACAAGAAAAGTAAAACTTACAAAGATTGAGACGCATTTCTTGCTCATCAGCAGACGACAAAACTGGAAAAAGTTATTCTCAAAACTGAACACGATTCATTCTTAGTAATGGCAAGACGGGTCTTTCTCGGAAGAACTCTGGGGAGTCGCGCACCATAGCTTTCGAGAGATCCGGTCTTGACAAAGGCATAACGAACACAAGCGTTTGCCGAACTCGGTAGCAGCAACTTCTCACGTGCAGCCGCCTAACTTGAACAAGGGGGCACCTGCACTGCATTGTTTCGCCCGCCCGTTCGACCAGTGACCTTTTCGCCATGGTGGGGAACAACCGCTTGTGTTGTAGCTCAAGCGTTCGCAATGTTTCTCAACTTGTTTGCATGTACGCGACAGTGAAAAGGATGAGACCAGGCAGTGATCTCAGCGTTCGAATTTCTCTGAAATTCAGTCTTTCTTGATGTGCTTCCCGCTTAATCTCGATTTCAGTTTTGGTCTGAGGTACAAACAATTCCTACAGGGCTCTTTTGCGATCCTACGCATAGCTCTGGACCTGGCGTCTCGAATGAAGCCGTCACGGCACTTAACATCTGCTTTAACATGTTTGACGCTTCTCGTCTCTTCCGCGCTACGCTCTTGCCGAGGTCTTTTTCTCTTCCAATGACTAGGAATCTGGAAGCCTTGACACACTTATTCACAAGTGCGCTGCCTTCGACAGGCTCTGCCAAAACTCTATGCGGCTGAACCAACTTATCTTTGTGGTCATTGTTAGGTGTCTGCTCTGGAGATGAGACCAAACGAAGATTTCGGCTTCGGAAATTCATTGAAGTTGCTTTCTTCGCGATGCGCTTCACGTTTCATCCAGATTTCAGCAGCGGCCTGAACTTCAACCTTGTTTTATTCAGCTTTGTCCCGACGTCAGCCCAGACAATGAATATGGCATCTCGAGAGCCATGGCCTTTAGCCACTTTCACGTGTTTGGCCTTATTCAAATTCACCTTATGTTTTCACCGGCGACTCTTCTCAACAGAACTGATTGCCGTGCTCACACCACTGGAATTCTCACTCGCAAGTACGTTGCCTTCACTTTGTGGAGTCGAGGCTCCAGATTGGTTAGCTAGCTTTTACCGGGGCGCGTTGCTAGCTGTCTCTGCTTGCGACAGAACGGGATTCCCGATGCTTATCAACTCGCCTGATGGTGTCTCTCCAGTCTGTAAGGATTCTCTCTCCCTTTCCAAGATAACCCATGCTCCTAGGCCTTCGTAGTCGGCCTCCTGCTCTCTTTGACGCAATACATCCCGATCACGTGCTCGGCGAAGCGACCCCATCTCTAGCGCTTTACGATACGCCTCTGCGTCTCTAGGTTTTCGATGGGCCTCTGCCTCTAACTCTTCGTGATGCTCCTCTATGTCCGGTTATGTCTGACGCTCTTCGATGTCCTGCACCTTGTGACGGGCCTCAACATCAGACGCCTCACGACTTTTCTCAGCATCCCGCTTTCTCTGACGCACTTCAGCGGCGCGCGCATAGCGCCGGGCCTCAGACTCTTGCGCTTTCCATCGCTCCTTATCATTTAACGCTTTTCGGCTAGCGTCATCTTCAAGTGCTACGCGACAGCCGCCATCGTTTTACAGTTTGCGTGATCTTCCATAGCTCTACGATACGCCTCATTCTCTCGCTTTTTTCGGCGGCCGGGCGTCTACCTCTGGCGCCTTACGACGCGCTTAAGCGCTCTCTCTATCGCTCCGACTTTCAGCAGGATTTGAAAGAAAAGAAAAAGTCTTATCAAAGCTTATTAGCGTGACTAAAATCTTCTTCTTCCTCGGCGTTTAAGCAATGCAAAATATGCACGATCTTGCGCGGCAACAACGTGGTGAGCTTCTCCGCCCAAAGGTCGCGGCTAACACAAAACATTAGAGCAGACAACTTCGAAATCATCAAGAAAATGCGCAATGTTCTCGCCTGTCTGAAAAATGTGGAGCTGGGGTTTCGCTTGCTGCCACTTAAGTGCTGGAATTTTACGATCAAGCTCTCTCATTTGGAGAGCATGCTCTCTCCTTTTTCGACTTTCCTCGGCCTCCCACTGTTCGCGTCTTTGAGCTTCGAGCTCTTCGCGACTCTTCTCGGCCTTCTGCTTTTGCTCACAAGAGAGCTCCCACACGTGGTGTAAGTCATGGAATTTTCGACAAACGTGCGGAATTAGCTTATTGCAATGAAGATGAACATACTGTATGTCAATGGACAATATAAAAGCACGTGGAAAATATGAGTGTATCACATATTTTTCTGGTAGAAAGGGACCTAACTGTTTGCTTGTAGGCACGTGAATGTCTTTTAAGCCTCTCCGCTTTCGCACGTGCTAGGAAGTACAGTTATTCCATTAGTGCCGCAAAATACCTCCAGGTGAAGGAGAAAGAAAGAAAGAAAGGCGCAGATTTAAACATATAGACACTGAGAACTTCAATTGGGCATAAGGTGAACGAAACAGAAACAACAAAACCAAACAGGCGAAGCAAAACTATACAGTTTAGGCACACAGTAAAAAAACTGTTTTTAGAACGGTTCTGTGCTAGCATTGTTCACATGTGTCACGTACGCTGTTGAGACACGGCTCATCCCAATGCGTGATATGACATGCACTTATGTACAGGAGGACGGCACTGCGGCACGATGTCCCGAGTACTGTGGGGACTGTACGAGCTACAATTTGAGAATTTTTCTTGAAAGGGGGCTTCTCTGAAGAAACTTTCCAGTAGTGTTCATGTCGTTTTTTTTCTTGGGGCACAGTTAGCAAAAAGTGGTTTGATGAACTTCCGTGTGATCACCTCCAGCAGAACTTTGTGATGATCCGAATCGGTGTTGCCGCATCTCAACACGGGCCGGCTCACAAGCTCTTCTACCGACCTCTCAACGCATACGTCAAGAGGTTTCTTGAGTGACCTTAGTTGCGGAAGTACGCAGTCCACAAATCTCCGCGGACCTCCAAGGACTTCGACAAGTTCTTGCGTCGGGTAGTAAATTAAGGCCGCCGCGCTCTAGGTGCTTTATGAGGCCACGATTTGGAGCACTGCTGTTTGGTGCTTGAAGCAATGCGATGCACTCAGCACAGGCAATGCATTCACTTGCAATGCGAACAATACCTGCGATTATTGCCAGGCTGGCGACGTCGGGGTTCGAGAAAATTGGCTTGTCTGTCAGCAAGTGTTCCCTTAGTCGCATTGCTGCTGTGTTCAAAATACGGTTAGCTGCGGTGGATGAGCTCGTGCGGCGTGCCTGCTGAATTGACAGAAGCTGCGTCGACGAGAATGTCACCGAGCTCTGCACGTTGCTGTTACTGGAAGCGGCTATGATTCTTGTCTTCAGCGTTTTTTTCGAGGCCACATATTGTGCTCCTGACGACCAAGACATCGTCACATCCTGCACTCCGCCTCAGGAGTTTTAACATTTCTTCAATAGGGTCACTTGACATTTTCCGGGTCAGAACAAACTTGAATTTTTTCTCAGTCAGCAGGTATCATATGCAGGCAACATTTGATTGCGTTGTGAAAAGCAGGGCATGGCAGATTTTTTTGCTGAAGAAGTTTTCGGTTTTGCTTGCATACCTCAGGTTTTCTACATATGCGATGAAAGCTTGTTCCAGCCAATCGAGTCTTGCGTCGCCTGCATCTGTGAATGGACGGCAATCAGTGTTTTTGCAGTGAACGTACTGGTGGCAATTGCTTCGTCCCTTAAAGTGAACAATATTTGCATTATCTCCGGGAATCGAATCGTAGGACCTTCCGATGCGAATTCAACATCGGTAGTGTGCCTCACCTACTCTTTGAAATATTTTAAGGCTGCAATTATCGCGTCTGACAGCAACTGCACGGCTAGTTGAACGCTCATATTTTCAATATTTGAACAGTAGAGGTGCTTTCTTCAAAGAAAGCTTATTGGCTGAGTTCTCTTGAAATTAGCAGATCTTCTTTAGGTACACTGTCGATATTTCTTGTTCTCCGCCTATGTCTTTTGCCAAGAACTGGGATCTAAAATTTTCATTATACGGCTCTGAATAAAAGCAAGGAAGATGTTCTTCGTTACAAACGCAGGGTGTTGCGCGCGTACGTGCCGCGGCTCATCACATAGAACTTCCATCACTCTCACGTTAATCTTGTGGTTGTCCGTTACCACCCGGACTACATCAAAGCCGATCCTCCGATGTTTTTTGTATCACATGGCGGGTGACTTCTGCCAACTGCTCCCCTGTACACCCCTTCGTTAAAAATACCCTACGGGTATCTTGTATCAATCGTGGAGGCCACATAGCAAAAAGCAGAGGACAGAGTTTGCCAGGCACTCATTCTGAGAGCTGTCAAACAAGATGTTGACACTCGGCGCCCAAGTCCACGTCGCCAATGGATGCGTCCCGTTGTTTATGGTACTGTAACTTCTGGCGTATTGTCATTTCATCAATTATCAGTGAACGAACGTTTGACTGTGGTGTTTCAAGGGCCAATAATTTGGTTTCAAGGAGGCAACGAACTAGCTGAGTAAAGCCAATTTTCCCTGAAACCGCACCGACATACTTTTGCAGTCTTATCGCATGGAAATCTCAGGAAGTCTTCTGAGCGCAAATATTCGTAAGACTTCGTCTACAAATTTCTCAAGATGATGCTATGCCTCAGCGTAGTTTCTGACCACTGCAGCTTTTTTTTGCAATTTCTCACCTGATCCACAATCAGGAGTGCCTTGGCATTTCCCTTCTCGGCGTCGGACATGACTTTTAGAAATGCACTCACGTGTGCGACTTCCTTTAGCTTGAGCAGTTCCTCTCTGAAGGAATCCACTGTTTTGCTCAGTCTTTCATTTCTCGATTTCAGTACCCGTTCTTTCTCACGTCATCGCTTGCACTGGACGAAGTACGTCGAGGGGTACAGCTTAAATGGAGTTTGTGTTCTGAGCGAACGTTTCCCATGCACCATTCTCGTTGGTGTCAAATTAAATACATCTATGGTATTGGCTGCGAGATCAGCCTCTACTTGATGAGGTTGGACGACATTCTTTTCCAAGTCACGTCCTTCACTGCTATCGTCGCTGTCTGAAGATACAGCTGGCCCTTCATATGAATTTCCTTGCTCCTGTGATAACGAAGTGCTTGAAGCAGTGCGCTTGCGCTTTTTTGTAGTGCCTCGAGTCATGCTTGGTTGTAGAACGGGCACCAACAGTCCACCGATCGCCACTGGTGCTGTTGTGGGCACATTTGTCGTCGCGTTGGCCAGTTGAGTTGGCCACGAGAACAGTTCACCGTGTACTGTTGGCAATGGCGTGCTCGTGGTCACACTGGCTGCTGTCGTACTCTCGATGTTTAGAGTGAGGCTCAGCGTCGGTCCACTGAACACTAGGCCCTGCACCGGGCTTGAGTAAGAGCCTGGTGAAGTCTTGCCTGAAGTCACTTGCATGAGAGTACAGACTGCATACCACGGAGTGCTCCTTAATTGCAGTTCTGGGGAAGGTGCCTTAATATTGCTTGCAAACACTTATCACGCAAAGGGATCATCGCTGGCACTTCATAAAAGGAAACTCCCAGTTCATTTCGTCGGTTACTAGAAAAACAGCCGGGTATACAACAGCACCGCATTGTCGCTTAAATTAGGTGAAGTGACGGCTCCACAATAACGAAAGGCGTTGCAATAACAGACGGTGAAAAACTATCGCAAAAATGCTACAACCAGCAGACTGTTATGACTGGAACTGCATGGGTTCGACCTGCAAGAGACGCTCATCGGCGTACAGTCCAAACGCGCTTCACGTCCATCAGAAACGCTAGAGGCACAAACGCACACACCGTGGGATATAAAAGAAGCGTCGCGTGTGCTCTGAGGCAATGGGCAACTGAGGCAAGGCTGGGGGCTCTCTGACCTTCACCTGGTCTTGTCCTCTCTGATGTAAAGGCGCGCCTGTGCGCCTAGTTTGATCAGAGCTGTAAACATGTAAATATATCACGTGTTTTACGTAAGAATTCTTACGTAAAACACGTGATTTATTTACATATTTACAGCTCTGACCAAACTTGGCGTACTCTTGGGACGCTTTCGCGTTCCAAGAGTTCTTATTTTCCCAGCGCCTCGGTGAAAGCTCGTGCCCCGCTCCTCGGTCACATCAAGAAGAAATTACCGCCATTCGTGTGAAGTTTTATTTTCATCAAAAAAAAAGAACTGCTTTCAAGAAAGTGCACTTTATTTCATTTAGCATAGAAGTGTGGCAGCTTGGGTTAGTTGGTATTGGATTGGATTGGATAAACTTTTATTTGGTCCTCCAAAACACAGATCACTGTGTTGCGGGCAGCTCCCACGTGGGGAGCAGGTCTCTAACTCCGTCCTTAAAGTCGTGCAGCCCTGGGTTATCGCCCAAATTAAAAACACCACTCAGAGCGACTCCCCGCAGGTTAAACGCAAGCCGGCCTCCCGTCAGGCAGCAGAAGAAGGCTTTTCGGGGCCGGCTCCAGGTCCGGACCTGTCCTCTGCACCGTAAATAAATACTAAAAGATGGCTAGCCGATATAATGAACAAGCTAAATATCTACAAAAATTTGAGATTATACAATGGAACTGCAGGGGTTTTAGAGCCTGGAAAAAACGGTCGCACCTCCAGCTCTACTTGCAGTCCCTCGGAAACATGCCCGCCTTGCTTGCTTTGCAGGAGCCCGGTTTGGACGTTAAATTCTCTGGCTATAACACTTTCCAGGGGGGGCCCTCGTCATGCATCCTGGTGAACAAGGCATATACCACGATTCAGGTCGATTTAAACTTAAGTACTGAACAAGAATACACAATGGTCACAGTACTGCCTCTCAGACGTCGCGACCAGTCAATACACATCCTAAATATATACAGCCCCCCGCATAAGCCCCGCGTAACTTTTAGTGAAATCTTCCTCCGGGCGATCAAGTTGGCAGACAAGGACCCCTTAGTGATCGTGGGAGACTTCAATGCTCCCAGCCTTCACTGGGGCTATAACTACGAGAAGGCCAGAGGACGTAAGCTGGCGGAGCTTATCTCCACCCTTCGCCTCACGCTGCTCACGGATCCGGCGTACCCCACTCGAGTGGGGAACTCGGTAACCCGTGACACGTGTCCGGACCTCTCTCTCATAAAAAATGCTAAGGATGCTACTTGGGAGAACTTGGGCGATTCTCTAGGCAGTGATCACTGCCTTCTCCGGGTCACACTCCTGGAAAAGTCAGCTCATAAAAAATGCGGTCAAGCCAAGTTGACCGATAGGACCCAATTTCGCAATCAGACTATCCCTCCCGTACTATTTTCTGGAGGCTATGCAGAATGGGCTCAACACGTAAACAACATTCAGAAAAGACTTACTACTACCCTCCAAACCAACGAAGAAATCCCCGCAGTTGACACTCACCTCCTACACTTGTGGGAGGCGCGCCGAAGCTTAACAAAACGTTGGAAAAAGCAGAAGACTAATCGCAAATTACGTATCCGCATAGCCCAACTCAAGGAACAGGCTGCAGCGTATGCTGCCCAACTCTCAGATTCAAATTGGATAGCCCGCTGCGACGCCGCAGCTCGTCAGATGAGCTCGAAGGGGACATGGCGTCTCTTTCGCAGTCTCATAGACCCCTCTCAAACGAGAGGGGAGGTACGGAAGCAGCTCCGGCGAGCTCTGCAAGGGTACCAAGGCACTCCGGCACAGCTTGCGGATGCTCTGTGCGATAGGTATCTCTGTCGTACGGAGGACCCGCCTCGGCCGGCGTACACGTACTCTGGTAAGCCTAACCACCAACTCGATGCCCGTTTTGAGTTGCATGACCTTAAAGCGGCTTTAGATAAAATGCGCAAGGGTACGGCTCCGGGGCTGGACCGCATAACAGTAAAGCTGTTGGCAAACCTCCCTGACACAGCCTACCTCCATTTATTGGAATACATGAACGAGATCTGGGACGGCCGTGCGCTCCCTTCCGAATGGAAAACGTCACTTGTGACTTTTATCCCCAAAGCAGGCAAGGCCGTGAATGCGGAAAATCTGAGGCCCATATCACTGACTTCGTGCGCGGGCAAGCTTATGGAGACGATGCTATGGGATCGCCTCTCCCCATACCTTGAGGGCAAGGGCTTCTTTGCAGACACCATGCTTAGGTTTCGCCCACACATGCCTGCACAGGACGTCCTTCTCCAGCTCCATAGGGCCGTCATACAGCCCATAACTATGCAACACAATGGTAAAGCCATCCTCGCCCTTGATCTGAAGGAGGCTTTCGACAATGTTAAACACAGCAGCATCCTGGCTAACTTGAGCTCCACCGATTGCGGGGCTAAGGTCTTTGCATATGTCAGAGATTTTCTCTCTAAACGCCAGGCACTTCTTCGGATCGAGGATGAGGAATATGGCCCGTACATTATGGGAACACGGGGTACCCCACAGGGAGCAGTGTTATCACCGCTCCTTTTCAACATTGCTATGATGCGCCTTCCAAGCGAATTGGCCAGGGTGGAAGGCACACAACACGCAGTATATGCCGACGATATTACAATCTGGAACACTGAAGGGAGCCTTGTTGAAATGCACGAACACCTTGACCAGGCCGCATCCATAGTCGAGGCGTATGCCAACGATTGTGGACTGCAATGTGCTCCAAACAAATCAGAGCTTTTGCACGTTGGAGCGAAGCCAAGAGGTAAGTCAGTCATACACATCTCCCTGTCTGGGGTTCCCATCAGAGAGGTGGAGGAGCTCCGGATTCTGGGCCTGTTCATTCACCACAGACTCAGACCGGACTCCACTATAGCGAAACTCAAGAGAATAGGCGAACAGGTAGGGCGCATGATCCACCGTGTTTCCAACAAGCGGGGTGGTCTGCGGGGCAGGGACGCGCTTCGGCTCGCCCATGCCTTCGTGACTAGCCGGATCCTCTACGCCGTTCCATACCTTCGCACTAACAAGCAAGAAGACGAAAGAATAGATGCCATCATTCATAAGGCTACTAAACGAGCTCTGGATCTCCCGGTGGCCACTTCCAACGCCAAACTGAGGGCGTTAGGTGTGCTCAACTCCTACCAGGAGTTGCGGGAGGCCCACCTTATGAATCAATATACGCGGCTCGTGCAGACGGCTCCCGGGCGCCGCCTGCTAAACCGCTTACATATACAGCACACTTGCACTGCAGAGGAGGCGGAGCGTATTCCGGAACTGTGGCGGCATATGCTCTCAGTCGCCCCACTCCCCAGTAACATGGATAAGCACACGCACGAAAGCAGAAGACAGGCGCGGGCTCGGACGCTTGAGAGGCAACACGGCTCCCGACCTGGTGTATTCTACGTAGATATAGCAGGGCCTTCGCCCACGGGATTTTACACGGCCTCTGTAGTTCACCGGGAAAAGCATGTCAATGGGCTCTCGTTCCGAGCACAAAATCCAGAGCGCGCTGAGGAAGTCGCGATAGCGCTTGCTGCTGCGGACCCCAACTCGAAAGTTATCATCACGGACTCCTGTAAAGCATGTGCTCATTACTTGGTAGGAGAGATATCCCCCCTAGACAGCCAAATTCTAAAACGGGCTCTCGCTGATCCAGCCCCGAAACGCATCGTATGGGCTCCTGGCCATCAGGGCTTACGAGGTAATGAGGCCGCTGACGCGGCCGCCCGAGCGCGTACCCACCGGGCCCCTCACCTTGGCTCTTATGACTCGGAAGCCAATACACCGCTACTGCGGTTCAAAGAAATTCTGACCTATTATCGCGACACTCACCGCCTTTACCCGGCTCCTGCAAAGGGGCTGAGTAAGGTGGAAGAGCGAACTCTAAGGCGCCTGCAGACAGGTACTCTACTCTGTCCTGCAATCCTAAAACATTTCGATGCGAACACAGATGGGCGGTGCCCACACTGTGGGGAGACGTGTGATATCTTCCACATGGTATGGGCATGTCCGAAAAATCCCCACCTACCCCCTTCCCCTACCCCTTCCCGAGAGGCATGGGAGACTGCCCTCCTCAACTGCTCATCACTAGAGTCTCAACGGGCTCTGGTGAGACGGGCGCGAGTATGGGCCTCGTCATGCGGTGTCCCGGACTAAGGACGCCGACCATGTAGTGGGGTCATGCTTTGGCCCCGTACCTCTCTCTTTTATAATAAATGTTTTTCATCATCACGTGGGGACTTTGATGCCAAGCTCCTCAGCCGCCTCACGGGCTTGGTGGACAGCCCAAGGCTGATCTGCCAAGGACGAGCTGCGGATTGCCGCCTCCCATCTGGCAGAGGTGATGTTCGATATATGAGCGAATTTGGTGTACTGCCAGAGCATGATGTTCTAATGAGCTATTTCCTCACAATGTGCACACAGATTACTTGGGTATAGGTCAGGGTACATGATGTGTAACATTTTCAAAGTAGGGTACATCCGCGTTTGCAAAAGCCTTAATGTAAGTGCTTGGGGCTGGGTTAGGTTTTTGTGAGGTGGAGGGAAAATCCTTCTAGACAGGTAGAAATGTTTAGTGAGCTCGTTATATGTTGTAAGAATTTCCCGGTTATCCCCTTCACCGGTAGAACGCATCCACGGGGAGGCGCGGTTGGAGAGTTCTCGCGCCGCCTCGTGTGCTGCTTCATTGAGATTGGGAGGGGAATCATTGATTTGCCCAAGGTGAGCTGGGAACCAACTCAGAAAAATGATGCGTTATGTTCTTGCCTTGCAGTATTCTCAGCGTTTGTTCAGAGACCGTCCCCTTGGCGAACGCCCGTGGTGCTGCCATGGAATCACTGTAGACGACTTCAATGTCATCCATCTTGAGTGCTAAGGCGATGGCCACCTGTTCCGCAATGATTGGGTCTTTCGTCCTGACCGTCGCTGAGTTGATGACATGGCCAGCCCCATCGATCACCACTGCCACAAACGCTTTCCCATTGGCGTAGGAAGCCACGTCCACAAATACGACCCCTCGTTCCTCGTTTGAGCTTGACGAAGTATAGTCCTGGCCCTCGCTACTCTTCTTCCGACGTTGTGTTCTGGATGCATGTTTCTTGGTATAGGAGACACCGTGATATTCTCCCTGATGTTGTCGGGGATATCATTGTAATTGCGTCTGATTGCCATTGGGTGTTGGCCCAGCTCCGGCAGGATCATTCTCCCCGACCTTGTTGTAGATAACCTTGCAAACTGTGCTCTCTCTTGGGCTTCTGCTATTTCTTCGAGCGTGTTGTCAATGCCAAGCTCAAGCATACGCTCGGTGCTGGCATGTATGGGAAGGCCCAGGACCTTCTTGATAACTTTCCTGAGGATCACATTCAGTGTCTCGGACTCTGCTCTTGACCAGTTGTGCATTGCTGCCTCGTACGTGAAGTGGCTTAGAACAAGCGCATGCATCAACCTGATGAGGTTGTCTTCCTTGATCCCATTTCTTTTGTTAGCCACTCTGCGTATGAGGTACACTGCACTGTCTGTTTTCCAAGTTAACTTGGCTATAGATTTGCTGTTGGCGCCGCTGGACTCTATCAGCATGCCCGGGACTATGATGGAGTCGACCCTCTTGATGGCATCCCCTTGATTTGTACGGAGGTGGATGTCTAACTGGTTTAACGGCTTCCATCCCCCGGGCTTCGGTCCCCGGCGTGCAGTCCGATACAGTAAAAGTTCTGACTTACTCGAGGAGCACTTGTGCCCAGAAGGACGAAGGTACTCTTCTACGGTGTCGATCGCCTCTTGCAGGGCGCTCTCAATCTGCCCCTCGCTTCCACCTGTGAACCAGATGGTATTGTCATCTGTGTAGATGCTGTGCTTCAATCCTTCAATGCTCGATAATTTCTTTGACAGTCCAATCATGGCAATGTTGAACAGCATTGGTGAAATCACTGCCCCTTGCGGTGTGCCCCTTGCTTCTAGTTCGATTGCTGCGGTCTCGATATCTGCAATCTTCATCATGGCTTTCCGATCTGTAAGAAAGGACCATACGTAGTCATAGAAGGTTTTCCCCGGACCAAGCTTGGAAATTGCTTCGAGTATGAATGAGTCGTGGATGTTGTCAAAGGCTTTTTCTAGATCTAGGCACAGAATGACTCTCACGTCTCTGGTTTTGTTGTCGATGACCTGGTGTTTGATAAGCTTCAATGCATCCTGTGTGGATAGCCCTGCCCTGAATCCAACCATATTGTATGTATATATGTCGTTATCTTCCAAGTACTTGTTTATACTGTGCAGTATGGCATATTCTGCAACCTTGCCGATACATGATGTCAAGGATATTGGCTTTATGTTGTCCAAGTTAGGGAGCTTTCCTGGCTTAGGAATAAGGATCGTCCTGGCCAGCTTCCACGTCTCTGGCACCCTGCCTTCTTTCCATGCTGCAGTGATCATATCCTTCAGGGTTTCCATTGAATCGTCATCAAGGTTACGAAGGGCCTTGTTTGATATACCGTCCGGGCCAGGGGCCGACCTGCCGTTGAGATCATGCAAGGCTCTTCTGATCTCCTCGATGTTAAAGTCGCCCTCAAGACCTGGATTGGGCCTGCCCTGGTACTGTCTACTTGGTGGTGCCAATCCTCTTTTGATAGGGAGGTACTTATGCACGAGCCGCTGCACAACTTGCTGTTCTGTAGTGCGCCCTATTTCTTTATGCAAAATTCGAGCAATAACATGCTTTTGATTTGTTTTGGTGGTGTTTTCGTTGAGGAGATGCTTTAACATATTCCATGTCTTGCCATTGCGCATCTGACCATCGACGGAGTTGCAGATTTCGTCCCATTGCTGCCTGGATAGTGCGCGACAATGTTCCTCAACTGATCTGTTTACGTCAGCTACCTTCTTCCTCAGTCTTCGGTTCAGGAACTGACCCTTCCAACGGTTCAGTAGCGCTTGCTTTGCCTCAACAAGATGAGCGAGCCAGCTATTCATTCTTTCAACCGGAAAATTTGTGGTAATGGTGGAGGAGACGGATTTGATGTCATCTTTAATCTGTGACCCACTGCTCCAAGCCTTGTCTGAGGCCATCTTGTTCCCTTTCCATCCTTATCTTCCTGAACTTATCCCAGTCTGTGAAGCGGAATTCTCTCAGCTTTTTACGCTCCACGGAGAAGGTAGTGGCAAGAATGCAGTGGTCACACCCTAGGTCTACAGCAAAGTTCATCCACTGGGCCTTCTTGATGTTCCTTACAAATGTAAGGTCCGGGGTGGAATCCCTGCAGCAAGATGTACCAAGCCTTGTTGGTAGTCTGGGGTCTGTGATTAGGGTGAGATCAAGTTGACTGGCACTTTGCCAAAGTTGATTTCCTTTCCCAGTGTTGTACTTGTAACCCCATGTATGATGAGGGGCGTTCAAATCACCTGCTATGACGAGTGGGCATTCCCCGGCGATATTAACAGCTTTCTTTAGAACCGTCTTGAACCCTTGCTTTTGTTCCTTTGGACTGCTGTATATATTAAGAATGAAAATGCTCTGACGGTTGCTGGTACCTGGCACGATCTCTACCATGACGCGTTCCAACCGGCCTGCTTCTATCTTGAGGTCGTGGGTTACGTGCGTTAGTTTGTTGCACACGAATGTGCAGACTCCCCTCCCTTCAGTATCCCTTATTACAGGCCGGAATCCAGGCAACGTTGCCTGCGGTGAAAGGGTCTCTTGTAATAATATAACATGAGGCTTTTCTTGGCTGCTCCTGATATACTGCTGTAGGGCTGCCTTCTTTTTAAGGTAACCTCTATAGTTCCATTGCCAGATATAAAATACTTCACGTAGCGCTGCCTTCATGGTTATTACGTGGACGGCCAGAGCCTGATGCTGCACCTGTCGACAGGTTTGGTACCACTAGTATTGGTGGCCGAAGGGGTGAGTTTGGTGCATGAGGAGGCCTTGCTGTATTGTGCAGATATGCTTCGACCTTTGTAATGCGCAAGGTCATTTGCTCTTCCAGTGCCGCCACGCTTGACTGTAGCCTACCCATCTGCTCGCTAAGATTGGCTACTACTTTGCTGAGCGTGTAAAAGACCTCTTTCATATCTGACATGGTCGTTTGGTTGGCTTCCACGTGCTCTGCCATGACTGCCCTCTTTTTTGTGGTTCTCGAGTCCCCCACGTTTTCAGCCACAGGGACATCAACTGGCTGAGGCATTGGCTGTGAAGACTGCGCACTGGTTAGCTTAGTGAGAAGAATTTTTATTACCTTTAACTCAGCTGATAGCCTCTCATTCGATTTTGTAAGTCTCGCGTTTTCTTGCTCTAGCTGTGCAATTCTATCATGCTCTGGCAGCTTACCTGTCATCACCTCTGCCGCGCCGTTGCGCACTCACTCAGCCCAGCTGCCTTTCGATGTAACTGCAGGCGTCCTCCCCGGGTGTGAAGCCCTGATCTCGAACTGAACGCCAGGCAGCTGGCCATTCGCGTGCCGCCCAGGCTGATCCCGACCCTGATGGTGACCTTGAGAACTCGAGTGCCCCCGTGATTGGGAGCGGGCCTTGGGTCTAGAACCTCTTCTGGAACGCGACCTCCCCCTGGAGTGGGGCCGCCTTTCCTGTTCTTGTGTAGTCTGGATGCTCTGGGTCCCGTAGGCTGGAATAAGCTGCTTGTCGTTGATGTCTGGACTCGATGTGATTGATGCGTCCCGGGATTCTGCGGCTGCTCGCGATCTTTCCCAACGTCTGCGTCTGACGACGTATGGCACTAAGAACCTGTTCTTGCACTCCTTGTCTGCCGTGGGATGGTGACCGTCGCACAGCCTGCATCTTAGATTGCACTGGTGCAGACTATCTGGGTTCTTGATCTCGCAGCCTCTGCAGATGGTTTCAGCTGGGTTCGGACAGACGTCAGACCAATGTCCCAGCTTTCCACAGACGTAGCACATATAGATGTTCTTGCGGTAAAGGGAGCACTGCAGAAATGAAGGTCCATATCTCACGAATCTGGGCACCTTGTGTCCTTCGAACGCTATGGTGATTGTCCCGGTGTCCTTGATTCTCTTGGCCTGCAGCGCGAGCGGCTTGTTCGCGTTCACAATCTTTCGGGTCAAAATGTCCTGAGTATCGCTTACGGTGATCCCGCGAATCACTCCTTTACAAGTATCGTGGGGTGCCATGGCGTACGCGCTAACCTCTAAAACTTTGCCTCCAATGTCAATTTGCTTGACCTTGAGGTACCTTGAAGCTCTGTCTTGGTCCGGAGTGCTTGCCACCATAATGTTCTGCTGCAAGTTTGAACGGATGATGTCCTGCATGGCCTCCTCCTTTTTGATGCCGGCCACCAGTACTATCGCGTCTGCCACGGCTCCAGTGCCCATTCTCGAGATATTTATTCCTCCACGTGGTCGTGGCACAATTTTGCTGAAGTCCTTGGGTAGTGGCGGCATGCGTCAAGCTCGCACAATTGTATGCTTGGTATTATACCTACTACGACTGGCTCGAGCGTCTCCCGCAACGCCAGCTTTGGTCGAACCCTTGGCAGCAGGAACGCTAACCGCGGCTTGCTTATTCCTTGAGCGTCTTGTTTCGGCTTCCTTCCAACCCATGTCTTCTGTGCAATCCTCTCGAGAGATGTCCTCTCCATCTACTTGAGGGACGCGGCTGGAGTGAGACGCTGTGCGGACGTGTTTCGCATGAGCTCCGGCCCGGTGACCGACTATCGGCGGACGCGCTTTTTCTGGACTTGCTGTCAGTGGGCTCGTCTGCAGGAGATTGCCCTGTACCTACGGACACCACTCGTTTAGGCAAGTTTGTCCCCTTTCTTGGAGTTTCCGAGGTTTTCCTATCAACCCCGAAGTGGCAAGGCTAGGCCTATCTCCTAGGCCAAGCCTGGGCCGCGTCGCCTGGCGTCTGACTTGCGCCCGGTGACCGTAGGCCTTGTTGGGCTGAAGATGGAATACTACGTCGAAGGGGAGGCTATAACACCCGAATATTTTGAAGCGGGAGAGTGGGCTCCAGTGCTCAAGGCACAGGACCGATTTAAGAAGACTCAGCATGGCGACAACGCCAAGAGTAAGCCTTGCAAGACGCAGGCCGGCAGCGACGGGCGCAAGACGCACGGAGCGCAGCAAGTCAAGCGGGGGAAAGCGCCGGTATGGAAGAAACGCGGACCGTTTCTCAAGTTGCCAGCCACGGATTTCAAGATTGTGTACAGGTCCCAGAACTGGGACTTGAGTGTTGTGACAGCGAGAGAACTCGGATGTGCACTGAGAGCAACAGCGCGTCTAACGAGTGCGATTGCCGCGGAAGAAGACATTGTGCGGGTTAATGGTACAAACAACACGTTGACGGTGAGCACACCATGCATAAATCGCAGTGGGGCATATGCGACTGTGAAGACGCTCAAGCTGGGATCGTGACCTGCCGGTTTCGGCGTTCATGGCGCCGTTGGAGAACTCCGTGCGGGGAGTGATTTACAATGCTTATGATGGATGCCCAGTGGAAAAGTTCGGGCAAGATTCCTGAAGAAGAATAAAGGCATAGACATTCTGGACGCAAGACCTCTGGGAAAGTCAAAGGCGATTGAGATTACGTTCAAGGGAAAACGCATACCCCGGCAGATTACTTACTGGAACTGTCTGTACGCTGTGATTTCGTACAGAAATTTAGTCGAGACCTGCTACAACTGCAGACGAGTTGGACATCAAGTGGACGTTTGCTATCGTCCGAAGAGCAACCTATGTCACCGCTGCGGGAAAGGCCATCCTGCCCCGCCAGAAGGAGAGCCACCTACGTGCACGCCGGACTGCATCGTGTGCCATGGTGCGCATCACACAGGGAGCCAGAACTGCAAGTTTCGCTTGGCTCGCAAACCACTGACAGGCCGGCAGCAGAGTATCGAAAGAGAGAGCGTAGCTGGCAACGATAAGCGGTCCTCGAGGGCCATGGAGCGGTCACCGAGGGGTAAAGAAGGCACAAGCAAAAGCAGGGACCGGTCGAATTCCTTCCCGCCATTGCCAGGGCGCGGGGGCGGCCAAGATGGTGGACGAGCATCCAGTACCAACAGCTGCGCACGCGACACCGACAAAAAAGGTGAACTTGTCAAGCACCGCCTCCCAGAACGAAACCGCTCGAGAGAGGGAGTTAGCAGCGCTGGTTCAGCGACAGGGAGACTTGATTAAAAGAATGGAAAACAGAATTGCAGAGATGGAACGTGCACTTAAAAACGACCAACGGCAAGGGACACAGGCACCAGCAGTGCAAGGCCTACAGAAAGCGACGCAAGAGGCGTCTGCTCGCGTACAGGAGAGTGCAGCTATGAAAGTGGAGAATCGGGGGACAGTGAAGAGACCACTGCCGGGGGATGAGGTAGCTAACACAAAATGATCAGCCGAAACGTCACCAGTAGACATGCCGCAGACTGTTTTTAAGGTCATTAGTCTTAAGTCGGATGTAACAACACTTGCGGATAAGGTAGGCAAACAAGGGAAAAGAGAGGATAGATTGGAGGCTCGAATCAAAAAGATCGAAGCCAGATTAGACACGATAGAGGAGCGTCTCGGCATGCTCTCTCCTGAATTTAGGGATTCCCAAACCCAGGTCATGGGCATGTTTCAGCAGCTTCATACTCTATTGGAGGCAAGACTGCCTCCCGTGGGTGGCCAAGCATAGAGAAATAAAAAAAGGTGAAGAGTGGACACTCCCGTAGACCCCAGCGGCCCAATCGACCCTAGCACACCTGGTGGTTGGTGAGAGCAAGTGGCGTGCGCTTCCTGTTTCGGTTTCACTGGCGCAAATTTCGAATTTTTATTGTTTTCTATTTTTATTTTGATTAAGTTATAATAAAAAGAGATGCAGGTAGTGATAATTCACTACGATTTTATTCATCGCGCTTGCCCTTGTTCTTTTGTTCACTTGTTAATCACTTGTTCTTTTGGAACAAGTGATCAATGTATATATCAGTCAGAGAGACAGAGTATCCGCAATGTTTTATTCAAAGGCAAGGGAGAGTCTGAGAATATAAAAAGCACAATATGACAAAGGTAGACAACAAATGCATCTCGCCTTACAAATAAATTGTAACAAATATTGTAACAAATACAGAGAGAACACAGACAACGCACACATTGCTAGAGTTGGCAGAAGCCGAGAAGCTGGTGAAGTATGACACACCGGGCCCGTGGGTAAGTAAGGATTTATGGCAAAAACACAGTGCACAATGCTGAAGAAGAAGGAAGAAGTGACATATACACAGCAAGAAGTCGCGAATCACGCCTGGGGTTAACCAAAATAATGCATAGAAAAAAAGAGTGCACAGAAACCACATGACACAATAAAGCAGAAAGGCAATGCTGCAGTGTGCTGGCTGTGCTTAAGAACAGCTAGCCCAAAATGAAAAAAAGCAGACTTGATGCCTGCTTGTCCTCAGAAAGGTAGGGCTTTGCAGCTTGCTCAATGCGTGAAAGACAAACTTTATGCTACAACACTAGCAGGTCTTGTGGCTCTTCTTATCATCAAAAACTTAAGATCCCAAGTGATTTGCGTCTGGGTGTTGCTGTGACGCTTGCGAGCTAAAATAGATTGTAGTCATCACTTATCCAGAATTATGGACCTTAATTGGTGTTACGAGAGCGGTATTACAGGGCTAATAAATTGCAGAAGGAAACCACTTTGGCTCGTTATTTTTCACAAAGGCTCTACATCGTACGTTATCACTCACAAGCTATATAAAAATAAAATGGCAGCGTCCGCAGCCCCATCAAACGCTACAAGTTTGGGTATTATTTTGAAATTTTTGATGGGCGAGATGAGGAGGTTGATGAGAAGCTAAAATACAAAAAGCGTGATAACGTGAACTGTGCCCACTTCATACTGTGTTCCTTACCCGCTCGAAGACATTTCCACAAGCGGTTTTGTTATCGATATATTACTTGAGCTGGAGAGATAAAGCATACACAGTGACCAAGCGACCCACAGTAAAGTGTACAGTTCGCCCGCATTTGCTACAAAAATACAGACAGGATACCCAACATTTTTTTAAGGTTATGCAAATCACTTCGAGCGAATACACAGTGTCCCTACTCCACATAGCGGGTAACCAAAACAATGTATGCAACGAATGAGTGGTTAGTTTGGTGAGGCTGTCTCCGCAGTCTTTTGATAGTTTTCTGCTGTGCTGCTACTTTGGCTTGCACATGTTTAATGGTTTGCTTGTAGTTCATTGATGGAGACAATGTCGCTGGAATACAGGAGCGCAATGCAATAAACAAAAAAATGGATGTAAAAGCGAAGAACAACTAATCCCATACGAGCACTTTCCTCGCTCTTTCAGACCCAGGTGCACAACTTTCTGTGGTGCAAAGTTTTCGATTCCACTACCTAAAAACAAACCATTCACATTGTTTACAATGCACAAAAAAATGAAAATCACTGAGAGCCCACCCTTACATTTCGTAAGTGCACACGTAGTGTCCTTTTGAGGATAGTTTCCTCAGAATGTCCTAAACATAAAATAGCACATTAAAAACAGCTGCAGTAAAAGCATAGTCACCATTTTCTCTAGGGCACTCAGACGTGGAGCTGTTGGCGGAGACATCTTCTGGAGGGTCTTGCGAAGCTTGTTCAGTGCCTCGGACAGTGCTGTCGGAACAATCTTGCGAGCGGCCTGCGGAAGTCTCAATATCAATCCACTCTGGTGTTGAAGTGAACATACAACTTACCGGTCACACAAGTTCCTTTTGTGACAGCTGAACGACTGGTTAAGGTTTTCTCCGGCAAGACGAAGTCAGCAGAAATTCTTTCACCAGCTACAAGGGAGCTGCCACCTGCAGAGGTTTGGTCAACAGTCAATTTGGGTAAAAAAAAAGAAATCGCGACACTGAACGCACCCTGTTCATCGGGGCACCTCAATGTGTGGGAGCCGCTTTTAGAAGCCTCTACCGCAGGTCCTGAAGAAATGAAATTACGACAATGTGTCAGTAAGAGGCTTAAAATAACACAAACTGAAGCTCATCCGCACCTTGCAGTGCAGCTTCTGCAGTCATGTCACAGTCACTATTTGAAGCGACGCTCGGAGAACGTGCATGTATGTGCAGTTAGTACAAGTTACAAAGCTTGTAGCATGGGGAAACTTTAGCATGGGAAAACAGCTCTTTCAAATGCGCAAATTGGTCGAACGTGGAGGAAAAGAGAAGACACCAACTAGGAAACAAGTAATTTGTGATTTTTGGCATTATCAACAGTTCCAGCTTTCCCCGATGAAAGGTATATGTACATGTGCACTCAGGCTTGAAGATAACGTGAAATAGCCATTTAAAGTCTTTCAAAACAAGTTGCGCAGGTCAAGAGCATCAAAAAACGACAGAAATGTAAGGCTGCTGTTAGGAAGGTAATAGCCCACAGTACACAAAATTTAAGACTTTCCAAGTGTTACTTCTATAGTGAGGTTTCTCCATCGGCTACAAAGATCTTCGCGGTTAACTGTCGCCACTGATTCAATACAAGTGGCTGCTATTGCACATATTTGAGTTTCAGTCAATCACTTACATGGTGCAGCTGGTTGCACACTGGGAACAGCCATTCTTGTAAGCCTTGTGTGCCCAGGGTCCATGAAACTTTGAGCAGTAAAATGGTCGCTACAAACCCTGTACGTTGCGTACAATAGGCTGGCCGGCTTACTCAGGAGATCATCGCGTCCAGCATACTGCATCCATGCTTTCATCCTGCATTGGCAATGAACTATCAGCTGAAAGGGGAAGTGCTTGAATAGTGATTTTTTATTGTTACCCTCACTGAGCAAGTACGAACAGTAAGCCTAAAGACATGCAAACCATACAAAAGCTTTAACACACCTGCCGTCCCGTGGTATGCAGAAGAAACTCGTCCTAGGCTTCTTGTTTGTTCTGCCATTGTTGAAGCACCACGATACACAGCAGTAGCTGCCGTAGCTTGGACCGCCGGACGGCATGGCATCAGCGCGGTCTGAAAATGTTAGTAAGTGGATGCTTCGCTGTCAAATTACGAAAACGATATGTGCACGTCATAAGTGTACCAACAAACCCCTTTGAATGATTAGCTAATCTATGCACAATACAAAACCAGTTATACATCTCTGACCCATAAAACTCTGACTTACAAAGATAGACGTCAAGACCACGTACAAAGATCTTCAGAAGTTTCCAGGCCGCTATCCCTTGTAATGCAATGGTATCGCGGCCTGAGAACTTTAGAACACCTTCGTGCGTACGCAGTATCAGCACAGTACATTGGGAAGAAAAATCGTAGTTGAAATTTGTGCGGTAAAATTATATTGGAAACGTCAAAGGAAGGAAGGAAGTATATGTTTATTTACAGAAAGGCAGAGAGGTCGGCCTGAGCGATAGTTTGCTCTAGCCTGCTACTCTACACTGGGGGAAGGGAAAGGGGAAAAGAAAGATTAATGGATGACGATGGTGAGATAGAGAGGTGAGTATGTAGTGTTCTTTCTAGCTGAGACACATTTTAGAGCCGCGCACATAGTCCAGCTGTTTCTAAAAAGGTAATAACTGCTCTTGTGACCGCAGTTGCACTGTTGGTGTCTGGCCAAGGGCCCAACATGGTCTCACCAGTTAATGACCTACTGCGATATTGTTCAGAAGAAGAAATCAGTGTTTGTCGTTCACGTGCGTATGCTGGGCAGACACAAAATATGTGCTCAAGTGTTTCTGGCACATCACAGTGTTCACAATTAGATGATGGAAAACGAAGAGGCAGACGCTCAAGCTAAAAATGCCTTAAGAAGTGCCCCTGAAGTACGCATTGCGTTTTCACGAGCTGACACGAACGCCCTGCTTCGCTGCGTGATGCGCAGCTACACACTTCAGCACTGGACCAAACCGGAACGGCGACACCAGCGACTTCACAAATGGGACCCGGAAATGAGGTTCCGCATGCCTTCTAATTTGAAACGGCAACTCACAAGTATGATCCACCGCATTCGTCTTAGTGTAGCGTACTAGACGTTACGCACATATCATCGGTCGAAACGTCAAAAAAATTTGTGGGCAGCTTGCACTAGTGGCACAAGGCTAGCGAAGAAACGAAGATGATGGCCACTTGGCTAGTCCAGATTTGCCTCCGGCACACCAAGAATTATTCGTGTTGCGAGCTTTCGGGAAACGTGTCGTGAAGCATGCGAGGCCCAGCGAACGCTTCTCAATATTTTGCACCGAGCCTATGACCTAGCTGCCCAGCTATGCCCAGCCTACAGACGCTCGCGTCCGTGGCAGACGCAGCACGCGTCGCCTCGGCTTGACGCCGTGCCGCCTTTGCTATACTGCATACGTTGCACAATGTTCCCGTCTAGCCGCCGCATAGAGCCACAAACTTTCTTTTTAGCGAACCTCCCAGTCCTTACAAGCTTCAGAAAAAGGTTACAACTGCGTGAATGAGACGCCACGTAAGAAACAAACTCGCACACACGAAGCGCAACGTGTGTGTGTGCATCTTTCTATGTTTGTTGCATGGTGTCTTATTCGCACAGGTGTAACCGTTTTCTGAAAAAAATGACCGGACAAGACCAACAACATGTCATTCAACAAGCTTCGCTTGAAAACGTGCCTCACCTGTTATCTCACGCTTGAAAACACCGACGCAGCCGAGGTTGACGAAAGCGACGAAAGCTCCTCGCTGTCAGTCATGCATGGGCTTGTCGCTGGGTAGATAGTGTTTATGACAGTACGACTGAAGAAAAATAATCGCGTAAGGTGTGTTAAATAAATTGTTTTATGTATAAAGAACATACCTAATTTGGGCGTATAATTATTATTTTGTGGAAACAATTCTGTTGCATTGATTATTACTGTTTTTTTGCGCTTGCGCCCTCTGACGTTTGATGAGAGCACTAGTTGGTTACGTAATTGTGACGCACTTCCTGAGGCCAGGTTTTGCGGAGTTTCCGCTCTTGTCTTCTTCTTTCTTTATGGGCCAAGTGCCATTAGTCAACCTGGTGCCTCATTATGGCGCCTCGCCAGCAAATCGAGGTTTGGCAGTGGAACTGCAGGGGCTTTCGTCAAAAGCGGGGTAACCTGCAGTTGCACGTACAAAATCTGGACAGTAAACCAGACATAATATTCTTACAGGAGACTAGTGGTTCCGTAAAATTACCTGGATTTAAGACATTTACAGCGCCAGGAATTGATTCAAGGGGCGTATCACGCGTCTTCACAGCCGTGCTAGTACATCGCAACATCACTGCCATTCAGCATTCCGTAGATAGCAGCAGGGAATACTATGTCCTGCTAGAGATTTTGCCTAAACGAAAGTATGAGAAGAGTCTGTTTTTACTTAATGTGAATAGTTTTCCAAAATATAAAGGATTGGGCTTGCCACAACTCCTGATTCAAACTCAACGGTTAGCAGCTCGCGCTCCACTTATAGTGGTAGGAGATTTCAATGTGCCTCACCCAGAGTGGGGTTATATTCGAGCCAGCCCAAAGGGCAATCGGCTTTGGCAAGTTGCCCGGGATCTGCGATGGACGCTGTTAAATAATCCACAAGATCATACGAGGATAGGCAACAGCATAAGCATGGATACCTCCCCAGACCTTACGTTTTTTAGAGGCATCACTAATGCCAAGTGGATTAACACGGGACAAGCCCTAGGAAGTGATCACTATATCCTTTCTACGATGTTTAGCGCTGCGAAGCATAAAGACAAAGTGAGGGGGCATAAAATTACAGATTGGGACAGATTTAGGAAAAATAGAGCAGACATGGTGAACAGGAAAATTAATGACTTAGATGCATGGGTACAGGCGCTCAAGGAGGATGTAAATAATACCACGGTAGAAGTTCCAGTCGAGCAGGAGGAGTTTACCGCTGACTCGAGACTATTACACATGTGGGAAGCGCACGCAAGTCTCTTGAGAAGGTGGAAGAAGCAAAAACATAATGGCGTCCTTCGCAGAAGGACTGCCAAGTTAGAACGTAAAATCGAAAATCATACAACTGAGTTGCAAGCCAAGCAGTGGGGCCAGATTTGTGATCGCATGAATGGACAGTTTGGATGCAAAAAGACATGGCAGCTGTTAAGGCATCTTTTGGATCCGGCAGCAACAAAATCAGCGCAACGGGAACAAACGACTCGATTAATGCATCAATATGAAGGCACAATTGAAGAGTTTATACAGGAACTCCGGAATCAGTACATAACTGATGAACTGATGAAGTAGACGGTTGCTTACTACACTACTCGGGGGTGGAAAACTCAGACCTAGATGAAGAGTTAACAATTGCGGAGGTGGAGTTTGCCATGGGGCAGCTGCGTACTACGTCTGCCGCAGGTCCGAATGGAGTTACTAATAAAATGCTGAGAAACCTAGATTTAAAATCGGTCGGGGCGATCACTAACTTGATAAATGAGTATTGGGTGGCCGGGGAGATCCCAGCACAATGGAAGCATGCTAGGATTATATTTATTCCGAAGCCAGGCAAGAAACTCTGCTTGGAAAACCAGCGCCCCATATCGCTAACATCATGCGTGGGTAAATTGATGGAGCACGTGGTCCTCAACAGGCTTCAGAATTATGCAGAGGACAAGGCCATCTTTCCCTCAACTATGATAGGTTTCAGGGCCAATTTGTCCACACAGGATGTCATGATACAGTTAAAACATGATGTAGTCAATCCCGGGCATGGCACGGGCACCAAAGCTATATTGGGGCTTGACCTGAATAAAGCTTTCGACAATGTTTTGCATAAGGCAATATTGAACAACCTATCGGAAATTGCCTCCGGGGCTCAGGACGTTTCGCTACATCAGGTCATTCTTGGAGGGCCGAACCGCAGAAATTTCAATAGGAGATATCAAATCGGACTCATTCGCGTTTGAAGGCAAAGGAACGCCGCAGTGTTCAGTTTTGTCACCGTTCCTGTTTAACATCGCCTTAATTAAAATACCGCCGAGGCTGGAGGAGATACCGGGACTCAAACACACATTTTATGCAGATGATATTACTCTATGGGTAACCAGGGGTAGTGACGCGCATCTGGAAAAAACACTACAACAGGCAGTTAATATTGTCGAAGAGTTGGCAGGGGAGGCGGGACTTTCATGCTCTCAGCCCAAGTCCGAGCTCTTTGTGGTTCGGGACAAACCCAGAGGGCTACATGCAAGACACTATATTCCGCCACCGCCGTTAGAGGTAAAGGTAGGGGGTAGACCAGTAGCTGAAGCTCAAACGATTAGAATTCTTGGCCTATATCTGCAAACTAACAGGAAGAATAGGGTGGCCCTTGAAAACCTTAAGACCACGGTCAATGCTACTGTCAGGCTAATCAGAAGAATCGCTAACCGTAAGAGCGAGGTTCAAGAAAAAGAACTCTGTAAGCTGGTACAGGCGTTTGTGCTCAGCAGGATTACTTACGCGACACCTTATATGAAGTTGGATGCCGCAGAAAAAGGTAAGGTCAAGGCTATGATCTGGCAAGCTTACAAGGCAGCGCTTGGGTTGCCTAACAACGCGCCTACAGAAAGGCTGCTAAAACTAGGGGTACACAACACCCTGGATGAATTATGGGAGGCGCATCTGGTGATGCAGCACGCTAGGCTTTCGACAACCAAAGCGGGTAGGATCATATTGGAAAGGATTGGCATTGGAGCAGAGGCTCCCACTGAGGACACTAAAATTCAGGTGCGGCGAGAGTTACATAAGGCCCTGTACATAAAACCTTTGTCCAAAAATATGCATCCAATTCAACATACGCAGCGCAGGTAGGCAAGAGCCAGAGCTTTACACCTTGAGTATGGCGAGTACAAAGCGGCAGTCTATACAGATGTTGCGTAATATAAGGACAAAGACGCTTTTGTGATTGTGGTGGTGGACAGGTGGGGGCGCTTGGTCGCCTCTGGATCGGTCAAAACCCGCTCCTCGGAAACTGCAGAGGAAGCGGCAATAGCGCAAGCTATAACTAATTCGCAGTCAGATTTGATTTTCAGTGATTCATAGACAGCCATCCGAAATCTGGCGAGGGGCAGAATATCGGTGACCGCCGCACGATTTCTGCATGGGGCCATGGGACGAGAAGTTAGAAAAATAGAAATTGTCTGGGTACCAGCACACTCTGGGAACCCTGGGAACGAGGCGGCCCACCTGAATGCTCGAGGTTTCGTCAGCCGGGTAGGTCAGCCGCCAGTTCCGCGGAGGTCCGCGAGAGATGGACTGGTGTCCTTTCATGACATAACGAATCATTATAAACTAGAGCGGAGGTTTTATACGCCCCCGCACAAGCGGTTGACTAAGGCGCAGGAATGCGTCCGGAGAAAACTGCAGATGCGATCTTTTCCCAACCCTTACGTGTTGAACAAAATGCACCCGGAGGAGATTAAGCCGCAATGCAAATGGTGTCAGGCTGTGGCAACATATGATCACATAATTTGGGAATGTAGCATAGTGCCACCGCCGGTGGATATTATGCGTGATCCCTCTCTTGAGCACTGGGAGGCCGTGTTGACCATCTCAGACCCAGTCGTCCAGTTAAGGGTCGTGGAGTGGGCCACACAGGTCGCCGCCAACCTCGGGTTGATGGCGATCTAACACGGAATCATCCTCAGTTGCTTTCTGACGAAATAAAGTGTTTCCATCCAACCATCTACATCTACTTGGTATTCTATTCTCAGTTGCAGGTCCTAGAACGCGCAGAGCGTTGAGTCACGATGGCGCCGGGTCGGCGCATCGGCGACAATCGCCTCCTTGGTTGTTAGGCTTAAATCTCCCGGTGGCGTTGCCGTGTGAAAATGCCACAAAAGCGGTTTAAACGTCCACTCACCAGCACAAAGGTGGTATCTGCTGATTTCTTGAGAACTTGGGGACACGATGGGACTGAAAACGCGGCGACAAATTCGTGAATACCACAGGAAAGCATTCTTGAAAGCAGGAGCCGATCTTCGCGCGTCCACACTGGTCGGCACCTAGAGCGTCTCTCTAGTTGGTATGGCATGACGATAGTTATAGCGCGAAAACAAAACGACGACACAGAGACAAGGGGGACACGAATGACACGAGCAGTTTGCCATCTCCCTACAGAGATGAAGAAACCACTATAATATCATCGTCTGCTCGCGACAAGCCAGCCGCGCGTCAGCGTGTTTACAAAGAACGAGCGCCTCTCCGTACTGGAGGGAGAGAGTAAAATCAGAGGGTTGGGCAGCATGGTGTAGGATGACATCGTGGAGCAAAAAGTCCGCAACGTCAGTAGCGGTGCTGGTGGGGAGCGCTCGAGTGATGGCAAACCTAGACGCGTAGTCTATAGCAACGGTGACCCACTTGTTGCCCGATTTCGACTCAGGAAAAGAACCGAGATCTCTACACACACGGAAGAAAGGTTCGGTTGGGATAGAGATCGGTCGAAGAAGTCCAGCCGTAGGCGCAGTAGGTCGCTTCCTACGTTGGCCTTTAGCGGAGGACACGTAACGGCGAACGAACCTGGCGAGATTGCGCCAAAAGAAGCGGCGATGCACACAGTCGTACGTCCGAGATACACCCAGATGACCAGCAGTTGGTTCATCGTGAAGCTCGTGCAGCACGCTTAAACGCAAATGTTTCGGCACAACAAGAAGGAGCTCAGGGCCATTTGGCTGGAGGCTACGATAATACAGCATGCCATCCAGGAGGATGTACATTCGAAGCGACGCGTCCTTTGGAGCAGACTCGAGACGGTCAATAAGTTGTCGCAGGGAAGCATCACGACGTTGTTCATCACCAATCTGAAAAAACTGGGACATTGACATGACGCTGAGGCTAGGTTTGATGTCTGATTCGTCGGGCTGATCAACAGGGTAGTGGGATAAGCAATCGGTGTCCCGATGGAGATGTCCAGACCTATAAGCAACCGAGTAGTACTACTCCTGTAGGCGTAATGCCCAATGGCCAAGTCGTCCAGTGAAGTCCTTTAAAAAAGAAAGCCAACAAAGCGCGTGATGATTTGTGATGACACGGAAGGAGCGGCCATACAACTAAGGACGAAATTTCTAAACCGCCCAGACAAGGGCGAGACATTCCCGTTATGTTATACAATAATTGCGTTCAGACTTAGAAAGCAGACGGCTTGCATACGCGATTACACGGTCGTTTCCCCGCTGAATTTGCGCCAAAACTGCACCGATTCCGTGACAACTCGCGTCTGTTCGCACTTCTGTAGGAGCATTAGGGTCGAAATGTGCAAGAATAGGAGGTTTCGTTACAGCGGTGACTAGCTGAGAGAAGGCGTCAGCTTGAAGAGGGCCCCTACAAAATGGGACGTCTTGTTTGAGAAGGTAGGTGAGTGGCCATGCGAGTGCGGCAAAGTTTTCACGAACCGGGGAAAGTAGGAGCAGAGGCCCACGAAACTGCGAACATCATGGACAGAGCGTGGGACTGGAAAGTTTGTTACAGCACGTACTTTCGCCGGGTCTGGCCGTACGCCGGCAGCGTCAATAAGGTGACCCAATACGGTAATCTGTAGAAAACCGAAGTGGCACTTGGAGGAATTGAGCTGCAGGCCGGCCCGTCGAAATTTGGATAGAATGGTCGAAAGGCGTTCAAGGTGGGTTGCATAGGTAGGTGAGAAAATGATCACGTCGTCCAGGTAACACAAACATGTCGGCCATTTAAATTCTTGTAGGAGCATGTCCATCATTCTCTCGAAGGTTGCTGGAGCATTGCAGAGACCGAAGGGCATGACCTTGAATTGGTAAAGACCGCCAGGGGTAACAAAAGCGGTCTTGTATCGGTCCATGTCATCTGCAGCAATTTGCCAGTAGCCAGATCGGAGGTCGAAAGATGAAAAGAAGGTGGTGCTATAGAGGCAATCGAGGGCATCGTCAATACGTGGTAGAGGGTACACATCTTTTTTGGTAATTTTGTTGAGGTGGCGATAATCAACGCATAAACGCCATGAGCCGTCTTTCTTTTTTAATAATACCGCGGGAGATGCCCAAGGGCTCGATGATGGTTCGATTACGTTTTTCGTAAGCATTCTGGCCGCTTCTTTTTGAATCACTTCTCGCTCGGACGCTGACACACTGTACGGCCGACGGTGAATGGGCGCAGAGCCACCAGTGTTGATTCGGTGAGCGACAATTTTAGTCTGGCCCAAGGGACGATCGTCGGTGTCGAAAATGTCACTGTATGAGGTCAAAACCTGGCAGAGCGTCGGTCTGGTGAGGCGAAAGCTCCGATCTAATTATGTTTCTAAAAATAACATCGTCTGAGTTGGGTGACCGCGAGACTACGCTTCGATCAGGAGCAGATACAGCGACAACATCGACATTGTCTTCTGTTATGACAGTTAGCTGGGCTAGAGACATCTGGCAGGACAACACTTGAAGGTTGAAAACAAAGCTTATAAGAAGCGGAAGGAACACATAGTTATCCGCTATGGTCGTGATGGTATGGGGCACAGTAACACTGCGCGTCAGCCGAACGTCAGTAATCGGTGTAACGATGTAATCACCGTCAGTAACGGGAGGTGCCGATGACAAAGACACGTACGTGACGGCTCGAGGTGGCAGTCGTATGAAAGTGGTTGGGCTCAAGCGGATGGTGGGCTTTGCACAGTAGTCGGCAAAGATTGGAAGATCGAGGCTGAGGGTACCAGAAGAACAGTCAATTAAAGCCGAGTGTGCCGAAATGAAATCAAGGCCAAGTATGAGGTCATGAAGGCAACAAACAGGCTAGCATGGCAAAAAGGACCACGGCGTGACAACCGACAATGCTGACACGAGCAATACACATTCCGATTACTGGTGCAGTACCGCCATCGGCAATACGTATTGTCTGCGTCGTAGACGGCATCATAATCTTTTACAAGCGGTGGTGTAGAGCAGCACTCATAATAGACAGGTGCGCACCTGTGTCAATGAGGGTGGTCACAGGAACATGGTCGACTTGTATTTCAAGCAGGCTGTGATGCGTGGGAAGCGTCAGTAGAGGATTTTCGGCTGTCATTGGTATTGCAGCTTCGCCTCTATAAGCTGCAATATCTAGTTTTCCTGCTGCGATCATCCAGAGAAACTCGGCGAGGAAAAGCGCCAAGGCGGCGGAGAGCAGGATTGGCGACATAGCAGCGACGGGGAGCGGGAGCTGCGGCTACCGGGCAAAGGGGCGTCAGTGAAAGGCTCGTAAGATGAAGACGAATAGAAATTGAAGGGTACGGCGACTGAACGTCGAGGGGTCGTGGGGTGCATGTGCGCAGAGGTAGAGAAGGTCTGACGTGGTTGGTTTGACCAACGACGGTGGCGATAGCGAAAAATGTGCCCAGGTTGGTGGCAGAAAAAACAAATAGGCAGGTCATCGGGTGTTCGCCATTCCGAAGGTTTGCGGAAGGGCATTGTTGGAGGTAAACGGCGAGCTTGTCCTGGGGAGTAACACTGGACTTCAGGGCGAGTCAAGGGACATGCTGATGGAAGGCCGAGGTTCGCAAACTCCTGCCTCACCACAACTTGTATTAACGCCACTGACGACTGTTGTTGGTTAGAGGCGAGCGTTGCGAAAACGGGTGGCTGAAGAGGAGCCGGACAGGCAGCTTCGATTTCCCGATGAACAATGCGCATGACGTTGTCATACATGGAGGACTGGGGGGTGGCTTCACACGATGAGGCTACGGCCGTGTTGGGCAGCAGGGTGAATCGCTGGGTAATACGGCGGCTCTTGGCTTCTTCGAACCGCCGGCACTTTTAATGATGGCGTCGACAGTGGCAACGTTGTTATATACTAGAAGATTAAAGGCGTCGTCTGCTATGCCCTTCAGCACATGGAGCACTTTCTCAAACTCACTTATGTGCTCGTCAATCTGGCGGCATAGGGGGATGACTCCGTGAATGTACGCGACGTACGACTCCGTCGACGTCTTCGCACGAGCCGCCAGTTGACTCCGCGCTGCGATCTGCCACCCAACGATGCCGTAAAAAAGGTCGCGGATCTTCTCTTTAAAGGAGTAACAGCTCATAATCTCCACTTCATGCGTCTCGAGCCACACCCGCGGTGGGCCATCGAGGTAAAAAAGCAAATAGGCAAGCATAAAAGCCGGGTCCCACCTAAAGCTTGCGCTGACCCCTTCGTACCAGTTGATCCATTTGTCGACGTCAACGCCATCCTGACCGGAAAATACACCGGGATTTCGAACAGGAGGTAGAACGACGTACGTAGAAGTCACAGAAGGGGCAGGTGATGAAGATGATGGTTGTTCAACCTGTGACATGGTTGGAACTATGATGATGCGGTCATTGCGGAGCTTCATGATAAAGACAAGGAAGTACCCAGCACCTCCAACACAAAGATGTTACGTAAAGATGACACAAGGCGTGTCTATTTAGAATCTATATTGAAACGGATGCGTACAGAATCGACTAAGATGGAGGACAGCACGCACAACCCACAGACCACGTCCTCGTTGTCTTCTTCTGACCGCTGATATGTAAGCTACGTAGCAATATTATGCACTAATATACATCAATTCCTTTCACCTTTCATGCGTAGAGATACATGCAAATGCGTTCATACATGCGTGGTATGTCGGATTTATGTGTAGTCAAAAACATTTATATTTTTATTTAACTTTTTTTTTCATGGAAGCCCACGACACCAACAAGGAGAGGGCGACATAACAGCCAGCGCACTCAAAGTACAGACTTTTCACACAGTGTTTCGCGCACCCACGTAGTGTTCTGGGATTGTATTAAAATGACTTATTGCGCCAATAAGGAAATAGATCGCCTACCTATATATGCACAAAACCTAACTTGCATATGCATAGTTATACCTATAGATAGATATGTGGGTTTTAACGTCCCAAAACCACCATATGAATATGAGAGACGCCGTAGTGGAGGGCTCCGGAAATTTCTACCATGCACCTGGGGTTCCTTAATGTGCACCCAACTGCATAGTTATTCCTATAACTTGACTTAAAACTGGTTTGAATGTCATTGTTGCATGGGCATCCATTAGCTAATAGCAGAGTAAACCTTCCACAATTGGGAATGGGACAGAATTATAGTGCTCGAATATATTCCATTTTCGTTTATTAACACTGCATATCTCATCTAACCGTCCAATCTGTGGGCGCTGATGAGCTTAACGTACCGAAACCACCATATGATTATGAGAGACGCCGTAGTGGAGGGCTCCAGAAATTTCGGCCACCTGGTGTTTTTAACGTGCACCTAAATCTGGGCACATGATTTTCGCCTCTATCGAAAAAGCAGGCGCTACAGCCGGGATTCAATCCCACGACCTGCGGGTCAGCAGTTCACACCGAAGGCGGTGCGGCAAAGCGGGCTTTTCGAAGCCGTGAGGCAGCGAGCGCGTGGACCTGTTCAGACTGCATGCCTCTTTCGGCTGGCCGCGCGGCAGAAGTGGTGGGCATCTCGGGCTTTTGCGTACGTGTCGGTATGACATGGCAATGCTTTTCCCAAACGTACACCCGCGCCACCACCGCGCCTCCGCTGTGTGCCATTCTGATTGGCTGCAGCAAAGCGGCGAGCCTCAGCAGGCGGAAAAGATTGCTCCGAGAGCGATCGCCCTTGCCACCTGGTTTTTCTCCTGCTTTCGCCACCTGAAGAGGAGTTTTTTGCCGCTTTCTGCGTTGCGGCCTTGCCGCTTTGGCCGCCCGCTGCGGGCGCTGTCTTCACATTTTAGGGACGAAGTGCCGCGTTCCTGCAGCCCAGCCAGCACAGCATATAGACAGACAGACGCACGGATGGATGGACAAACGGACGGACGCTTCGCCCCACTCATCATCATTCACTCCGTGGATATACTGGCATTTCTTTATGTTTTGCTAATTAATTTGCTTCATTTACGAAATTGGAGCTGGAATAACGTCAGACGTACACATAATAAAAGCACATATTCTGTGGTTAAATGGTAGGTGGATTACTGCACCGCTTTTCCTTTCAATCTTCCACGGAATGACACCTTTCCATAACTGCAGTGTTCCGCATTGCTAACCTGTCATGCCTAAAAAAACGCACAAACACAGCCATCCGCAAAGTATAAAAGTGAATAGCGATGCCGTCAGCCGTGCAAAACTCAGCCGCAGCCAGTAGCCGAGAGGCTGCGCCGCCAGTCAGGATCAATACGATCTACACTTTCATGTGCGAAACATTCGTTTACTTGTTGAGATGCGTGTCTACAAACTCGAAACTAGCAACATTCCTGAACGATTTCGCGTTGGCGAACGCAATTCCAGAACAACGTGCCTTTACTCGAGAGCAAAAGGCCGCGCAGCCACGCACTTGCAGTGTGCGCGTTGAGGAGTGGACCAAATAATGGCGACCGCTGTAGCGGACGACGCACTTGTCTCCACTTTGAACGGAGCGGAGGCGAACGAGCGCATCAAAGTACTCTTAGCGTTGCCACATCGTCACGACGCGGCGGCGCGCGCTCTCATCTCTTACGCGTACTTTTCCCCGCGCAGAGGGGACGCTCTCGCGAGCGCTCACTTCTCTCCAGGCAGGAACAATTGTACACTTAGGGCTAGCATCAGAACGGATCTTGTATTTTAGTTAACGAACTCACAATGGTCACTGCACTCGTAGCACAGTCTCTGTTTACGAATAATGCCGCGCTTTTCAGGCACATTGCAATAACAACTGAGACGCTTATTCATGTTCATCTGTGCCTGTGAGTACGTTTCATGCGCCATTTGTGCGTAAGAAAAGCAGGGCCCGTTTTGATATGCTTGCCATTCTGCGCGTGACCTTCCAATTTGTTGCTATTGCATCATTGCTTCGCTTTTGCGGCAAAGCTGTCACCATTTTTAGTGCGCCTGGCCGGGTGCTATTTTTGAGGTTTTAATATGCAGCTGACGACCCTTGCTTGCTGTTTGCTAGGTTGCTGGGTTGTGTGATGTGTGTTGTGTTATCGTTGTGTGCCTTCAGTGCTCTTGAGTGCTTCATTCCCAATCTTGCGGCGTTAGAAGTTTCCACCACAACTGCGTGCTGTATAGACTTGTATAAATGATCGGGCAGGAGTACGTTGTTTCTCGTCGAAGTAAATCAAATCAACAATGATCAACAGCATGCTTTACAGTTGCTTTAATTGCACAAACAGCAAGCTCAATGACAAAAATTTTCAACGAGTGAGCTTCTCTGTGGTGCTGAAAGTCTAACTATGAAAGTGTGGGAAGACAACGGAGCTGTCATCAAAGTGCAGAACTCCGAGCAGAATTTGCTGCGAAGACCAAGACAAACCGGCATCGTACTACCAAACTAGCGGGCTCACTACTCCAACACGAAAGCACGCCTCACTCAAGTTATTTATGTATATGCGGTACACGCACATAACTTCTCCATCAGCATTAAAAGTCACCACAGCTGTAGTGGTTCTTCATTGAATGCCAGCGACGGTAAGATAAACCACTATTTAGCTTATGCGATTAGATAATACGAGAATGATCTCATGCATGAAAAACACGAGGAACATGTCGGTATCTACCGATCCAGTGAACAGTGGCATGAAAGAGCCACAGGCTCCTGCTGAGTGCAATATCAGCGATTAATTACTTACTACTTGTTAACTTTACAGATAGCTGGGAAAAACAACGGGGTCACTGATATGCAGTACCCTACGTACAGCCTACCTTTGCAGCGACGACGACGAAGAACTTCATCCATGATTGCTTCACGAGAGCTGATGATCTAATTATGAGCCCCCAACGTTTCATAGCCATTTAATTACTCCCACATCACGAAGTGCGCCCCGTGAACTAGAAAGCCGATGATCACCACCTGGCGTACACTATGATGAGAGCCAACATCGTTCGTGAAGTAGTCGTCGTATCGCCTCGATGGGTCTCGCACCCGTTACGAATGGTGTCAGACAGCGACTTAGCGTAGTGACTGCATGGCGCATGGTCATCAGCAGGATTTCATCTTTAGGTGTGCAAACCAGTAGCTTGAGGGGGGTAAGTGCTCCTATTGTACCCACCTGCCAACGCCCATGCTACTACGGCAGAGCGAAAGGATCATTTGCGTTCCCAATACGTTATCAACACGTAGTAACAGCGTGCAGATGCCCGGTCATTTACGCAAGTGCATACAGCACTCATAAGTAGAGGAAACTTCCAACGCCACAGTACTGTAAATAAGAACCACAGACGGTCAAGGAAGAACACACAGCAGATCATTACATAAGCACAGCAAACACAGTGGCTTGTGAGAATGACAAAAAATTGCAATGCCGAAAAATTAAAATGCCATAAAATCAAAACACCGAAGAGAGACAACATCGAAACAACGCGCAGAAAATTTTATTGAACCACGTGAAAAATAAATGACTCCCTTTGCGACTACCACCTTGTCGTTTTCTGCCATGTCACTGTCCACTGACACGAACCAAGCTGTTTAAGTTATTCTGCAAATGTACCAGCATCGGCATATTAAACCAGTGTAAAATTTCGTGTTTTTTCCCTGTTGTGAAGCTAGGCATATGAGTTGGACAGGACGGCTCTTACAGGTCAGCAGAAAAAAAAAGCAGTGCTGTCCAGCGTTCGGAGTACAAAAGCAGCAGCAATGTCAGATAGTTGCCATTTGATTGAAAATCAAAGACGACACTGTTCCGGTGTGCTTCCAGAAGAGAAAAACAGAACTTTGATGCAAAGATAGTTATGTGTAGATCCTTGAAAATGAAAAAAAGAACGCCAGGCCTGTGCAGAAGGCACAGCACACTCAAGGCGAAAAGCTATATAACAAATCGGATTTACAAATTTTTTAGACAGAAAATTTTATTACTCCAAACGAGGTGTTTCCACAGCAAAGTACAGCCAAACAAGAGGTGTTAATCAAGGCTCTGTTCTATCGCCAGTGCTATTTACCATTTTGTTAAGTTCACTACCACTGAGTGATAAGGTACAAGTATATGTATATGCAGATGAGATTGCGTTTTTTGCATCTGAATATGATATTCATTTACATCATTCGACAATACAGTTTTATTGGGCAACATTGAAAACCTGGTTTCAGAAAATTCATATGAAACTGAACGTAACTAAAAGCGCTATAATAGCTTTTCCGTTGGACGTACCAGTAACTATTTCTCTTCAGTACCATCAAGAAATAATTCCCCAAGTTAACTGTATCAAATATCTGGGTGTATTGTACGATCAAAAACTGAGCTGGCGTGGTCACAGTGAACATATCAAAATTAGGGCTACACGCACTGTTGAGATGATAGGTAGGCTTGGCCGGCTCCGTTCCGGTCTTTGCGGAGATACGCTGATTATGATTTATCGCATGTACGTTTGTGCAATTCTTGAATTCGGATGTGTAGTATTCTCTGGTGGACCAGCATACAAAATAAGCCCCTTGATTCTTTTAGAGTGGGAAGCTCTTCGAATTTGTTTAGGTGTGCCAAAATTCACTGTTAACAATGTTTTGTATTAAGAAGCTCGGATACCCACTTTTGCTTGCAGATTCTGTATTTTAACAGTTAAAACCTATTTAAAATTTTCTGAATCCACATTAAGAAGGCGAAAAGTTCGTATTCTTTGCCGAGCCCGGCATCTTTTTCAATGAGCATTGGTCCCGTGTGTATCAGATTGCAGCTTATCAGTGTGACTGTACGTCACACTTATTCTGTCCTCCCTTTGTTCCTTTTCCCTCTTTCATATTGTTTGCTTTAAAAGGGCTCGAAATAATTGATTGCTATGTGGGGTTTAACGTCCCAAAACCACCATATGATTATGAGAGACGCCGTAGTGGAGGGCTCCGGAAATTTCGACCACCTGGGGTTCTTTAACGTGCACCCAAATCTGAGTACACGGGCCTACAACATTTCCGCCTCCATGGCTCGAAATAAACCGCCAGGGCTCTTTTTTGGGTGGCGCAGCTCTAGCTAACATGACAGCCTGTTTCTTTTAGAGACACAATACATGGTGTCAGAAGTGCCAAAGCCTCGTCAAAATGGAAAACGTCAAGCATCCAGAACAGCCGCAGTTGGCAGGCAACATACGAAGAAATTAGCAGATGTTCAAGCAAAAACTGGAACTGTTCTTCGCGGCGACGCCCACTAAACCACCCAGGACGGAAGCCTCTAAGACAGCAATCTTGCTCAGCATCGCCGGTGAGAAAGCCCTCGACATCTACAACAACTTTTCGTTCGCAGAATGTGAGAGCAATGAAGTCTACCAGACAGTGTTGCGGAAGTTCGAGGAGTACTGTGTCGACGAGGGGAACGAGGTTTACGTGAGGCATGTTTTTCGCCTTCGCATGCAGAAAGAAGGAGAGCCGTTTGAGCATTATTTGCGAGAGCTTAAAAAACAGGCGAAGCTGTGCAGTTTTGGCACGCTAGAATAATCCATGATACGAGATCAGGTTGTTTTTGGCGCAAACAACCCGAAGATAAGGGAAAAGATGCTGCGAGAAAAGGGCTTAACCCTACAGAAGGCTGAGCAGATTTGTAAAGCAGCCGAGGTTTCAGCACGACAAACTGCTGCTTGATCGAATCAAACGTTGCAAGTAGACTACGCCCACATGGCAGAGCACAACAAAAAAGATTTCGGTGCCGACAATGCAACAAGGAGCACGCGCAAAGGCAATGTCCAGCATATGGAAAGACATGCTTTGCTTGCAATAAGCCGAACCATTTTGCTATATGCTGCAAGCGTCGACCGAGCCGACACATAGACCAAGTACAAGAAATTGAGGCAGAGGACGGATTTGACATTTTGGACATCGGTGTCTACGGTGTGAAACTCGGGGAAAGCGCAGACTGGACGGTGAGCGGAAAGCTAGGCGGACAGGAAATCAGATTCAAAGTGGACACAAGTTCACAAGCCAACATATATCCGTGGTCTCTTTTCCGTCGTTTCAAGGCAGCAGCGGACCTGCAGAAAAGTAGTGCAGTTTTGAAGGCTTACAACGGCAGCGCCATCAAGCATGTCAGATATGGCAGGGAATTGTTGCTACTAAAAGACGCGACGCATGCTGTGACCTTCTTCATAGACAAAAAAGGGCGCCAGGCCATATTAGGGCTGCACCCATGCAAGCAATTTGGGCTTGTCCCGAAATCTGTGGATTCGGTAAGATGGAGCGAGCCGGAACCCGAGAAGGCCTTTTCAGACTTATTTCAGGGTACGGGCTGTGTCGGAAGGCGATACCGAATGGTCCTGCAAGAAGATGCTGTTCTATTCGTGCACCCAGCCCGACGGGTACCCTTGGCCCTGAGAGAGCCTCTTCGACAAGAACTGGAACGCATGGAAACTGCCTCCATTATCAAAAAAGTGGACGAACCAACAGAATGGGTGAGCCCTCTGGTTATTACGCGTAAGAAAGATGGGGCCCTTCGTGTATGCATGGATTCGAGGGAAATAAACAAGAACATAAAGCATGAGCACTATCCTATGCCAACAAGGGAAGAGATTGAGGCAGAGCTGTCAGGTGCAACATTTTTTTCGCGCCTAGACGCCAAGGCAGGTTTCTATCAAATTCCATTGGACGCAGCTACATCACGAGTGTGCACTTTTGCGACGCAGTTCCGGCGTTACCGCTTCTTGCGACTTCCGTTCGGAATTTTGTCAGCAAGCGAAGTTTTACAGAAATCGCTAACAGAAGTATTTGAAGGATTGGCAGGTGTACGCATATACATAGACGACATTTTAGTGTGGGACCTCCCTGTCCTTCCTCATTTATTCCTCCTCCTCCTTAGTGTGGGGCGTCAGCAAGGATCAGCATAACGAACGCCGGCAGGCCGTGCTGAAGCGGGCACAAAAAGTGGGCCTGACTTTTAACCTGCGGAAATGCGTTTTTGGCGTGAAGGAAATTGAGTTCCTGGGTGACGTAATAAGTGAGCAGGGAATAAGTCCGAGTCGCAACCTGGTTGAAAGCATCCGTTCACTGCCGACACCTACAGATAGGCACACCGTGCGCAGAATGATGGACGTGGTCAACTATTTTCGCAAATATGTGCCGTCGTTGAATGATAAAATAATCTTGCTGCGCGGCCTTGTGAAAGAAAACGTCACGTTTGAATGGACCCCAGCGCATCTGCGGGAATGAGAAGCCGTGTGCAACGCGTTAACCCACCGTTATTCGCGCTTTTTGATGAGAAGAAGAACCCTAAGATCACTGCGGACGCTTCGGGGACCGGTTTAGGCGCGGCCATGCTGCAGAAACATGGCAATGACTGGCGCCCAGTGACGTATGCATCAAGAACATTAACCGATTGCGAGACCCGTTACTCGCAAATTGAAAAGGAAAAGCTCGGTATAGTGTTTGCATGCGAGAAATTTCATCATTTTGTTTATGGTCGAAAGGTATGGATCGAAACTGACCATAGGCCCCTGCTTGCCATTTCTCAAAAGGGCATTGGAGACATGCCACCACAATTACAGCGTTTTTTCATCAGGCTTTTACAATATGATTTTACTTTGCAGTTCATGCCTGGCAAAGAGCTGGTTCTGGCGGACATGCTGTCGCGTGCACCTATGCCATCACAGTCATCGAGTGCCTTCACAGACGTCGACATCCATGCGACAGAGGTCGTCTCCGGCATCGTAAGCATGCCCATGAAAGTACGTCTGGAAAAGGAAACAAGGAACGACCCGTATTTGAGCGAGGTGAGAGAACGAATCTCACGGGGTGACGCCGTCGAAGGTGAACTCAAGCCCTTTGCCGGAAAACTGTCAGTGGTGGAAGGTACACTACTGAAGGGATGCAAAGTGGTCATACCCAAAGCCATGAGAGCAGAAATTCTTCGACGAATTCACGATGGACACCTAAAACTAAATAAATGCAAGGCGAGAGCACGCAGGTTGGTATTTTGGCCTGGACTCAGCAGTGCCATCGACTCCTTCATTCGGGGGTGCAGTACTTGCCAGAGGTATGCATACAAGCAGCCGAGTGAGCCCCTTCTCATGCAGCCAACCCCGGACATGCCATGGCACCGAGTAGGAATTGACATTTCTCAGTTCGGCGGAGCCTCCTATGTCATTGTATACGATGCCCACTCCAATTTCCCTGACATAGAGAAGCTAAGAAGCACAACGGCCAAAGAAGTCATAGATAAAATATCGGCCATCTTCTCACGGTATGGCATCCCGGTTCATGTATGTACTGACAATGGGCCCCAGTTTGGATCGCAAGAGTTCCGAGAGTTCGCGCAAAGATATGACTTTCAGCACATCACATCGAGTCCAGAATTCCCTCGGTCAAATGGACTGGCAGAAAATGGGGTTTAGATTGTTAAGCGCATCCTAAAGAAGACCAACGACTCCAACTGTGACTTTTGGTTGGGGCTTTTAGCCTATCGGTCATCCCCACTAGAAGATGGTCGCTCTCCGGGTGAACTACTGCAAGGCCGGCACCTTCGCACGACCCTTCCCGAGTACCAAGGCGATCCCGGAACTACAGTGCAAAAGCGTCGCCAATCTTCGAAGGGAAAGGCACTATCACCACTCGGAAGTGGAACTGCAGTACACATTCATAATGGACACTGGTCACGCACAGCGACAGTAAGCGAGCAAGCCGCACCAAGATCTTACATGGTGAAGACCGAGGACCAGCGGATGCTGAGGCGAAACAGGCAACACCTGCTGCGCATACCCGGAAACGGTACAAGCGAGGATGAAGACCAAGACGCCGACAGCCCTGAAAACATGGTCAATAGGGGCAAAAGCCAGGACAGCAATACACCTGGCGAACAAGCGCACGGAGACCAACAAGGCATAGCGGATCCCACTGCTATAACGCAAGGTGCCCACCATAAAGGGGAAGATTTCATTTTTCAAGTGCACGAAAGTCTACCAGGAAACGTGCGAAACCTCGACGATTGCATTACGACAACAACTTTCATCAAGTTTTCTAGAATGTTTTTTTAATCAGCACGAAAACATGTATCAGATTGCAGCTTATCAGTGTGACTGTACGTCACACTTATTCTGTCCTCCCTTCGTTCTCTTTCCCTCTTTCATATCGTTTGCTTTAAAAGGGCTCAAAATAAACCGCCAGGGCTCTTTTTTGGGTGGCGCAGCTCTAGCCAACATGACAGCCTATTTCTTTTAGAAACACAATACACCGTGTATATAAACCCCAAGTGCTATTCGTTCAAACTCTTCTAGAAGCTTTAATTGCTAATATATTCGAGATCATACCATCTGACAAACCAATCAGCCAAGTGCAAATAGAATTTGACGATATCTTCCCAATAAATGCTAAACACTTGCCCTCTAAATATTTGATTGGCTTATTAGAAGAACACCTGTTTTAATTAAGTACAAATATAGTAATTGCAACGGATACATCTACGAGTGGCGAGAAGGCAAGTGTGGGTATTTTTTTTCTTATTATTCTGGTCCTTTTCATTACACCTCCCAGATTATACATCAATATTTGAAGCGGAATCAACGTTCGTTATACTAGCTCTTTGTAAACTTCCTGCTACTCATTTGACAGCTGTTATAGTGACTGACTCGTATTCCGTGTGTTCATTTTTATCATCGTCGTCGGCATCAGCAGTACTAGAAACTTTTAAATCACTAACCCAGCAAAAATTCGTATAGTGCGAATGATATGGGTGCCATCGTAGTATACCAATAAATGAGATGGCTGACTCACTCGCGCGAGTGTTCGTTGATCTTTCAATTGTGCCAATCATGCTTCTTACAGTTTATGTAACAGCAGCAAAGTTCAGAAAACTTTCCCTTCTTGAAGACTCATGAAAAATTACGACACCGAATCCAGACCTGTTGCACCTGAACTTTGCATGGAATAATAAATGGTGTCCCGTGCATAAATTGGAAGTCTCTATAACAAAATTACATTGCCATGTACCACCTCTTAATTTCTACTTAAACAAGTTTGGTCTGGTGCCATCCTCTCTGTGCTCAAGCTGTAATGAACCCGAACATGTAGACCATTTTCTTCTCACATGTCGCCGTTTCAAAAATCAAAGAAAAAATTGTTTCGAAATTTTATTTAAAAACAAGGAATATCACTTACTGCTCCTAATATTTTGTCTTTTGGGGCTGCTTCATTAGGACACAGCGACAGGAAGATCTGCGTGTCTCTTTGTGAATTCCTATGCAACACAAGAAGATTACCTTGGTGAGCCATTGACCAGCCCTCGATTTTTACTAGCCAATCTAACATTTATTACTTAGCTATTAGACTGTAATGATTTAACCTTCAGAAGAATTTCATATAACAATTACACCTAAGATATCTCAGATATTCAACAAATTCTATTCTTTCTCTTCTTTCTCTTTTTTTATCCACATTGTGCAAAATTAACCCCACCAAGTGAAATCAAAGTAATCCTATTTCCCTAGCCTGGATAACCTAAAGGTGTTGACTTGCATTAACCACCGGCTTCTTGGCCAATCCTCCTTAGTGGGTGAGAGCCACAAAAGAAAGGATCAAGCAATCAAGCAAGCAAGCAAGCAAGAGCGGCCTTTCAGAGCCTTTTCCGAACACTAATTGGGTAGCTGCTGCAAGCACACTTGCTTTATGCCCACTACCGCATTAATAATAAAACTTTAGGGTACTAGGCTGGCATTCGCTATCCTATTTTTCATCATTCTTCTGAGAAGCGTGGTATCCGCTGAACTATTGCGAGGAATTTCATGCCAATTGTTCATGCAGTGGCTGATGACGATGAGAAACCATGCCTGAAGTGGGTATGCGCCACAGTTAGTAGCTGAACAACAACAAAAAAAACGGCATGCTTGAGCGGAAGGCGCAGCACAGTCACAGAAAAAGCTAGAAGTGCGGCTTTTCAGAGTCTTATAAACACTCATTGGGTAACTACTGCAAGCACACTTGGATGAGGCCCACTACGGCATAAATAATAAATTTTTTTAGACAGTAGGCCGACATTCCCTATGCTATTTTTCGTCATTCTTCTGACAAGCGTGGTATCCGCTAAACACATGCAAGAAATTGCGTGCCAATCGTTCATGCAGTGGCTGACGACGATGAGGAGTGTGGCAGTTTATGCTAGTTGGTATGACATGACGATAGTTATAGCGCGAAAACAGAACGACGACAAAGAGACAAGAAGGACACGAGCGCTACTTCTAGAAACCTTAGTTTCTTCTCGGACAGAGACACGGAGGGTTTGCTGAGATGGCACGCGAACAGGTGTCATGCATTATTAGCAAGCCCTCCGTGTCTCTGTTCGAGAAGTAACTAAGGTTCCTCGAAGTAGCACTCGTGTCCTTCTTGTCTCTTTGTCGTCGTTCTGTTCTCGCGCTAAAACTATCGAGAATGAGGAATTATGGCTGAAGTGGGTATGCCCCATAGTTAATAAGTGAACAAGAGCAAGCTTTTTCAATAGATTGAAGCTTTGAACGACCCACTTGTTACGCTATCCGCATTGTGCGATGACTGCATGGTTGTTCTTTTGTTGTTTTCAAACATGAGAGCACGCCTATCTCGCACCCAGGCGCATTTGGTGGTATACACTCGCTCTCAGAGACGCCATAATTTGTTTGGAACTGCCAAAGTGCGCCTCGCTAGCATGGCATACAGTGGCTCTGGGAGATTAAAATGCGAAGAAGCCCCAGTTCACGCTGCACCCACTTATAAAATGTCATCTGGGCCCCACTGCGCTGTCATCTGATGCGACAACAACCAGCACAAAAGGAAGAGATTGCTGAGCACTACCTGTGAAGTTCACAGCGCATCGCAGGAATCACGCCGGTGCGGTATTTTGCAATTGCACAGATTTCCGTCCCCAACGAAAAACGCTGAGCTCGATCGCCCTATAGAATATTGTTATGTGGGATTAACAGTAGGCAGTCCACAGCCTCAGCACAGTTCACCAACAACATCCACTTCACTCCCAGTCTCAGGCGCACTTTTTGGGTATGTCCCACTATGCCCTGTTATGGTCAGCCGAAACCACGTAACACAACCCCAGGAGGCAAAAGCACAGACCCGGCGACCTTATGGGGCCACAGCAGGAGGAGTGTGGTAAAGCTTGAGCCTTGATACGTGGACGATGACCGGGACAGCAAAGCAGAAGAGGTTGATGGATCATCAGGAAGATTTTCATATGTAGTGTCGGTCACTCATCTAAGCACGTGGTATGGGCCAATGAAACGAAGGAGAAGCTTCTCTGAAAGGCCTGCATGTCGCATAGGGGACCAAAGAAGAACGAGGAAACCTGTCGAAAAGTGTTCGTCACGATGCCGCTCGTCGTAACGATGCTTTTGCAAGTTTCGGGACACCGTTAATCTGCTGCGGGCAAGCTGACGAGCATGATCAGCTCGGGCAATAGCGTTGCGTGCCTATTCAGAAGTAGACTGCGCAGCGACGGGCAGGAAGGTATTTAATGGCAATGTTGGTTCGCGTCCATACAGAAGGTAAAATGGCGAGTACCCAGCAGTGTCACGCCGGGAGGAATTGTACGCGAACGTCACGTAGGGTAGTGCAAGGTTCCAATCACGATAGTCGGCCGTGACGTATTTCGATAGCATGTTCGTCAGGGTGCGGTTTAAACATTCTGTAAGCCCGTTTGTCGGAGGGTGGTACGATGTCATGAGCTTATACTGGGTAGAGCAGGAAAGCAGGTTATCGTCAACCACTTCTGAAAGGAACGTACGACCTCGGTCTGTCAGCAGTTGACGAGGGGCTCCATGCACTAAAATGAGATCGCGTAATAGAAAATCAGCGACGTCTGTAGCGCAGATTGTTGGCATGGCTCGCGTAACTGCATAGCGGATCGTGTAATCTGTAGCAACCGCGACCCACTTGTTTTCAGAGGCGGATGTTGGGAAGGGACCGAGAAGGTCCAAACCAACAGGAAAGAAGGGCTCCGATGGGATGTTAATGAGCTGAAGATACCCGGCAAGTAGTCCTGACAGCCTCTTGCAGCGCTGGCAAATTTCACAAGCACTGACATAACAACGTACAGAGCGTGAAAGACCAGGCAAGTAGAAGCGGCGACGCACACGGCCATATGTGCAAGAGACACCAAGGTCTGCAGAATCGAGCAGCAGTCACATAAGCGGATGACGGACAGTGCGGTAGAATCGGTTCGCTAATTGACAACTTAGCTAAGGAACCGGCTATTTAAAAAATAAGCCTTTATGTCCAGGCACCTAAACTAATCGGACTTTTCTCAAATGCGCAGGCACTAGTGCACGGAATGCCTTTGTTACTTCATTATCAGCACCAATAAAAAGTGCCGCACACAAAGAAAGGGAATCTATTATGACAGCTGATGTAATTGCTGTATCTAACTTGCGTAAGGCGAGCACTACTGCCAGAAATTCAGCCACAAAAAGGGGTGTGAAATCGGGTAGTCGAAGGGAATAAATCCAATCTACAATCAGGTTGAAAATACCAACCTCTGACTTTTGGTCACATTGCGATGCATCTGTAGCAATAATAACGCTTGTGGTAATACTGCGAAGGTGATCTTGTAGTAAACCATCCAAAATATTATGGGGAAGTAATTTGGCATTATCAGAAATAATGTCGTGAAATCGAATTTCCACAGGGTTATGAATTATCACGACTTGGCATGATGCCACATATACGTACGTTTAGAGGCTCCAGTAAATTTTGTACACACATAATTTGTGGGGTGTGAAATCGTGGCCATCTAGCAATCACGGACATCTAGCACAAATTTGACAGGGGCTTAGAATTGACCTCACGGTAATAAGTTTACTAATTCTTATATTGATGATTCTCTCAACCAACTTCACTAAATTTGATGTCAGTGCGATTGGCCTTATGTTATCCAACATGTATGCTTCATTTTCATTTTTGAGCAACAATATAATTTTGGCAAGTTTCCATTTTGGAAGTATCCATGCATTCCCTAATGAATAATTCACTAGTTCTAGCAAAAGATTAGGCAATTCCTGGAGCAAAAGTTTTAACATACAGTTCGTGGTTCTATCTGATGCGGGAGCAGTCCTCGGTAAGCATAATACTGTCCGACTCAATTCAGCTAAAGAAACTTCTGGAAATTCATGCAAGTTTACTAGCATGGGCCAAATAGCTGAAAGATTAGCAACGAAGCGGCGTTCTAAACCTTGCGCTACGTCTTCTAGAGAGGTGTTCATTTCTTGCGGCGTCAAGACCCATGACTGCAACATTAAAGATGCTGGCAGTATTTTTCTTGTCCGAAGATAAGCGAACAAAGCACACATATTTTTTTATTTAGAAAGATAATCAAAATGTCTTCTCTCGTACTCTTCTTTAGCGCGGTTCACTGTACGCCTAAATAAGCCACGAAGAAATTGATAGTCCTTCCAGTTTGTTGGGCTTTGATTAAGGAGAAGTTTTTTTCAAGCGGCTTTTCGTCTTCTATAATCGTGTGTACACTAATTTTTCCACCAACGAGAGGAGGATCGTTTATTCGATGGAACAGAAAATTTGGAATTTTTTTTAGATCTCTTCAGCATTGAACCAATCGTAGATGCAATCTCCTCAGTATTGGAACTTCCAAGCTTAGAAATGGCAGAATGGAGGCAGGCTTGAAATTTGCTATGGTTGATGTATGTGCGTTTTGCCTGATCTAAAGTTATTGTTGGACAAGTAATATCAAAAACTACAGGAAGATGGTCATTGTTAGTTGCTGAATCCAAAACAGCCCATGACAAAACCTTGGTTGCATTGGAGCAAAATGTTAAATCTAATACTGGGCAAGTCTGACCTCGGACAAATGTTTCATGACCTTTATTCAGACACGAGAGGTTGTGATCAAAAGTATATTCCCACAGTCGCCTACCACAAGAATCTGTCCTTATACCCGTAAAATGATGTGAAATAAGGTCTCCTATGAGTACAATTTCCTTTTTACATGCTACCAAAACACTGTCAAGATAACGCATACTTTGCACACCGGAGGTGAAGTAACAATTTATAATTGAAAAAGGGTGATATACGGGGAGACACAAGTCTAATGCTAATATTTCACAATTCGAGTCTAACATTTTGAAAGAAATTTTCGCCGTATGGCATAATTTACTTGATACAAGGATCATTAAACCACCACCACGTGATGAGTGATATAATCAAAAAGAATGAAAGCCTGAAAGATGGAAATTTTTATTTGGTGAAAGCCAAGTTTGTTGGAGGATTATATCACGATTAAAATTATTGCAAAAGTAATGTAAGTCAGTTGAGGCTGAGAATATAGAACGGAAGTTCCACTGTAGTACCCCCAACTGACCTATGGTGTTGGGTGCACCGCAGAGGCGCATGCTGCGCCCTTGTTAGCATCTTTACGCGAAATAGCTGATTCATTCCGTTTAGTTTTAGACTTGAGATCGGTGAAGATAGGGGATCTGGTACATTTATTAGTTCGCATATCGGGTTCCATATCCGTTGCAGCACTTGTGCACGGCTGAGGTGTATGTCGGTCCAAGTGCACCAGTGTTCCTGACTGCATAGTCTTGTCTGCAGATGCATAAAGTTTGTCCAACACTACATTGCGTAGCTGAGTGGCATCACTGGTAATGTCCGGTACTGCAGGTTCTGTACTAGTCTGTACTTTTTGCCCAATCTGATTTGAAAGAATTTGCACCAAACATTCGGAAAGGTTAGATATGAATTTATCCATTGCCTTACTCACTGCCTTTTCCACAGCAGTTTTAATAGCCTGCGATAGATTTGAGTCTACACTGGAAGTGTAGCAGGCTGCAATGCCAGAGTATCCAAAATACCTGTCTCTAACTATGTCAATGGCTTCCCTTCGAGAACAGTGGCGGTGGTCAATAACTTCTAGGACTTGAACCTCCTGGGAACGAGCGAAACAGTCAGAGTTGTCGGCGCAGTGACTCCCCCCACAAAGACAACACTTTTCCGCTGTTGCAGTACACTTGCTTGAAAGATGGCTCTCTCCGCAGGTGCTAAAACGAACATTAGATTTACATCTTCCCGCACTGTGGCCGAATCTCCAGCAGATTTTGCACTGAATCGGATGAGAAGTAAGGGACTCTACCCGAAAGATCAATGGCTATAATTATATTTCTGACACGCATGTTGTGCCCACAAATGTCGCGATGAAAGATTCAGTTGATACCCTCTCTTTGTCGACTAGGTGATTACATCGGTAAATCGAAATTAAGCCTGCTCCAGAGAGCCTGTCTAGGGTCTCAGCTGGACTCAGCTTGGTGTCGACTCCCCGTGAAAGGCCTTTGGTAGATGCAAAGTGAGGCGGAATGAAAGCACTCACCGGGGTAGCGGCAAACGAGGTGCATTTGAGAAGATCCTGCACGCAGGTCTGATTCTGTGACCAACACGATACCTCTTCACCCAACTGGGCGCACATCTGTGATGGTCTGGAAATGGTTTGAAGTGGTTTTAAGTTCCTTTTGAACTGCCGGAGGGTTCGTAAGTCTGATGAAGCCGCCATTTGTAGGTACCAGTGCCACCAGAATACTGTCGATAACACTGCGGAAAAAGGAGTCTAGCGGCAATTCATCAGACGGCAGGGACACTGACCAGGGGGATCGCGTCTGGCCAGGAGAAGTAGTCGACATAGACAGGAGTAGTAGTCGACAAGTAGCACTAGAAATAAGATTAAACTCAGAAACAGATAAACTAGAGAATCGGACTCTAAGACAGCAAAGTTAAAACCACTCAATCCTCAGCCAAAAACACCCCAGCAGGTTTCGCACGGGCAAGCTTGAAGGCGTGGTCTAGAACGGTCTTACGAAGGGTTCGCGTCACTGCTGGTCTTCGAACAACTGCCAACAACGTTCACTTCTTCACTCCCAGTCTCAGGCGCCCTTTTTGGGTATGTCCCACTATTCCCTGTTACAGTCAGCCGAAACCACATGACAATATAATCGCAATCAGCGGGGAATACTACGAGCACAGTGAAGTGTACGAGTAAGTATACTTATTGCGTTTATTCAAGCAAGACTCCAGCTATTCCACTTTACAGCAGCAATTTGCGTGCGGTATGCCTGTAGTATGCGGCACAAAATTATAGATTTGCTGTACTCTTTCGCAGGTTACATGTAAGTAATAGGATATACGTATTACAACTCAAGCATGGATGCACACACCGGGCATGTTTAGTACAACTGTAATGGCCTAATATCGCAATGAAAAGAGATGTGAACAGCGCCGAAAGCATGGTTTTGGACTCAGTCGAACTGCGACATGCCTTGACTGTCACTAGGTGGATTTACGTGTGCTTTCGCCGGCGTCACTGTAGCATTTTAAGATCTTGTTCTTACAGGCACTTTTTTACCGCGTGTGTGTTCTAAGTGCTCGGCAGGACTGGTAATCGATACACGTGCGGTGAATGAGCGTAAGTTGAAGCCAGATTCTGGCGCTACGTTGACACCGGCTTACAGCACAAATTCTGCCTTATCGCAGCCAAGACACGCCGCAGTTAACGCTGTTCACGTTTCTTTCAGTCGGATAATACGTACCTGATGAAGTTGCTTCCGCAGTCTGCAATGCACGTGCTGCAGACATTCTGGACTGCCGAGAAAGGTCTCCTCGACGTTTCACATGAAATCAGCATAAAGTTCCAGAACAGGAACAGCGCAAAACATGATTACAGCCACACTCAGGTTTTGAAGTTTCGCGTTTGATTTGCAGAGCGTCTGCTCGCGTGGCAGTTGAGAGTGCTGCTTCCCTGCGCTTGCAACAGATGGTGCCACGTGCATTTCAATATGGCGGCAAGAACTGAGCTTGCTGTGTTCTACGCCATTGCTTTCCCGACATCAAGCCTGCCTAAGGCAAGTTCGCCCAGAAGTCCCAATCAACGGTGTTGGTCAGTGGTAGAATACTGTGTTGCCACCCAGCGGACCCGTGTTCGTGCCCTACTTTGTGATTTTTTTCCGAATTGCGCGCAATGTGGTTACAAGGCCACCTACGGCAGCGCCGCTACTGGCCACGCTCCGGATTTTTCTCAAGCGACAGTTCTTTGCACTCAAGAGTGTACCAAAGCTCTGGCCGTGACCTCAGGCAAGGTGCTCATGAAGCTTGTGTAGCAAGGGACGGCAGATATAGCCGTGTCTTCAAGGCAACACCTTCCGAGTGATGAAGCCTTGGGCCAAATTGTGAAAAGAAAAGCGGACTGCCCACATGAGCGATGCAGGAGCTCGGCATCGAGGACGAGTCCCGAACAACCTCATATGGCCGTGAGTTTTGAATGGCTGAACCATATGCAAAGAGAAGCTTGCTACTGGGAACGAGGGCAAAAGCGCATGCATGTCGTACAAAGCCGGTGGAACCTTTGTCTTGCTACAATACGTTATCTTCCACAATAGCTGGGTGATTTTTCGGTATTTTGACCTTTCGGCATTTTGATGCTTCGGTGTGTTGATTTGTCGGTGTTTTAAATTTTCGACTTATTATATTTTCTGCATTTTGATTTTTTTGATATTTCAAATTTCGGCATTTTGATAGTTCAGCCTTTTGATTTTCAGCTTTTTGAATGCTACCCTCGTCTTTTATGGTCTTCTGCGTGAAAACCTAAAAAAAATACACCTGGCCCGACGTTATTATTGTGGGCGAGTTTCAGTGCATACTAGATGTTTCGTGCAGGAGACTGGCAGTCGCCCTTAAGAATATGTGCTACGTTTGAGAGAATTTGACGAATGATAAATTAACATTACAAAAACATGGTGGTGTCAGTGAGCGCTTTCTTTGCACTGCTACCGTGTAGTCCCGATTCCTCTATCAAGGAATGATGCAGCAAGACAACTTTACCTGCTGGCTCGAGATCTCACACGCACGTTCTGGTCGTTTACCAGCTTCCAAAGGTGTCAATTTTATGAACTGGATTCTTCGCTCAAGCTAAAGCTACCATCACAACTTTCCCGCTCTGATGCGACACTGTTATGCCGCCTTTGGTTGGGTGTTGCATTTACAAAGGTGTACTCCTTTCGCTTTGGTATGGCAGACACTCCTACATGCGACTACTGCGGAGCTGAAGAGACCATCGAACACGTCCTGTGCAGTTGCGCTTGCTACGACACACTAGATGCCAGCTCCGGATGGTTTTGAATCGACTTGACCCCGGACCATTTTGTGTGCAGAAGATACTAGGACCTTGGGCATCTGCCTCAGTTGCGCAGAAAGCAACAAAAGCACTGCTACTTTACCTCAAGTCAACAAACCTGAGCGACCGCCTGTAGACTGTGTGTGCTCCCCGAGTGTGCTCGTGATTGTGTGTACCTTCTCATCTTTCTGCAACCTCTTTTCTCCACTTTATCCATTTCCCAGTGCAAGGTAGCAAACCGGATGTGCGTCTGGTTAACCTCCCTGCCTTTCCTTGCATCTTTATCTCTCTCTCTATAGCACTACTGTGCTTTTGGGTTTGTGACGAAGGTCCATTGCCCTGCTTTGTAAAACTGTATGGATGTTGTTCATGCGACTTGGTAAAATTATAGCCTTGGTGGAATTGCATTCTATAGGACATTGTGATTTTAATGATTACTCACTATGCATGCATTTTTTTCAGGTGATGCACAAGAATATAAGTAACTCGTTCCACATCTCCAGATATGTTTCAGCACTTCCTACAAGCGTTGAAAAAAATGGGAATAATTTTTTTCATGAATCAAACAAATGCACAAGCAGTGCTTCAACACCTTTTGTAACTTACGGAATGTTATAGCTGTTTATTAGCGTTCCCACAAATCATTCTTGTACTGTGACTGTTATCAGGCTCACTTTGACATGCCCCGCCAATGATAGGCTGTCCTTACCTAAATGACTCGACTAGACAGCACTGCTGCTGATATAACACTGACATTTTTGGCGCAGGTCGCAGGATCAAATCCTGGCTGTGGCGGCTGCATTTCCGATGGAGGCGGAAATGTTGTAGGCCCGTGTACTCAGATTTGGGTGCACGTTAAAGAACCCCAGGTGGTCAAAATTTCCGGAGCCCTCCACTACGGCGTCTCTCATAATCATATGGTGGTTTTGGGACGTCAAACCCCACAAATCAATCAATCACTGACATTTTAGACATTCTCATAATTGACCTATTGCGTTGATTTACACTTATGGTACCTCTAAATAGAACTCTCAATCTACTAAACAAACTCGGCTCTCCAGACCACAGCTCCTCCCCTTTAAGAAGAGCCCACAGGCTTCCCCTAATTAGAGCTTTTTGTTTTTATGACAGTGGGATATGTAAGTCATAAGGTTCTGCTTCCGTAAAAAGGTTGCATTGCAGTAGACACAGGCGAAGGGACGCTCTCCTGTGTGAGTTCGGACATGCATTACAAGGCTTTCTTTCCGCAAGAAGGCTTCATTGCAGTGAGCACAGGAGAAAGGACGCTCTCCTGTGTGAAAGCGCATGTGCAGAGCGAGGTGGTATTTTCTCACAAACGATGCATTGCACTGGACACAGGAAAAGCTACGATCTTTTGTGTGAATGTGGACGTGTCTTTTGAGGTGCTTTTTGCACAAAAGATGCATTGCAATGAACACAGATGAAGGGACGCTCTCCCGTGTGAGTGCGGATGTGAACCACGAGGCTCTCTTTCCGTGAAAAGGATGCAACACAGTGAACACAGCAGTAGGGACGATCCCTTGTGTGAGTGCGAATGGGCTCATCGAGGTGGAATTTTGTCACAAATTATGCATTGCATTGGACACAAGAAAAGCAACCCTTTTCTGTGTGAATGCGGACGTGTTTGTCAAGCCACTTTTTCTGCACAAAGGATGCATTGCAGTAGACAAAGGTGAGAGAACGCTCTCCTGTGTGTGTGCGCATGTGCATCGCCAGGCTCCGTTTTCGTGCAAACGATGTGTTGCAGTGAACACAGGAGAAGGGACGCTCGCCCGTGTGAGAGCGCATGTGCTGCGAAAGATCGTATTTAGTCACAAACGATGCATTGCATTGCACACAGGAAAAGCAGCGCTCTCCTGTGTGAAACCGAACATGTCTCACAAGGTTCTTTTTCTGCTTAAACGATGCATTGCAGTGCACACAGCAGAATCTACGCTCTTCTGTGTGAATGCGCTGGTGTGGCACAAGGTCGGTTTTCATCACAAACGATGCATCGCATTGGACACAAGGAAAGAGACGCTCTCCGGTATGGCGTGTGAGGACGTGTCTCACAAAGCTCTTTTTTGTGCAAATGTTGCATTGCAGTGGTCACAGGAAAAGGGGCGCTCTCCTCTGTGTGTGCGAATGTGTTTCACGAGGTTGCATTTCTGCAGAAAGGATGCATAGCACTGGTCACAGCAAAAGGAATGCTGTTCAGTGTGAATGCGCACATGAGCCACCAGCTTGACATTCTCAGCGAATAAAGCTGGGCACAATTGGCACTGGAACGAGAGTTTTCTAGAGTGTATCCATAGGTGTCTTGTCATATGTGACTTATGATACGTCACATAGGTGCACTCCTGGCAGGAATGCAGTCGACTTCGTACAGGCACCAACGAAGACTGTTCCAGAGAGGCAATAGACAAGGAACCTGCAAGACCACCGAGAGAAAACAAAGGTGATAAATATTAAGTGTCACAAGCTACATGGAACTCAACTACCGGAGCAAGAAATGGTTAGTCCACATGTCAAAATAAAACCTACTGCTGCATATAACCGACCCAGCAAACTTTTACCTACAGTACACTCTTGATAATTCAAATTCTGATAATTCGTACTTCAGGTTAATTCAAACAAAGTTCCATTTTTTGGTTGGCCCTCTATTCTTTTAATTTATTTGAAAGCCTCCTAATTAAAACTCCATCATTGGGTTAATTCATACTTTTTGCAGTTTCATACCTGAAAATATCTGCTGTTTTCCCACTACTATTTAAAATTTTGCGTGCTTATATAATTTTAACAGTATAAAAATTAAAAATAAGCATCTCAGCCTTCAAGGTAAAAAGGCTTTGCTAGTAAACAAATGTATGAAACATAGCACACGCACGGTAAATCATGATGCTTCTCAACTGGCATAGAGAGCTTTGTGCTGAAGGCACATACCTATAGCAACAAAGCAGTTGGCAATTCATGATTTGTTTAAAAGGTCTGATCAGCATTAAATGACCTATAGACTTATGGTGTTTACACCTCTGCTTTCTGTCCACTGCGTGCAGTTAGAGCTCGAATACACCTAAAAAAAATTTAATGTGATAAAATCAATGCCCAATGATAATGTGTGGTGTCACCTTACCCAGAGTCATCTATGTAAGAACTGATAATTTAAACTTCTTGATAATTCAAACAAAATTCAGATGTCCCTTCATGTTTGAATTAACGAGAGTTGACTGTAATTTTGATTTGCTGCACATGAGTGCTATGCATTATACTAGCGAACACGAGGTGGCTGAAAAAGTAGAGCATGATTTAGATGGCAGTCTGACGCTATACCTGAAGAGTCAGATGGTTTTTAATTTGCATGGAAAATCCCATTAAATAAATTGCCGTACTTTTGTTCCAAAAGAGGTATCCAAAAAAGTGCACAAGAGGATCATTCCATTTTTAACACGTGAAGCTTGTGAAGTAAATTATCCCTGGAAGTTTGATGAAACTAACAGAAATACTATGAATAAAGAAAAAAAATGTGTAAAAGTTCTAGTAGTTTTGTGGTTTTCGAAACTCAGAGCTACAAGGACATAACATACACTACACAAAGAACTATTTGGTTCCATTACTACCTATCTTTACAGATTTTCCACTAATGTCTCTGTACTGATTCAATAGTAGTGTAACAATACCAGGCAATGTAATATCACTAGTTCACCAGATAATGCTTCAGCCACATACATATTCGATTACCAGCAATTTTTTGTATTTTCCATAAAAAAACAGTGCTTTTACCGTGCACTCAATCCACTTACCTGCAAAACTAGTTCAGTCAGTACCGACCAACGTGTCAAAATATAAGTATGTGCATTATCAAACAGCTAGTCTGAACGACCACTTTGCAAGCCAAGGACAATATATTCGTGCTGATGTTTGAAACTTTTCTCGCTATAAAATTAATTATTTTTTACTCAATTAAAAAAAAGTGAATAGTGAGTTCACATGTTCTATTATAACTAATACAATGTAGCAGGCTTTACATGGACACATTATCAGAATCTCAAGTTTATCATGGACTAAGGTGCAACATGTGTAAAATTGGTAAATGATTTGCAGGAACAGGCTGTTGCAATGGGCTTTTGGCATTATACAAAGCATGCAATTTATTGCTTGCTAATAAGGGTAAATGTAAGCATATGCAAAAGGAGACACCGCTGGTAAAAGTTAACAGAAATAACACAGTGCACTCAAACATAACTTTATCCTTGGCAACCTTTTGGCTCGAACGTTTGAAATTTCTTGATGAATTATACTTTCCAAGTGTTGTAAATGAGTGATAACTTGTTTATTTCACACAACAAGCTATCTGCTTCAAAAAACAATAGTTATGTATTGGTAAGGGAATACCATCATGAACAATTTAATTTGGGAGGAATATAGATTTTAATAGCCATGGTAGCGTGACCAAGCAGCTTATACACCAGATGACAGCTAGTTCTGTGAATGCTGCCCTAATTGGATTGCTTAGCATGTGACAAAAATAATAAAATTTGCACATGTTTATATTTATTTATCTACTTATTCCTTTGGTCTGTATACCTTCGACTATCGAAAAGGCTTAAAACCCGTGCAGTGAAGACTGCAAAACCAACTTCATCAGGTACATACACCATTACATTTGTGCTAAACATGCGTGCCATGTGCATACACGTATGACTCATAAAAGTGAACGTGTATCTGTGTGTTTCACTGCAAAGAACGTCGAAACATGAAAGTCTTTTGCCTGCAGGCGCTGCGTCTGAGTGCCTTGCTATCCTCTTCGCCTGCCTCTCCCACCCACAAAGAGGCTGGCGAGGAAATCAAGGTACTACTGCTCGCTCTGTATGTAACGTTAGACTCTCTGTATTTGCCACCTTTAAGTAGCAGAGTAGCGCATTCGTTTTCCAACGCCACTAGTAACCATGCACTGCGGAGAAGCTGGTGCTCAGGCGACACCCCTGAAAGCAGTCGCCGACTACCTGGAATCTATCAAGTGAATGCCCCGTGCTCTGTGGCTTGTTACCTGCGAACTTATGCTTATAATTGCTTTAGATTAATGTCTTTAAGTTTCAACAGCAAAATATTTACGTGGCTTCGGCGTCATGTTCGAGAAAACTTACTAAAATAATGAATACCGTAGGCTTAGTGGGACGCTCCTTGAATCTTCGAGGACCCATATTTTGGTTCATAGCTGGCGCCACTTGTCCATGCGACAGGGGCGGTGTATGCTATTTGGCACTACGCTACACCTTAGAGCTTTGTGTTGACAGACAAACTAAAAAATGCTTTTAAACTCCCGTGGCACAGTCTTGAAACCAGGTGTATTTTCGCTCTTCGCCGGTTGTTGACACGCCAGGAACGTCGACTGACGCTCAGCGACACACTTTGTCAATCAGTAACAGGCTTCAGCACGTCACCTGAAAAAACAGAGCGCGGCTTCACCCCGTACCTATGGTTGCTAACCAGGCAAGATGGCGGACCTATGTGCTACTCTGTTCCAGTAGGGTGCATATACAGTAATTCTACACGGTGTGAGATATTAACGCCATGTGGCAGTGATAACAAGAAACTAAAGAATTTTAGAATGCAGAGCAACTGGTAGGTGACAACACCGTGCCATTTCAGCGAAGCATAAGAAACGCTTGCTTTTTTGGCATAGCTTCATTTTGTCTGTGCAGTGTATTATCAACACTGTGGCCTTTAGAATTGCTTATCTGTGCATTTTCTCAATAAACAGACAAGACTACCTACTACTCACATATTGATATTGCGCCTCAAATATGCATCATATGCATCTGTAATTGACGATGTTCGCATGCCTGCGAACATCGTCATTACATCGACAACAGAGAAATTCGTAAGACCCGGAGCGGAGAAGGGGGCAAGGCGGGGGAGGTTACACTTTTTCTTTGTAGCTGTGATGAATCATGAATTTTCTTTCAGCGACAAGCATAATCATGTTTTGCCGCCATAAGTCAAATTGAGCGCTGAATTTTTTACTCCCATTTTTGGCACCAAAAAAGAAATGGCAGATCTGACATACAGTGGAAATCGATGATATGTAAAGCACGAATGAGAAAGGTTGATTTGTCACTTTAAAATCAGCCCAACGTTACGAGGTAGAGGAAAATGATGCCGTATATGGCTTCCGAGTCATGATTATGATTTTTGGATGTATTGTTTCCCTTCGTCATCTATTCACGTCACGTAATACCAAATTTAGTACATGTGGAGTCAGCGAAACAGCCACGAGCACGCTATGACCGTGGTATGTTGTCATGTTCTTACATGACAAGCGTGTCATGATTATCATGTTTGCACCAGTCATATCTTTCGTCATCCATTGACGTCACGTAACACCAAACTTGGTATATGTCGAGCTAGCAAAACAGCCGCAAACACATCGTGAAAGGCCCAAGATACTGCAATGTAGCGTCGAGGCGCACGCACGCTGGGCACAGCGACGCTACATTAGCAAAATGCGAGAACTCTATGGTCTGACGCAAGGCACGACCAGCGTCCGTCGGCGTGGCCTGACGGCAACCACCGCGAAATGCGACATGCTGCATTTCACGCTGATGCGTTACCCAGACAACACTGCTTCTCTTTCTTTTCATGATGGATGGACGCTGGATGCGCTGAAACGCGCATGCGTGAAAGCAATGCAGCACGGTGCGCGCCTGCGAGTATAGGGCAGGATCGGCACCGTGCGTTACAACGCCGGCGTCACGCGCCGAAATGAACGCCGGCGAGCACGCACAACGAGTCAAGTCCAAATGTATTGGCACCCGGACTGTAGCATATCATGTTTGCACCACTCACATACCTTCATCATTATATTGACGTCACGTAATATCAAATTTGGCATATGTAAAGCTACCGAAACGGCCGCAAGCGCATCGTGAGTGTGGCATGTAGTCATGTTGTTACATGACACGCATGTTGTGATTATCATGTTTGTTCCCACCGTGGTGGTCTAGTGGCTAAGGTGCTCGGCTGCTGACCCGCAGGTCGCGGGATCGGATCCCAGCTGCGGCGGCTGCATTTCTGATGGAGGCGGAAATGTTGGAGGCCCGTGTGCTCAGATTTGGGTGCAGGTTAAAGAAGTGTCAAGTACAACAGACAAAATAGAACTGGCAGAGCTTTCGAAGTTGATTAATAGACGTAAGGTATGCGATGTAAGAAGGTATAACATGGAGAGAATTGAGCACGCTCTGAAAAACGGAGGAAGTGTCAAAGCATTGAAGAGGAAACTTGGGATAGGCAAAAGTCGGATGTATGCACTAAGGGACAAAGAAGGCAAAATAACTACCAATATGGATAGGATAGTTAAAACAGCGGAGGAGTTTTACAGAGATCTGTACAGTAGCCGAGACAACCACGACCTTAATACTATAGGAACTAGCAGTAACCCAGATTGCACCCCACCAGTAATGATAGAAGAAGTCTGAAAAGCTTTGGAGAGCATGCAAAGGGGCAAAGCTGCTGGTGAGGATCAGGTAACATCAGATCTGCTGAAAGATGGAGGACAGATTGTGTTAGAAAAACTAGCCACCCTGTTTACGAGGTGTCTCCTGACGGGAAGAGTACCAGAGTCTTGGAAGAACGCTAACATCATCTTAATACATAAGAAAGGAGATGACAAGGACTTGAAGAATTACAGGCCGATCAGCTTGCTCTCTGTAGTATACAAGCTATTTACAAAGGTAATTGCTAACAGAGTAAAGAAAACATTAGAATTCAATCAACCAAAGGAACAAGCAGGATTTCGAACAGGCTACTCAACAATTGACCACATTCATACTATCAATCAGGTAATAGAGAAATGCTCAGAGTATAACCAACCACTATACATAGCCTTCATAGATTACGAGAAGGCGTTTGATTCAGTAGAAATATCAGCCGTCATGCAAACACTGCAGAATCAGGGCGTAGATGAAGTATATATAAACATTCTGGAAGAAATCTACAGGGGATCAACTGCTACCATAGTGCTTCATAAAGAAAGCAACAGAATACCAATCAAGAAGGGTGTAAGGCAGGGGGACACAATTTCCCCAATGCTATTTACCGCGTGCTTACAGGAGGTTTTCAGAAGCCTAGAATGGGAACAGTTAGGGATAAGAGTCAATGGAGAATACCTTAGTAACCTGCGCTTCGCCGATGACATTGCATTGCTGAGTAACTCGGGGGACGAATTGCAACTCATGATTACGGAGTTAGACAAGGAGAGCAGAAAGATGGGTCTTAAAATTAATCTGCAGAAAATGAAAGTAATGTACAACAACCTCGGCAAGAAGCGGCGCTTCGAGATAGGTAATAGTGCAGTTGAAGTTGTAAAAGACTATGTCTACTTAGGGCAGGTAATAACCGCAGAGCCGAACCACGAGGTTGAAGTAAGTAGAAGAATAAGAATGGGGTGGAGCACATTCGGCAAGCACTCTCAAATTATGACAGGTAGATTGCCACTATCCCTCAAAAGGAAGGTATATAACAGCTGTATCTTGCCGGTACTTAGCTACGGAGCAGAAACCTGGAGACTTATAAAGAGGGTTCAGCTTAAATTGAGGACGACGCAGGGAGCAATGGAAAGAAAAATGGTAGGTGTAACCTTAAGAGACAAGAAGAGAGCAGAGTGGATTAGGGAACAAACGGGGGTTAAGGATATCATAGCTGAAATCAAGAAGAAGAAATGGACACGGGCAGGGCATGTAGCGCGTAGACAGGATAACCGCTGGTCATTAAGGGTAACTGACTGGATTCCCAGAGAAGGGAAGCGGGTTAGGGGAAGACAGAAGGTTAGGTGGGCAGATGAGATTAAGAAGTTTGCAGGTATAAATTGGCAGCAGCAAGCACAGGACCGGGTTAACTGGCGGAACATGGGAGAGGCCTTTGTCCTGCAGTGGACGTAGTCAGGCTGATGATGATGATGAAAGAACCCTAGGTGGTCGAACTTTCCGGAGCTCTCCACTACGGCATCTCTCATAATCATATGGTGGTTTTGGGACATTAAACCCCACATATCAATCAATCAATTATCATGTTTGGATGTGTCACTCACCTATGTCGTCCGTTCGCATTTCGTGATACCGAGTTTGCTACATGTGAGGCTAATCAAATGGCCGCGAGCGCATCATGAGTGTAGCATGTAGTCATGTTGTTACATGACACGCATCTCATGTTTATCATGTTTCGCCAGTATCACACCTTCGTCATGCATTCACATACCGTCATACGAAATTTGGTATAAGGGAAGCTAACGAAACAGCCGCCAGTGCATCATCAGCGTGGCATGTAGTCATGGTGTTACATGACACACGTATCGTGATTATCATGTTTGCACCAGTCACATACCATAGACATTCATTTGCGTACCCTAATACCAAATTTGGTATACGTGATGCTAGCGAAACAGCTGCGAGCACATAATGAGCGTGGCATGTAGTGATGTTGTTACAAGACACGCATATTAAGATTTTCATGTTAGGGTCTGTCGCTTGAGTTCGCCATGCAATCATGCCATACTATACCATTTTTTCAACATGCCATGCCAACGAAACCACCGCAAGAGCTGCAGGACCATAAAATGTAAATCATTACATTCACGACATACATGTCATGATTTTCATGTTACAACTAGTCAAATTCGTTTTTCCTACAGTCATGCTATGCCATATCAAGTTTGGTATCGATATCATTATCGAAACGGCCAGGAGAGCTAAAAACCGTAGGCAGATAGATAGATAGATAGATAGATAGATAGATAGATAGATAGATAGATAGATAGATAGATAGATAGATAGATAGATAGATAGATAGATAGATAGATAGATAGATAGATAGATAGATAGATAGATAGATAGATAGATAGATAGATAGATAGATAGATAGATAGATAGATAGATAGATAGATAGATAGATAGATAGATAGATAGATAGATAGATAGATAGATAGATAGATAGATAGATAGATAGATAGATAATTACGTTCAAAGTCCCCAAAGTTCGTTAAGAAATGCTTTGCATTTAAAAAAACATCGCAAAAAAAGGGAAGGGGTCCCAAGCACAAGCGCAAAAACGTCGTCGAGGTCTCATAATGGCTTGGAGTGGCCGAACACACGAGGTAGAGTTTCCCATTAAGGTGAGAGTCTCAAGGAGGGAGCGCGAAGGCTCTTAAATTTTCATGCAACCAAAACAACACCCAAAAAAAATCGATTTCCATTAAAACTACTGGCCCATGTCTTCACACGTGAACAAAAGGAATGACGCAGCTGGCAGCTGCGAAAGAACGGGTCATTGCTTTGGCTTTGCTCACTACTAGATTTTTTGGACAGGAACGCCAAAAAGCTTCTAGCCTTTTTTTATACCTTTACCGCCTCTAATCTACCGCTGCATCAGCTACGTGCCCTCGGAGCTCGTAGACCACTATTGCATCGCCGCTACTGCGGTTTTGTGCGCGGCGGTTGCGGCAAATAGCAGTTTTGTTTTCAATCCACGTGCCTTCAAAACTAAGCCGTTTTACGCTATCTATAATCGCAAGTACAGTGGTTTTGTCCACAGAGTTTGCGGAAAGCATCGTTGCTTTGACTGGTCGAGCGTTGGCCGCGTGCACACTTTTGGAGTTCTGTCAGTAACATTGTCGTCATACATGATCGGGTCGAACGACTACGGTTTCGTCTGCAGGGTTTGTGGCAACGACAAGCACAAGCACTGTAGAAGACAGTGCTTGTGATTGTCGCTGGTCGCACGCGTTCTTCCGAAGCTTCGAGCACGCTGCTCTTGATCGGCCTTCGGCCTTCGTTCGACGGTTTCGGTGCTAAAGTTTATATCACAAGCCACGATTAAGAAAAGTGTTCGGAACATTCGAACTTCGTCCTAATGACCACATGAATTTGGCTGGGTAATTTCACGAATTCATATCTGCTGCGGTTTCGCCTCACTGAGACTCTATTGCACGTTTAGATGAACGCTTCTCAAATTCGTTTATAATAAAATGCGGTGGGCTCCCAAAAAGCCCGGAACGGGCTGACCTTCATTTTGTCAAAGCGGCCAGATCTCGCACACAGTTTGCGATTTCAGAAAAATTTTTATGACAACCGCACAAACAGAAGAAACGTTCACAGAAGTTAAAAAAACAGCGCTAAAAAGACGGGACAAGAAAGGACAACAGGACAGGGCGCTGACTAGCAACCAAATATCATATTTGGTTGCTAGTCAGCGCCCTGTCCTGTTGTCCTTTCTTGTCCCGTCTTTTTAGCGCTGTTTTTTTAACTTCTGTGAACATGAACCAACCAGCCCAAATGCGTACGCTTCTGCAGAAGAAACGTTTCAAATCTAGGAGTCTCTCGGACAATGCGGGAGACTTGGAAGGTGTGTGATGATGATAACACCAATACATATTGTTCTCTCCGGGTGGCACCGTTTTTTGGCCTTTGCGACTAGCTACGGCAATGCACTATAGCCAGTCGCGGAAGCCATGCTATTTTACGAATTATATTTTTTTTATTTAAAATGAAGTAGTTTTCGTGAAATTTGAGGCAAGAGTCGTAAAATCCTAAGCGTGGTCGAAATTCGTACAATCTACAGGAAAATTGCAAGAGTTGGCAGGTATGTGTTCACAAGCATGAATGCAACCGCAAGGAGAAGGCGTGGTCTTTGAGCAGGGTTAAAGGGTTAAGCCTTCGCAGGGTGGCTGAATCAATTGACAGGCAATTAGAAAGACAGGCCAAAATTTTGTGTTGAAGTATCCTAAGAAACTTCCCTCTTCAATATGTCCTATTATTGGCATGCAGCCTGCGAAAGAATACAGCAATGCTTTGGTGTCACATACTACAGGTTGCACATGCACTTTTGAGAGAACTCAGCATTTTAAAGTGCATCTCCTAATTATTGCTCTATGCCTTGCAACATTCTGACCCAGGGTTCAGCATTGCAAAGCTTGATGACTAGAAAGTGCTCAGTAGATAAATGCGTGTTACACAAATTTCTGCTGTAACACAAAACTGTTGACGTCAAGCTTGAACATATAGTACAGTAATGTGCACTTTCTTGTACACATTTACGGGGTCAGAGTATTTTATGCTCATTGCAATCGTGAATTAGCCGCAAAGCTCAGCGTTTTTCGTTGCACATATAAATCACTGCACACTGAAAACGCCGTACCAGCATTATTTCTACGTTGTATTGTGACCTTCACAGACAATGCTGAGCAATTTCTTTTGCTCGTGCTGGCTGTTTCGCCATCCAAAGACAGTATAGTGGTGCACAGATGGCTTCTTGTAAGTGAAAGTGGCATCAACAGGCACTTTCTTATGTTTTATTGATGTCCCTTGCCATTATAACCTAGCACAATAGATACATGCGTTGGCAGCTCAGGATGGTATTCCACTGCAAGCCTAGGCGCCAGGGTGCGAGACAGGCATGCTCTGGTTTATAGAATATGAATTCAAACAGAGCCAAACCAATGCCTTCAGTACTTGTTGCCCTATTTTTATCCCACCACATATGAATAGACTGCACTAGAATCTAGGCGATGTGAACTTCATGGGGTCATAAAAACATACCAGGGCTGTGCAGGTAGCACTGCACAGTGATAGCGAAAGCTGAAAGAGCGGCCTTTCAGAGCCTTTTCTAAACCCTCTTTGGGCAACTGCTACAAGCACACTTGCTGGGTACCAACTCCTTTACCAACATCAAACCTGCCTAAAGCAAGTTTGCAAACAAGTCCCAAGCATCAGCGTGCCTCAATGGTAGAATGCTGGGCTGGCACGCAGCAGACCTGGGTGCGAACCCCCATGTGTCTTTCGTGTTTTTATTTACTAAATGTTTTTATTTTTATGTGATAGTGGTTATGGACACCGACGGCAGCGGCTCAAATGCTAGGCGTGTTTGAAGTTTGTTTAAAGCCTCTTGTGTTGACACATGAAATGCCCGAAAATTACAAGTTACGCTTTTTTGTATTCGAGACTGTTTTTTAGCACACAGCATATTTGTTGGTGTTACTAACCGACTGCACAGAAACCTTTGCTTCATTTTTCTTCCGCTCACAGCAAGTTAGTAAAGCGAGACATAGCACGAACCAGCCTTGAGAGCGCCTTGAACAGGTCGTGCCTTCACAATATCTCTGCGAGCTTCAGAGCTCAAGTGTCCAGGCTTATGGCTTCGGGTTTTTCTGAGGCGTTTATTGCTTCTGTTGCTAAGACTATCCTGCGGACCAATAGGGCAGAGCAGAGGCAGGGACAGGATCCGAGCAACACGGATACAGAACGTGAAAGAATAGCCGTGATTTCATACAAACAGCAGATATCACACAGGCTCAAGAAAATCGGAAAACGAGTTGGAGTTCATGTCCTGTTCTCGGCACCGTTCAAATTAGTCAGCCTATCCAACTCCACAAACCCCCTGAAAACGCAATCATCAACGGAATGCAGAGTTCAACATAGATACAGGTATGCGGCATGCTCCCGGGAAGTTGTCTACTGGACCCCTCTTTCATGCGGTGCTTGTTATGTCGGAACGACCAGAAGGTGTTTGAACGATCGGCTGAGAGAACACGATAACAATGTTAGAAACAGGAAAGATGGTTTTCTTGCTCAGCACTGCACTGAGTGCAACTGTGTGCCCCTTTTCAAGGACACAGCGACGCTGTACAAGCACAAAGATCAGCGCACCCGAGTCATCGTCGAGGCTGCGCAGATAGCACGCGAACAGGTGTCATGCATTAGCAAGCCCTCCATGTCTCATTCCGAGAAAGAACTAAGGTTCCTCGAAGGTTTCGGTGCGCGCAAGTAGCTATATACTTTTACTTATCTGTTTAATTTCCTTATAGACTTTTCTTTGCCTTTTTCTGTGCTTTTGTTATTTTTTACTTACTCATACATTGCTCTTTAAGCCACATGGTTTACTGTCTCCTCTATATTTTTTCGCACTCTGCGCAATAAACTCAGTTGGAAGTTAGCGCTCGTGTCCTTGTCTCTCTGTCGTCGTTCTGTTCTCGTGCTATACTATCCTCACGTCATACCAACTAGCCCAAACTGCCACACTTATAAGTTACCTTGTTAGTTGTTCAAGCTCTTTTTCGTGCGTTTCTCTTCGTAAATCAGTCTCCGAACCCTCATTGCAGTCTCCATTTGCCGTGTGCGCACCTTCACCTTCTGCATTCGCACCAAGCACTTGCCTCTGAATGTTAAACACTTGTTTGGAGGTTACCACCCCTCTATCGGCCATGGTATACGGGTGTGCAAAATTCTGCACTCTGAATGGTACCAAAAAGAGTGCACATGCCGTGATGCCCTGTTTGTCCAGCTTCAACAAACAGATCTTCCACCGGGATTGAAGAAAAGAAAACGGCGAGAGTACTGCAACCGAACCGAGCACACTGCAAACAGCTTGTGGTCACGTGAGCTGACTTGCCTTTGTGCACAGTGCCCAACCAAGTCCCGGCAATTGGGTGTGGTCCACTTTTGCAGTGATGTCGTCCTCCCAGACTACGTTCACAACACCCTCGCCTTAGGTTCGAAGTTCGCTTTCGATCGAAAGGGGTCTGCACCCGAGCTTCTTTCAATGGTGCGCACTGTTGTTAGCCGTGCTTCAACAGAGGATTCAGACAGATGCATCTCAGAAGGTGTCGACGTGCTCCTACTACGGGTTAAGTCTACCAGCACCAGCCTTCCGTTGCGGAAGACGCGCGGCCAAGTTTTTGAGAGATAATAAACTTTGTGTCGTGCCGTCAGATAAGGAGGGTGGTTTTACTGTTCTTGTGGCTGCGGACAACTTCGGCACGGTGCATGACCCATGTTTTGATCTTATAACAGCTTTCACTGTAAAAAATATTCGTATGAGCAGAAATTTTTATCACACAAAGACGTGTGAAATCAGTATCCGAGTCCTGAAATATTTTTACTGGTCATGGAGCTGCACCATAACTCTATGCGAGAGCTCTGTGAATTGCAAGCGGAGGCCATGTGCGATGGTGCTGCGTTCTTGCAGGGGTCATCGAGTAGACGGCGACCACATATTTGAATGTCTGCGTAGTTCGTTGTCGGTGAGCGCCGGTTCTACTGAATTGTCCGCATCTCAAGCGCCTTTTCTATAGACGAGAGCATGCCTATCTCGCAACTAGGCGCCTTTTGCGGTATACCCTCGCCCCCAGAGACGCCATAATTTGTTTGGAACTGCAAGGCGCGCTTTGCTAGCATGGCATGCAGTGGCTCTGGCAGTTTAAAATGCGAAAAAGCACCTATTCACGCTGCGCCTGCATAAAAAGTGTCATCTGGGTACCACTGTGCTGTCATCTGATGCGACAACAACCAGCGCAAGAGGAAGACACTGCTAAGCACTGCCTGTGAAGTTTACAGCGCATCGCGGGAATCGTGCCGGTGCGGTGTTTTGTGATTGCACAGATTTCTGTCCTCAACGAAAAACGCCAAGCTCGACCGCCCTATAGTACATAAATAATCGCAATCAGCAGGTAAACTAGGAGCTTAAGTGTACGAGTAAGTATGCTTATTGCGTTTATTCAAGCGCAACTCCAGCTGCTCCACTTAACAGCAGCGATTTGCGTGCTGTATGCCTGCGGTATACGGACCAAAACTATCGCCGTACTCTTTCGCAGGCCACATGTCAATAATAGGATATACGTAGTACGACTAACGCGTGGATGCACACGCTGCGCATGTTTAGTACAACTGTAACGGCCTACTATTGCGATGAAGTGATGTGAACGGCACAGAAAGCATGGCTTTCGACTTGGTCGAACTGCGACATCTCTTGACTGTCACTAGGCGAATCTACATGTGCTTTCGGCTGGCGTCACCGCCGCATTTATAAATCTTGTTCTGGCTGGCACTTTTGCACTGCGTGTGTGTTCCAACTGCCCAGCAAGACTTGCGATTGATACACATGCAGTGCATGAGTATAAGCTAGAGCCAGATTCTAGCGCTACGTTGACACCGGCTTACAGCACAAATTCTGTCTCGTCGCAGCCAAGACACACCGAAGTTATCACTGTTCGCGTTTCTTTCAGTCGGATATTACATGCATAATGAAGTTGCTTCCGCAGTCTGCAATGCACGTGCTGCAGACATTCCGGACTGCCGAGAAAGGTCTCTTCGACGTTTCACATGAAATCAGCATAAAATTCCAGCACAGGAACAGCACGAAACATGATTACAGCCGCACTCAGGTTGTGAAGTTTCGAGTTTGATTTGCAGAGCGTCTGCTCGCGTGGCAGTTGAGGGTGTTGCTTCGCCAGGCTTGCAACAGATGACACCACGCGCTTTTCAATATGGCAGCAAGCAATGAGCTCATTGCATTCTGGTGAATAGATGTAGTGTCCGTGAGGAACTTAGCGACCATCATAGGCAGGTTGCGGACAAGTCCCGCCAAAAGTTTTTGTTTAACATCCTGCATAAGCAGCTAAACGTTTTTGTCTTCAGTAATCTTGGCGTCGGCAAGGCGGAATAGTCAAGTCATCTCTTACGTGAAAATTGTGACTTTTTCATTTGGTAGCCGCACCCGAGTTTTCAACAACGAAGCGGGCCTCTCCTTGCGGACGTTGCTGGTAAAGGTGTCCAGGAATGCGCTTAGTAAATTTTTCCAGATTTGGAGTGAAGACTCTTGGTTTTTGAACCAAGTTTTTGTCGAGTCTTCCAGGTAAAAGTTGGTGTGTCGCAGCTTGTCCCTCAGCGTTCATGTTGTTAAAGGCAGCGCATGGTTGCATGTCCCAAGCCAGGTTTTCTGGTCTTCGAGAGATGTGCTGCAGAAAGTTGTGCGACTCATATATGGTTGCTGATGTAAAATCGGTGCAAATGGCCCAGGAGCTGTCATTGTCACAATGTCTGAGGTCGAGGTTTTCCGGGTCTGTACAGGTAGATGCCCAAACTTTAGCGGTAGACCCAGTCGCCAGCGACTTGTTCGTTGCTCGGGATTGGCGTCGATGTGTTATGTGTAAATCACCTTCATTTCAAAAGTGTCTTAGCTAATTATGTGTAAGTACAGCCAACAAAGTATTGTATTACCCGAATCTGTGTTGTTCCTGTACAGCAGTTATTTTCTTGTCGTTTTTTCTGTCTTGATGTAATTCTCATCATTCCCGCATTTTTGTTTGCTATAAAGCCTGTTAGCTAACCTGTATAATTAAGGTCTTCTGCTCGATGTAAGATTCGCCGCTGCATTTGTAAAAATGTTTGTCTTTTCTTTCGCAACCACTCCCCTCTGTAATGCCGTTTGGCCCTGAGGGTATTGCAAATAAATAAATAAATAAATAAATAAATAAATTTTCGACTTGGGCTGGTTTCACAGCTTAACAGAGGCGTCCAGTACATGAAAGAGGCAGCCCCTCCACCAGATGTAACAAGGCCGTGACGAGGACGAAGGCAGCAGACTCGATGTTCAGATGAACTTGCTTATTCGGCTGAACTTGTGGCCAGGAAACTGGAGGTCAAATTACAGCAACACACGAGCAGTGATAGCGGCGAACAGAGCGTCGGCGGACGATTGCAGTGAAGCACGTCAGCATTTATACACGTGCTGTCGAATATTCTAGTATTATTGCTAGGGGCCACGTAGTTTCTGAAGAATATCTAATGTTTGCAAAGTGGGCATAATCTTAACAAAACGATATACTACAGTCTCGCTTCTCAAACGCTGCAGGTGCGGTTTCCTGTGAACATAGCGTAACAAGGCGATAACAAACTTTAGTAAAAAAATATGGCATTATAAGTAATAAAGCGTATTAGAACAGTAAAGAGAGAACCAGGCATCACGCAACGCAAATTGCATAATGAGCGGATCATCGAGCATTCCATCCCATTACACAATTCTTTGTCATCGTCCACCATAGCATAAAAAATTGCATCAAATTCCTTGCAAGTATGTAGCGAGTACCATGCTTCCCCGAAGAACGACGAAGATTGGCATATTGAATGCTTTTCTACTGCACAGAAATTATAAGTATTTATGGCATAGTGGGTACACTGCAAGTGTGCTTGTAGCATTACCTTAAGGTAATGCTACAAGTGTAAAGAAGAGGAAGTACTCCAGCGCAGAGGCAGCAGCATCGAGTGTGCAGCAGCGGCTCGAGCTCGGAAATTGTGGCTGGTTCATCGCCTTCCGAGCCTTCCAAGCATCAACCTTTCTGCTTAATAAATCTCTTTTATAATTTTTATAATTGCATTTGACGTCGTCGACAGCTGCAGAACTTGCAGCCATTCGTGCAGCTCTGGAGTTTATAGTGAAAGAACCTTCGGGAATTTGGTCGATCTTCTCGGACTCGAACGCATCTCTTCAATGTCTTATATCACCCTTTCGCCATGGACCTAATGAACAGTTAGTAGCTGAAATAAGGCTTCTTCATCACCAAGCAACCGAAAAACAGCACAGCATAGTGTATCAGTGGATACCAGGCCATTGCGGTATATATGGCAATGACCGCGCAGATGAGGCCGCTAGATCTGTACACGATGGTACCCAATACACAGCCATCCCGTTCTCAAGAACCGACGCAGCTACAAGACTTCGTTCGCTTGCACGTGACCTCACACTGGCACAGTAGAACTCGACAGACTTCACAAACGCGCGCCTGCATAACTTGGATCCCGATCTGCAGCTTCGTCTTCCCCCAAGGATATCTCGAGCTGAGGAGACTCTTCAATGCCGCCTGTGGCTTGGAGTGGCCTTCACGAACGCATACTCTTATCTCATCGGGATGGCCAGCTCTCCTACATGCACTTACTGCAGTTGCGAAGAAACCATCGCGCACCTTCTGTGTGAGTGCACCCATTTCAACGTGCAAAGACAAGAACTCACTGCAGCTCTGGATAGACTAGACAATCAGCCTTTGTCGGAACAAAGGATTCTGGGTCATTCGCCAAGCCCATCCTCAGCCCAGAAGGCTTTGAAAGCTTTGCTGCGCTTTTTGCGGACAACTGGCCTCAGAGACAGACTTTAGTGTCTTATACTCTTTGATGTTGCCTTTCCTCTGTCGCATTTTTTTGTAATTTCTCCCTCTCTTCGCAACATTTCTTTTTAACATCTATCATTCCCCTCACCCCTTTCCCCAGCACAGGGTAGCCAGCCGGTCTAAGAACTGGCTAACATCCCTGTCTTTCCGCTTAAACTTTCTTCCTCCTCCTCTTCCTCTTTTATAATTGGTGGAGCCGTGCGGGGTACCGTCCCTTACACCTTCCCGCTACCATCCTGGAACTCCGTTCTCGACGGCTACCTTCTGCTATGCCGGACGCCGATCAGCAGACGCTTCCATCTCTTCCAGTTACCTGTCCAGGCAGTGTTCCTCAGCGGGAGCCTCAAATTTTTAGTGGAACAGATGACAACGACGTTGAAGATTGGCTCTCGACTTTCGAACGGGTGAGCACTTTAAAAAGATGGACAGACGCGGACAAGTTGACACGCGTGTCGTTCTACCTCACGGGTGTAGCCAGCCTTTGGCTTAGAAACCACGAGGCAGACGTCCGAACGTGGCCGCAATTTAAAACGTTGATTGTATCAGTCTTCGATCAACCTGCCATCCGAAAACTTTGTGCCGAGCAACGTTTACGCACACACGCACAAGAAACGGGTGAAACCTTCACAAGTTACATAAAAGACGTCGTCGATTTGTGCAGACGCGTGAACGCGGAAATGACGGAAGCTGAAAAATGTAAGCACATCCTCAAAGGGATTGAAGACGACGCCTTTCAAATGCTCTTGGCGAAAAGCCCGACCACTGTGAACGACGTAATTAGCCTCTGCCAAAGCTGCGATGAATTGCGAAAGCAGCGAGCTCTGACAAGACGTCCTCCAGCGCACGATTTGGCATCGCTGTCTAGTGTGATCAGTGGTCATGACCACGCGTCACTAATAGCCGAAATAAAAGCATTTGTCAGCGAAGAAGTTGCACGACAGCTTTTCTTGGTGCCTTTCACACCAGAAGCTACCACAACTTTACCATCGTCTCTACGTGACGTCATTCAAGGAGAGGTCGCCGAGACCTTACCAGCTGCTCGCGAGCCTAATCTTGTGGCTGCTCCTCTCACCTACGCCGCAGCTGCAGCCATGCCAACTCGCAAGGCGCCTGCGCCTCCATTTCAGCCTCGCCCGAGCTATCCCCCAGCTCCAGTTCACTGGACCAGCACTAACACCGCCAACCCGTGGCGCACCCTCGATAATCGCCTGATGTGTTACGCTTGTCGATACCCCGGACACGTCGCAAGGTATTGCCGCCGCCGGATGCATATCACCAATGAAAACCGCCGTTAGCCTTTCTTCCCGCTTGACTCCAACGCGCGATACGGTTCCTCCACTCCAATGCCAGCCCGCTACCAGGACGACCACCGCCCTCGGTCAGGACGTCTTCGCTCGCCCTCTCCACGCCGCCGCTCGCCTTCTCCTATGCGTCGACGGCCCGCACCTAACGAGGAGAAAAACTAAACGACGCAGTTCCTGAGGCAAGAACTGCGCAAGTTTCGGTTTGCCCAAGTCCTCATTTGTCACCTACCAATGTTATTGATGTGTTCGTTGAAAATATCCCTACTGTCGCTTTTGTAGATACCGGTGCAGCTGTTTCTGTTATAGATGCTGGATTTTGTCGCTCAATTCGTAAGGTTATGACGCCTTTCTCCGGATTATCGCTTCGCACAGCCAGTGCTCAACCTGTTCAACCGACCGCAGTATGTACAGCCCGCGTGACAATTCAGGACGTTCTGTATACGATAGAGTTCGTGGTTCTTTCATCATGCTCCCATAATATTATTTTGGGACGGGACTTTTTGTTGCGTCATCACGCCGTAATCGACTGTGCTAGGGCTGAGGTTGAATTTCGCTCACTGGATGACCAAGCGTCCGTCGACACCCAGTTTGCCGCTAAACTTGTCGTTAGCGACGACACCTACATCCCTCCATGCTCTTTCGCGTTCGTGCCAGTTTCATGCAGCGCCATATCTGACGGCACGGTCTTCTTCACACCATCTCCCATATTCGTCGCCCGAAGAGCCCTCCCCCTGCCTTTTGCTGCTCTCGATCTTGTAGAAGGCTCAACCACAATGCTGATTTATAATCATGAGTCATCCTCCTTATCCCTACTTTGTCACGAGTGCCTTGGCCACGTCGAGACAATCAGTTCTTCCACAATTATATCCGTCCCCGATGAGGTGCCTTCTACCTCCGTCTGTGAACTGGCTGTCGTCTCAGCGCCTGACTCAACGTTGGCAAACATATTTCAACCATTCATCGCTGCAGATTTGACATCTTCGCAGCGTTCACAACTCCTCACCATTCTTGAGAGCTACCGCCATTCTTTCGACGTTGAACAAACATCTCTCGGCCGTGCCTTAGCAGTAGAACACCACATCGACACTGGGTCCCACTCACCGCTGCGACAACGACCATATCGCGTGTCCGTTACAGAACACCGCGTCATTGCTGACCAAGTAGACGACATGCTTCGCAGAAGCGTCATTCGACCTTCACAGAGCCCATGGGCGTCTCCGGTGGTTCTCGTCAAAAAGAAAGACGGTTCTATTCGTTTCTGTGTCGATTTCCGGCGATTGAACAAGATCACGCTGAAGGATGTCTATCCACTACCGCGCATTGACGATGCTTTGGACAGTTTGCAGGGTGCCGAGTTCTTTTCCTCGTTAGACTTGCGGTCAGGCTACTGGCAGGTGCCTATGGTGGAGGCCGATCGCCTCAAAACCGCTTTTGTCACGCCAGATGGCTTATATGAATTCACCGTCATGCCCTTCGGAATTTGCAATGCACCTGCAACGTTCGAACGAATGATGGACAACATCCTGCGTGGACTAAAATGGAAGATATGCTTGTGTTACCTCGATGATATCGTGGTCTTTGCCCCTAACTTTGACACACACTTACGTCGCCTTCAGCACGTCCTTACTTGCTTAACTAACGCCGGTTTGCAATTAAACCTCAAAAAATGTCGATTTGCCATGCGTCAACTGAACATTTTGGGCCACGTTGTTTCCAAGGAAGGCATCCTCCCGGATCCCGAGAAATTGCGAGCTGTTACGGCGTTTTCTAAACCTGCCACCATCAAAGAACTTCGAAGTTTCATCTGATTGTGTTCGTATTTCCGGCAATTTGTCCGAAATTTCGCGTCTATTATATCACCTCTCACGCAACTTCTCAGCAGCTGTAAAGACCTCTTATCGTGGTCCCCTGCCTGCGATGAGGCTTTCATCACCTTGCAACGGCTTCTCAGGACGCCACCCTTTTTCTACGCCATTTCGCTCCTGAAGCTCCAACTGAAATCCACACCGACGCCAGTGGTTTAGGCCTGCGTGCTGTGCTCGGACAGCGTAAACCGGAACATCAGGAATACGTCGTAGCATACGCTAGTCGCACACCTACCAAGGCTGAGAGCTACTACAGCATCACAGAAAAGGAGTGCTTGGCCATTGTGTGGGCCCTTGGAAAGTTTCGCCCATATCAATATGGTCGTTCTTTTGACGTCGTGACCGACCACCACGCGCTTTGCTGGCTTTCGACGTTGAAAGACCCATCTAGCCGCCTCGCTCGCTAGGTGTTGAAAATTCAAGATTACGACATACGCGTGGTTTATCGGTCAGGAAGGAAGCATGCTGACGCCGACGCCCTTTCCCGTTCCCCCCTGTCTCAGTCGTCGTTTTGTTCTCGCGCTATAACTATCGTCATGCCATACCAACTAGCCCAAGCTGCCACACTTCTAAGCCACAGCTGACTCCGCTTGCGATTCCACATTGTCATCGCTTGACTTTGACACCATTGCTATCGAACAACGCAATGACCCGTGGACTGCGTCTCTCCTCAATCATCTCTCCGACACTTCTGAACTCCGAAAGACGCGAACGCTTCGGCGCCAAGTTCCACACTTCTCGATACGTGACACGCTTCTCTATCGACGCAACTACGCACCAGAGGGACGCAAGTGGCTGCTCGTCGTTCCACGAACCCTGAGGTCGCAGATTTGTTCCTCTTTCCACACTGACCCACAATGTGGCCACGCAGGAGTCTTCAAGACCTACGAAAGGCTTCGACATCGCTACTACTGGCGTGGTATGTATACCTTCGTCCGCAACTTCGTCCACTCTTCTGCCGAATGTCAGCGCCGAAAATCTCCACCACACGCCTCCGCCGGTGAACTGCAGCCTTTACCATGCCCTACCTGACCCTTTGAACGGGTTGGAATAGATATTTATGGGCCACTTCCATTGACTCCGACTGGTAACAGGTGGATAATAGTTGCTATCGACCACCTAACGCGCTATGCTCAGACCGCTGCTCTTCAAACGGCTACAGCACAGGAAGTTGCCACTTTCCTACTGCTTCATTTTGTGTTGCGTCATGGAGGCCCTCAAGAACTCCTCAGTGACCGCGGTTGCGCCTTCTTGTCCGAGGTCATTGAAAAATTGCTCGCTGAGTGTGCTATTGTACATCGCACATGTACCGCTTACCACCCTCAAACCAATGGGGCTACCGAGCGCTTTAATCGTACTCTCGGTGACATGCTATCTATGTATGTGACACCTGACCACTCTAACTGGGACTTAGTCTTCCCGTTCATTACATACGCCTATATTACGGCAACGCAAGCGACAACAGGCTTCTCCCCTTTTTACCTCCTCTACGGCCGTCACCCCTCCCACACCATTGACACCATTTTGCCCTATCGACCGGACGCGTCCGAGTGCCTACCGATCTTGGACGCCGCCAGACACGCAGAAGAATGCCGCCAGTTAGCTCGTCGCTTTACCTGCGATGACCAAAGCAGGCAAAAAGCAATTCATGATGCCCAGACCTCAACTCCCGTTTTTCTTCCGGGTGCTCTTGTATGGCTGTCAGTGCCGCATCGCACACATGGGCTCTCTTCCAAACTTCTGCCAAAGTACGATGGGCCATATCGTATTCTCGAACAAACTTCGCCAGTAATCTACCTCATTGAGCCTCTTACGCCACCATCAGACTTGCGACGTCGCAACCGCGAGGTTGTACACGTCCAGAGGCTCAAGCAGTACCACGGTTCAACGCCGCCTGCACAGGACTAAGTCGCCAGGATGGCTCCTTTTTTTCTCCGTGGGACCATTGTAAAAAGAGGAAGTACTCCGGCGCAGAGGCAGCAGCATCGAGTGTGCAGCAGCGGCTCGAGCTTGGAAATTGCGGCTGGTGCATCGCCTTCCGAGCCTTCCAAGCATCAACCTTTCTGCTTAATAAATCTCCTTTATACAAGCATTTAACAAAGGCTTTGAAATGCTACTCTTCCAGCTTTCGTTGTGACTGTGCTGCGCTTTCCCCGCAAGTTTGGCAGTTTTTTACATTAGGCGGCGTTTTTTTTCTGCTGGTTCATTCAAGAACCTGGTTGTCTTCATGAACACGCAGATTAGAATTTAACAAGTACCTGTGGTTTCAGTGTCCTCCGTTTTAGTGTTTCTTGCATGATTTGCAGTTCTCATGTATTATGTTTGCCAAATAATGCAGAAAGCAAATGCCTGACGCTTTGCTTCATTGCGTCATCAATGAATCTGATGGACAGTTCTTCAGGAACGGTGACCAGTTGTTCCCAGCAGCTGTGCTTCCTTTGTCTGTTGTGCATAATTTTGCAGCATGTGCGGCTTCATTTAAATTCGCTGTGCTTAAAGCTTGATTTCTGTTCATTTCATCTTATCTGTCTTCTTATGTTTAGTGTTATGACGCTTTCTTGTACATTTTTTCCTACTTGTCTTCTTTTCTCAAATGCTGGGTCATAAACCAGAAACTGCAGCATATCGAATAAATAAAACAGTGCCTCGAGCGTGCAGCGGAGGCGAACGATCGCATCAAGTCTTGTCACACGTGAGACATGAGCGCCATCTGGCAGTTTTCTTGAAAAATGAAGCGAGGTGATACGGTGTAGAACGCAAGGCGATGGGTAGGTGCCACCACCGTCTTGTCTTAGCAAAGCGTTGACAACACTCGCCTTTTCGTGCAAGCGTTGCATGGTCAGCGCAGCATGATAAGTGCCACAATCCTTAAAATTACTTATGTATGCCTTTTTAGTATAAAAGACGCATATTCAGAATATATACATGTTGGTATGGTGGCCAAGACATGTGTAATAATTACTTTTTAATTGACAGTTGCACAAGTATGAACGCTACATCTTGAGCAACATTGGTGGGCACTGCGGATGGGGTCGTCAGTGTCAAATACCCGTTGCCGTTTGGAGTGGACAAAACGACCAATGTACATACAGACAGACGGACTAAAATTTTTGCATCGAAGGTCCCCAAGAAAGACTATCGTCTTTAAAATACTCCAAAGGTGCAACGCAGTCTTTTTGAACAGCTGAAGTAAAATGGAGGTAAAAAATACCCGAGTTGCACCACGTAATTTCTTCAGCCAACCATAGTTTGCCCCAGAGGTCCGGAGTAACAAATACTCAAACAGGGGGGTCGCTAGAACACAGAGATTTTACTCCAACCTGGGAGTACTTTTCTTACAGTACGCCGTCACTGTTGCAAGTTTGCAATCTTGCTGCGCACATTAGCTTGCTCTTCTCATGCGTTTTGTTTTGTGTCTGAGCAGCACGCTTAAAGTGTCGAGCTTTGGCAGCTGTTAGTTTGAGCTCATCCTCTGTTTCTTTCTCTGCGTCATTTATGCTTCAACAGCAAGTGACATGTTTTTCGTGTGACATTTCAGTTTGTTGATGCCAGCTTGATTGTTTCGCTTTTGCAACGAAACTGACTTTTTGTTTTCATGAAAACGATGACCTCCCAGATGGCGAGCGCGCAGCAGGTGTCTGTCCGGCCGTCCCGATCACAGGAACAGAGCATTTCCAGAAGTGGGTATGGCCCGCTCTTTTCTCCACACCGCGGCGCTGCTTCGTTTGAGCGCGGATGTGACGGCCCGGAGGACGAAAACCTAAGTTTTTGTTTTTTGTTCCTTTTTTGCTTGCGAGAGATAATGTTGTAGAAGTAGGGATCGGCTTAAGTAATAGAGGTAAACAGATAAAAGAGCAGCTAGCGGGAGTACGCGGGAACCTAAATGTAACGAGGCGTAAAGCCACGTGGTAGGTAGGTTTTTTTTAGCTGTTTTGGAATGTTTTGAGGTTGGGAGCAACTAGTGTGACCGAACGGTGACGGCGCGGCGGGCGCGTTAGTGTTGAAGGGAGAAGTTGGGGCATTGGTAGCGGGCTTTGTGTGACGGGCGACTTAGGCCTAGGGGTTGGCCGAACAATGGCCCCGAGAAAGAGATCGGGCACTGGAGACGAGGGCCAGGTGCAGTGCCAAGAGTGCCTGCGCTGGTGCTTCTTGGGCGAGACAATGTTCGAGAGTGTGGCGGACGCTAAGAAGGCGCCCTTCGAATGTAGGCCTTGCGAGCGGACAAGGCAGGGCTTCGACCGCCTTGAGAAGCAGATGAATGCGAGGGTGAAGGAACTGGAGGGGTACCTGAGGGAGGAAAGAGAAGCACGGGAGGCTCTCGAGGCGCAAGTTGCCGAGCTTGACAAGGCGGGTCAAGCGCAGACCGCCCAGTTGGTGCGCACGGTGGCCGAACTGTACGATGCTCGGGAAAGGCAGGCCCAGCTTGAAAAGCAGGTGGAAGAGCTCGTGACTCCGGCGACAGGACACGACGCGAGTGCGCGGGCTCAGAACAACGAGCGGCACGCCGGCGGGAACGCAGACCCACAGGGGGTGACTGATGCTGCGCGCACGAGCGGTGTCCGTCAACGCAGAACGGAATCGGGTAACAAAGAAAGCCCCGAGGCGGCGCCGGGAAGTGGGGGATCGCCAGTCAGGTCCTTGGCTGCCGTGGTCAACCACAGTAGTCCCCGAACACCTGCAAAAGTGCCGGCTAAAGACCAGAGGAGGCGCTAAGTGGATTCGCTCCCTGGATTTCGTGCCGACCGGTTGTGCGCCCGCGCGCTCCGCGCGCTCGCGACCTTCGGCGTCTCCGTAGCTCTGGCCGACTGGGCTGGCCCTACGTCATCTCCTGTCACCGATGGTCTTCGGTGACAGCGCAGCCCTGACCTACTGGACCTGCTCTACGCCATCTACAGACGCCGACAACATCTCTCGCAAGTGCACCTCGTCCTCGGACTCCAGTGACCGTTTTCCATCTTTCCTGTCTCTCCTATCCCCTCAGTTTGTTGTTGCTTCACCTCCCTCCCTCTTTCCTATACCTTTACTTCTACCCTTTTATCCCTCCTCACCCCCATCCCTTGTGAGCTCTGTGGCGGTGTCGCTCACTGAAGCAGACAATAACGGGGCTCACTTTTCTCTTCTTTTCTCTTAAGAACCACTCTATAGGAGGCGCTAAGTGATTGTTGTCGGCGACTCCAACATGGCCAGGGTAGGAGAGGTGATTAAGGGGAGGGTGGGAGACGACGAACGCGTGAAGGTGAGCAAGCTTCCCGGAAAAAGAGTAGGGGAAGTGATGCAACAAGCAAAGGAGCAACTGTGGGATAGAATGGAGGACCGCAGTTTAGTAGTGGTAATGGGGGGGGGGGGGGTGAACGATGTGTTGCAGGGACGCGGGGGAGGGTTCGCAAAGCAGATTGCGAAGGGGATCACTGAGCTGAGGGCGACCTCGGAGTATGTGCAGATTGCTGTCTGCACGGTGCCGGAGGTGCAGAAACAGGGAGTCCACGTAGAAAGAGCGGTGGTTACGGCAAACAGGGAGCTTTGGACTCTGGGTAAAACGATGAAGTTCGAGGTGGTCAACCTGAACCGAAACCTGGTCCATGCAGGCCGCAACAGGGCGTTTGTGTCTGACGGCATACACTTCAGCAACCGTCTAGCTGAGCATGTAGGACACCGATTGGCAGCCCGCACGGTGGCTTTTTTGGGGGGAGGCCAAACGTTCAAGAAGAAGGCGGAATGAGTGGAGGGGGTGGTGAAAGGCAGGAAGGAGGGGGCACAGATGCACGGCGGCGGAAACACAAAGGAAAGAAAAGGAAAATAAACCAGGGGATTAAAATTAGTTATATAAACATGCAAGGCGGCCGCAAGCAGGAAAAATGGATTGAGATACAAACCCAACTCGAGAAAGAAGAAATTGACGTGTACGCCCTGACCGAAACCCACCTGAGAGATATGGAGGAGCCATTAGTGATGGATGATTACGTATGGGTGGGGTGCAACAGGGCAGCGGGAGAAAGGAAAGGTGGAGGCGTGGGCATGTTTATTAGGCGAGGAGGGAATTGGCAGAGGAAAAATCATGGCTGTAAGAAGCACTTATGGGTTATTGGAACGGTGGGGGGGAGGGGAAATACACGGTTGGGAGTGGCCTATCTGTGGACAGGAAATGACGCCAAAGAACAAAATAAAGAGTGGGTGGACTGCCTCAAAAAGGACATAAAAATTTAAAGAATCTGGCGAGGTGATATTAGTAGGAGATTTAAATGCCCACATTGAGGATCTAGATGGATATACAGACTCTAACGGTGCAATGGTTATCGATATGTGTGAAGAAGAGCAACTGGTAATAGTTAACCGGGAACATAAATGCGATGGACAGGTAACGTGGCAAAGCGGCAGTAGACAGTCTTGCATAGACTACGGCCGGGTCTCAGAGCACACGTACGAGCGGTTGAATTAAATGACGATAGATTAAGAAGGAGAAAACAGTCTGGGCAGCGACCACAGGCGTATAATCCTGAAATTTGACAGTGGGGGGGGGGGGGGGCTAGGAAGAAAACACAGGAGGTTGGGCTCCCGAAGGTAAACGAAAAGCAGATAGAAGACATCGTCAATAGCATCGAAAGAGAATTAGAAGCACAGCCAACAAAGGTGTGCGAATATGACGAGGTTGTTAGCTGTATACAAAAGGAAATAAACAAATTAAGGAAAAAAACCGCTGGAGGGGTAAACGGAAACCACGAAGCTGGTGGGACAAGGAAATTAAACTGACTATTGAAGAGCGACGACGGGCCTCTAGACTGCACAGAAAAGCAAAGCAAATGGTATATCAGGATGATGAGGTGCAGTTACGGTGGAGCCGGTACCGAGAAAAGAAATTTGAGGTGCAGAAACTAGTACAAGCGAAGATTAAAGCTGCGAGCGAGAAATGGGTATCAGACATACGTAAGAAGGATAAGAGTGCCCCCAAAAATTCTGGAACCATTTGAAAGCATTGGGAACGACGTCTAAAGAGATGCAGACTCAGATACTGGACGGAGACGGTAACGTTCTCCTGGGGGACAGCGCATTAGAATACCTACATGGAGTCATAAGAAATACTTTCGGCCAAGCACGCGAGAGGGCGGCTAACTGGACACGGGTGGCAAATAAAAGAGAGGCAAATGAAAAATTTAATATCGAATTTTTGGTCTGGAAAAAGGCAGAACACAGTGTTCCCAAATGTACGGCAACAGGACTGGATGGACTCCCGATAGAGATTATCAACCATTTGGGACCAGCGGGACAGGCGCACTTGTATGGAGCCATCGAGCGCGCTATAAAATCCAAGAGGATTCCTGCACACTGGCGCGAAAGTAGAATGAGTTTGATCTACAAAGGCACGGGAGAAAGGGACAAGGCGAGCTCTTACAGGCCGATTACAGTCACGTCAGTGCTCTATAGATTAGCTATACAAGCCATCAAAGCCGAGTTGTTGAAGTGGGTTGAAAGTAACGGTATTTTAGGGGAACTGCGAAATGGATTTAGGCCGGGTCGACGCTTGGAAGACAATCTTTTCGTCATAACCCAGACCATCGAAATTTCGGCAGCACAGGGCAGACCAACATGGCTACTGTTTCTGGACATAAAAGGTGCCTATGACAACGTGGACAGGGGATTGCTGTGGCATATACTGAAAGAGGAGGGGATTGGGTCGGAATTTGTAGGGCTGCTAAGGGCAATATATGAGGATAACAAGGCACACATTACATGGGAAGGGCGTACATACACAGAGCCCGCGTACATTTGAAGAGGTTTAAAACAGGGGTGCCCTCTTTCGCCATTGCTGTTCACACTATACATTAGAGGAATGGAAATACGACTAGAGGAGAGTGGATTGGGCTTTGATTTGTCACACCGAAGCAATGAAGTGTTAGTGGAGCAACGGATTCCGGGATTGATGACGCAGACGATATAGTGCTGCTGGCGGATAATGCGGAAGAACTTCAAAAACTGGCTGACATTTGTGGTAATGAGGCAACGTACCTAGGCCTACATTTTAACCCACAGAAATCTGGAGTCATGGTGTTCAACGAGGAAGCTCATGTAGCACCAATAAGGATACAACGGGAAGACATACCATTAGTAAATAAGTACAAATACTTGGGGATCTGGCTTAATGAAGGAAAAGGCTACCTGAAGGCTCATGAAGAACACCTCAAACTGAAAGGGAGACGAAATGCAGCGGTAATGAAACATAGAGCACTTTGGGGACACAATAAGCACGAGGTAGTACGAGGCATCTGGAAAGGGGTAATGGTGCCGGCGCTCACGTTCTCTAATGCCGTATTATGCTTAAAGTCAGATATCCTGTCGGTGCTGGAGGTTAACCAAAAGGCAGTCGGCAGGTTAGCTCTGGGAGCTCACAGTAAGACTACAAACGAGGCTGTACAAGGCGATATGGGTTGGGCTTCATTTGAGGCGAGGTAAGCACAAAGTAAAATACGGTTTGAGGAGCGACTTAGACATTTAGATGAGAAAAACAGGGCAGCCAGAGTGCACAGATACCTGTACCTGAAAAGTGTGGACACCCAATGGCGGAAGAGGACGCGAAAGCTGGCGACTAAATATAACTTGACCGTGGCAAATAAGCAAAGGGGGCCAGTTAAAAAGCAAGTGAGGGAAACAGAGACGCTCATGTGGAAAGAGAGAATGAAAAATAAGGGATCGCTGGGAATCTACAAGGCAAGCAAACAAGAGATCCGGAAAGAGAACTTTTATGACAACAATAAAGGTAGTGCGTTGCTCTTTGAGGCGCGGGCTGGCTGCTTGAGAACTCTAACTTACAGGAGCAAATATTCGTCACAGGATGAGACCTGTGTTGGATGTGGCATAAATAAAGAAACAATCGACCACATAGTCATGGAATGCCAAAAGATTCAGCCGGATAGAAATGGGGGGAAAGTCACACTTCCTGAGGCGCTGGGCTTCGCGGTTGATTGAAGCATTAACTGCTCAGCAGTAGGTAATATTAAGCAGCGGCTGGAGTATTGGTGGAGGAAAAGCAGAGAAGTTGATAAAATAACATCCCAGCCAAGAGTAGCGGCTGGGCAAAATTAAAAAGACATCCGAGTTGAGGGACAAAATTTAAACTCGAACTATTAAGGTAGGCTAGATGGCGCATGCCGTCACCCCGATTCAAAAGGGAGGCCTTTAATCATCATCATAAAAGTCTGCCGCGCAGATTACGAAGCATCTATGTGGCGAGAAAAGTTATATTTGTGGTTTTATATAACTTCTTGTTCACTTGAAAATGTCTGGTCAAGGAGTACGTGAGGCAAAGTGAATGCAGGGGCGTTTTATTGGTAAATTAATTTTTTTTTTATTTTGCTGTATATTTGCGCCGCCCATATTAAAGCAGTCATGATTGCGATTCCTCTGCAAGAGATCCACATGTGCTGAAAACTTACTACACTTTGAAGTTCGCGGGCTTTGTAGTAGGGGGGCTAGCCAAGAAGAAAGAAAAATGGCAGCCCGATCCACAAGCGAAGTCAGAAGAGCGCCACGTTTCACGTTCATTGATTACTTTTAGCACTCGATTAAACGGGTTCCTTTAGCTTTTATGGAACTACGGCTGATTTTCATTGTGACGCTGTTTCGAGAATTCTCGCAGACGCCCTGATGTAATCACAGTCCTGCCGGGATGCGGTTTTATTACTCCATAGAAGCATTCTTCGCTTCTCAAGCTGGCACGCCTGCCGTCCATCCGTGCTTGCCACAACTGGTGTCCTCTATAGATGAGGCACGTTCAGTGAGACTTCACAACGAGGAACGAAACGCTATTTGGCATGTGAGAGATAAATAAAAATCAAAGCATATCCACGGAGTAAATTATGAGTGAGGCGATGTGTCCGTCCATTCGTCTATCTACTCCTATCACACTAAAGCACGGATCAAACAGACTGACGCTTTGGCCCACTCATCATCATTTATTCCGTGAATATGCTGGCTACGTCAAATGGAAGAACGACCGACCAGGTGATGCTATAAGGAGCTTTGTTCCTAAAAGCAATAAAACCAGATCATGCTGCCCATCGCAGCTGTGATTAAGTCAGCGTGCCTGTAATAATTCTCTAAACGGTGTTACAATGTAAATCAGGGGTATTTCCATAAAAGGAACAAGAAAGTGACCCATTTATTTGCGTGTAACAAGTGAGCGCAGAATGCGGCATTTTAATTTCATTTGCGAAATGAGCTGTCATTTTAATAAATGCAGAGTATTTTATAGTCGCACCTACTCGCGAATTCGGCGTCGGCGGCATCGTTGACACCACAACTGCGCATGCTGGTGTCTAGTGCCCAAGTTTTTTTTTCCTATCAGACATGCAGAAGGGCATGCAGAAGTATGACACATGCCTGAAATAAAAGGAAGAAACAAGACCTGACATCATTTCCTTTAACAGGAGAAAACTAGTAGGAGAAAGCATTGACATAGCATCAATTGTATCAACCGTAACCAGTCGGCCACTTAATTAATAAATCACTACTATTGAATTAAACATTCGTTTCGACTTCTACTCCAATATGTTCTTTCCTCTATGCAGAATGCCAGCGACGCATACACGCAGGGTAACTACGCGAACGTCTCAGCATGAGCGCTTTACGAAGAAATAACAGCCGCTGAAGAGAAACGGTTGCTGAGCCGACCAAATTTCGCGCTTAGCATTAGCAACTGTCTTGCTCTCTTCTCGCAATGCGCCGACACCGTCAAGTTTGGTGCGAGAGCCGTACTCTTAAAGCGTACGACGCTTCGAACTCCCTCGCGAGGCTTCCACAATTTCTCTTTCCAACTACCTCCCGTCGCGTCACAGAAGCAGGAGACAGGGAGGAGGTCTAGACTAAACATCACCGGCTCTGCGACGACCATTGGCTGGTTACAGGCATGCTTTGGTCACTTACGGTCTCCCATTCGTACTGTAAGTTTTACAAGGTTCAGTGGATATGTTGGGGAATGTAAGAATAAACATCGAGATCTTTTGCTTGTTGAAGAAGAACGTCGCACACGTTCAGATTTGTGTATCTGGTATAAAACACTGCGAGTTACATAGCAGTGACAATTCACACTCTTTATTCTTCAGTAATCTACCTCAACAAATGCTTGGTTTTTTGAAACACACCAGTCGGCCGCATGTGCCCACTCTTTGACTCGAATGCAGTTGAGAGTACTGTAAATGAACACGATACTGATATCGCCATTGTGCTACAAAAAATAATCAAAATGCAGATGAAAAAGGGGACTGTGACAAAACAGGCACTTTTACTGTGAAGAATGTGGGGAGTAATTGTAGGTCTGCTAATCGTAGCCTTCCACAGTATTCCGGCAGGATTACTTACCACATTAATTAGTTGCATGATCCGGGCACTCAATTATCATGATCGTAAATGGAGTTCGGTTTAACACCTCATAAATATTCGTAAGTGATAAAACAGTAAAATTATCTCTAACGATAGGAGAGCAATATGATTCAACAACGATAATTAGCCCAGTTTTCACCCATCGACACGTCTCCAGAAAGGGGGAACGCTAGAATGCCTCTATATTTCTCAAATCGAGGTATTTAGAACAGAGAGAAAGCGGACGGTAATGAAAACAAAGTAGTACTGTCACAAATTAATACCTCTATACCATGATTTATATAAGAAAAATTTAGCAGTTGCGTGTTTTTATTTGTAAATTGAAGCAAAATAATAGCAGTAACAAAAAATACATGCCTTCAGTGCAAGCACAAAATTCGTCAGTAATTTTGGCTCACAGGCGAGGGGAAAAAATCATGCCCTAGCTGAAATACCGCGCGCTTTGCATTCTGCTCTGGTCTACGCTGCCACCGGAACCCACACTAAACGCGCCTTCTCTCGGTAGACGGGCGCGTGAGGTGATACTAGTTTTGCTGGGGAGCGTGGCGACTGGGACGGCCAGAGAACCACGCTGAGCACCCGCGATTTCGGAGGTCATGATGAAAACAAACAGAAAAGATGAAATGCTCAAGAAAATTTGTTGACAAGACCATGATTAATTAGATTCCACAAATATAGATAAGTACACACTTTTCTTCATCACTACACAAAGTGCTTCTTTTTTGTACAGTACACATACTAAAAATAAAATTATTGGCTGCTAAATGGCCACTGCTTTCGCAAACAAAAAGTACGCCAAAGCATGAATGAAATATTACATCTACAGTCAAACTGAAAGCAGCAATGAACAAAAGTTTATTTTTTTCAGTATTTTGTATAAGGGCAGCCGTACTAAGCGACATTTTATGGCAAACCCCTCTCCCCCTCCTTTTCTTTAACCCCCGAGAACACACATGCTTCAGTGTATTGTAATTAATCTAATTCGGGGGTTCCGGATCTTCGCGATATTTCAACTGACTGCTCTGGACGCACATGATATGCGGAATTCGCATGGTATGCGGGAGTTCGCAGGACAAACTGAAAGTAAACATGTGGAGTAGATTCAAATACCAATCTAATTGCGGCACTTATTCTTTGATTTTGCTACTGTGTGAAGCACCACTTGTCATACAGAGACAACAGATGAGCAGAGCCCCAAACACAAAAATGCTTCCATTTTGGAATTCAATTACTTTTTTCTACTTTACCTTCAGTGCAAACTATTTTTATGAGTTATAGAAAGCACTTTCAGGGTTCACATTATTCACAATGAACGGTAGTCGTACAGCAAGCACAGCAGAGGAGCGGAATCAGCATCTGAGCTGGCTGCTGAGCTTGCTTCACTGCATTCACATCTAGTTATCGCAAGTATACTGAAGTTTCACATGGTCTGCTACCAACTCGAGAACAGCAGAGCAGGATTTCTCATTTTGTAGCAGCTCACTAGTTTTGAAGACCGAAAGTTGTCTTGTGCCGGTACTCGGTAAATGTGAACGTTAGAGTATAGGGGGTTGAAGACAAGAAAGACTCGTATTTCTGCAGCCCACAAGAGCACGCTGCTAATCGTCAATGATGAAAGAGGAAACAAGAATGAAAGCAGTTGGAGGAATAACAATCAACCCCATCAGAAAAGGGCACACTCACAACACCGAGCTTATTGGAATCCTCTCTGCTTATTAGAAATACTCCACCACCGGTATTACAACATGAAATCTCCAAGAGGCTCGCCTCTTCCACTTTCTCTTCAACTACTTCTGTCGCCTCCCACTAGTCCGTGTCACCCTCCCTTGTGAGTGACCGAAAAAGGTGTCTTTCCAAAGCCCCAAGAGGCACTAAAGGCCAATTTAAACTTGGCGAGCACTATTAAAATACTGTTATCGAAACCTCGTGGTGCTTATAGAAACCTCATAGTGCTGAAAACCTAATAACCCCCTCTCAGTATTTTACCAGGAAAAGGATCGTCAATAGTTTGTGGGTTACGCTGTTCTTGTAAAAACACGGTGACCTGTTTTTGCCAAGCCTTGTTTTCAGAAACTATTACCCGTAGTGGGCCATCAATCTTGTGCGTCTCAGTGGTAAAAAAAGATATCCAGACTTAGTTTATTTTATTTATCAATTGATTTTGCCACTTTAACAAGGCTGAGAGGGTCGCAAAGCCTCTTTGCTTTCAATTCAATTTAGCTTTTGCAATAGAAGTGTCACTAGACATAAAAACAGAGTTAATAGCCAAGAAGGCTTTGTTCTTAAACAAAACGGAAAGCAAACTGCAAAACTTTGTCCATCTTACCGGTAAAAGAGCTAGAGACTTGACTTTCAAGAAAGATACTACATTCCTAGTAGGCAGAGCACTCCTAGGCAGCTTATAGCGTGTTAAAACGTCCACACCATCAAACACACATCTCGCTGTCCGGGGTGCGTCGAGCAGTTCTCGTGGTATTTTCCGAGGTTCAACAGCAAACTTTGATCCAAGTCCCAAGACATAATCCGCTTTTTTGAGAAGTTCAACTTGTTTGTTTCTTTCATAGTTACACTTTAACTACATCCAGGTTACGCTGCTCGTATATTCAGTTACGTTTTACCAACTTGCCCAAGTTTACACGCTTCATAAATTCCCATAGAATGTTTAGAAAAGGCTCTGAAAAGCCCCTCATTTAGCTTTCGCTGTGACTGTGCTGCGCGTTCTGCACAGGCTTGGTGGTTTCATTCAGAGGAGAAGTGTGGCTCATGAGGGCACGCATTCATGGAAAAGACGCATTACAGTGGACAAAAGAGAAGGAATGCTCTCCTGTGGGAGAGCACATAAAAGAGCGGTTGTATTTATACCTTCGGATGCATTGCAGTGGACACAAGTAAATCAACACTCTTTTATGTGAATGTGAACGTGTCTCTTGAGGTGCTTCTTCTGCACAAAGGTTGCATTGCAGTGGACACAGGAAAAAGGACATTCTCCTGCGTGAGTGCGGATGTGTCTCATGAGACTTTCTTTCCGCGCAAAGCATGCCTTGCAATTAACACAGGTGAAAGGACGCTCTCCTGTGTGAGAACACATGTGCTGAACAAGATTGTATTTAGTCGCAAACGATGCACCGCATTGCTCACAGGAACAGCAACCCTCTCTTGTGTGTTTGCGGACGTGTCTCAAAAGGTTCTTTTTCTGCTTAAATGATGTCTCGCAGTGAACACAAAAAAAAGGCACAAAACTGTTATGTGTGAGTGCGGATGTGGTCATTGAGGGCATCTTTCCGCGAAAAGGATGCATTGCATTGAACACAAGAAAAGGGGCGCTCTCTTGTGTGATGTGCACGGATGTGTGCCACAAGGCTCCTCTTCTGAATGAAGGATGCATCGCAGTGGTCACAAGCAAAGGGACACTCTTCTTTATGAGTGCGCCTGTGCTGAACGAGGCCGTATATAGACAGAAACGATGCACTGCATTGCCCACAGGAAAGCTTCCTTGTGTGCAAGCGGACGTGCCTCAAGAAGTTACTTTTCAGCTTAAAGGATGCATTGCAGTGGTCGCAGGAAAAGGGACGATCTTCTGAATGAGTGCGCATGTGGTCATTGAGGCCATCTTTTCGCAAAAAGGTCGCAGTGCAGTGGAAACAGCAAAAGGAGCGGTCTCCAGTGTGAATGCGCACGTGCTGAATCAAGTATCTTTTCTGTGAAAATGATGCATTGCAGTGTTTACAAAAAAGGAATGCTCTCCTGTATGAGTGCGCATGTGGACATCGAGGGTGTCTTTTCTTGCGAAAGATAATTTGCAGTGAACACAAAAAAGGGGGCGCTCTCCTGTGTGGGTCCGCATATGAACTATGAGCTTGGAATTGTTAATTAATGCAGCTGGACAAAGGTGGCACTGTAAGGGGGCCTTGTCCACATGTTTTTGAAGGTGCCGCCTCATATGCCCCTTATTCTTCGTCACATAGGTACACTGCTGGCAGGAATGCAGTTGATGTTGTACAGGCACCAATGAAGACTGTTCCAGAGACGCTAAAGACAAGCAGCCTGCAAAACCATGAAGAGAAAACAAAGGCAATGAAAACCATGCAGCATAAGCTACGTTGGTGCCTATGTACGTAAAGCAGATGATGACTGTGCCACACCAAAACTAAATTGTGTGATCACTGCATTACATCAACCAGGAACATTTCATCTACTTCCCATAGTGCTGCATGACAAGCTTTATACACACGTGTATGCCAGGTTGCCAATTAGAACCTGATTTAGATGACATTCTGATGCTGTATTTGAAGAGCGAAAGGTTTTTGAATAGGCATAAAAAAGTCATTAAATTATTTACTGTACTTTTGTTTGCATAGAAGAGTGCACAAAGCAAAGCACAAGGGGAGGATCGTTTCATATTCTGACCCATGAGCACATGAAATAAATTGTGAGAAATTGAAATTTTCATGAATCAAACCGAAAATCTAAGAATAATGGAAAAAGAAACAGTTATGAAAGTTACAATAGTTTCCCGGTTTTCGACGTTCAAATATATGAGGACAACATTGTACGTGATACAAGGAACTGTTTTGTTAAACTAATGCTCAAGTTTCCAGATTTCCCCCCTTTTCTCTACTGATTCAATAAAAACGTAAGGATACCCAAGAGCGCAATGTCACTAATTCACTAAAAACTTCAGTCACTAACAAAGTAACTTACGAATTATTATTGACATCTTGCGATGTCAAATGAAAGCGCTTTGCCATGCATTGTGTCAACTAAAATGTAAAATTGTTTCAGTCTGCGCATGCCGACATGTTAAAACAAAAATATATGCATTATTAAATAGCTATTCTGAGCAAGCGTTCTGCAAAGCAAGGACAATGATCGAAATTGATTTAAATACAAATTTTTAGAATAAAATTCATTACTTCATCGTCAATTTTATATGTCTGTGAAAATGTCAAGAGTAATCTTCATATGTTTCAATATAACCAATTCTATGTGGCTCCTATGTGGCAGTCTTGACATAGTCACATCACCGTCATAATCCCAAGTTTATAATAGACCAGGGTACAACATACGTGTAAAATTGTAAATGGTTTTCAATAAATGTCACTGCAACACCATTTTGACAATATTCAAAGCACGCAACTTTTGTGTAAGTACAGCCAATGCCTCCTCTATTTATTTCAATGCCAGTGCAAATGCACACTTCGAAACGGGAGCAGTCAGTCCACCTTAATTCAGGGAGTAGCCATGATCGGCGTTATATGAAGGATCGCGTTGATCGCGTCGCACGTACTTCCAAGCACTTTCCCTGGAGATGCGACAGACGTGTTTCCCATTCAAATATCATATGTTTGTCAGATTTGTTTCTTCAGGCGCCTTCTTTGTAACTTGGCGTATGCAGTTGCGTTGCAGCAACACTTCCCCGTCGGTTGCCTGCATAGTGGCACGAACAAAGACACACTTTCTCAAAACACCATATCTTTTACAGAGCCCGTGTGAAAGCCAACATTATAAACACGAGGAATGCAAGACACCACTCCCCGGATCTGTATCCAACTCTACAAAAAATTATTTTATACGATTTTCTTCATGAGGCACTACATGATGAGCTCTCTGCCCCATGACCACAAAACACTCACATAGGCTGAGCGTTGGGCGAGAGCAAGGAAGGGCTAGAGGAGAGGGTAGTGAATGGCTCAATGAGGCGCATTTGGATGGCATTGATAAAATAGAGGCTCTGGTATAGTGAAAGCTAATTATTTTACATCTCATTTCGAGCTGATGGTCATGGTCTGCCCACGATATATTGGTGCCCATGAGTGAACGAGCTTGTTAGTTCACGCGCACATCCGCTCTTCTATCGAGTATTGATAACTCGGGACTGCAAGCCGCTGCATGGCGGTATTTTATACGGCTGCCACAAGCTTTTATGGCTCAACGATAGATTATGCAAGCAATGACCGCAGCGTCCTGATACGAGATACCACTGGCGTCATTGCGCTTGCTCTTCATATCGCGTGGTGATTCATGCCAGACGTGTCTGCATAGTCACTCTCCCTGTCCTTTGTGTGCTGCACATTCAGTCGCTAGGCCTTGTGTATGTGAGAGCTAAGAAGTCGTTCGGTGTTTCGTACTATGTGCAGTGATGGTGTTTTTTCTCGGCTGCTGGACCTATTTGCACTGTCCACAGCCTATAGGTGGTGCGTAAGGTAAACCAACATGGCAGTATGGAGGATGATAGTGAGTGAGTAGGAGGGCGAAACATGCTGTAGAACTTGTTTTGGCAAATGTAATCACGTCACATTGAAATATATTACAGTTATACGTAAAATGAAGGGTAAATGAGCAAAAATTTGCACACCAACCATTTATATCGTGGCGAAGATGAAACCTCAGCACAATTTGCGAGCACCGATTATCACTTAATTCTCCGTTGCACTGACCCACTAGTGTCCGCAGATGTCATGTTAGCTTCCCAGGAACAAATGTTGCGACGATACGCACCATTTGAAGTTGCCGTGGGCCACTTTCTACCAATTAAATAGTGGCAGCATAATTTTATGTAGTGTGACCCAGCTAGCGCTCTTGGCGTCTTGAAAGGCCTCATGGGCAGTTTACAAAGACGAAAGGGGTAAAAATGCACCATCTATACCATACGCGACGCTTTGCCGCTCGCGAAAACAAATTGCTTCAAGCTGTAATGTTCTGAAAGAAAGCGGCTATCTCTAGATGATTGGAAGCGTTTTGAAACTTGAATCATTTCGATCACGAGAATACAAAGCTAAGATTTATTTGATTTATCACGAACATTAAGCTCGCAAAGCAATGGTGTTGCAAATTTTGTGAGGAAGTCTTTGCAGTTTTGTTAGCAAAGACACATGTTTATTGGGTGAATGGTTGGGTAATTGGCTGTAATAAGGAAGCACTGAGGCAGTACTAACATAAATAAGCTTGTCTTAACATCAATATTACCACACATGAGCTTCGATCAAGATGACTTAGTAACATCATGCAGTTGATTCCTGACTGGCGCTCAGAATAGAAAAATTGCACTGCAACATATATAAACGTAGTGTGCGGGTGCGAGTTTTCCATTGACACATGCCCAGTTTGTGCTTCCTTTTTTTCCCACCTTTCCTTTTTAGAACGGCATACAGTCAAGCGTGGTATTGAGGGCAATATGAGGTCGTTGACTACATCTTACCGGTGGTTCGAAAAGTGGGGCCAAAAACTTTCCATAACCGTTTCGGCCCAGATAATCATTTCTGCCTGAACATGTTAGTCAGTTCATGACAGGAGTGCCTCCGACACCTCGAGGGAGGAAGCTGGCAGTATGGTTTAGTAAGCTGCCTGAAGGCTACCCAATATCACATTTTGGGAATGCGAGGGGAATCCACCACTAAAGGGTATTGAAGCGGCGCAGACTTGCCACCAGATTACCACACGTCCGATCACCACGCTTTTTACATTGATATATTTCACTGGAAAGAATGTGACAATATTTTTGCTGCGAATCTGGTTTGCGCTCCGCGGCAGGACGCCCGTATATTGAATATTGCCACTCATTCGTGAAAGGCTAATGAAAGCTCTCTGTCTACAGGACAGGTGTTGGTAGGGCCCGCACTAGTCACGCGAAAGCGCTGCATCGTCACTCAATCCTCCTCGAGGTGTTTTTCTCTCTATCCACTGTGTGGCGTGTCACTCTACGGACAGTGCAAATAACGTATCCGAACTTACTGTGGCTTCTCGGGGAAGAGGACAGAGCACCAAAACACTCAAGGAGAAGGTAGAAATCTTTCGTGCAGTGAATGGTGGCAAAACAAGTAAGCATGAAATCGCAAGAAAACATGGCGTCGCCAAAAGCGCTCTTTGAATGTATATAAAAAAACAGCAAGAGCAATTCAGGAGGCCTATACGATTGACGAATTCGCTGACTGTCGCACGAGGCTCCGCTCGGTGAAGCACCCGGAATTGGAGCGCGCCGATCCTGTGGATCAAAGAAAAGAGGAGCCAGAATATCCCACTGAGTGGCCACAACGTAATGGCAAAGGCAGCAGACTACATGCTTCACTGAACACTGATGATTATAAAGCTTTAGAGGGCTGGCTGCATCATTTCCAAGAGAGGCACCAAATTGTGTTTCACAGTTAGTCTCGCGAAGGCAGAAAGAGAAAGAGAGAGAGAGAGGTTTATTCACAAAGGGGCAGAGAGGTCTGCCTGAGTGATAGTATGCTCTAGCCTGTAATGCAAAACTGGGGGAGGGAAACGGGAAAAAAGAGTAATGGATGACGATAGGGAGGTAAAGAAATGAGTTCAGTCCCGTCAAGTTTGTGTGATACTATAGATGCGCATCTAGTCCAGCAGCTTTCAGAAAAGGGCCACCGTTGGACTGAAGCATTACGCGAAAGACCCAACACAACCTCACCAGTTAGAGGCATATTGTCCAATGCTGTCAAGCGCATTCGCCACATGATATTGATGCAAGACAGACGCGGTATTTAAACTACGCGCACTAGTTCATGCGCCCCCAAGAGACCAGCAGCCCGATGATGAGACAAGAAAAGGCCGTGACGGTGCGCGGCACCTCAGCACGAGATTTTGAAGAGAAAGAAGTGGGGCACCGCTTGAGGTCTTCTCGGAAGTTGATTCCTTTTGTGGATCGCCTATTAAGAACAGTGCTACATTTTCCTTTACTTTTCGGGCACCAGTTAGCCCCACTAAATAGTTATTCTTAAACCAACTGGATTGTACGCAACAATTCTGGTGGAAATGCTGGGTATGTGGCCAGAAGCTCCCGTTGAAAGTCATCCCACGACTGAATGGTACATTCATGATTTTCAAACCACGTTCGTGCGCTGTCTTGCAACGCGAAATAAATGCGGCGGAGCTCCCGTTTTTCAGTCCATCAGTTGCAGTTGGCGATGTGCTCAAAATCCACCAGCCAATCCTCAACGTCTTCATGAGGATTGCCATGAAAAGGGTCGGGCGTCTGTTGTTCATCAAAAACGACGTGCGTGGCAGCGACTTGAGATGAAACAATGTGCGTGGCAGCGGTTGTACACGACATTTCGGTACTCTCACCGGAGATAGCTGGAGACACTCTAGGCTCTGGCGCAGTGATAAACTTGCAGAAAACATGCGTCACGTTCTCGACGAAACACGCCATCGTGACATTCGAGAGTGTAAAACAATTCGATGCGCTTCAGATTGCAGTCGACGCTGTAACAGTACCTCCAAGATCCATTATCATTGTCACCGTAAGAAGCAATAGATACAACGACTATGAAGGAATGACAAAAAGAAATACTGGGCTATTACTCGAGAAAGGAATCTGAGCAGCAAGAGGTATTGTACGGCTGCGTGATGGGTGTATGAATGTCTTCCTGACAGATTTCCGAAATGAAGTGCAACATATTGCGAAGGGAACTCTTGTTGGTCATTTGCACGATTACGTTCCGATTATGGATTTGAATTCTTCCGAGACTGCACCACTACACCCTGATGACATAGATTACATACTCGCATCTATCTACATCGAAGCAGCCCTATCACCGAACCAGAAACAGAAAATCGAGAGCCTTATACGGGTGTACACCTTGTGTTTTTCCACATCACCGAAAGTCAAAAGAACATCCATCACCAAACACTGCATTATAATCTGTTAGAGCTATTTGCCAGCACCTGTACCGAGTGTCACCAAAAAAGAGAGAAGTCAGAGGCCAAGTTGAAGAAATGCTTAGAGACGATGTAATTCAATAATCGGCCAGGCCATGGGCCTCACCTGTAATGCTGGTAAAGAAAAAGGATCAGAATTTGCGCTTCTGTGTTGACTACCGAAAATTGAACGTCGTCACAAAGCGGGATGTCTATCCACTTCCAAGGATCGATGACACCCTTGACGGACTATGAGACGCGAAATTCTTTTCCTCTCTAGACATCAAGAGCGGATACTGCCAGATAGAGGATGAACGATATCACGAGAAAACTGCTTTCGTCACCCCAGATGGATTACACGAGTTCAAGGTACTCTCATTTGGCCTGTGTTCCGCACCCGCCACATTTCAGCGGATGATGGACACTGGGCTATCTGGGTTAAAACGGCAGTCCTGCGTTGTTTATCTCGATGACGTCGTGATCTTTTCGGCCACCTTCGATCAGCTTGTGGAACGACTACGAACTGTGCTTGAAGCGATTAGTATAAAGAAACCCCAAAAGTGTCATTTTGGTTTTCATGACCTGCTTTTCCTCGGTTATGTGGTTAGTTATGAAGGCATTTGACATGACCCCAGAAAAGACAGAAGCCATAGAAAAGTTTCCTAGACCGATGAATAAAGCGGCTGTGAGACGATTCTTATGACTTTGCGCCTATTACAGAAAATTCATCAAAAAATATTTAGAAGATTGCGGAACCACTAACACGACTGACGAAAGAAGACACGCCTTTCACCTGGACAAGCGAGCAAGAAGGCGTGTTCAATGACCTATGACGGCGACTCTTAAACCACCCTGTCCTTGCACATTTCCACGAAGAAGCCGAAACAAAGATTCACATGTACGCAAGCAATTTGGTACTAGGCGCCATCCTCGTGCAGCTGCAAAACGGAGAGGAACGAGTGGTTGCATATTCTAGTCGCACTCTTTCGAGAACTGAAATGAATTATTCGGCGATGGAAAAATAATGTCTGGCGGTAATATGGGTGATACCAAAATTCTGACCACACTTATATGGTAGACCATTTCGAGCAGTGAGCAACCATCACTCACTGTCTTGGCTCGCAGGCCTAAAGCAGTGCCAATGCGGCCTTCTGGGTGACTTGCTAGATGGAGCCTCAGGTTGCAAGAATACGACATAACAGTCGTATACAAGTCGGGTCGCAAGCACAGCGATGCTGATCGCCTGTCACGCGCGTCAGTGGAATCTGCACCTGTGGAAGATGGAGACGACTTTCAGTTTCTTGGAGCCGTTAGCGCCGCAGACATGACTGAATATCAACGATCTGATGCAGAGTTGCGTCACCTGATCAAGCATCTGGAAGGGCAACCCATGCGTGTTCCTCGAGTTTTCGTCCGGGGATTGTCGTTGTACCTGATAAGAAACAACGTTTTATACCAGAAAAACTTCGAGCACAGCAGGGCGAAATTCCTGTTACACCATTGGATGCAATGCTGCCTGTAAGTAACAATACAGAGCACAAGCCTGACATCAGTGAGTTCATTCAGCGAGCCGAAGAAGCACGGCAGTTGGCGTGACATCACATAAAACAATAACGCATTGGTGCCAACCGTTACAACCTTCGGCAGAGAGGAGTCGACTACGCACCAGGCGACAGAGTTTGGATTTGGACTCCCGTGCAGATGCCTGGCCTCTCCAAAAAGCTTTTGCGGCGCTATTTCGGCCCTTACCGAGTCCGTTGCATCAGCTCCTTGAACTATGAGGTGACACCGAAAGGGCAAGTGAGGTCATCAAGATGCCGAAGGAGCACAGAAATTGTGCATGTGGTCAGAATGAAGCCATACTAGAACAGGCAATGAACATTGAACTATACCCACCCGATCATGAGAAATACCTATTTCTCCAATGGAGACCACGCATTCAGATCATGTCAGCAGCACCGCTTCTACGCATCGGGACGATGCAATCTTGGAGAAGGGATGATGACGCAAGACAGACGCGGTATTCAAACTACGCGCGCTAGTTCGTGCGCCCCGCAAGAGACCAGTGGCCCGATGATGAGACAAAAAAAAGGCTGTTACGGCTTGCACCTCCTCAGCACTGGATTTTGACGAGAAAGAGGTAGGGCACCATTCGAGGTCTTCGCAAAGATTGATTCCTTTTGCGGATCGCCTATTAGGAACGCTGCTACATTTTCTTTTACTTTTCGGGCACAAGTTAGCCCCAAAAATAGTTATTCTTAAACCAACTGGATGGTGCGTAACAATATATTATAATGCTGACGAAACCACATTATTTTTTAGAAGCAGCTGATGAGGACAGTGCTAACGTACAAAGGCGAGAACTGTGCTGGTGAGAAGAAAAGCAAAGAGCGCGTTAGTGTCTTGGTCACAGCAAACATGACCAGGACCGAAAAACTACTGCTGCTGATCATAGGAAGCCCTGAAGCCTCATTGCTTCAAGAACATTTGCACACTACCAGCGAGTATAATGCCAACTGCAAGGCATGAATGAAGCAGGAAATATTCGTACAATGGCTTATAAAGCTTGACTGCAAGCTTGAATTCGCTAACAGATGAGTGGTTTTGGTAGTTGACATCTGCTCAGCGCACGCGGTCGATGTGGACTTGAAGGTAACTAGGCTCTCGTATCTGCCGCCGAACACAACGGCAGCCCCGCAAGCAACTGACAGGGGGCCATTAAGAACTTAAAGTGCTTTCACAGGCGCCACATGTTGGACAGTTTGGTGCTGTGCACTGCCGGTACGAAAGACTACAATGTGACGCAGCTCTCGGCATTGCATATGGTGGTTCAGGCCTGGGATCAGGTTATGGCAACAACCATTACAAATCGCTTCTGCCACAGTGGCTTTTGTGTGGTCAATAAGGGCACACCTTGCGAGCCCAACAAGCGGTTAGGCTGAGGTCATTCCTGCTAAACTGCGGGATGCGCTGGAGAATGTGAGCTTTGACGACTACGTCGGTACAGGTTGCAGTGCAGTGGTCTGCGGCATAATTATGACAGTATTAATAAGTGTATGGAACTGTTGCTCCGGAACAAGCACTTAAATGGCATCCAAATGAAGGAAGACGACAACTTGGTTGTTGTGGGTCGCACCCTCAAGCTACTCTGTTGGCCTGCAGTACTGTGCGCTCTGTACAGCGTTAGCTAGACCCACTGTCAGCAAATAAATCTCTTTCTTAACAATATAATCGGCAGATGACTGGCGGAGAAGCACCCACCGTCGATGTAGGTGAGGGTGATGAAGAAGATGAGGTGCCAATGCGGCCCTCAGCTTCGGAGATAATGGAGGCTATCCGTGTCGTGCGCCTATTCTTCAGCTTGGAGGAAGGCGAAGAGGATACTCTATGCCCGTTCGCACACTAGAAAACAAGGCTATGGCAATCGCATTCAAAGAAAAGAAGCAGAAATTGATCATGGATTATTTTTCCGAATAAATATTTTGAGTGACTTTGCAAGAACCCTGTCTGCATTTTTGCTGTTTATGCAATGAATTTCGTTAGCTTGAATTAGGTTAATTTGAACTCATTGGGCATCCCTGCAAAATTAAAATAAAGGAGCTTTTACTGAAATTTGAATGAATGTAACCATATGCAAAAGTAGACAGACCACTGGTAAAGCGAGCATAAAGAACACAATGTGCACAAACATAACGTTATCTTTGGTACTAATCCGGTTTGAACGTTGAAAATTTCTTCATTATTTCAATTTGGTTTTATTGTAAATAAGTGATTACTTATAGACTTATTTTACAAAATTAGTTAGCAACTTCAAAATACAAGTGTTATGTATAGATATGGCAATATAAAAATGAACACTTTAATAAACATGGCAGGAAATAAAGCTTTGAATAGCTGTAGCATAGTGACGCAGCAGCTTATAGGGAGTATGCACTCAGTTGCAATGCGGCGCTGCTGTCAGTCCGAGCGTCATTTTTTAGGTTTTCAGAGCGTAGACGACCCATGCTTGCTACTGTATTTGCTATGCTTATGTTATGGGTGCTGCGTGGAGTCATATTCTCCTGCATTTGCTATACTGTGGCATTAGAAGTTTCCTCCACTAGTGCATGCGGTATGTACAAGGGTGGTCAAAAGTTCCCAAACCACACTGCCATAGGTATTGGCCACGAGATCGAGCAGAGTCGCCGCCTGGCGGCAACTAGCTGAAACGGTGAAGTGTGGATTGCTCCTTGCATCGTCTGCTAGCCACGTCGTGTTTTCATGTGCCCGTTTGTCATGCACATCTCAAAGTTTGGTTTGTCCGGTCATGTCAGCGCGAATGTAACTGTTTCTACGTATGCCTGAAACGAGGTACGAAAGAATTTGGTCTTGCTCAGCTGCTAATGCATTGTAGCAAGATCGGCGAGTGCAGCTTTCCAGAGTGCTGTTTATATTTGCCGTACCCTCCACTCACCAGAGAAATTTCAGAGTGGGTGCCGTTTTCTGTGTCAAGCACATCGCAAAATGCTCTGGACATCCTTCCAAACATGAGGACTATTAAATGCTGTGTGAATGCAGCGTTTTATAGCGACTCTGTTGTAAAAAAAAAAAAGCTTTAGGCCATGCACTTGCACGCTGTTGGTAGGTGTACAACTACGGAACTGTACTTTATCAATCATGTGAGTAGCCTTAGTTGTGTTTATCTGGCCATGGTACCACTACATAGAAATATTACTATCACATAAACATGAGACTTCGGTACTTACACTGTACTTAAAACAGAGTTACCGTGTGCAACCATGTGCTTAGATTTAAGAACACTTGAAAGAGCCCAGACATTGAAAATTAATTCAGACGGCATGCCTTTTATATATAGTCGTATAAATTCACTGAAAATTTCATCTTCTTTACATTGTTTTCAGCGCTTATGTGGTATTGTTAGTGACCGATGAAAGGCAGTAGTATTTTTGTCCGAAAAAAAAAACCTGCTTGTCCCATCTACCAGGTCTTTGTTGTAGCACCGTCATGCACGCCCCACCGCGGTGGTCTAGTGGCTAAGGTACTCGGCTGCTGACCCACAGGGCGCGGGTTCGAATCCCGGCTGCGGCGGCTGCATTTCCGATGGAGGCGGAAATGTTGTAGGCCCGTGTGCTCAGATTTGGTCGCACGTTAAAGAAGCCCAGGTGGTCTAAATTTCCGGAGCCCTCCACTACGGCGTCTCTCATAATCATATAGTGGTTTTGGGACGTTAAACCCCACATATCCATCAGCACCGTCATGCACGTAATCCACCGATGAAAGCTTTCTGCTGAACTCTTATATAAGATTTTTACTGGCACAAGAACATGTGCGAACACGTGATAAACGCAGTGTAGCGCAAAGTGCCGCCAGCCACAAAGCTTTCTTGACTAGACTTATCAACTGTCCCACATTCCATGATGAACAGAGTGAGTGAAAAAAAATCATATGAGTATAGGGTGTGAACGGTGGTACTGAACTAATCGCCCAGATATGTGGGATTTCTACAATCATTCTTTCTTTTTTGTAGTATGCAGATGACAAAGATATAAATAAATAGTTTAGTCATGCTGAAGCAGTGCACAGCAGGCGGAACACAAGCTAACCACGTACAAACAACACAGCAAAGGTCTGATTTAGTGCGAAAGCGTGAAGAGAGTCACCCAGGGCCAGCATCCCTATAGAAGGCAAAATGCGCTCTACTTGTGGGTAATGTTAACGTTGCATAAGTGCTGTGCACTGATTCAGTAGAGAAGAGCGTAGATATTAACAGTAAACTGTAGTCAACGCATTTTATCCGCCGACGATGGGCTCAGACCGCACGCAACGAAGCACCGCTGCAAGTATTTCTATACGAGGCGCCGAGCGCCTACCAACACTTGTGCAGGGACAGTGCTGCCACCTATAGCCCAATCTCAACGCAAATACATGAAATAGTGACCTGGGAACTTTTGACCCCCCCTCCCCCATACATGTATAAGTGACCTAACAGCAGCAAGTTAGTGCTACACTCTAAGCTAAAGAAGACTAAATGGGGTATGGCATTGGTTCTTCAGGGTAATAAATGGGCTGCAACAGCTTTTGAACCAATTTTGGACCAACTACTGTTATTTATCTTTCTACCCCTACCCATTATATTTGGTTTAAATGTTGGTCCTCATAGGATGCTTCAAAAGGACTAAACAGGGGTGCAACAGCCGAAATACAATTTGGAGCAATTTTTGGAGCAGTAAAATAATACTTTCGAAATACTAAAATCCGAATTTGGAGCAGGTTAAAAAAAATATTTTTTTATCATGAAATACCAAGTTTGGAGCAGTGTAAAAAAGGAGGCTTACATTTAGAAAAACAAGATATGTGTAAACCATTCAACATCACCTAATTAGTGCAGCGCGAACATGAGCACTGCTATTTCCATGAAAGTAGTATTTTGAACCATCTCACTGCACGAACAATAATAAAGTCCATGACAGCATTTGCTGCGCTGTCAAATCATTTGACACATTCTGCCAATCTAAATATGAATCTGCCGAACTCGTGACCTTAGAATTCTGGAGATTCGCAAAACCGAGGAGTATAGAGTGGCGTAAAAAAACTGGCGCACGATTTAGTTTTTTGGGGAAGCAGAAATGTCATACACTGTTCTAAATTATTGCCAGAAGCTTATTTAGACGACAGTTGTTATACTGTTACTCCGAGTTATGCGGCGTACAAACGCATGAGTAAATGTACAAAACGTGCAATGTCCCGTGACTAGTGCTAACAGCCCCTTCCGAATCTCAATACGCTTTTTCGCAGGGCACCAGCGTACTGCGGCGAAGGTGGCTTCAGTCTAGGCAGTGTTGGCTTAAGCCGCATTTTCTGCACGGATTAGAAAGAAATTTTATAACCGCTACACTCCCCCCCCCCTCACTTCCTACCTTTTTTTTGCACGATGGGTTAGGCGCCTCACCGCCTCGCTTGCAAAGTGCGTTCGATGAAGTAAAGTAACAACGGCACACGTCCATTGGCCCGGATACGGTACCAGATATCTATCGCCAGGACCGTGACCGGGACTACGCAAATTCAAGGAAAAAAATTAATGCTTTTTGTGCCACTGCTAAGGCAATCAACTTATTCACTGGCAACACCTGTGTTCGCAGCACGTCGAGCTTGTTCATGCAAGGAAAAGGCAGCATACGCTTCCAGCTTTAGTTCCTAAGAAGCCATAGCCGCGTTTTTAGGTTAGGAAATTTCCATTTCCCGCCAAGCGTTAGCGGCTACAGCAACGCATTTTAGTCGAAGTTCCTTCGTCCTGCCACTAGGTATCTGCTGTAGTCAGCGGAACGATGGGCGTGCAGCGTTGTTACTTTATCTGGTCAATTGCGTCTCGCGAGCGTAGAGCAGGTGCCTAGAATATTATAAGTAGTGTTGTCTAGGCACTATCGTTCGGGTCTGCGCGCTTTGACTGATGGCACAAAACTGCAGGTGGTAAACATGGCCTCTATGTCTTGCCGAAATTAGTGCACCTAAAAAAATTTCGAGCCTGGCTGGGCATTTTGGCACAGCGTGGCACAATTTCATCAAATTTCACGGTCCAGGCAGAGCTCGTCACAACAATCGAGAATTTTATCAAACTGGCATAGTTGGCGCAGCTGTTGCACCCCGGGGACTAACAGTTCAGCCATCTGGCTAAATTGAAGACAAGAAAATGGCGACCCTTCACTTGTCAGTATATTTATGGTGATTCCAACTTAATGATCATGGAAGGACGCAGTACATATACAACTACCACTTCAAAGTAATACACCGACCACCCGTGCTGCACATCAGAAATCTAAAACCATCGAATATATACAGGCACAATATTTTGACCTTCCATATAGAGCTGGCGGGAGACTTATGTTCGGTGTAAGAAAACAATAAATGTTGACAGCGTAGTAAGTGCAACTTTACGTGGGCTCATTAATAGCATCGAAGCACACCGAACTTTATTTATGGATCGACCTTATATTCAAGCCCTTTCAGTTTGTGAATTCGAGTTATCAGCTGGCACTCGATTGTGTTGACCGAATGAGCGTTAGCAGTGCTGGTGCACGAGTCAGCATGCACAACCATAGAAACGGCACTTTATGTAGCAAGGCCGGGAGGTGCTCCACTGATGTCATCGTGTTGGCTTCTTGCCAACGACGTTGCTAGGCCTTCACGAGGAGCACGGCTACATTTATACGACCACTGGCGATTACAGCATGCGTCTCCTGTGCAATTTTCGTGGTCATTTTCACATAAATAAATAGCTAGATGTCCACTGTCCGCAGATGTCCACTGTCCGCAGTACCTTGTGCGCCAACAACGCACTCCCACCAGCCGCCAACTGGCTTGGTGCCGACGACGTACAAGGACTACTTTTCACTTAAAAGTTGTGGCAAGTTATACCCCTGTCACACAACATATCTAATGCCATTTAAAATGATTGACAATAAGCGGACCTAATGTGATTTTACCAGCATGCTGTCACACCACGAAAACAAATGTCATTCTGAAATCATGACCATGACCTTAGCCCTCCTGAGCCATGGATTTTAGAAGAAATAAAAATATACTGAAAGTTGCATGCAACATGCGTGCATTCACAAAAATCATCTTTATAGGTAAAAAGGTGTTCCTAGAACATAAGCGTGGCTGTTTTACACAACTTGCCACAGCTACATGGCACGCTCTAAAACCAACATGGCCGATGATATGCGCGACCAAGCGAAAGTAGAGTTCGCTGAAGCGGGGTGCACGACTAACTTCCTAAACGCAGAAATGAGACGGCAGCAGCGATTTCGTGTAGTCACCACTTCGGTCACCACAGCACGTGCAATGATCAATCCGCAATACAGGCAACGACAACATAGCAAAAGTCAAACATGGTCAGCAACCAGCTGCTCTAGTTCGAGCGGCTTTTTTAGCGACTTTGTTGTGTGCTATTATGTCATCAAACCAGTTATATGTTGATCTAGTAAAGAAGAAAGTATTACAAATAATACAAGAACTTATACCTAAGCTAACAGTCAACCCCCGAAAAGTCGCTGGCATTGAGACCACTCATTTGGTCTGAAATCAAATGCGAATGTGTTTCAGGAATTCATTCTGCTGAAAATGTCATTTTCATCAAATGACATTACTTTCCCCATGTGAACGCAAACAAATGACATAACAAACGAATGACATCACCTGTAAATTACATTACATTTGTCATGTGACAGGGGTATTACCCTGCGGGAACAAAACTCCCGATGAACTGCTTATCTTTGTTTTCGCTCTCAGTGTTCATACACAAACTTCTTGGATTGTAGCTAAAACTATCTGAGCAGTTACGTGAGGGGCTTCCAAAGTGAAGGAAGAAAAATTTATGAAAAAGCAGAACGAAGTGCAATGAATGATATACAGACAGTATTTAAATAACATTATTTCGGAAAGGCTTTTTCAAGTGCTTACGGTAGATTTTTACTATTGAATTTCTCTTTCTTTCATACAGAAGAAATAGTGCCCCAAGCAGTCAGCTGCTGACATGCATCTTCTGTAGCAAAATGCATTACCAACACTACGTACGACTGTAATAGCTCTGCAGTGAGAGTGGTTTTGTGGGTAACTTCGTCAACATCGCTGTTCTTCGTGTTAACGTCAGACACATCGCCACCACTTGCCAATACACGACCCTTGAAATTCGCAGTTTCTCTGTTTTGGAGGTTTCCTTTCGCGCTTTAATGCCGCTGGTTTAGACAAGTGTGCACGAATATTCAGGAAATTCAAGGAACAGCACCGAGCTTAAGTCTCCACCTACCATGTGGAATTCTTACAATGTTTCCGCCTACGATGTGCTTGTAGCAAGTGATTAGGTCCTCGGATTCAAAACGTAGTTCGCCAACATATGTCTTGAATGTCAGCTGGAAGTCTTTTCGTGAAATAGCAGATGTTCAGGCCTTGAGAACTGCGGGGTCATTTGAGGGTTTGAAGAAGTGCCTCCGAATGCACGTATTTTCCTCAAAATCGTAGCCACTTCGATAGCCTCGCACGCTGCAGGTCGGCATGTTTATTATAATAAACTGCTAATTCACTCAAGCACATATGATCGTCATGTCACAAGTGAAATTCATTTTGCGATGACTGCGATCTTACCTTCAAGCTCCCGCCGCTGTGGTCTGAGCAAGCTAACACCAACAAAAGCATTCGACGCTGCCACGGGAAGCCAGCGGCAGCGACTCAATCTCAGCTACGCCAGTGCCACCCATGGAGCGGATACGAGTCGATGCCACCTCCAGAGCGGGCTTTTCCAACTGACAGTATCTAAAAACATTTCCAGTACCAACCTTGAAGCACCATCTGTCGTAAAAGTAGCATAGCCAGTAGCACCTTCACCATCAACTGCATCACCCATACACTGGAATGAATTAAATTTCGGCCCTAACTTCGTCACAGAAAGCTGAGACTCAAGCACTACAATGAAAATTCCGTGACTACGTGACCATGTCACCCAGAGAGCTCGGCCACACTTCTTTGATGCAGCGCAGAATCGATACGAACTCTGAAGTTTTTGTTCGGCATCATCCACGTCGAGTCTCTGCCTCCGAACACGCAGAAATCACAAAGAAAGTTGATGACACGCTTAAGTGTAGTACCATATCGCGCTCATCAATTTCATAGTCGTCTCCCGTAGTCCTTGTCAGAAAGGACTACGGGGGACGTGTCAAACAGTGTCACTAAGCCTGACGTGTATCAGCTTCCTCATCTTGACGATGACCTTGAATGCTTGCATGGTGCCCGTATTTTCACAACACTGTATCTTCATTCTGGCTATTGGCAGGGAGAACTAGACCTAACTGACGCCGAAAAACTGCCTTTATAACTCCAGATGCCCTATACTAGTTTAAGCACCTGCCATTTGGCCTCTCCAACACTTCTGCATCATTTGAGTATTTAAAGGAACACTAAAGTCAACTATTAAGTCAACGTTGATTGTTGAAATCGTGGTCCAGAAACCTCATAGTGTTAGTTTTATGCCAAGGAATGGCCTATTTTGAAATAAAATCACATTTTAGTGGTCCACATTAGGGTTGTCGCACTTCAAAATGCCCGCCTCAAGAAGCGGACCGACCGGACCGTCTCACGTCACTGTTGCCGTGCACAATGTTGCCCAGCTTTACTGCGTTCCAGCAGCAGCAGCAGACCAAAAGCAGCGGGAGCCCCAGCAGCAACAACGGCCATTGATCAATTTCTCGCCATTGGCTTCGAGATTGCAGACGTTTTTTGTGCAACTGCGCCGCGCTAGATGGCACCACCTGTTCTATGTAACCACTTGCGCCATTCCTCTTAGTAACGTCTGGCGATTCTTTTCGCCATGAATCAAACAGAAACGAACAAGTGGCATTTTATTGCGTCTCTTAATGCATAGAAGGTTCTTCATTTAGTGCAGTTAGGTCGACTATTAGTGATTAATTGTAGGCGGTCCATCTGACGTCATTGGAACTATTTCGAAAATGTCCTACTGCAGCGCTTGTGTTCTTGTGCATTTACCTTAATTTCTCAGTAAGTAGGGCACTGTTATTGATAATATTGTCGTTTTATATGTTGTCCTACATTGGGCTTTCGCTCTGATATAAATTGTTATTTGACTTTAGTGTCACTTCAATCGACCGGATTCTTCGGCATTTCAAGCGATCGATGGCTTTGGCTTATTTAGACATCACTGTCTGCACTCCTATATTTCCCGAACACCTCGGGCGTTTGAAAATGGTCTGGAGTGCCCTCCAATATGCTCACCTTTGCGTTTAGCCTGCCAAGTCAACCTTCCGCTTCTCGGAATTTACTTACTTGGGGCACATAGTCAGTGCCCAGAGGCATCAGCCCTGATCCCACGAAGCTCCAAGTCAATGCCTTTATTCCACATCCCACCATGGCTGAAAGGTTTCTTGGGCTTTGCCACATATTTCTGATGCTCTGTCTCTGACTTCCATTCTCGCGCAGAACCACTCAACGAGCTACTGAAGAAAGAATGATGATGACGGTGATGATGTGTCGTGCTTTATGGCACAAGGGCCATTGATGGCCAAAAAGTGCTGTTTCAGTAGACAAGAGATGTGAACAATGATATGGTACGTAGCTGTATATATAGGGGCCTAAAGATTCGTCGCCCTAACGCGGGCACACCATAGAATATTAAAATCATGAAAGTAACGTGAAATATGGGCAGTGAAAGTGAATGGCGAAAGGTCGTGATAATCAAACAATGGTGGGGATGTATGCACGGCAGCATACATCCCCACCACTTGTCGGTAGGGCAATAAAAAGGGCTTTTTTCTAAGGGCATCCGAATCGCTGCACTGCACTAGCATGTGGAGAACCGTACGTGGTTCTCCACATCTCTCACAGATGGGTTGATCCCCGCCACACAAAAGGTAGGAATGTATAGTGTGTGCCTGTCCTATCTGTAGCCCGGTCAGCATGACTTGAGTGTAGCGTGATCTGGATGTTCTTGGCCAATCTTTGTAGTTTTTTTTTGCATTTCCCTATCCCATAGGTGCTGCCAGCTCGCCCCGAGCTCTCGTTGTAGAAAAGGCTTCAGATCAAGTGCAGGGTTAACTATTAATGTATTGGTGGCAGCGTTGTCTTGAGCCGATTCCGCTAACCGATCCACCAACTCATTTTCCGCGATCTCACGGTGCTTTGGCACCCAGCACACTACAACGCGTCGTTTGAGACCGTAGATCGTGCATAAAAGAGTAGTGGCGAAAGAACAAAATTTTTATGTGCTTTCAGTGTTTTCAAAGCAGTTACAGCGCTCAGAAAATCTGTGCATAACTGCACGTTGAAGTTGTAATTCCTTGATATGCTTCACAGCCACAAATATCGCATGAGCTTCAGCAGTGGAAATGCTTGTTTGGGGGTGAAAAATACCGGAATTTGAAAAAAATGGCCCAAAAGCTGCATAGGACACACCAGTTTGAGGCTTTGACTCACCTGTAAAAAATTCTGGGCGAGTGTAATTATGTTGAAGTTCGAGGAAGTGTGTGCGGATGTGCCCAGTAGGTGTGCGATTAGCAACTTCAACAAAACAGACATCGCAGTCAATAACCTGCCACTGCCGCAGCGACGGATATACTGCAGGAGCAATCAAACCGTGTTCTAGATGTGGCCCGCCTGTTTTCTCAGTGAGGTTCTTCACACGAAGTGAGTAGGGCTGTCTCTGCTAAAGTACAATGTCAAACAACACTAAGAAGACCACCGATTACGTGAGATATTGGTGTTAAAGAGCATTGACACCAAGGTCGAAGAAGCTATTTCTAGGCTGACAGGACTCATGAGTCGAGACACTCAGACTCAGATCGAGCCTCGAGTACAATTCTGAATGAGCCTGGGTTAGTAATGTTTTGGCGAGTTTGAGTCAGAGTGAGTCCGAGTGAGTCTGGCTCAGGAAAAGTTTAGTGAGTCTAAGTCCAGGTGAGTCTAAAGTCAAAATATATTTTATGACTGAGTCTGAGTGAGCTCCAAAAGTTCTGCCGACCAATGGTCCTAACGCACATGGTATATACATTACAAAAAAGAGAATATGTTCAAGCAAAAACAATGCGTACTTGTTTATTTAACAGAATTAGTATGTACTGTAACCTGTCAGATCTGGTCAAGTCAAATTCACTGGTGAGAGGCCGAATCGGGAATTATCATCGCAGCTGCTGCCACCACCCCCTCAACGAGTATTGTCCACGGTTCCATCAAACACATTCAAATGCCCATTTATTTTACACTCTTCTCAACATGCTAGGAAAAACCACCTTCAACAACATGGCGATACTGGAGGCCCTAAGCTTTTGCACATAATTTAGGGCATTTTCAATGGCAGCAAACTCATATTAGCAAGCACACACTCTTCAGCTTTCTCACGTACCTAACGTCACACGTTCAAGAACACATCGAAGTAGACGGCAGCAGCATGGTTCCCATTTTCTTCGGCAGACTTTATAACAGCGAGCTTGAATTTCACTGTATATATAATTATTGTAGCCTATCGCAAAGGAACAAGAAAAAACAATAGGAAAGGACGGCAAAACATAAACTTCCGAAATCAAACGACCCTGCATTACAGCGCAGACGCAGATAATGAGGGGACAGATGGCACTCAAGGCCCTCGCACGCTTCCAATGCAGGAAATTGTCCGGTGCCATGAGCGTGCCTTCTCGCAATGGAAGAGATGGAGAAGTAGAAGGAAGCAAAGATATGAGCAGTTCCGGTTTGGGTGTTAGGGCACGGTATTCTTGGAACTGTAGTTGAGAGAAGTCTTCAGAAGAAGGAACTTTGCATTCGCAGCCCGTTTTATGTACGACTTCGCTCGTCTGCTCAGCCAAAGCGCACCCATCCAAAAATCCTCAAGTCCAAGGTGTTTTCATGAGCGCACTGGCGATCTGGTTCGGGTGGACCATCAAGCACAAAATACTCAAGTTTTAAATGTTCTTTAGTAAATATGGTTAAATATTAGTGGTGCGCAAATTAGGCGAGTAAGTACAGCACCTCTTGTTCCCTCAAGCTCTGACACCCAAGGGCAGCAAGTATACAGACGGGAATGCGTACAGCATTTCGAACACTGTCTCCACCAAAACAAAGAAGATGCTCGTCAAGCCTTACAGTATACAGTCTACATGCCTTTGCAGTGCAGCAACCAATACAGCACTACTTACTTTTTCTCTGGCTCATGCATGCACATGGGTGTATACACACACATGCATTCAATGCTTAGCTCTTGCGGCAGAACACTTACTTTTCTTAATCTAATGGCTAATGCATACCTGGTGAAACAGCCCGAGGCTCTGTTTGTGTAGAGCTTGTGGACAGAACTTTCTTTTCATCTGCCTGTGATGCTTCGTCATGGGTTGGTAACCGCACTTGAGCAAATTTGTCTCTGACCCCACCCGGCTCACACACTGGTTCTGGTGGAGTTTTCCCTGCTTGTCCCGACTCACAAGCCGGACTTCGTGCTGCTTGTTGTACTGGGTCTGCTGCAATGTCATCCTGAAATAAATTGCTTCTGTTGCTGAGAGTGATAATGCCTCTACACTAACATACACACACATCTGTTATTCGCCACAATTTGCATCGCATACTTCGGCAGCGTTCATCAAACAGACAAGATTGCAGAAACGATTGACAACTTGTATCTGTTTAGAAAACCCTAGCAATCCTAATTTACTCTTTTAACTAACCTATCTTGATTAGAGTTTCATTTTTTTCCCCGTATACAGAGCAGGCTATAGTTAAAAAAAAGCCCGTCTCATTATGGGTACATGCTTGCTACCGCAAATTCCAGCTACCTTAGAACGAAGTTTGCAACTTCTTCCAACCTTAACAATCACCACTCGCTATTGCTTGCTCACCTCTGAACGTATGCAGCAACAGCTCAAACGCACTCCGTACAATCCCCTGAATTTCTAACCCTCCCCCCTTCTGTACAGGTCTGGGCAACACCCTTTTCGTCTCTTTTCCACATACCGGCTTCTTTAGATCGACTATTAGCCCTCAGGGCTCTTAGACACACAGTCATTTTAAACCACTGTTCTCAAGGAAATAGCACACTCACTTGCGATACAACAGGGGAGGGCTGACATCGGAGCATATCAATCCAAGTTGCCGCTATGCGGCAAGTTATTTATTTTGTACGAAGTTTTTATCTTTCGCCGCTCTAGATTTCAACCTTACCTTTTTATTGACTAATCTACATGATCAGGAAAGTCATAGATATATCATCAGTGCAAGGATCTGGCTTCCGACTAGTGACTTCTGTCTACTGCCTTGTTTGTTTGCCGAAGTTTTAATTACTGATAGAAATGCTAACGAAATATGATGTAGCTTTAAAGCAGCGCCGATCTATTCCTTAGCAGTTTTAAAGTTCTTGCGTTTACTATTCATGCACTCAAACCGCCCTCGGCGTATACTCTCAACGTAACAACCATATAAAAGTAGCTGATTAACTTACCAAACAAGAGCACGCAACTTGTCAGTTTTCAGAAAACGACAAAGTAGGAGTGCTACCCCTCCAAATCAGCTAAAGTTTGAAAGTTTGGATATATTGAGTTAAATAATATCAAAGTTAAATAACAAGGAAAGAAGTAACGACAAGATAAACGCATAAGAAGGAGGGTCATCCAAACACTAAGCTACGCTAAGCTTGCAAGGTGAGAAGTTCGAACCCGTGACGTTTATTATTATTATTATTATTATTATTATTATTATTATTATTATTATTATTATTATTATTGTTAGTATTATTATATTGCATTTTTTAGAAATACAAAGTACCAAACAATTAAGAGAAGGCAAGACGAGCTACGAGTATTGTGAAGTTGAGGACTGATAAGCAATCATGCAGTATTCTACAGCACTGAGAAAGCAGGACGGAACCCCCTACTTAGAGATCGTGCATCAGTTTAGCATGCAGGTTCGTGGTTCAAGTGCCGGTGCCGGACAATTACCTAACGTAAATTCACTTAAAACACGTGATAAAGGAATCATTTAAAAAATTTGCCCGATTCTGCATGTTACACGGCAAATTTCGTCGGACGACGATAGTCTTGCGTCTGGAGAGAGTGAACGAAACCTTTATTTGATGTTCTGCACAAGAAAATCGATGAATGGTATTCTGCAGGCGCTGCGTTAGAGTGCCTTGAGCGTGTAGCGGAGGCGAACGAGCGCATCGAAGCACTTTAGACACGAGCGCCATCTGGCAGTTATCTTCGAAAACGAAGGCGTGCGCGTCCGCGGAGACAGATGCGCACCAGTCTAGGAGGTGATAAGGTGTAGAACGCAAAGCGACGGGAGGTGCCACCACCGTGTCGTCGTAGCAAAGCATTGGAAACACCTTTTTGAGCATTGCGTTGCACTGTCAGCGCAGCGCGATGAATGCTACAGTCCTTAGAGTTACTTGTGTATGCCTCTTCTAGTATTAGACAGACATACAAAACATAGACATGTTGTTATGGTGCCTCAGATATGCGCAACAGTTGCTTTGTAATTGACAATCGCTCAACTAAGAATGCTAAATCTTGAGCAATATTGGTGGGCGCTACGGATGGGGTTGGCCGTTTGGTGCCATTTGAGGTGTCAGTAAGAGCAGACAGACAAATGTACAGACAGACAGACAGACCAAAAGTTTTCTGTCGAAGGTCCCCAAGAAAGACTATCATCTTTAAAAGAGATAGGGTCTGGGAAGCCGCCTCACTAACGACCACCTGCTGGCAATCCACTCCTTGACAGAGCAGGATTGGCCAACCTGGAACAGTACTTGGCCACTACCTCCTATATCAAAAGATCCCTCGGCCCTCAGTCCCTAGCGGCTACGAAGCAGCTGTCCAAAGCGGTGGTCAGACCTGTGATGCAGCGGAGGGTGCCAAGAAATTCTAGGTGAAGACAGACCGCCATTGAAATCTAAACTTGGCTATGTTTAACACTAGAAAGCTATCCAGTGAGCCTAGTCTACCTGCGCTATTTGAGGAATTAGAGGGTGTTAAATGGGATGTGACAGGGCTCAGCAAAGTTAGAGCACGTGAGACTTGTACAGCACTGAAGAAGGGACGCATTTCATGCTACCATAGATTAGTTGACAGGAGAAAACTAGAAAAATCCTTATCCACACGAATGTTGCTGGCATCATAGAGGAATACTATAGCCTTAGTGAGAGTATAGCGATTATCGTAATTACGTTTGACAAAAGGTACAAGATGAAGGTCGTACAGGCCTACATGTAATCATGATGATTATTTGGTTGAATGAATCCTTCTACAAAGATGTAAAGTTGACAATTAAAGACACAGTAGGCTATATTGATGTATGACTTTAATTCCAAAGCTAGCAAGAAGCAGGCCGGAGATCGTGCAGTGGGGGAATAAGGCATCGGCTCTAGAAATGCCAGAGGGGAGTTATTAGTAAAGTTCACAGAACATAATACCTTGAATACCTTTTACAGAAAACGGGCTAATCATAAGTGGACATGGCAGAGTGCTAATGGTGACACTAAGAATGAAATAAACTTCATACTGTGTGCACACCTGGGCATTGTAAAAAGTGGTTGGAAAGATCTGATGCATTTACCATTGCATGTCAAAAGCTCAAATTCAGCATGGCCTAAAGAAGCAAAGGCAGAAACTGATACGCAAGAAGCCAATTAATGAGCTAGCATTGAGCGGGAAAGTACAGGAATTCAGAGTTTTGTTTCAGAATAGATTTGCAGCTCTAAACAATAACTGATCTTAACATTGACACAATGAACGATAATCTATTCTCATCAAAAAGTGTGCAATGGAAGTTGAAGGTTCCTCATATACGAAGTGTCTCTTAACCGGAAAGGTACCAGAATCTTGGAAGAATGCCAACATCATCCTAATCCATAAGAAAGGAGACGTTAAGGACCTGAAAATTACAGGCTGATCAGCTTACTGTCAGTTTTTTTACAGGCTACTTATAAAAATATTAGCTCAAATAAATCCTTAAACCAAAATACCAAGCAGCATTTACTACAAGCTACTCTACAAAAGACCGAATTCATGCTATCTATCAGGTGATTGAGAAATCTGCAGAATACAACCAACCCCTATACATAACATAGCCTTCACACATTATGAGAAGGTGTTTGACTAAGTAGAGATAGCAGCAGTGGTGCAGACACTGCAGAAAGGACGTCGACAAAGCATATATGAGATGAAACACACTGACCAACTCATGAATATCTGACAATGTGAAACTGCACACGGGTTCCTTGTTCACTCAGTTGAATTAGGAGTTGTCATCAAATATGAAGCCAGTAGGACACGCAATGAGCGTGCGTAGATAGCAGGCATAGTCCCTATTGTCCTGTTCATTGTATCTGGCGTCGTTTGAATGATATTCCAGGAGCCGACGGGACGACATGTTCTTTTCCTTGGCGATGAGAGGCATTGTTTGGTGTGTTTCATTCAATGGCATGATTACAATCATGCGCATGTTCAGCAATGGCATTTTTTTCATCTTGATTAATAGCTTCGTCTCACATTTTATGTAGCCAGCAAAAACCAGGCTTCTTAGTTATCTTCACCCAGCTTCAGAGACCGAGAATACCACTATGAACAGCGGCACAAGTTCGGCTGCGGCTGCATGAAATGACATATTGGACAATTGACAAAAATTAAATGTAACAATTACAGTAAAGCATAGACGCCGCCATCTTAGGCTTAAAATCAATTTTTGCTGGTTTTCTATGCCGTAATTAGCAATAATTATGGTAATACGACGTTGAATGTACTGGCCCAGCGTTTTGATGCGTGCGAGTTCCCCGTAGCACAATTCGAATATTCATACGGATGCAAAACTGCATCATTATCAGTCCTAGATGGCAGCCTATGTTCGGGCCCGAAACAAGGCGTATATACAGAAGAAATTAAGTTCTAGCAGTGCAGCACGAATGCAGCACGTTAGATGAAGAACTACACAAAGCCCCGAAGGATGAAATCGAAAGGGAGAAGTTTAATGAAGATTAAAAGCGTCGAGGCATAATAAATGCTTGAACCTACTCAGGGTATATCATCACCTGTCCGCGGTGTTAAAGTTAATAATTTTCAAGGATAATCACTCATGTGCAGCGTCTGAACATGCTGCAGAAAATATTCACCATATGTCTTATTCTTTAACCTCTGTTGGTATCGGCCTTTCCAGTCGTAAGATATCCGGGATGAAGATGCCAAGGCAGTAAGATGGCAAGAGAGAGAAAGAGAAACAAGGCTGGGGGATTAACCATATCTTGGCATCCGGTTTTCTGCCCCACACTGGGGATGAGGAAATAGGGGCAAGGAAGGGGGTGTAGAGAGAGAGAGAAAAGAAAACGCATGTGCACTCAGGAGTACGATGGCAAACTTAACAGAGCATTTATTACATTCTGTACAGACAGGGCGAGAGATTTCTTGTGAATGAGCTGGGTGGCTCATTATAAAGTGTGCGTTTTGACTAAATCAGGGAATGGGTCAAGAATGCGCTGTTGAATCACGGGACACACACACCATTTCTGACGGTCCCGCTCACACTCGCTCAAGTCAAGATCTTTGATTGGGGCGTGGCCACCACACTGCACCTGTGACACCAAGAAACCATTGTGGTCGTCTAGTCGAACGTCTAATGGTGTCGGAATACAACCTCACTTCCCGGCTAAGAAGGAAAATACACGGCGGACAGCAGGCTGGCAGCCCTTCGGTGACTTGTTTGATGAACAAAAAACGCGGCTCTCCCCCGTCGGGCCAGGCGCCGCACGTAACATCTATCCAGTGGTGAGCAGAGGCGTAATAAGCTTGTCTGAGACCACCAGTTTAAAAAAATAAAATAAAAACTTGCCAGTAGAAAGTTTAGAAAAGACGGCTGTATTCGTCAATTAATACGGTGACAGACACTTGAGCGACATGTCATATATATAACATAGTCCAGCAAACAGGTTTTCATCACGTCACTTGAACGGACCTACTGGCACTGGGAGAGATGAAGAATAATTGTCGCGGACAGTGGTGATGTACTTTTGTTCCGAAGGTAAGGCTCAGAATAAACCAAACGTATCTTAACACTTTATTCAGATCTTTATAAAAAAGTAAGTCAAGTTAGAAAGCTCCTCAGATGGCCAAGTAATAAATTACATCACCTTACGTTATGGTGAAGTATTTTGTAAATAAATAATGCAACCGCTGTTTAATTGATATTCAATGACATGACCGCAATCAACGGTGTGTCGTCGCTATAAAAACTGGAGTGTTATTGGCAGGCACGAGTGGGCGAATGTAGAGGAGAACGATTATGCCACGTAATAAAGCGATGTGATGTCGCACATTTTCGCCTGTTAAACTCCGTGCCCTTTTGCTTGCTCGTGATGTATTCGAAGCAGCTACCCAACTCTCGGGTAGAATTCGAGCAGAGTAGCCGGGGCTGATAAGAGGAACGTTTATATACACTATTTACACACTAAAGGTAGCGTTACACTATATGTTAATGGTAGCATCACGGAAGCTTGATGGGAGCTTCTGAGAGCTCGTTCAGAGCGTCTAGGTGCTCGCGTTTTAAGCTCTGGTCTTCCTAAAATTCTCTGCAGGAGAAAAGAATGGACCGTTTGCAATAATCTGCAAGGCAGATTTTCTGTAAGGTTAGTTTTTCAACCAAAATCACTCGTTCACACACTAGTTTTCTAGCTCATTTTGTTTCTGCCATTCCCTTTTTTGAGATCTTGCTGTGCTTGCTTGCCTTCGCTGGAATTTGGAGCGGTGACATTTTGTTGTACTCGCGTGCTCGCGTGCATTCGCAGGAATTCGGAGAAGTAAAGGCACAATGAGGGAGAAAAGTAGTCTGTGAACGAGAGTTTTTGGATCGAAAACAAGTCTTACAGGAAACCAGCCTTGCAGATTACTGAAAACTGACAGACTGCACGCCCATTCAGTCCAGGACAGTGGTGGGGGTGGTAGTGGTTAGGAGAGGAGAAAGGCACCTAATTTCTGCATTATGGTCGGGAGCAGGGCGCAGTGCCGAGGGCAGTCCAAAGAAATTGTCGTCTTCATCTCCGTCCCAAAAAAGCGGGGGGGGGGGGGTAGTGGTTAGAAGAAGGCGCCTAATTTCTGCAGCCCAGCAGGGAGCACCGCGCAGCCTATAAAGATAAAAAACGAGAGAGGGAGAAAGAGAGAGAAATTCGAACACTGCCTTCTTTTCAACCCAGGAAACGGAGAGTGTGCACGTTCAGTTCGTCACATGGCGAGGGAGAAGCACAACATAGGTCACAGCAGAGTGCAATAACGTTGCATCGCACGTGCAGAATAGGGTCTGCAGCGCTAGGCAGGCTACGGGCTCTGGAAATGGAAGCTTTGAAAGCACCACAGAGTGTGGGAAACATACCTGATGACGGATCTCAAGCTCTCGGCTAATTGTTCAGCGCGTCTCTTGGCACGTCGAACAAATCAAGCAGCCTCGATTTCAAACAGCTCTTCCTAGGCCGTCAGTCAGTCAGGCGTGTCCAAAGAGTTTTTGACGAGGGGAGCGAACAGCCCTAAAGAATTCGAAGTATGACTGTCTTTTTGTGTTGAAGAATTTGAAGTATGACCGTCTTGGCGCACCTCGAGAGCATTGACCCGGAACAAATTAGGGTAGGCTTAGCTGCAATCGGCTCCCGCGTCCAAGTGGCGCCGAGCCAGAGAGACCGATCTTAACATCTTCGACAGACACACGCACACAAGGACGCACAGTTTCACTCCTAGAGAGAAATGGAAGCGGTCACAATGACGTACGCAACGTGCATAAAAAAGGCGTGCAGTGTATGCGATAGCTTGTTTTCTTTGAAAGTCTTGTAATTCTAGTATATTTTCAATATATAGCTGAGGTATGAGGCGGTTGTTAGTCGCATATATTTGGGTTAAAATACTACATTATTCGCCGTGCATGACTTCTGGAATTGATACTCCTGAATGATGTGCCAAGAAAAAGGAAATCGCTTTAACATTTTTCAAACTAAGTTCGCACTTGGGAGTACATGTTTTCTGTCTGCACTTGTCCATGGTTCATGAATGTTAAGCCCCGCTGCCGCTTCTATAAAATGTTGTACAATAATCGTTATCAACGCAGTGACAGGATTTCCTACAGACTACCAAGCATTCGATCACCAGACATTTTCTCTCCGGCATATTTTGATTAAAAAATGCAACATATTTTTGCTGAAACCCCGGTCTATGCACTGGGGCCCGGTGCACAGATGTTGCATATAACTCTTGACCATCGCGAGCGCGAAGACGGCACGCAAAAGCCTCTATGCTATTTATTGTCTGTACGGCAGGTGTTGGCTGCACCTATAGTAACACTAGTCACGTGAAAGTGAGTCAAACGAAACCACCCTCTAGTCTTGAGGGTGTTGGGTTAAACCACTTTGCCCATTGGTATTTCTCATCATGGCGCATGTCTATTCACTGAGTGGTGCTATGTGGAACACGCGGAAGTAGTGCCAATCTGCTATTCGGTGCTGGTACAAAAATAAAAACATTCTTGTATCTCTTCTTCAATGAGTCCATCAATTAAAATTATTCTAGGGGGCTGCATATCTATACACCTGACACACTTGGAAAAGTAAAGTACATTGTAAGAGACCACTTAGCGCTAATTGAAGGACGTGCAGACCATCCCCATCTAGACTCTGGTGTTCTGCAGAAAGGTGTTGAGCCAATGATGTGCCGCATCAGGTTCTAAATTTAACATAGATGTGTCCAGACAGAAATATTCTAACAGCGCATTAGCCTGCCCTGTGTACCGACTGTAAGTTTTTCAAAAAAAACTTTTTTGTTTTAGTCAGAAAAATAATTTTGAATTGGCGTTCTACTAATCTCAGTCCTCGCATGTGTTTACATAAAAGGGGTTAGTTTATACCTTAAGCAATGCATCCTAGCATTAGGTGCAAGCTGAGCGGACGCGAGAATCATCTAGACAGCATATCTAGCTCTTTAAGTACTTATTCCAATTATTTCCGTGCAAGTATTAGTTTTAGTCAATGAGGAATCCGAATACACTTAGAGTGCGCCACGTGGACCTCTCGTGACACTGTGAAAGGATACCGACGTGTCAAGCACCTCGTTAATTACACCCGAAGATTTATAAGTTGATAGGGCACAACGATCAATCAAGGAATCCACGAAAATAAAAATGGTATGCTTCGCAACGGATAAGTTGCAATTATAAACCAACACATGATTACTGGGTAATTAAACCTGGTCACTCAAATACAATTGAATTAGTTCAAAACTGTGGCTTCTCTGCCATGCAACACTCTTTTTTATTTTCATGGATTCTTTGCTTTTGTCGCACAGGTTGGTATTACTTCCCAGTAAGCGGAGAGCTGCACGTGGTTTAAATACACCCGGGTAGGGTTCATATTTTTATGACTAAAGCTAAGATAATATGGCGCTGGAAACGCCGAAAATGAAAAGGACGAACTATTGAAATGCCGAAATTTAGAACACCAAAAAATCAAAAAGAAGATTATACAAGACAACGAAAGTGTAAAATGTGAAAAAATCAAAACACCTAACCTTCCAAAAGCCGAAATATCAAAATGTCTGCGTCATCTATAGCTACACTGGAAGATGGAGTATCTAGCTAAATTAGAGGTTACGCCAGCCCACTATTTCGCCCTCATTTTCAGTTGTCCCTTTACATTTATCTCAAGCCTTCATACAAATAGCAAGCTATATACTTTTTCACCTCCAATCGCACATCACAGTGATTTCTTGCTTATCGCAAACAGCTTGTGTGCAATTCGTTGTCGAAAACTTGAAACGTCATTGTCCGGGTTGCCCAGAGCAGCATCGAACGATTTTGCGTAACCCTTTATTCTTGCTCTGTAAGCGGCGGCGTTGTCACTCCCTTGACGATGGCTTCGAGTCTGGCTTGCTTCCTCTTCACAATAGCAATAAGCCGAAAGTGTATGGCTGTCGTAGATCACTTACTTCGATATTGCCATGCGAGTAGCTTCTACAGGAAGGTCGGTAGCCACTCTGGAGTGGCAGTCTCCTCACTTTTCGCACCTCCAATAGTGCCTAGAATACACCTTCTTGTCAAACACATAAACATAACCAGAACTGAAAGAAAGTATTGGTTTTCCTTTTTGGGAACACATCCCGCCACATCTTCGTCCAGTTCCCTCAAATCAGGGGTATTCGCGTGCATGGTTCAAGGAATTTTCGGCGATATGTTTTTAGAGCACTTTTATTTTCCAGCATTCGTTGTTTTAATTGTTTCAATTTTATGGCATTTAAATTTTTCAGCTTTCTGACATTTGACCTTTTAATAAATCGGCGTCTTAATTTTCGGCGTTTTGATAGAGACCCAAGCTAATACTCTCTAATAAATCACTCCAATCATCCCGAACAAAGCTCAATCCTCTAAATGCTCCTCGTTTCCACGCAGCGTGTACTTCATGCTAGGATCCATTGTTACAAGGCATGGACACGTGCAAGCACACAGATAACTTAGATAAGCCGAAGATAACTAGTGCATAATTTTCTGACCTAAATCAAAACGTAAACAAAAGCTTTCAGTCAGTACGCAATGAAAATCACTACTAAATGAACTGTTCAGTATATTTTTACTTGGACCACGTAAACGTTACTTATGAGCAAAAAAAGATTTTTTAGCAAATTTTGTCGCCCGTTGTACTCACCATTTTGCATTACGTACGTTTCAAATTATTTTCGCCTACAGGAAAACTACTCGACAATTCTTTAATACAATCTATTTCTTTTCACTATTATCTGTCTATGGAAAAAATCTCCAATATGGGCCATAGTTCTCTTCCTTAAGGCAGCAAGAAACACCCATGAAAGGGTTTGTGAAAATTATTTCAAGTTAAAAGGACACCCTGTGCAATTGGACAAACTTTTCTCTATTTTAATATAGGAGTGAGTTAGTAAAAATTTTATTGAGAATGTAGAACGGATTTTTTGGCAATACACATTATGAAAAGTAGGTATTTCGATCCGTTTGAAGGAAAGTTACATTCAAGGAACGACAGATACTCAAAAAAGCCATTTCATGCAATCGCAATAAGAAAGCTCCGAACAGAGGCGCTTCTTTTTTCGTGCAGCATATATTGTAAAAGTAAGATCTGATTCGGAACTAGCGAACGTACACCTAACCGAGTGACGTGCGTCGGTGCTTGCTCATGGTTCAATGAAAGAAGGCTTCATGAAGTATGACTTAGCGAACAACAGCAACAAACTGCGGCATCCTAAGTTAAAAAAAACAAGCGAAGTGCTGCACATTCGTGGTAGAACATGGACATAGATTGAAATGCGCGTTATTTTTTTATGAAAGCGAAATCAAAACTTTTTTACAAAACGCTTTGCATTCATCGTGATTTTGACACATCTGTATAGTGTCCTTTATGCTATTTGAATGAACATCTCTGAATTCCAACTAATTCAGTAACCTGTGCCTGAACATCCTTTTGAATTTTTAGTTTCGGTTTCCGCGCCGCCGGCACCACCACCGCCGCCGAAAATTGACCGCACGCCGCCACCGATGAAATAACCGGCGTGCACCGACGACGCCGCCGCCGCCGCCGACTCCGGACGACCCCCACGCTCCTCGGCGCACACCAAATCTCCTCGGCGCACATCTCTGGCGGGTACTGGTAGTCTGGTACCGCCCGTCGCCGTGCTGATGGATGGATGGATGGCTATGGCTATACCCTTTAGATCGGGCGGTGGCTAGCGCCACCACGCCGTAATACCTAATGAATCAAAAACTAGATTTCTTTTTTTAAGTGAGTTTGAGGATTTGTTGTTTGCAGTGAGGAGTTTAATTTTCACTCATGACTTGACTTTAGCCACCGATCAGATAACCTTCTTCTAGTTAGTATACCCGCTTAAAGTCTATTTTGCCCTCCTGGTCCCTAAACCCCAGTGCTTTGAAAAACTCTGCGCCATCATCCTGAACTATAAGGTGAAGCCCTTTACAGAACATTATCAAGTGTTCGGCAGTTTCTTCTTCCTGTCCACACGCACTGCATACTGTGTCTACCCCTTCGTATTTGGCCCGATATGTCTTGGTTCGCAATACTCCCGTCCTGGCCTCAAACAGTAGAGAACTACCCCGAGTATTATCATAGATCCTTTCCTTGGCAATTTCCTGCTTAAAAGTTCGATAGATCTCTAGCGCGGACTTCTTAATCATACCCATTCTCCACATGTCGGTCTCCGTTTCCTTCACTTTCTTCTTAACCGATAGTTCTTTTTGGTTTGGCCACCTGCTATTTTCTAAGTACTTACCAGTCAACTTCCTGGTTCGCTTCCTCCATTTTGTATCGACATTCTTCATGTACAAGTAGCTGAAAACCTTCCTAGCCAAACGCTCCTCCCCATTTCTCTCAATCGCTTCTCAAATTTTATCTTGCTGCTAGCTTCCCTGCCATCAAATGATGTCCATCCCATATCACCTTGTATTCCCTGATTTGGTGTATTCCCGTGAGCTCCTAAAGCAAGCCTACCTATTCCACGTTGTTTAATTTCTAATCTTGCTTGAACTTCTGATCTCATGCACAAGACCAAGGAGAAGACCACAAGAAGAGACCACAAGAAGAGTGTTGGTCACGAACGCCACTGTGCGGAGCTTGTTTAAAACTGAAGGCAGGCCAACTCCGCTGGGAGCGCGAGCCATTCCTCAGGCATCTTTCTAGAGGAGGCGTTGGCAAAGCCAACACCACCATCTCTAGAAAGATGCCTGCGACATCGAACGCTTTCCCATAACAATGGGAGGTTTCTTGTAGTTTAGCGCTTTCTCCGCGAAGAGCGCTCGCAACCTACACTATTATTTTTGCTGAATTTGAAAGTGACGTCAGTGACGCCATCACAGCATGGCGGAAGACACAACGTTTATAGTACAATGTCTATAAATATACTGCCAGTATATTTCTGGATAGTGTATTTATAGATCTATAAACGCTGGGAAGACATGCATCACAAAGACACGACCAGTTTGCCTCCAAGACGGCGGTGGGCACCACTTTTACCTAGGGAGCCTACATGAACGGCCGTTTTTAGGGTGGAGACATCTTAATAAGTGCCTGCAAGAAACTCTGCCAAAACCAGCGGGCAACGGGGCACGCTGTTGCCAGCTTCCACCAAATTCAGCATAGTTTTCTGTGCGCCGCCATTTTGGAGCCAGCCGCCGCTCACTCCAGCTACGCGAAGTACGGCGCAACAAAAAGGACAAACAGCTAGAATTTAATTCAGCTAGACTATTCAGCATTATTGTAGGGAGGCGACCGAGCATGTATACCTACGTACGGCGTCGGTGCCCAGCCCTTGTAACAACACACAACACCTGGGCTTTTGATAGCGGTGGTTCTCAGGGTCGTGTAAGCGACCCAGTTCTCAAAGTGAGCGCACGAAGAAATTCGCAGCCCACACACAAACACTTGCGACATAATACTGAGGTTACGCTGACATGAACGCTAGCGTGGCAACAGCTCAGACTAGCGAGCGCGTCTCCGTACGAACGCGCGGACGCGTCCCGTTTGTGGGCTTCCTACTCGCAATGCGTGGACGCAGCAACAACTTCGGTTATCTACCCATTAGCGAACACCGCGAAACACATATACGTGTGCCGCAGGAAAAAACAGTGCATGAAATACGCAGTACTCACAGAGCAAATACGAGACGCACTGGTGGGCTCCCAGCCGTCTCGCTTCACTTTAGCCAGCCATAGTTGTCGTCGGCCAGGGCTCGCTGGGAAGCGGAACATTCGCACCCCCTTTTTGTTGTGGTTAGTGCAGAGCGGTACGCAGCATCCAGGCATTCTAAGGCTTCACCGGCAGCGTTTAACACGCTACCGCAACGTTCGACACCGTATTATTGAGAACTAAACGCAACTGGGCGTAGAAGCAGTGCGGGCACCAAGATGGGGCACGGCGTTGCTGTCTGGCAACATTGTGTTTTGGCGGGCCGAGGTGCGTTGGCGGCATGTAGTGGGTCAAAGGCTGACATCACCCTAAAGACGGCCGTTCATGTAGGCTCCCTACTTTAGAAGGATCAAAATGTGGGCCAGTTGGTAATTCATTTTCTTCGTTCAGCGAACTGGGAGCGCAGAGAAAACACAAAGGACCCTACTTTAACCTCAGAGGCGACAAAGTTTCAAGCGGTCATTGCAGCGAGCGCTCGCAGACGACACTGGTTTTGAGCTTAGAATACAGGAGGTCGCGCTAGAGATAACAGATAAATACAAATATCTGGGCGTATGGGTAAGCAATGGGGCCGAGTACCTAAGGGAAGACGAAATATACGTGTCGACTAAAGGTAACAGGAATGCAGCGGTAATGAAAAACAGGGCACTGTGGAATAACAATAGGTATGATGTTGTGAGAGGAATATGGAAAGGGGTCATGGTTCCTGGTCTGACATTCGGCATTGCGGTCTTGTGCATGAGATCGGAAATTCAAGCAACATTAGAAATTAAGCAACGTAGAATAGGTAGGCTCGCCTTAGAAGCTCACGGGAATACACCAAATCAGGGAGTACAAGCTGATATGGGATGGACATCATTTGAGGGCGGGGAAGCTAGCAGCAAAATAAAATTTTAGAAGCGATTGAAAGAAATGGGGGAGGAGAGTTGGGTTAGGAAGGTATTCAGCTACTTGTACATGAAGAATGTCGATACAAAATGGAGGAAGCGAACCAGGACGTTGACTGGTAAGTACTAAGAAAACAGCAGGTGACCAAACCAAAAAGAACTATCGGTTAAGAAGAAAGTGAAGGAAACGGAGACTGACATGTGGAGAATGGGCATGATTAAGAAGTTCGCGCTAGAGATCTATCGAACTTTCAAGCAGGAAATTGCCAAGGAAAGGATCTATGATAATACTCGGGGTAGTTCTCTACTGTTTGAGGCCAGGACAGGAGTATTGCGAACCAAGACATATCGGGCCAAATACGAAAGGGTAGACACGGTATGCAGTGCGTGTGGAGAGGAAAAAGAAACTGCCGAACACTTGATAATGTTTTGTAAAGGGCTTCGCTCTGTAGTTCAGGATGATGGCGCAGAGTTTTTCAAAGCACTGGGGTTTAGGGACAGTGAGGGCAAAATAGACTTTAAGCGAGTAGAATTAACTATAGGGGGGTTATCTGATTGGTTGCTAAAGTCAAGGCACGAGTGAAAATTGAACCCTTCACTGCAATGTACGAATCCTCAACCTCACTATTTAAGGGAAAAAAATAAATCTAGTTTTTTGTTCATTAAGTATTACGGCTTGGTGCCGTTAGCCACCGCCCGATCTACAAAGTACAGCCATACCCATCTATCCATCCAGGTTGCATTGCACAACGTTTCTAGAACTACGTTGTTGGGATTGCAGGCATGGTTGCCTGCAGACACTGGTTGCACTGCAGGCATTGACGTTTGGTATAGACTCCCAGGCGTAACATCCCCTGTTGGTGTGGATATGGGCAAACACTCCAGCTTTGCCTGAATTTCTGCCTGTACATAATATTGTGGTGATGAATCACGGCAAGCCGCATCGACGTGATGTCAGTGATTGCACCGAATCCTATGAGCGTGTTTACAACTTCTGCATCAGATTCATAAAAACTCTATTCAGGCCCAAGATATTATAGCTTTTCTTGTAGATCTTGTGCATTTGTCTTCTCTTACGCTTCCTGGCTGTCTGATCAATTTTGTTGTTCTTTTCCTTTGGCCCTCAATTTCAGAAACACAATTTTAGTCGCAACTTTTGGTATAGTTATCACTGCTCTCATAGTGGTAAAAAAGGGTACAAAAAACTTGAAGGCCTTCTCCATACCAAAGTGCTGTTTTGTAACCCAGTTATGCCCTTATAGCTTGAAGAAAACAGCTGTGCATGTTATGTAGTTAGGCTAAGTAAGGAATTGCTTCATATTATGTCAAGTGCACTTCCAGCACGATTCTTGGCTGATACACTAGCATAATTTCAAAAAATCCATAGTTGCATGCTGAAATTACGTTTTCAAAGATCCAGAAAAAGAGAAAAATATCATAAATCTAAATCTTTCGCTATCTTGCACAGAATATGACACCACTTAAAAAAAACTCAACAGCGCAAAGCGAATTTAGACAACGTATTACCGCCACCATGCACTGAAAAATGTGCCAAATATATTTTCTCAGTTTCCTAAACATTCGTGATACGCTGTAGTGGGAAAGCATTGAGCTGGTGGCCACAAGAAGCAGCAGAGAAAGCTTTTACTGAAGACGAAAAAGTGTTTTCGTCCAAGAAGCACAATTGCCAACACTCCTCTGTCGATTTCACATTCTAACGGTTCAAGCCTTCTTAAAGTTCTACAGTTTATCGGCACGAAGATCAGAGTACGCATTTATAAGCGACCCTGACTCTTTTTTTCTCGCACATTGGTCTTTATTTCATACCTTTCAGATAATTTTCATTAAAAAGAAACTGGATTGCATAAATGTCGACATTAGCACAGTAATTGAAACTAATTCCTCAACCGTCAACATTAGAATAGAGCACGATAAAATCATCCCCCCAGAAGCCAAGTTGCAATCCCTTAAATTTTTGACCACTACATTAAACAATTACTTGGTACATGCCGAAACAAAAAATGTAATAGCTACAGATGCTTCTGTCAACAATGAAAAAACAGGCAGGAATTGCATCCGATTTCCTCGTCTGGTCTCTTTCAGTAAGGCTTCCAGATTTCACTCCTATATTTGAAGCCGAGCTAGTAGCTATTATTTTAGCTCTTCGTGAAATTCCTACGACCAAGATTATTGCATCGAGACCAGTGCAATCATCCTCACAGACTCACTTTCGGTGTATGCAGCTCTGACAACCTCCGAACAATCTCGTGCCCTAGCAGCGTTCCACACATTAGCACCGCCGCATTTAAAACTCCTCAAATTAGTGTGGGTCCCAAGTCACTGCGGATTACAATTAAATGAATTGGCAGATGCTTTGGGCACGAGCATCACTTGATGGACCAGTAATTTCAGTACATCCCGAGTTAGAATACTTATCAGGGGTTAGATATAGGAAATTCACTATTTTTACAGATAGTTTAGAAAATAACACACAATGGACAGATTATCAGCACCTCAAATTTCCATGGAAAGCCCAGTGGAGTCCGTCAAAAAAACTTGAAATTATAATTTTATGATTCCAGTGCGATGTTCCCCCATTAAATTTTTATTTACACAGAGCTGGTCCAACCCTTTCCCCCCTTTGTCCGTTTTGCAAAGAATCAGAAACTATTGAACATTATTTTGGCTCATGTCGGAACTATGCATCAATTAGGAAACGACTTCTAGATATTCCATTTGCGAAGCTAGGTTTAAATTTAACCACAGAAAATGTTTTAAATTTTGGTGCCTCTGTTTTGGGAAATTGCCACAGAGATGCATTCGATGCCGTGCGTAATTTTATTCAAGACTTAAACGTTGTTTAACATAAAGCCCACATTACCAGGTACTCAAAAAAGGGGGTCGAAATTAAATTTTAATATCTGGATAAATCCGTGACATACCAAATTAATCGGGATTGGCGAAACCAGCTGTCTGGTCGGCTCCCAAAATCAAAATATAGCTATTAGTGTCTACTTTATTGTTGATTTTGTTTTCTCACTACTTGAATCTTTGGTTACTTTTTTTTAATCTACTGTCTTCACTATACAACTCCCCACCCCCCCCTTTTTTTCGTTGTAAGCAATAGTGCAGTTATCGTCCATATGAAACTATATGTTCTCTTGGCCAATCCCCCAGAGTGGGTATGAGCCATGGGTTAGAGGCTACAAATAAACAAACAAACAATTATCCCTCAAAATGTTAAAACTGAGGTAAGGGCTTCTGTACATGGGTTTTCTATATACAGGCCCTGCTGCAGCGGTCTTGTGGCTAAGGTACTCGGCTTGTGACATGCAGGTCGCGGGGTCAGATCTCGGCCACGGCGGCTGCATTTTCGATGGCGGCAAGAATGCTGTAGACACATGTGCTCAGATTCGAGTGCATGTTAAAGAACCCCAGGTGGTCGAAATTTGTAGAGCCCTCTCCTACGGCGTCTTTCACAATCATATGGTGGTTTTGGAATGTTAAACCCCCATATAAATCAATTAATACATACAGAGAAGGCGAGGGTGTTTCGATTCTGGCAAACCTCAACGTCCAAAAAAGGCAGCACGTTTACATTCTCATTGTTCAAGGGTAAACTGCAGTTTCTCATTCTGGGTGTTTAGGCGGTCCAAGAACCGGCGAATGATTTGCTTGTTCAAAATGCAAAAGCAGTCATCGACAGACCTGTAGAATCCTATAGGCACCGGAGTGAACGCTCCCAGGACCTTTTCCTTCCAAGGCTTGAATGAAGAGATTATACGTGGTGACAGATATCGATCTTTCCGTCACCGTACCGTGTATTTGCTGATAAATGGTGCCACCGTATGATACATATGTGTTGCTGAGGAAAAACCGCAGCAACTCGCCAAGTTTGGGTACGCCAAAGGGGGTGCGATCAGAAAGACCAGACCACTGTCCTCTTTTAAGGCTTCTTCGAGAGTGGTTACGGTGAAGTCCACTTGAACACTTGTAAAAAGTGGCGTGACGTCGAACGATACCATAGCACCGTCCTCACTCAGTATAACGTCCTTTAACTTTAATATGAATGCAAACGAATCCTTGATGTGCATCGAGGTCTGGCCAGCTGGAGGACTCAACACTTTGTGAAAGTAGCCCGATGGTAGCTTGATGATAGATGGTCAAGTAGCGTATGCCTACATAGCAGAGCAGGTAGCGATAGGCGATGACGGACCATTCACGTCTAGAGATATTGACTGGCTCCGGGGCTGCCGCCCGGGCCTTTGCCTCGAGGGTAATCTCTAAGAACGCTGCCGCTATTTCAAATTCCAGGGGTGTAGTAGGCTACCACACAATCACCTGGGTTCCGGCCCACATGGGCTCAGAGGTGCGTCCGACTCTTCCCAATGCCAACAAACTTGCCCATAACCATGCGCGAGAAATCACGTGCCGCGGCGGTCCGGGTGGATACGAAGGTCGGTTCGCGGATAACTTTAAAGATCGACTTGGTACCTTTAGCGAACTGACGTTCTAGACTGAGGTACCCGCTTCCGCAATCTAAGCTAACTCGGCCGCAGTCGTCGGTTCTTCGGATGCTACAGGCAGGCTCATTCCCATCTCGTAGTACATTCAGCCACTTTGCTGATGGCATAACTCCAGGATGCCCTAGTTTTGAGGCACATAATTGCACACTCGCTCACATGCTTTGGCAGTGCCCGGCGTGACATGGCGCAAAGTTCAGCACAGAAGACTGGGAGTGGGCTCTTAAAAGCTTTGAGATCTCAGTCCAATATTCGGCAGTCCAGAAGGCCTGCGAACGGGCGGGGGGCCACGGTCTTTCAGTCCCGGCTTGGATGCAGCCAGCAACTGCGGCGGACCCCTTTTAGGGGGGGGGGGGGTCTGGTAATAAAGTTCATTTCACAGTAAACGGCAAGTCAAAACGAAAACTGAGAGCTGCTCCATCGTCCTTGGTGGGTATCGGATGACGTCACGTGAATCCGTCGCCGATGACGCCACGAGATCCGCTACAACCCGTCACGGCTGGAAAGGGTGCAAACATATATAGTGCGAAAAGCAAGTTGGCGATGTCATCTGACGTGAAATCAAGCTGTGATAGCTCCTCTGAACTTATCAGTGACAAGTTGAACGATTATTGCAGCTACTATCTGGGCGCAGAAACATCGCTTTTTGCTTTTGACCCGCCGGCGCGTGAAGCATCTGACGTGCCTAGAATCGATTTCTTCGTTGCTTAAAATTGTAAGACCTGACATCGACGACGACTAACATGCTCTATGCAGCTGATAAAACTGAACTGTCCTCGCCTTGTCGTCGCCTCGTGGAAGAAAGCACGCGCTGCATCCGTCTGCAGATTCGGAAAAAAAAAGTAGTCTATTACGTCACATACACAGGGTGGCCCGCGTTTACAAGTGTGATACTAAAATCCGCTACAAATGATAAGAACTGTTTTTTAAAATAACTAATTCACTTACGGTTGTATAATTTGCATATCACCACCGTACCAACGAGAACACATGTTCCAACGTTTATTTAAATCGATGAATGTCGAAAAAACGCCTGAGTTTCCCTTTAACACATATACTACCCGGCACTCGGTACTACTCAAGCAGGAGCGGTTATGAATGAAAAAGGCAGTTTGGAAGCTCGTGAGTGAGCACGCTGTCATTTCCGTGAAGAAGTGAAAGAAGTTAGGGAAAAATAGAACCCGTCTCCTCGAGAAATGAGCACCCACAACACCGAGCGCCGAACCAGCATAGCTTGTCTGTCTGTTGCAAGAAGTACACTAGTGAAAGTAGAACGCAAATCCTGCGATACGCTGGCTTCTCTATTCTGATTTTTCTGGAATAGGTGAACTCATTTTGGCCTGTCTATCTGCTGGTCTGTTTGTGCAACGATTCAGCCATCCGGCGAAAGTTTGAAGGACCTCTGACCGCTAATTTGGGAACTCGAGATGCTAGTGTTGTTTGGTAGTTCTGCGTGTGGGGCCACCTCTGACCGATTATTATAGTGGCGAGCGTAGCCTGGAACATATTTCAATTTGGGTTTAAAGTAGCGGTGCGTGCTCTCCCGAGTATTCAGGTGCAATCGACACATTCTGTGGTTTGACGTAGACCGGGACTTGACTTGTGACGTTGCAGGGTCAACGTTGCAGGGTCAACGTTTGCGGGACGCGCACAATACCCCGACTGGCAGCCGGCGAGGACTATTGTTTGTCCCCCGCCGCGGTGGTCTAGTGGCTAAGATACTCGGTTGCTGGCCCGCAGGTCACGGGATCGAATCCCGGCAGCGGCGGCTTCATTTCCGATGGATGAAAAAATGCTTTAGCACGGCCGCTAGATGAAAAAGCACTCTTTAATCCAGTGGCCGTGGCTGAAAAGCACCCCAGATGGTGGAAATTTCCGGAGCCCTCCACTACAGCGTCTCTCATAATCATATGCTGATTTTGGGAAGTTAAACCCCACATATCAATAAATTATTGTTCGTCCCCCCTCTCACTTGGTTGTTGGGCTGCTCTTCAAGTGGTTTTGGCTGCTTACGCCAGCAATATATATATATATATATATATATATATATATATATATATATATATATATATATATATATATATATATAATGTTACGCATGCCTTGGAAGAAAACGAAGATGGGTGAACATGCTGACTGTCCCAAGCTGGAGGAAGAAAGAAGACGACGAGGCGGTTACTTTTATTTTATTTTATTAGATCTACCTCTTGTTCCGCAACTGTTTTAGTGCATTGATAAGTGTAACTTCTTCTTATTTCATGTCTGTTTATTCTCCGGGCCAGAGGCCTGCCCTCTGGTCAGCCTCTGTTCCCCCTCAAGATCTTCCTCTGGAGTTGTTTCTCCGCAATGGAACCCGTAGCGTTCCTGTCGCTTTGGTGCCGACCACCGGTGGGTTCATCCGCGTGAAAAACCCCAAGACAATCCAAACGGAACTTCGTGCGATCACTCCCCACTCTCTACTGATAACAGAGGTTCGTCAGTTTGGACGCGGGGGGATACTATGCTGCTCACCAGACAAGGCCTGCATCCAAGACCTTCTGAAGTGCACTACTTTTGCATCACATCCGGTGAGCTCTTTTATCCCACCTCATCTAGCTTGCTGCAAAGGATTGGTTCGGGGGGTAGACGCAAGTCTAAGCCCAGCAGAAGTTTTGGACATCTTTTCCCCAGCAGGTGTTATTTCTGTTTACCGCTGTACCAAACAGGGAAACCAACAGAAAGTTCCCACTGAAACTGTAATTGCCACATTCGCTGGAACAGATCGCCCTTTGGAGATCAAGGCATGGCCGCTTATTTATAAGGTCGAAGCTTTGGCTCCCCGTCCGCTGCAATGTGCTAAATGTTGGCGCTTTGGACACAGTACTAAAGGTTGTCGATCGGAGACTCGATGCCGCATATGCGGAGCCATATACGGGGCTGGTCATAGTACTGCTGAGTGTCAATCAGACAATAAGACATGCTGTTTGTGCAAGGCAAATCACACTGCAGACGATCCTAACTGCCCTGCAAGATCAAAGGAACTTTAGGTGATTGAAATCATTGAAAGGAGACGATGCTCTCGTAGAGAAGCAATTGCAGAAATTCAAAGCAGGAGTCAGGGTTATGCCGGTATAGCAGCTCGTCCACCTCTTTCTATGGATGCATCACTTTCTCAGTCCATTTCTGCTATGGTAGAAAAGGCCGTAGAAAAAGTATTAGAAAAATTTTTACTCAATCTGTCCGACTCACTCAATAGTATTATGGATTCACAGATGTCGGGTGCATCAGATCGAATAACTAAGCGTATCCAACCTCCTAGTGCCTCGATTAGTAAACCTGCCGAACATCAGTCAGATGTCTCTATCGATAATGAGGCAATGCTTTCCAGTCCTAACACAACTGAGCAGGAAGGTATACCTGATTCAGAATCAATAATTAATCGGGATGTAGATATGGATGCTCGCCTTTTGAAACGCACCAGATCACCCACTAGCAAACTTAATAATTCTCATCCGAAAACAAAAAAGAGTGTGAAGGAACCTAGGACTAAAGCGGACTTCTTAAAAGATAGTAACTTAGATCAAGCAGTTGCTACTGCTTGCTTATCGTCATAGGGTACCTTAGAGTACTTCAGTGGAACTGCCGTTCAATTCTCTCTGCAACTACAGACTTATTATACCTAATTTCTCAACAATCTCCAGACGTCATAATTTTACAAGAAACTTGGCTGTCTGCCGATCAAAACTTCTATCTAAAAGACTATCAGTGCTTTCGACTGGACCGACACTCACGTGGTGGAGGATTAATGTTTTTCATTTCATCCAAAATTTGCCATAAAGCACACTTAGTTTACCAACAAATATCACACGATTATGAAGTATTGGTTCTGGAAATTCACTTTCCCGGATGCGCGCCACTATCTATAGTGAACAACTACTTTCCGGCTGGAATACAAGATGAAAGAGCCCTTGACGTGACTGCAAGTTTTTGCAGAAACAGTATGCTATTTGCGGGAGACTTCAATTCCCATCACGTTTCATGGGAATTCCGCACTGATTCATCAGGAAAACGGTTGTGGGACAGGACTAACCGGAATAACCTTATTTGTTGGAACTCCAGAGTTCCGACATTCCTTCGATGTAATTCGAGGTCCGTCTTAGACTTGACATTTGCTAGCTCAAGTGTGACAATATTGTCTTGGACTGTTCTTGATACTGCTACAAGTAGTGATCACTGCCCCCTGGTATTTGAAGTCAGCATTCCTTTAGTGACGGTAGATCGCCAGGTGCAAAGTTTTGTAAACTACTCTAAATTTAAAAAGAACTTACAGTCAACGCTGTCTTCCTTGCCCAATATGGAAACAAATATGGAAGCTATGAGCCTTTGTTCCACCCTAAAGTGTACAATTAAAAAATCACAGTTCACTATATCTTCAACAAAGGGAAAATTCATATCTGCCTGGTGGAATGCGGATTGCGCCAGAGATTATAGACGCCGCAACGCTGCATGGAAAAAACTCCTCACCAACCAATGTCCGACTAATTGGAGAAATTATTTATTTGCTTAAGCTACCTTTAGGAGAACAGTTTCATTAGCGAAAGACGATTATGAAGAAAAACGGTACACCTACTTATCCAAGAGTGGCAACAAGAAAGCTCTATTCAGATTTCTCCGTAATCGTAAAGCTATTACAGCACACGTAAATATTGACTCAGTTATTTTTTCTCCAACTGATTTGGAAAATACATTAACGGAAATTGCAATAGAATTGGAGAAGAGATTTACATCACAAATCAAAATAAAGTGTGCAAAACCGTCATTCGAAAATGATTTTATTGAAGTAAGTAGGGATGAACTTGCGCACGTCATTCGTATTCTGCCAAACACAGGTCCTGGACCAGATGGCGTCACTTCGGAAATGTTAAAAATATTATTCGACATCTCTCCTGAAGACCTCCTTAACGTTGTCAACTATTCACTTGAAAATAGTTGGATACCTCCTGACTGGAGACTTGCAAAAATAATACCGCTTCTTAAAAAACAGTGACTAGGAATGCAGATAGATAACATTAGGCCAATCGCTTTAACATCACACGTAGTTAAGTTAATAGAAAGAATACTTTACATTAGAGTTACGAAGTTCATAACAGATAATCCGATACTCAGTGCGTGCCAGATTGGATGTAGACCAGGTTACTCTATATGGTGGGCGCATGTTGATTTAGAGGCTCGTATAAAGCTTGCTCGGCACAGACGACAATATGCGGCCCTAGTAACCATTGATTTAGCCAAGGCATATGATAGTGTTGAACATGCTATTCTTATCAATGTCCTAAAAGAGCTTACGTTCCCGCAGTACATAACAAATTGGATATACGAATTTTTAAAAGACAGAAAATTTTATTGCTTCCAACGAGGTATTTCCACGCCGAAGTATAGCCAAACGAGAGGTGTTCCTCAAGGCTCTGTTCTATCGGTAATGCTGTTTAACATTCTGTTAAGTTAAATACCACTGAGTGATAAGATACAAGTGTACGTATATGCAGATGATATTGTGTTTTTTTTTTGCATCTGACTATGATATTCATTTACTACATTCGACTTTACAGTTTTATTTGGCAACATTGGAAACCTGGTTTCAGAAAATTCATATGAATCTGAACGTAACTAAAAGTGCTATAATAGTCTGTCCATTGAACGTACCAAGTAATATTTCTCTTCGGTGTCATCAAGAAATAATTCCCCAAGTTAACTGTATTAAATATCTGGGTGTACTGTACGATCAAAAACTGAGCTGGCGTGACCACATTGAATATATTAAAATTAAGGCTACACGCGCTGTTGGAATGATAAGTAGGCTTGGCCGCCTCCGTTCCGGTCTTCGCAGAGATACGATGATCATGATTTATCGCATGTACGTTCGTCCGATTCTTGAATTCGGATGTGTACTATTCTCTGGTGGACCAGCATACAAAATAAACCCCCTCATTCTCTTAGAGCGGGAAGCCCTACGTAGTTGTTTAGGTGTGCCAAAATTCACAGCTAACAATGTTTTGTATCAAGAAGCTCGGATACCCACCCTTGCTTGCAGATTTCGTATTTTAACAGTAAACACCTATTTAAAATTTTCTGAATCCACTTTAAGAAGGCGACAATTCGTATTCTTTGCCGAGCCTGGTGTCTTTTTCAATGAGCATTGGTCCCGTGTATATAAACCCCAAGTGCTATTTGTTCAAACACTTCTAGATGCTTTAAATGTTAATATTTTCGAGATCACACTATCTGTCAAACCAATCGGCCAAGTGCAAATAGAATTTGACGATATCTTCCCCATGAACGCTAAACACTTGCCCTCTAAATATTTGATTGGTTTATTAGAACAACACCTGTCTCAATTAGGTACTAATACAGTAATTGCAACGGATGCATCTATGAGTGGCGAGAAGGCAGGTGTGGGTATTTTTTCTCTCTCATTATTCTGGTCCTTTTCATTACGCCTCCCAGATTATACACCAATATTTGAAGCGGAATTAACGGCCGTAATACTAGCTATTCGTAAACTTCCTGCGACTCATTCGACAGCTGTGATAGTGACTGACTCGTATTCCGTGTGTTCATTCTTATCATCGTCGTCGACATCAGCAGTACTAGAGACTTTTAAATCATTAATCCCAGCAAACATTCGTCTAGACCGAATGATATGGGTGCCAGGCCATCGTAGTATATTTATAAACGATATGGCTGACAAACTTGCGCGAACATCTCTTTATCTTCCGATTGTGCCAATCATGCCTCCTACAGTTTATGTAACAGCAGCGAGGTTTAGAAAACTTTCCCTTCTTGAAGACTCATCAAAAACCATGATACTGAATCCAGATTTCTAGCACCTGCACTTCACATGGAATAATAAATGGTGTCCCACGCGTAAATTGGAAGTCTTGGTAACAAAATTACGTTGCCGTGTACCACCTCTTAATTTCTCCTTAAACAGGTCTGGTCTGGTGCCATCCCCTCTGTGCTCAAGCTGTAACGAACCTGAACATATCGACCATTTTCTTATCACATGTCATCGATTCAAAAATCAAAGAAAAAACTGCTTCGAAATTTTATTCAGAAAATTAGGAATATCACTTAATACTCCCAATATTTTGTCTTTTGGGGCCATTTCATTGGGACATAGCGACAGGAACATCTGCGGGGCTCTCTGCGAATTCATATATAACACAAGAAGATTACCTTGCTGAGTCAGCCATCAGCTCTCGAATTTTACTAGTTACACTACCACTTATTATTTAGCTGATACACTGCAATGACTCAACTTTCAGGAGAATTTCATATAACGATTCCCCAACAGATATTCAACAAATTCTATTATTTCTCCACCCCCTCTTTTTTTCTTTTTTTTAACATTGCGCCAAATTAATTTCACAGTCAAAACACAGTAATCACATTCCCCTAATCTAGAAAATCTATAGGTATTTACTTGCATTAACCACCGGCTTCTTGGCCAATCCCCCTTAGTAGGTGAGAGCCACAAAAGAAAGGAACAAGCAAGCAAGCAAGCAAGACGACGAGACTGCGATCATCAACCTGTTGGCCACTCCGGCGCTTTTCTTCGCGACCAAAATAAACGGCCCCCTTCAGCCCTATACGTCCTGGTCCTCCTTGTGCGTAACAGATTGGTGGAAGCGTGCTGGGTAAGACAAGCCCAACGACGGGAGCTTCGCTACCTGGACTACGCCGCAGCCGCCGCCTTGCCGGACTCCCGCCTGCGCCGATCGTAATGGCCCTAGATCAGCCATCTAACGCTTCAAGGCCAACTCCAATGGGTTCCGTGCCCTACTACCGAGTCCCGCCAACCCTTGGAGGAAAATCGGGAGAGGATGTCGACGCGTGGCTCGTCCAGTACAAGCGAGTCAGCAAGTCCAACGGCTGGGATGCCGCCGCTCAGCTCAGCAATTCGGTCTTTTGCCTTACGGATACTGCGCTCGTGTGGTACGAAAACCACGAGGACACACTGACGACGTAGGATGTTTTTGTTGCAGAGCTGAAAGCGTGTTTTGGCGACTCGAGCGTCAAAAGGAAGCGGGCAGAGCAGACATTGTCTCAACGCGCGCAGCTTCCAGGTGAGACATGTACCACGTATATAGGAGGATGTGCTGAAGCTCTGCAAGGTGGTCAATGATCAGATGTCAGAAGATGACAAAGTAGGGCATTTGCTGAAAGGCATAGCCGAAGATGTATATAATTTTCTAATCGGAAAAGAGCACCTGAGTTCGGTGTCCGACGTGATTCGGCATTGCCGAACTTTCAAACAGCTGAAAATGCGCAGGATTGCTCCAAAGTTCGGCCGGCTCACAAATGTTACAACGGTTGCCAGCATCGACACGAGCACGTGCCCAGACCTGTCCTCGACGATTCGAGAGATTGTTCGCGAAGAACTTTTTCGCTATAGAGAACAGACGCATTCAGCAGTTGATCACCATTCTGTAAACGACCAACATTCGGTATATGTGCCACGTGAGGCTGTGGCTGCGCCGCCGCCTTCTACGACCCCTTGGCAATCGATGGTTAGTGCAGCAGCTGTTGAGTACAGCGCACCCCCACAGCCAAGGAGAGCACCACGGTTGCCAGCTCCTCGCCATGACCGACGCCCCCATCGTCCGCCTTCTTCGCGACGCCCAGTCTATCCCTATGATATACGGAACGAACCGACCCACTCCGCCAGAGAAGACGATGTTCGATTCATCGACGAACAAAGAGAGTTTCGACCTCTCCCAGTTTGCTACTCCTGTGGTGTACCAGGACATATTTCGCGATTTTGCGACCGTCGACGTGTAGCCCCACGGTATGGCTACCCACCACACTTTGCACGGCCTTCCGAACGACTTCGCGATGACCCGCGAGCAACGTACTATGGCCCACCACAACACTTCACACGATCGTCTGATCGACCGTACGATGACCCTAATGCAACACACCTGCTGCCTCGCGACGACTACTGGACACGCAGCTTCCGGAACCACTCCCCTACATCTGACAGGAGCTTGACGCCTCCACCGCCTCGTGTTCCCCGTTCTCCTTCACCACGGCGCCGCAACACGTCTCCTTTGCCACAGGAAAACTAGCAAGCGCGGCCGATGGAGGTGAGGTCGCCGGAGACGTGCTAATATCAGAAATACCTCCCGTGTTGATGCTCAAAAACAAAGTACGTGTTTTTGTTGACGGTGTGCCTGTGATGGCTTTGGTGGATACGGGGGCAACCATTTCGGTCATGAGTGCGTGTTTTAAAGATACCTTGGGGCAGAAGGTATTATTTAGGTGGAATCAAGCTGCGAAGTTTTGCGGAGTGAGTGGTGAGGCACTGCATCCTGTTGGTGTGTGTCAAGCTAACGTATTTCTCGGAGGCCGTGTTATCCCAACGAAGTTCGTGATTATTCCGCAGGCGACACATGATGTTATTTTGGGCATGGACTTTTTGAGGGAGTGTGGTGCGACTGTCGACTGCCGCACAGGGACAATGGTCTTGAGTGATCACGTTCCGCCAGCACTCTTGGAAAACCCTGTGGATGGTGAGACGGCATTGTGTGTCTGTGGCGACACTATCATACCACCGTTATCAACCGTTCGTGTACCTGTTGGTTGCAGCGACAGCTATTCCGCCAGCTTTGATGCCAACGTAGAACCAGTGTACACCAACTGCATGAAAAAGAATGTGTTGATCCCACATTGTGTGGTGTCGATCAGACGTGGACGCACTGGTTTATGGACTGTCAATTGCTCTACAGAACCCGTGATGTTACCAGATGGTCTAAAGTTAGCCGTCGTGAGTGGACAACACGAGGCCTTACTGGTGACCGAGCTTAGAGATGCGCCGGAAGAGCATCGTAGTCACAGTTTCGAAACGGCTCTTCTGTCAATGGTGAATAAGTCGCTGAGCACAAGTGAACGCCGAACATTGGTCAATGTACTTTCGAAGCACGTCTCTGCATTCGACTTTGCGCAGAAAGACAAAGCGCCCCTAATCCCTGCTTCTCGGACATGTCACACTATCAACACGGGTTTGGCCAATCCGATTAGACAAAAGCCATACCGTGTTTCACCCTCCGAGCGGCGGATTATTAATGAGCAGGTGAACGAAATGATTGAAAACGGTATCATTCAAGAGTCGGTAAGTCCATGGGCAGCTCCAGTAATTCTCGTTAAAAAGAAAGACGGATCCTGGAGATTTTGCGTCGATTATCGCCGATTGAATGCTGTAACAAAAAAAGACGTGTACCCACTTCCACGTATTGATGATGCCATAGACTGTCTGCATTCCGCCTCTTACTTTTCCTCTGTAGACTTAAGATCGGGCTACTGGCAAATTCCCATGCATCCTGAAGATAAAGAAAAGACAGCCTTTGTAACACCTGACGGCCTTTTTGAATTCAACGTGATGCCATTTGGACTGTGCAACGCGCCGGCGACGTTCGAGCGATTTATGGACACTGTTCTTCGTGGCTTGAAGTGGAGCATTTGCATGTGCTATCTCGACGACGTCGTCATCTTTGGCCGCACCTTCAGCGAACACAATTCACGTCTGGATACTGTACTGACTTGCATAAGAAACGCTGGCCTTGTTCTTAACTCAAAGAAATGCCACTTCGGAGACCGACAAACCCTTGTTCTCGGGCACCTAGTCGATCAGGAAGGCATCCATCTAGATCCCCAGAAGACAGCAGCCGTTGAAGCATTCAATGTGCCGCGCTCTGTGAAGGAGCTCCGCAGTTTTTTGGGGCTTTGCTCCTATTTTCGCCGCTTTATACCCAAATTTGCCGATGTCGCGTATCCGCTGACATGTTTGCTACGGAAGAATACTCCCTTCGAGTGGACTCCGGAGTGCGACTCCTCTTTTCGTCAACTGAAGTTCCTCCTGACGGCGCGGCCTGTTCTTCAACACTTCAACCCATCAGCTCCAACAGAACTGCACACAGATGCCAGCGGCATAGGAATTGGTTCCGTCCTAGTTCAACGCTATGGTAACCGCGAGCACGTGATTGCATACGCAAGTCGTTCCTTGAGTAGGCCCGAACAGAATTACACTGTCACAGAACAAGAATGCCTCGCGGTAGTATTTGCGATTCAGAGGTTTCGGTCTTACTTATACGGACGCTCTTTTACAGTTGTCACCGACCACCACTCATTGTGTTGGCTCGTCAACCTTCGGGATCCTTGCGGCCGTCTAGCGCGCTGGGCACTTCGGCTCCAAGAGTATAACTTCATAGTCTCGTACAAAAGTGGTCGACGACACGCCGACGCAGATTGCCTTTCGCGCATATGCCACTGAGCACTACAGAGTGTGACGCCGATGACCTCGATCACCTCGTAGCTTCTGTGTCACCGAAGTTTCCCGACCTCAGTACTTTCGAAGATGAACAGCGAAAGGACACCAGGCTATCATCGCTTTGCACAGCTCCTACGGCATGCCATTTCTGTGTACGCAACGGACTCCTATATAAGAACTTTTCCAGCACTGGTGCACGTTTCCTCATGGTAGTGCCAGAAACCTATCGGACAGCGATTTTAGGTGTGATGCACGATGATCCTACGTCCGGACATTTAGGTTCTGCGCGGACGCTTTACCGTGCTAAGGAACGCTTTTATTGGCCAGGAATGCGACAGTCAGTCGAGGCGTATGTGGCCAGCTGCACACAGTGTCAACGCCACAAACGCCCGTCTACTGCTCCGGCTGGTTTTCTACAGCCCTTGCCACCTCCAAGCACACCTTTCCAACAGGTGGGCTTTGACCTCATGGACCCTTTTCCAAAGTCGGCTAAGGGCAATTGCTGGATAATTGTATGTGTCGATTACCTCACGCGCTACTGCGAGACGGCGGCCATACCAACCGCAACTGCCAGCGACGTCTCTGTGTTCCTGCTGCAGCACGTTATCCTCCGACATGGCCCACCTCACGAGATCATCAGTGATCGTGGGCGACAATTTAAGGCAGATATAGTAGAAGAGCTGCTTCAATTGAGTGAGTCCCGCCTTCGTCACTCGTCGCCATACCATCCGCAAACAAGTGGGCTCACGGAGCGCACCAACCGAACAATTGTAAACATGCCCTCTATGTATGTGGCATCCGACCACAAGAACTGGGATGACGTGCTACCATTTATAACGTACGCGTTAAACACCGCTAAGCACGAGACAACAGGCTATAGTCCCTTTTTCTTGATGTACGCACGACCGCCACGGCACACACTCGACACAGTTTTGCCATTCTCGGCGCACGAGAACCTCTCAGTCACCGAAATCCTCTGCCTTGCGGAAGAGGCGCGTCGTATTGCTCGTCTACGCACTTTGGCATCACAGGAAAAATCGAAGGAACGCTATGACGTCCGCCACCGGCCTGTAACTTACCACCCAGGCGACTTAGTGTGGCTGTGGACTCCGGTAAGAAGACGCGGGTTATGCCAAAAGTTCTTGGCCACATACGACGGACCGTTTGTCGTTCTCGACAAAATCACGGAAGTCACATACACACTAGCTTGCCTCACGAGAAGTGGTAGAAGAGCCGCTAAAACCCAAGCAGTCCATGTCGCTCGACTGAAGTTGTACACACCAAGGTGAATCGGTTACCTCGCCCGGCGGGCTTCGTCTGCGAGGGGAGGAATGTTACGCATGCCTTGGAAGAAAACGAAGATGGGTGAACATGCTGACTGCCCCAAGCTGGAGGAAGAAAGAAGACGACGAGACTGCGATCATCAACCTGTTGGCCGCTCCGGCGCTTTTCTTCGCGACCAGAATAAACGGCCCCCTTCAGCCGTATACGTCCTGGTCCTCCTTGTGCGTAACAATATTTGGGGGGGGGGGGACACGCTCAAAGCATCCACATTATTTCATTTTTCACCGCACGCTGGTCTCAGGCGTAGCTCCACTGTAGGGCCCTAGTTTTTCACGGTGTGTAGGCGGGTGTTTTGAACTAATGCAAAATAGTTATAAATTTCAATATTTATATCAATTATTTCTATAATTATATCATGCGTTAGACCATTTACGATATAATTTCAGCATTACCAGACGCAAAGTTAAATAACTGTAAAAACTTGCAATCAGAACTTTCGCTGTCATGGCCCAACGACAACTCATTTTGATCTGGTGACTAAGTTCGTATAAAAAAAGCTAATGTTACGCACATTTGAGGCGCAGCATGAATATGTAGGCATTGGAGAATGTGTTTCATTATTTAGAAAATTACAAAGACAGCAGTGTTGCGCTGCGCTATTCCTTCCTGCTCTGCGCTGACCACGCGACGGTATACGAACCAAAAAGCGGGTGTTTGGCGCATTGTGGCGGCGCTTTGGCGAGCTCAGAATTCTAAGACTAAGTTTGGGCCATCTAATAGGGCCGGGAAGTGGCGGAAATGCTAAACCTTACCGCGAACAGCTAAGTAGTTGAGAACCAGCCGTCGATCTGCACATTTCAACATTTTTCTTATGGCTTTTCCTGATATGTCTCGGGACGATACTTCATGCCAGCAGGAATTGCAGCATACAAATTTCCCAAATTGAAATGCTCTTTTCAAAAATATATATGTGGTAGAGCAACAAAAATATTTTGGAATGAACCAATAGGTAAAAAGTGTTGACTTTTTCTCTGCCAGCTGGTAAACAGTGCAATCAGCTGGTAAGCAGTGCAAACAGGGCATTACATATCCCAAAATGTTCAAAACAAAATAAATAAAAATATACATTTTGACATAGAAAGACAAATGGCATAGAAACAGTATAGAAAAAATAAATGTCGTACAAAATGTTTGTATTAATATAGAAAAGAAAATCGAAACCGAGGTGCTGCTTGATTGCCCAGGCCATGCAGTGAAGCATTGCTTGGTTTTTCATAAGAGACAAGTGAAACGGTACACTTTTCTCAGTAAATTTTTTTTTTGCGATAACAGCCTGCATGTGTTCAAATATAGATGGATGCCTGTGATGTGAATAATCTTTCTATAAATCAGATGTCCAATAAACTTCGATATTTCGTCTAGTGCCACCTCTCTCCATGAGACACCTCACTTCACAAATATAGTTTGGCACTACAGTATATTCTTCTCAGACCCCCGTACAGGCACTGCGCCATGCTCCCCACCGGGCTGCATAAATTAGGTGCCTTCTTCCTCTTCTAACCACTAGCACCACCACCCCCGTAAACGTGTGGCTACACAGGCAAAATCAATACACATTTTTGGAATGCACAGGCATACTTTATTGCACATAAAAAATGGCATTTGTACGGCAGACAACTTTTGCACATCAGTGTGCGCATTATGATGCACACTGGGGCTCAATGTGCAGGAAGCGAATGCCACTCCCTGAAACAAAATTTCACATTTGCTGGCGAAAAGCACTTTTGTCTGATGTGAAACTCCTAGTAGCAGCTTCGCGCGGATGTGATGCATAAAAAGATTCAACACCATACTTTGTTCACTGAGGACAGGGCATCCCGAGTTTGGGCATCAGAGGAAGATACCTGATTAACAAGCACTGGCATGTGGCTTGCTCACGCAGTTTTCAGTTCCGGACGCCCATTGGCTTTCCTTAGCCTTCCGGTTGGCTTAAGGTGAAATTCGGCACCACACCTGTTTTTTGGTACTAGGTAACGGGCAAACAGTAGCCATATCGCCAGACAATTGGGGGCTCGAGGGTCATTGTCTCGAGAGCGCGTTCCACCTTTTCGTCAAGGATTTCTAGACAATACAAACGGCAAGGCTTTAATACTGACTGCATGAGAATGACCAACTGAGTACGCATGCCAAAACACTTATTGAGACTGAGTGGGCATTATAATGCCCATTTCAAGAAAATAGTTTGTGATAACCAGTTTGTGATTCCCTAAGGGGTTGCATAACATGCAGATATTATCCCCAGACACTTCCTAAGTAGATTTAAACAACAATTAAATACTATGACAGCATTAATATTGAGTATCTTAGAACATTGTTGGGTGCTGTCAGTAGAAAATTCCACTGTGTTTGAAAGAGAAAAAAATTACTTCCTTTGTAGCGTGTTTTTTTGAAATGCTGACCAGATAATGCCATGTGATCGAGAAGGCGATTGCATCAAATATGGTGGCTCTAACAGCGACACAAATATTTAAAAGCGGAAAAGAACAAATCTGCATTTTAATGCACGCGGAGCCTGAAGAGGATATGCATCTAAGCATATTTCTTTGCGTTTTTACACATCGTATCAAAAAAAAAAAATATCCCGAGCAGTTCTAAAACATGTCACGCTGCTCCGTAGTGAGAGCGAATATGTTTTCCGATGGACTTCTTGACTGAACGAGAAGCTCTGAAGCCTGCGCCAGCGCACCGCAGCCCAGAGTAACCAGAGTAGCTACAATATCATGCACTAAGTTGAGTAGCTACGCACTTGCGGCGATGGAGACAACTTGAGGCCGTAAACAAAACAAACCCATGAACGTCTGTGAATGTCTCAGGCTGATGCAAAACATCCTCAGCCATCAAACTTCAAGCTCGGGTGATGTCATTCTCGGACCCTAAGCTCGTCCTCACTCAATTCACTTGCGGTTGCAAGACAGTTTTGTGCGGCGCGTGTTTTTTGCAACGCAAGTGCGCACCCACGTGAGAGTGTCGACGACACCATAGGACCGGGACACTACTTGCAGCCCTGTGTCTGCACTCTAAAAAGTTCCCCGGAGGAACTGCGCAGTTACCCCGAAACGGGCTCCTTGCTCCCCCAAAATACGAAATGTGGCCAAAAGATTGCACACGGCAAAGAAAGAAGAGGCACTTTCCTCCATGTGGAGTAAAAGTGCCAGTTTTTCGGAGTAATTATAGAAATGTTGGGGTCCTGTGTAAACGACAAATAGTGGTTAGTGTACGCACATGTTGTGAGCTCGAATCTCGTGTCCGCTGAAAATTTGATGAAATTTGTTTCCGAATGTAATGTTCAGACATTGATTGTACATTTGATTAAACGCCTGCACGCACTACAAAAGGCTAGTTAAGTCAACTGTATACCTCTTTTGAGGAGTAACCGCGAGAGCGAGGTTACTCCTTCGCAGTTATTCCCAAAATGATGCAATGAGGGTGGTAGGTTAGTTACTCCACGAAAGGGGCAACCTCGATACACTTTTTTTCTTTACTTCTTAGAGTGTCATAAAAGCGAAACTAACGCTGCTGGAAACTGGCTGAGAAGGCCACCTCCACACAATAAACATTCAGTGAACCTTTGGAAATACTTTTTTTTTGTAGAATAAGCTTTCCCTGATTCATAGCAACAGCTCTCAATTGTATATAGCTGGCATAAATTTTTGAAAATTATTACCGCTCAACACTGTTAGATTGCAAAGCTGACACCTTATGTCATATTCCAGTTGCAAAAGTTATTTTGATTGGATAACTTTGATGTTACTGTCGCAGAACCATGAGGGGCATGCACTTCTGTCAAGTTTGTCAGCCAAGTACATTTTCCCTACGCATGCACAACTGATTCACGCAGAGGTATGTTAAAAGCCACTATGTTGGAAAAACGGGCAAATGCAACAGATTCTGAAAGTTTACTGGCAGCACTAACTACTAGAAAGTGTTGGCTGCACGACAAACAAATACAACATGCTAAAATCGACAACCCAAAGCATCGACCATCGTTGTTCGATTTAAATAGGCGTAGTAACGAAAGAGTTAAATGCTAGGTTTTTTCTACAAAAAACAACTTTCGTTTCTTCTTAATACTGCCAGATGGCGTTAAATCTCACGCAGTTCTCCCCGATCTTCTCGCGCAAAACGTCAAATAAACGTTTTATTCACTCTCTGGACAGAAGATAATCGTCTTTCGACGTCCTTTGCACAGAAGTATGCAGACGCGCGGCCATTTTTTCACTAACCTCGGCTTCATTTCGTTTTTTTTTTAAAGCTGCCCAACTAGGCATCTTTCTACCCTTAAAAAACTTTATTCAACAAACTCCACAACCCTAGCTCACCTGCGCTTTTTTAACGAAATTAGGCCCAAACAGCTAGCCCTCACATTTATGGATTGTTTCTATGTAGTCGTGACATGTGGTCTCCGAGGTGGTGTTTTCGTGAAAAAGATGAATTGCAGAGGACACAGGAGTAGGGACGCTCACCTGTGTGAGTGCGTATGTGCTCAGTGAGATGGCGTTTCATCATAAACGACGCATGGCAGAGGGTACAGGAAAAGGGACGCTCTCTTGTGTGAGTGCGCATGTGGTCACTCAGGTGGCGTTTACTCTTAAACGATGATTTGCAGTAGACACATGAAAAGGGACGCTCTCCTGTGTGAGAGCGGATGTGCATCACTAGGTGCCCTTTCCGCAAAAAGGATGCATTGCAGTAGACACAAGAGAAGCGGCGCTCTCCTGTGTGAGAGCGCATATGTGAGTGGAGGTTGGATTTCTGCGAAAATGATGCATTACAGTGGACACAGGAAAAGGGGCGCTCTCCTGTGTGGCTGCGCACGTGCAATACCAGCTGGGAGTTGAAGGTGAATGCAGCTGGACACAAGTGGCACTGGAAAGTGGGATCGCCCGCAGGTTTCTGATGATGTCTATTCACAGCTGACTTGTGCAGGGTCACATAGGTGCACTGCTGGCAGGAATGCGGTCGACCTGGTAGAGACACCAGTGAACAGGAGTGCTCCAGGGCCGCAAAAGAGAGGGATCCTGCAATCATTGAGAACACACATGGGCTATGCAAATTACGTGTCGTACACTAAATCTAACTGGAGCGCTCATAACCACAGCCACAGCCGCTGTATAAAAACAAAGTGTGACCACGCAGGCATGGCACTCCATGGAAATACACACAGGTCACAGTAATATACCAAGAGGACAATATAAAAACGGACCTCCTCGAGGAGCGTTGGCTAAGTGCGCTGACTAGCTCAGATCTGCATGACCAACTGTGGGCAATCCAGCGGGCCCGGACAGCAGTGGAAAAGCTACACCTCACTGTTGCACAAAACGTCGGGGTGGCTTGAGCCCGGGCCGGTAACCCTGCAGGGTTTCTTTTTTATTTTTTTAATAAAGTTTTTCCCTTCGCTCGTCCGTCCTACTGCGACGCGTCGCCGTCAATGGGCGAGCGCGTCTGGGCAGAGTTGACAGTTTTCGACTGCTTTTTTTGAGGAGGGTGCTAACGCTCTACCCTTCAAAGCGGACGGCACATCGTGTTTCAATGTGGGTGCGTTAGGATTTGTGCGTGATTATGTGCTTTTTAGTGTGATTACTTGTGATTCTTTTCTGTGCGATCATGTGTGGGGGCAGTTTGCATCATGTTTCCTGTGTTTGAGGACAGTTTTTAAAGTGTGCGATTGTGCAGATATTTTTTTTAGCGGTGTGATGCAACGAGTCTGTTGTGCTGCTGTGTGTGCCGCTGTGCAAGTCGAACGCAAGAAGAGATGCCCGCTTGCATTACCACGAATTTCCCTGAAATCTACAGCATCGTGAAGCCTGGATGAAGAATAATTCTGGCCAAGGACCGTCAGGGATCGGGAGAACGTCATTGCTCCCGTACGCAAAGTAGACGCCGGTGCGTGCAGCTTTGAAGTCGCCGCAGGATTTATGAGCGTTTGAGTGTTTTGTCGTGTGGTTTGTTTGTGCACGGCCACTGCTTTGTGTGAATATGTGTGAGCCACTAGACACATGTTTTCTGAGCTATAGTGCGGTGTTTATTGTGTGCGCGTTTGTAGCAGATGGTGTTTTCTACCGGTGTGATGCCACAAAGCTCTTGTGTCCCGCTGAGCAAGTCGAACGCGGGAAGAGACGTTAACTTGCAGTACCATAAATTCCCATGCGATTTACAGCGTCGATTCGGGATGCTTGGCTGAAAAATATTTCTCGGCAAGGGCCGTCAGAGAGTGGAAGCAAGTGGAAGTTGACTGAGTGGTTTCTTGTGTGCTCTTTATACTTTGCTCATGATGATTTCATTCAGATTAGGCTTTTGCATCCAACGGCGGTCCTTACTGTGTTTCGCGTTTATTTGCACTACCTGCAAAAGAACACCCAGCCCAGGAAACGCCAGCGAAAGGATCCAGCTGATGACGCAATAAATAACACAATTTACACGCAACTGATTCGTCAACTGAGTCTTATTTACTAAGCTGCCTAACCAGCCATAGTTGCCACATTGCCTGTAAAAGAGACACAGAGGAAAATATAATTTCAGAATAAAGGACGTCCGGGCCCTTTGGCCACTCTCCTCAGTGCTTGCATAACTGAATGTTTCGTCTTCCTGGGAGAAGTAAACCTACTAACAATTATTTTTGCAATAGAACACTTACTTACAGTTCAGATAAAGAAAACGGGGTGCGTTCATTGAGGCCTATATTCTACGAATTATTCCCTCTCCTAGAGCAAACTGTTAACATATGTGGTGCAATAAATACTCCTAATAACGATTCAAAATCAAACCTATGATGTGTAGCTATGAAACGGATTATTTCTGGCCGACTGTCCCGCATAGAAATGCGCGCGAAAGCGTTTCAAAGAAGAACGGTGGCGCCAGAGCGGGCGCGAGGTAAGCTCGGCCCATCCCGCGGCTTCGGCAGCACGCAGCAGGTCGCACTTTGTTTTTTATCCAGCACCCATGCCACAGCATTCCAACCCACCACATTTCAAGAAAGTTGCAACAGATCGCTCGAAAATTGCTTATGAGCACTCTGCTATGCCTAAAAGTAGAATCTGATATAGATGCCATTCTGATGCTATATGAAAAAGGCCAAATGATTTTTAATAAGTCCCAATAACCAATAAGCCTACAAATGACCTATTGCGATTGCTTGTATTTTGCAGGAAAGTACCCATAGAACACTGCACAGCAAAACAGCCACTCCACATTCAAACACATGAAGAACATCAAATAAAATATCAGTTTAAACAGTTGATATGAAATGAGAAAAAATGGCCAGATCCCAAGTACAGAGGCAACTTATGTCATGCGGAACATTTTCAAACGACGCTAAACATATATATGTAGACTACACACAGACATGTACGTCGAACCATAAATATATAGGTAAACACTTGTTTACAGTTGCAGAACGATGCAACTTGCCAGAACAAAGAGCATATGCAAAGAGCATATTGCCAGAACCAAAAGTAGCAAACTCAAATGTAGCGATTGTGCTCGCAAGATTGGTAGCCCTGAATACATAGACAAACTTCTGTGGGTGGCTCTTAAAGGGCCACTTACCAGGCCCCATACTGAATTTTAGTTAGACAGTGGAAGATGTTGGGTGTCCAATGAGGAACATTTTGCCACAAAAATGTTTCGAATCGGTTCATCACGAGCGAAGAAAACAGGTTTTTGGAAGCGGCGCGAAACGAGGATGAGAGGAGGCGAGCTCGAAACCCTTGCCACTCCTCTGCGTAGCCTTCGCAAGCCAAATCTCTTCCCCGCCATCCCCAGCATCTGACCATGAGGTGACCTGCGCATGACGTGCCCTAACAAGCCCAACTCCCGAGCACGCGAGCAGCGTCACTTTGTTGGCCAGCGGTATTTGTGGTCTTCTGCCTGTTTCCGCGGGATAGTTTGGAAACGCTGGCTTAGACGCGGTAGAGTAGATGAGCACAATGAGTGTTTAAACGCGTAGGAGCGTAGGAACACTGGCACATTAGCCCCGCATCTCGTAGAATTTCACGAAAAAAAAAATGAAAGAAAAACGCATACAATTTTTTATTGCGTCTCATTATTTGTTTCAAGTTTTATTAGTCTCTTAAAGCAATAAATACATAAACTACGCATGTTACGTTAAATTATTTTTGCCATGTCACGTGGTATACTGTTGACAACGTCAGAGCAGAGTCGTCTACGTAGAGGACTAACGTCATTGTATTGCCGTGTACATAGGGCCATTCATACGCCCACGTCATGCCCTCATTCTCTAGGCGGGCACCGGCAGAGGGGAGGCGGAGCAGCGTTCATCTTGAAATTTGACCGATTTCCGCGGCCCGTAGCGTTGCAAATTTTGGCAGACCTGATCATGAACGCCTCGTCTAGGCATTGCGCTTGTCAGCTCAAAATTGTCAAACCTGGTGAGTGGCCCTTTAAGTACAATTGACCCTCACCCGAGGTGACTCCTATCATTCAAGTACCCACATAATGGTTACGAAATTAGATGGGCAGCACCACAATAAAGCAATTGACGTTTCACCAACATTACACCAGCACAGGGTCTTCTTGCAAAGGAGTTTTGAGGCCTGGCATGACTCTGTGATGAAATACCTGATTGCCACGCAGAATGGGTGGGTTCGATTCCTGCTGGTACCACAACATATATTACTTGCATTTGTCGGGTCATCGCTGCTAATGTCGTTTCTTTACCATCCTCGCATTTTTATTACCAGTGCCTGTTCTCGCCCTTCTACAATAGACATCAACTATCCAACAGCTCTTGCGCATACTTGCATATAATGGCAGGTAATTAAAATGCGAGGACATTAAAAAATCAACATAGGCAGCGTTGACCCAACAAATGCAAATAATATATGTTGTGGTCCCAGCAGAAATGGAACCCAAGCATTCTACGTGGTTCTACCACGGAGCCACGCCGGGTCTTGAAACTGCTTTCCAAAAAAATTTTTAAAAATCACTGCCCAACCACTCCGTACAAATGGTCAATCAGCAAAAACTAAAGCTTTAGGCCCTGGTGTTTAGCAGTAGGTTCAACCCGACGCTGCACTGAAGCCTTTCACAATTATTGGTTACATGTTCGTGCTCCTTAACGAGGTTAGACATACGTCTGGCTTGGGTTTACCACAGTGTTCACTTCACATGCCGCACACTGTGCCTCGCATGATCACGGTCATGGAAGAGTGCAATGAGTGGTTAAATGCGTTAATCGCAGTGGCTGTTCTCGAAGCACAGGCGGTCACAGACATCGCAGCCGAAGCGCCGCTGGAGAAACTCCTGCCGAAAGCGGGCGTTCACCCCGGCCAGCGCCTCCTATATTTTTATGCCTGCCGCGTGAGCACCGTCGCGCCCACCGTGTCCTCTCCCTTTACTCTCTTGATTCTGCCCCTCGGCACCGCTTGGCAACTCTACGCTATTACCCTCTAGCTGCAAGTTTATTACTATTTACTTTACCACTATTACTTTTAAGCAGCAAATCGCCAAGGAAGGGATCTATGATAATACTCGGGGTAGTTATCTTCTGTTTGAGGCGAGGACGGGAGTATTGCGAACCAAGACATATCGGGCCAAATACAAAGGGGTAGACACGGTATCCAGTGCGTGTGGAGAGGAGGAAGAAACTGCCGAACACTTGATAATGTTCTGTAAAGGGCTTCACCCTATAGTTCAGGATGATGGCACAGAGTTTTTCAAAGCACTGGAGTTTAAAGACAGGGAGGGCAAAATAGACTTTAAGCGGGTAGAATTAACTAGAAGGAGGTTATCTGATTGGTGGTTAAAGTCAAGGCCCAAGTGAAAATTAAATCCTTCACTGCAAAGTGCCAGTCCTCAACCTCACTATTTAAAATAAAAAAATAAATCTAGTTTTTGGTTCACTAAGTATTACGGCTTGGTGGCATTAGCCACCGCCCAATCTAAAGGATACAGTCATATCAATCCATTCAATTCATCCTAGCACACGCCGCTCGCCGCCGCTCGCACGCTGGTTTCCAGCGCTTTTTTTCGTCTGCTTAGAGTAATCGCGAACCTTGCTCGGAGTTGTTCCCGTTACAGTAAAAGAAGTAATATTCACACATAATATATAATAAAGGTGAAATAAACTGTCAATATGCCTCTTACAGGATTGATAATGCGCGTCCCAGTCACCTTGCAGACGACAAGTTTAACCCGTCGTTTAGTCGCAGTGGCACTTGTAAGTCCGTCTCTTTGCTTCAGCGGTGTTGTCATCCTGCTTTTTCATTGGTCACCATGCGCTGCTGTTGCGTTCTCTTCTGCACTTCTATCCAGTGAAAGAAAGAAGCAGGTGTGTCCTTTCACGAAGTTCCAGCAAACACTGAGCTACGTGAACGATGGCTACGAGTTATCGCATCGAAGAACTGGGTGCCGAATCTCATTTCAAATTACTAGGCCGTGTGCAGCCTACAATTCGTGGAAACTGACTTTAGAGAAAATACCAAAAGACGCATGCTAAAGCCCGATGCGGCGCCGAGTGTCTTTCCGCATTATCCATCCTAGATGAGGAAGGAGTCACCAAAGGTAAGAAGCTGCAGCAGCACTCAGGAAAGAAATCGCGATTCCTCAACGGACACGTTGGCAAGTCTGCCAAGTCAGGAAATCGATTCCCGCCCTGCACCGGCGCGAGAAGTTCGCGTAAACATGCCTGACGAAGCCACTGAACCCAGTAGACGGCAACAACCAGAAAGTGTCGCTTTAAGCGACATCCAAGACATGCCTTTTGTAGCAGCAGCTATTGACTACTGTCATTCCGCAAACTTTCTTGAGCCAATTGATGCAAAGCCAGCGGAAGTGTGTACAAGTGCGCGTGCCTTGAGGACCTTTGGTGTTCAAGCCAACAGCAGAAGCTCCACAACAGCCTTCTTGAAGCAGAAAAAATGGCGCGACAAAAAAAGGGCATAGAAGCAACGAAATGAAAGGCTGTAGGCAACAGTAGATGCCTACAAGAAAGAGCTGCATAGATTAAAGGAAGAGTTCAACATAAGCAAATTTCTTCAAGTAGCCAGAGACTGCGATCAGGGCTGCACTAAAGCCAGTGTGATAATGGACCAAGTCCTAAACTACAAGGGGAAAAAACTAAAGTGCTGTGGAACCAATATACGACAGTGCATGATTCTGAGAAGCCTCTCAACGAAGTCATACGAGTATATTAGGACTGAGTTCCTCGCACTCCCGTACAGAACTACGCTACAAAGATACATGGGAACAACTGCCGGAGAAGTAAGCTTCAGTGAGATAGAGAAGCAGAGGCTCAACACTGAAATAAAGTGCCTCGAGACGGAGCAAGACAAAATTTGCAGTCTCATCATAGAAAAAATGGGAATAAAGCAAAGGCTTGAATACCACAAACAACCAGACGCCTTCTTGGGAGACATAGACATGGGCGCTCCCAACCAAGTGTTGTCAGACTCAGACAAAACCAAGCTTGGGAACTCGTTTTTATGCTTTTTGATCTGTGGCCTTAATAGGTTTCAGATCCCAGTGGGATACTTGTTTATCAGATCATGCACTGGCGAACTACTTGTGGAAACGAAGAAGCATTATGAAGAAAACTGAAGAAATGGGATGCGAGATAGTTTGAGTTGTGATGGACAACCACAAAATAAACGTCACTGCAATGGAAATATCATCAGGTAAGAAACCGAAAGCCCGAGTGCCTCATCCCGCCGACTCAAGCCACAGTTTGTTTCTGGCATTCGATCAGAGTCACATCCTCAAAAACATTCGATTGCAATTTCTGGCACGAGACTTGGGAAGAAATGGCGAAATTTCTTCAACCTACACAATGGAAATCCACAAGATGCAGCGGGGCTTGATTATCAAGCCGGTCCGTTTTCCCAAGAGGAAACACATCTATCCGTCTAATATCAAAAAAAAAGGGAGTCAAGCCTGCCAACCAGTTGTTTTCACTAGCTGTGACAACGGCTTCGTCCTTCATGAAAGTTCATGCCAGGCACATGTGCAACGCAAAGTTGGCCAGCGTCAGCCCAACTGTTGAGTTCATGAATAATGTGAGCAGATGGTTTACTCTCATGGACGTCAGCAACTGCCAGCGGCATATTCACCAGAACCATCCGGACACCAGGCAGTTGAAGATCATGAGGACTCCAGACTTCATTGGCTGGAACTTGTTTTTTTTTTAGAATACATTGAAGAGCTCAAGATGGCAAGCGCACTAATAACCTTTCTAACAAAAGAAACTCACCATGCACTGGTATTCACCACAGTCAGCAACCTCCAGCAAATCACAGATTTTTGTTAGATAGAGGGTTCAAATTTGTATTGACTAGAAAGTTTTCAAGTGACCCTATTGGATCCCTGTATGGGACGCTTCAACGCAGCGCTGGCTCCAATGATATGCTTGATGTCAGAAGCGCTCTTACGAGCTTTGAGAAAATGCTGAAGACGGGCATCGTTACGGTTTCCCACACAAGCAATGTAGAGAGCTCAGCATCGTTCGCTTCCTCGGGAAGCATTATTAGGAGCGGCGAGGCAAGCAGCACATCAACAACAAGTGCGGCCGTAGCAGTGAACTGGGCCCAGCACCTACTGCAGGAACTCTGCACTTCGACAAAGCCGTTTATGCCCACACCAGATATAGCAGCAGTTTCTCTCATCCACGGATACATATCTCGTGTCGTGAGTGAAAAGACTGACTGCGAGCGCTGCATGTCGTTAGTCTTGAAGGCAAAAGGAAGCAGCATCAGTGCTAAGAATGGCTTGGTTTCCTACCAGGACAGAGGTGGCTTGCGCTACCTCACTGCGAAGCTCGTGCGTACGCTGCATGCCCTGAAAAGATTTGTGGACGTGATGCTTTTGCACCGCGCAGCTCTCCTTAAGCCTCTACAGATGTGCGTCGTGAAGAGTGCAGATGTAATTGTTGGCCTGCCAGTACTGCTATATGACCGTTGTGACCAAATCCAAAGGCGCAAATTAATGGAACTTGTGTACAGAAAGTTCATAAAGCCGCTGTTCACAAACTATGCCGTCGACTTCACCGATAAAAAATCTGTGGCCAGGCTTTGTCAAAGAAGCCGTTGTCTAGAAAGTTTTTGAAGCTTTAAAAAGCTTGCACGACACGCACGCACCTTTAACGTTGAACTGACAAGTGGTTTTAGTTCAACAGTTTGTTTCTTAACTTGTACTGACTTATTTCTTTTTATTTTTATCTTTTGTGCATATAAAATTGCTATGTCTCGTTTCATTACTTCAACCTGTGAACTCCACTTATATTTCGATTTGGATCGATATTCGGCAGAGCACTCCTTCAAGCGCTTGCAAACAAAGAATAAGACACCTTACGATGCGTTTTTTCGCAATACGTTACCAAAACAAACGCATGAATGCGAAACTACCCAATAAGAAGGAAAGTAATCGTATAAAATTGGAAAAAGCCAGTGGCTGTGCCGCATCCACCCATAGCAGTTAAGCAAAGAGAGGCCACACAAGAAGGTAATAACCTGACACCACCACGCTGTCACTCGGAGAAATAGAGCGCCAATCATAGAGCAATGGAAACGGGCGCATCGCAACAGGCACAGAAAAAATAGAGGAGGCGCTGCCCCGGCAAACACGCTCAAGCAATGATCACATTGATGCTCTAACGCCGCGTTGTTGCAAACGTTTGACACCCCGAGTTAACTCCAATGACCACCATTAAAAATACTGGACGACGCATTCCTACTCTCTGATGCGGGCGCTTGTGAAGCCACCGGAAGGCACTTCACTGTCCTGGAAGCTAGCGTCTTCTGGGTGTTTTAGGCGTGTAATTGAAATATTATCTGGTGGCAGTTGTTAAGATCGTACTCTTTGTGTTTTTTTATATTATAATGTTCTTGTGGTCATTCAACGCTGCACGAAAAATGGCAGATGCCATAGCGACGGCGTCCAAATATGGGGCAGTGCTGTTATGTACAGTGTTATAATTACTCATTAGTTAAGTGATAGAAGAAAAATGTCCTAACATTTTTTACAAAGAAAAACAAATGAGTGCAATGGCATCCAGGAGCGCGAAGGTTTGTATTTTGTGAGCGATCCGGGAAAGAAAACAACATTGGGATGGCATACCATTTGGAAGATTAGTTTTTGGAACCGAGTGGTCAAAACAACAATATGCAAAATGGTCACCGCTAAGTTTGCTTCCTGGAGACGGCGTCCAGTCTTCTCTCTTTAAGCTCCTGAACCACTTCCGTATATCTAAAGCCTCGGGCGTGATAAACTATATATGAAAAAACCAAATACCTTCAACACAAATCGTTAAAAAAGAAAATACGATCAGCTACAACAATTTCCTCGCAGAATACATAAAAAAGAATATAATTTTATGGTACTCATGCCAGCATAGCGGTGTCTTCTGGGCCACCAACTGCGTCTTAAGGTGGCTTCAACCGAGCGCTCGATGCGCCATCCAGCTCCCTTTGTTATAGTGCCTAGAATATACCGGCTAGTGTGCTTAGCAGAGAGGTTCACAATGGGAAGAAATGGCAGGGCCGGTGATGCCTTCCAACTTCGGCCTCCAAGTGCAAGCAGCGCCACTTGTCGCTAAGAGGGAAAGTAGCTGGGCAGATGACACTATGGTTTGTGTGTACTTGTGGATGGGAACAAAGGCCAGAGAGGAAAACCAGGCAATAGTGGAGTTTATATCAAAGGACATTGAGGAATTAGGAGGAGAGTGCGAGATAATTATACTTGGAGATATCAATGCACACATAAACGATATAGATGGGTGTACCGACACAACAGGCAAAATGATCATGAATATGTGTAAAGGACATGATTCAATCATTTGCAACAGTACGGAAAAGTGTGAAGGGCAAATAACATGGGAGGTAAGAAGGCTGCAGTCGACAATAGATTATGCACTGATGTCACATAGAATGTATGAGGGCAGCCTGACGACACCCGTTGAGGGCCCGTTGAGGGCAGCCTGACGACACCGGAAGGAGCTTCCTGCGGCCCTACTGTGTGACGCTCCTGCTCTGAATTGCCACTTATAAAGCTACCGTCCCCACCAAGGCTCCATTGCAGCAGCGACAGCGGGATGGTCACGTACTGAAGTGAATTCTGTCTTTTGTGCAGATACCGTATCGTGCCCTTCCAGCGCGATTACCGGCACGTGTAGGGCATTCTGCCGCCGTGAGGAGGAGCTACCATAGGCCTTGACTGATCAAATTCATCATTTGTGCCGATCTGTCAACCCGTTGAGGGCAGCCTGACGACACCGAAAGGAGCTTCCTGCGGCCCTACTGAGTGACGCTCCTGCTCTGAATTGCCACTTATAAAGCTACCATCCCCACCAAGGCTCCATTGCAGCAGCGACAGCAGGATGGTCACGTACTGAAGTGAATTCTGTCTTTCATGCAGGTTAGTAGTTAAGTATTCTAAGGTAACCCTTCTGTTCAATTCGCTGTTGCTGCTGCTACCGAAGTACTGTAGTTTTTTTTTGCAATTTATGGTGTGACTGAAACTTGTTAAGCGATGCCGACGTGTGCCGAACTTGCGAAGCGCATTGATGCAATTGAAGCGAACTTCAACAATGAGACTGACCGTCTGGCTCATGATGTCTTCGGTAAAGTCCTGTTGAGAATGCAATCTTCAGGAATTGATGTTAAGGAGCTCAAAAGCGAAATTGACGATTTACAACAGAGCATGGAAATCCTGAATGGCATTGTTGAGACACTGCGCTCAGAAAAAGAGGTACTCGCTGCCGATAACAAAAGACTGCTGAACGAAAACAACTTGCTCTCAAAAAAGGTTCAAGAACTTGAACAGTACTCCAGAATCAACAATGTAGAAATCAAGGGCATTCTCTGCACGCAAGGGGAAGACTGTGTAGCGATTTTGCAAAAAGTTGGCGATACTGTAGGTTGCCCCCTTGTGCCCTCTGACCTTGACATTGTGCACCGTGCCCCGATGAAGGTCAAAGAAAAAAGAATGTTGTTGCCAGGTTTTGCTCGCGTTCGAAGAAGAATGAATTCATTTCTAAGGCACGTAAAGCTAAGTTGTGTCTTGGGGATCTTGGTATCTCGTCTGCAATCAACAGCCCTGTGTACGTGAATGATCACCTAACGCCATCGAATAAATCATTATTCACCAAGGCTCTAACTCTAAAGAAAGCCAATAACTGGAAATTCTTATGGACAGAGAATTGTGCAATTAAGGCAAGGAAAACTACCGACAGTCAGGTTTACCGCATTGCTAAGGAATCTGATCTCTCTTTTATAATCTAGATATCCCTGCTGTTTTTTTACGCATACGCTGTTGTTTTTTTCACCATCGCTGTATTTGATTCACCATGTCAGTTTACCTAAACACTTCGGAGTTGGGTCATTTTCTTTTTAACAGCTCATGTTCGCTTATTCATTTCAATGCTCGTAGTATGCGAAACATTACGACGACATTCAAAATCTTCTCTCTACAATCACAAAGCCCTTTCCTATCATTTGTATCACCGAAACTTGGCTTTCAGACGCTGATAAAAATCTTTTCGGCTTCCCCAACTACTCATCTGAATACGCACACAGACCATCAAGCAATCATGGTGGAGCAGCCATCTATGTATTATCAAACCTGGCGTTCAAACGACGGCATGACCTTGCACTAAATTTACCTAACTGTGAAGCTGTATGGGTAGAATTTGATCATTTGTTGCTTAACATCGACAACAAAAATTTTATTTTGGGTTGTATTTATCGTTCGCCCTCTACCTCCATTACTGATTTTTGCAACGCTTTAGACAATGTGCTTGAATCAATATCATCAGAAAATAAAAATGTAGTTATTGTTGGTGACATGAATGTCAACCTGCTTGATACCTCGTCTGCTAACTTCACGACATATTCTAGCTGCTATCACAGTTATGGTTTTGAATGCCTAATTACCCAAACTACACGTCTTTCTCGTGACGGCGGATGCTCACTGATTGATCATGCGCTATCAAACCTTCTGGTCGCTCCTGAAGCAGGCATTCTTACCAGTGATATCACCGACCATTATCCCATTATTCTTAAAACTATTTCAACTCCTATTTGTCGTTCCGCATGCTTTCATAAACTTGTTTTGGATAAGGAAGCACTTATCGAGAACATTACGAAATCAGACTGGCTTGCTGTAAGGGAAACCAACGACCCTCAAGAAGCATTCTCGCGCTTTTTTTCTTTACTTTTACATTACTTCCATTCCCATTCGCATAGGAAAAAATGCAAGAAGATCATTGCGTCACCTCAAAACCCATGGCTAACTGATAAATTACTTGAAGCAATGCGCAGACGCGAGAATCCTTACAAAAAAACCAAGAAACAGCCTTTCAATGTTAAGCTAAGAGCAAGGTACAAGAAATACTGTAACAATCTCTGTGCGCACTTAAAAAGAGCAAAAAGAAAATACCTCGAACAGTAAATATTGGAATGTGGAAGTAACTCCGATAAAAAATGGAAATTAGTAAATTCCTTTCTAAATAGAAACGGCGACCGAGGAAGCATTACTTCAATAATTCATAACGGCATTGTGCACTCAAATCCACGTAACATTGCTGATACATTCAGTGACTTCTTTTTTTCGAACAACCTGCCATCAGACCAAGTTTTAGATTACGAAATCACTCGCTTACCCCAGTCCTTCTATTTGTTCCCCACTTCTGCCGATGAAGTAACCGCGGTAATTCGGAATCTAAAAACCACTAGCGCTGGTCTAGACGACATCAGTCCATCACACATAAAGCTGATTGCTCTATCTATATCTGACATTCTTGCAGATGTCATTAATCTAATATTTAAAAAGGGGACTTTTCCTCGCGAACTTAAGCGTGCTAGAGTTACCCCAGTATTTAAAAAAGGAGACCGATCATTGGTAACGAACTATAGGCCTATATGTGTGCTCCCGTTCCTCAGCAAATTGAGAAATTATTTGAAAAGCGCCTAACTGATTACCTTCGAAAGTTTAGCATTCTTACTGACTTTCAGTTTGGTTTTCGAACAGGATATTTTACTGATCTCGCTTTATTATATCTTACTGAATTTCTAAAGCAGGCGATTGACGATGGCAGTTTAGCTGGATCTGTTTTTGTTGACCTAACAAAAGCCTTTAATACTATTAACCATCAGATACTCTTCATAAAACTGGAAGCAATGGGAATATGTGGTCCTGCTCTGTTATTTATTCGCAGTTATCTCCTTAATCGAAACCAAACGGTCAGTATTTCCGGTACCTACTCCAAACAAACAACAACGAACATAGGAGTACCACAAGGGTCCATTCTGGGCCCACTTTTGTTTTTAATCTATATCAACGATCTATCTAATTTTATCATACACTGTAAATATTTGCTCTACGCTGATGATACGACGATTTTTAGTTCCGATAATAGCATAGACTGTTTAATAAATAAGCTGAGCACAGATCTTCGCAATATACTACACTGGTGTAAGCTAAACAAATTACAGTTCAATCCTCAAAAAACCCAATTCATTCTCTTTTCATCACATCAGCGATCGCTAGTAACGGATCCCACAATTAGTATCCCAAATCATTCGATCCACGCTAGTAATGATTGTGTTTACTTGGGCGTCAAACTAGATAGAAACTTAAAATTCCACTCTCATATTTTAGATGTCAAGAAAAAGCTGTCTTATGGTATACGCATCCTCATTCGGTCTCGCCCTTTTTTTTCACGTTCCATTCTCTTGTCACTATACTACGCATTTATTCATTCTCACATCAACTACTGTATAACTACCTGAGGCACTACCTACAACACTCACCTCGCACCATTACAGACTGTTCAAAACAAAGCAATTAAAATAGTCACTTCTAGTTCACATTACACCAATTCAAAACAACTATTCTACAGCTACAACATCCTTACAGTGCGCGATATGGTTAAGTATAATCTAGTCATATGTTTATTCAAGCATATCAATGAGCTATTTCCCATTTTCATCATCCCATCCTCCTCACTTCTCAATACCAACAACACTAGATTTGCTTACCACAAAAACTTCATCTTACTGAAAGCCCGGACTAACTATGGCAAACAAACCGCTCATTTTAGCTCACTTTCCATAAGGAATTCACTTCCATCCATCTTAAAAGTAATGAATCCACACTCGTTTGTAAAAGAATTAAAAAAGCTCTTTGTCAACCAATACAACACGTAGCACTTCATTCTCATAGCCCCTAAAGCATGCTCTCACACATGTATATATGTGTGTATATATATGTGTGTATATATATATATGTGTATATATATGTGTGTATTTATGTATGTGTGTATATATGTGTGTATATATATATTTTTTCTTTTTTCTTTTTACATCTCGTGTTTACATGGTTTCTTTCTATTATGAAATGTGCTTGATCACCCATATCATTATGATTATTGTAATTTTTCCCTTCCTGTCGAAGCTATGTTTTATTTGTTTTTGTGTTCATCATGTACAGGAGGTTCCAATTCAGTCTCCAACTACGGGACCTCCTTCTGTATACTGTCTATAATGACTTTACTTCATAGTAACAATAAAATTTGATTCTGATTCTGATAGGCTCAGGAGAATGCACATAGATGAATGTAGCTCCAGAAGTCTGGGTAGTGAACACAAATGCATCAAGATAAGTTTTGGAAGAGCAGTGAAAGTGGTAAGGAGACAAGAGGAGCAACTACAGGAAAATTTTTATTCAGAAAGGCAAATTAAAATGGCCACTAAACAACTTGAGAAAGTAGTCACTGAGGATAATAAAACAGTATGGACATACACGAACCTAATTAGACTGTTTCAGCTAGAGATTGCTAAGGCATGCGACAAGTCACCCCGGAAAAGAAGACAAAAACCCAAAAGTTGGTGGGATGAGGAAGTTAATAGAGCCAAAGCAAAACGTCAGAAAGCCTCTAGGGAACACAGACATGCTAAGCAGTGGGGTGAACTGACAGATGATGTTGAAAGTAAATGGGAAATTTTTCAAAGCTGTACAAGGGAAGCATCCCTTCTGATCAATGAAGAGATTAGAAGAAAGAAGACTCAGTGACTGGCAGAAATACATAAAAACGATAGAAAGACAGCTGCGAAATTTTGGTACCATGTAAACTCTCTAAAAATGAGACAAGTCTGAGCAGGGGTTTAAAACTACAGCTCTAGGTGCTTGGCTAGAAGGGGATGAAGCTATTGAATATATAAGAACAAGGGTGACAGAAAAATTTCAACAAAGTGCTTTATGCACCACATTAGAGAAGGATGGATCAAGTGGTGCAATGGCTCCATTTTCACAACGAGAGTGGGAAAGGGCTGAGAAGAGGGTTCCTAGTAGTACATTAACAGGCCCAGATGGCATTCCAATTATGCTGTTAAAGACATTGGGTCTGAAGTCTTAGCAGACTTCGCGAAAGGCAGTGAGCAAAACAATAATCGATGGTGAAGTCCCCAATGAATGGAAACTTAGCAGGATGAACATGATCTATAAAGGAAAGGGGGTCAAAGCTGACATAAGCAGCTACCGTCCTAAAACAGTGACATCAGTGGTCTACAGGCTGGCGATGCAGATTATAAAGGACAGACTGCAGGCATGAATAGAGTATGAGAAGGTACTGTAGGAACTGCAGAATGGGTTTTCGAAAACACAGGACTTTGAAAGACACTCTGCTCTCACTGACGCAGTACATCGGACTAGCAGAAATGGAACACAGGCGCCTGTGGTTGGCATTTTTGGATATCAAGGGAGCGTGCAATAGCGAGGTTCAAGACCCTTGTGGGGAATACTGGACACACTAGGTGTGGAAGAAGGAGTCACTAATCTTTTAAATGACATCTATAAAAATAACAAGGTAGTTATAATGTAAGAAAAACAGGTATCCGAGCCCACAGAAGTAAAACGGGGGCTTAGGCAGGGGTGTCCTCTGTCCCCCTTGTTATTCATGATGTATCTACAAGGATTACAGGCCAAATTAGAAGGAAGTGGACTTGGCTTAAACCTCTCTTTTGTCAAATAAGGAAAACACATTGAACAGGCACTACCAGCATTAATGTATGCAGATGATATAGTGTGAATGGCCGACAACAAGGAAGATTTGAAAAGATTGATGGACATCTGCGGTAATGAGAGAGATAGGTTCGATTTCAGATTCAGTAAGAAAAAATGAGCAGTCATGATTTTTTAATGATAAGAAAGATAGTGAGCTTAAGATGCAGGAGGTCACGCTAGAGATAAAAGATAAATACAAATATCTGGGCGTATGGATAAGCAATGGGGTCGAGTACCTAAGGGAACACGAAATATACGTGACGACTAAAGGTAACAGGAATGCAGCGGTAATGAAAAACAGGGCACTGTAGAATTACAATAGATATGATGTTGTGAGAGGAATATGGAAAGGGGTCATTGTTCCTGGTCAGACGTTCGGCAATGCGGTATTGTGCATGAGATCAGAAGTTCAAGCAAGATTAGAAATTAAGCAACGTGGAATAAGTAGGCTTGCCTTAGGAGCTCACGGGAATACACCAAATCAGGGAGTACAAGGTGATGTGGGATGGACATCATTTGAGGGCACGGAAGCTAGCAGCAAGATAAAATTTAAGAAGCGATTGAGAGAAATGGGGGAGGAGCGCTAGGCTAGGACGGTTTTCAGCTACTTATACATGAAGAATGTCGATACAAAATCGAGGAAGCGAACCAGAAAATTGATGGGTAGATACTTAGAAAACAGCAGGGGGCTAAACCAAAAAGAACTATCGGTTAAGAAGAAGGTGAAGGAAACGGAGACCGATATTGTGGAGAATTGGCATCATTAAGAAGTCCACACTAGATATCTATCGAACTTTTAAAAAGGAAATTCCCAAGAAAAGGATCTATGATAATACTCGGGGTAGTTCTCAACTGTTTAGGCCAGGATGGGAGTATTGCGAACCAAGGCATATCGGGCCAAATACGAAGAGGTAGACACGGTATGCAGTGCATCTAGAGAGGAGGAGGAAACCGCCAAACACTTGATAATGTTCGGTAAAGGGCTTCGCCCTATAGTTCAGGATGATGGCGCAGAGTTTTTCAAAACACTGGTGTTTAGGGACAGGGAGAGCAAAATAGACTTTAAGCGAGTAGAATTAACTAGAAGGAGGTTATTTGATTGGTGACTAAAGTCAAGGCACGAGTGAAAATTAAACCCTTAATGCAAAGTACCAGTCCTCAACGTCACTACTTAAAGGGGAAGAAAAAGATAAATCTTGTTTTATGGTTCACAAAGTATTACGGCTAGGTGCCATCAGTCACCGCCCAATCTACAGGGTGCAGCCATACCAATCCATCCATCCATCTGTGCGGTATAGCCCATTCGTATGCGTGTTGCCGGTGTTGCTTCTGCGACATTGTAGCATTGTAAGTTCTCTGTGCCTCGTGTTGTCAGAAGCTGTATTAGTGACGTGTGCACTGTTTTTAGCGTGTTAACGCTGTACTTTGTAAACCGCAAAGACATGATATAACGAGAGGCATCAGGGCAGGCAGAAAACGTGCTTTGTGCCGAAGTGGCTATTGCCACAGCCTCCTAGATTTCTCTTGCCTGCCGGATGAGCGCAAAACGCCCGTCATCTATAGCGGCGCTAACTACTTAGGGGTAAGGGTTTTGTACTTGGCCTTTGAGATCAGCAATTTTGGCGTTTGCTAACTTCGGAGGCTATGCCTTGGTTTGAAGGGGTCGCCTGTTGAATAAGCGCAAAACGACTGTCATCTATGATGGCGTCACTTACGTAGGATTAATTAAATGACGTTCATGCCTTTTTAAAACCTTTTACGTTAATTTTGTTGCAAATAAGCTCCAAAAGTCAAAACTTATTTGAAGACACCCCTACTTAAGTGTCGCCAACACAACAGTTCCGACGACGGCCGCTTCCCAAGTGATTGCCGATAATCTCGCAGGCAAGGGAAACTTAGGAGGCTGCGCTATGGACAATCCCTGAGAAGTTATCTGTGTTTCCTGTGCCGTCGGAGGTGAATTGAGGAGTGGGAGCGACTCAAGCTGACCCAGACATGTGTGTTTTGTGAGAAGCATTTTGAGGACATCTACTTAAAAGAACCTTTAAAGCTACAGCGGGCGGCGCCGTTGACGTGATTGGCAGAGGGAGACCACTTGAACCCCGACGCACTACCAATGATATTTGACAACTGCTCTGAACACCTTCAGCATAAAAAGTAACCGAAAAGGAAAGTGGGAAACATTTGTGATCATACCATTGCTAAATGGCAAAGTACAGTGCCGTTACATATTTTCAGCAGTGGTTCATTAAGCACACACTGCAGGGCCTGCATTGCAGTGTTCAGTCCACCGTGCTTCAAGCTCAGTGCTCAGCAACATGGCTTTGTTCATATCACCGTGCTTCAAGCTCAACATTCGTTCTGCAAGTTTTCAATCCCGCAACATGGACTATGTTGATCGAAGCGTAAGCTGGTTCTATTGCCTACACGCGTTATCGCCCAGAAAACAACGACGCTGCTGCGCCATTTATTTAAATAATGGTGACGTTTGGAGCTGTGATGCCGAACATGGTTTAGTACTGGCTACAGCATATTTCTGCGGAAAGGAAAGTGGCAGGCACGCACTTAGGATAACAATTAAAGCTTAAGAATTGATCAAGAAATCCGTACGCAGATTCTGTGTGGCAGATATGGCCTGAGAACAGATTCGGGAAAGCTTGCCGAATTCAGGAAAATGTATTTCTCCGAGAGGTGTCAGCTTAGTGTTGATGGCTGCGCGCAGTGCAAATATCTACAAAGACTCATGCAAAACAGACTGCGCAGGAAGAAGCGCACAACACGCTGTCAGTATGCAAGAGTGGCAATGTGGGCTTGTTGATGAAACATTTGAAAGAAATTTATGTAGCGCGAGGCAAAAAAACGAACACAGGAAAGAATAGACTGAGAAGACAGAGCGCTACTAGCAACAACATGTTTATTTTCGACCTCTAAGCCGCTTTTAAACCATAGTCCTCAGGCGAGCAAGCAGATACGCGCGTGTGATTCAGATACATGCACGACAATGCAATCTACCTACAAGACAAAACGATAAATAGAACAACAAAAAACCTCACAGATAAAATCACGTATCACTGCGTACGCAGGAACGTCAGTTCCTTGGGTGACAAGGCAATTGAAGGCTTGCTGATACATACATCTCCAAGAGCATCAATAAGTCCGGCTTCTATGATCAACCGAGTCATCTCATCCTTATGCCGACCAACAATGATTGTACTCTGGAACAAAGGCAGACAGCCACACGCGTGAATGTGAAGAGCGAGAAAACCTTCTGACTGCACTTTCCCGCCTTGTAATTGTGTTCTCTTAATCGCTCATTCACACACCTACTGGTTTGGCCGACATATTTTTTCCACATGAGAACAGAATAAGATAAATGACGAATGAAATGCACTCCACAAATTTGTGTGTATGCCTTTTTGTGCACACCACCCTTTCCCCAAGTGACGTATTCGTCAGCACACACAATTTCCCAAGTTTATCACGTGCTGAAAATAGCACCCTAATATTGTCCCGAAGTGCCACTTTCTTAAGGTTATGTGACAGCTGGTGAACAAATGGAATTATGGCCGTGCGCCTTGATTTTGCCAATGAATCGACACGAACATTAGGTTGGCTTGATTTTGCACGAATGTTTTTCAACTCTTTTTTCCACAACTGAAACTAAAACATGATCCGGATAGCCCGATCCTTGCAAACGTGTGATTTGATTATGGAAACTCTGCTTCATAAGGTGTGCACATGACTTGTTCAAAGGGTTTTTGAGGCAAGTCGTCACGATGGCTCTCTTGGTCAGTTTGGAATGACCGGAATGAAATGGCAGTAAAGCTTTCTGAGCATGCAAATCATAGCACCAGCATAGTTGGTTGTCAAAACACTGAACACTTAAATCTAAAAACCTTATTCCATCGTCGCTAGGCCATTCTACTGTCCCTTCAAGGGGCTTAAGACAATCACGAAACACATTCAACACACTAGTACTCTCACTTTGAAAATTTTCCTCCGAGCTGTCAATGAAAATAATAAAATCATCTACATATCGGAACACTTTCTTAGCCGTCGTATCTGCGAGACGATATGCCACAATTCTATCAAGTTCTGCCAGAAACAGATTGCTCAAGACAGGCGCGATGCAAGAGCCGATACATATAAACTGCTTTTGCAAAAGAATATCATTGTTCCATTTAATGAACGTCGAAGATAAATTTCCAACAAGGTAAGGAAATTATCTGCGGATATACCAGACTCAGAAGAAAATTTAACAGCACCAAACTGATCAATGCTACTTCTAACACATTTTAGCATTTGTGGATGGGGGAGGGAATAGTACAGGTCTGTCACGTCCATTGAGAAGGCTCTTAGCCCTTCATTTTCATGAGCTTCCATGAACCTTAAAGTACTATCAGAACTCTTGACTAAAAACGGATCTCAGACTTCGAGAAGATTGAGTTTGTCTAACAAAAAAGCAGCGAGTTCTTTTTGCAAGTACCTATTTCCGAGACTATTACTCGGAAAGGAGTGTTGACTTTGTGAGTTTTTGGATTAAAAAATACATCAAGGCTATTCTTTTTACTGTTTTTAACACTTTTCAGAGTTCCAACTACGTTCATGTTTTTGCACAAGTGCATAGCCTTTGCTTTTACTTTGTTCAACGATGCGCCATCTTTTACATGGAACATATTAGAAATGGCATCATTAGCTTTTTCCAAGAAGCATGAACGCGAAAAAACTGCGAACCAACCTTCCTTATCTCCCTGCAAAACACACAGCACATTATTGTCCAGATACGACAAAACACGCTTAACAGGAATGTGAGAACATACAGGTTTAGAACGCGAAATGGCGTCTACTCCTTCAGAGATAATCTTTTCCTCCTCACCTTCAGTCGCACGACGTGCCACCTGACGAACGACAGACAGGAGTTCAGGATTTGTCCTCTCACTTCGAAGCCCGAACTTCGGCCGCAACTCTAGGACTTGAATGACTTCATCAGGAAGCTGAAGGTCTTCCGGAACATGAACCTTTCCCTTGGCCATCCGTCGAACACTGGTGACCCGCTCACGAAGATAGTGCAGCTGAGGCATCCAAAGAGCTTCGGTATCTTGCCCAGCCAATTGCAGGTAACTTTTCAGCAGAGATCCAGCGACAGATGAATCAAAGGAAGTATGAAGATGTGCACGAAGACGAATCCTGTGCAAGCGAACGTGGCAATACAATTCAGCGCGTAAAATCTTGAGAATCCTCCTTGTATGGCCAAAGGAAGGCGAAAGGTTTAGGAAAGCGAAAGGAAGGCGAAAAGTTTTAGGCGAAAGTTTAAGGTTCATGGAAGCTCATAAAAATCAAGGGCTAAAAGCCTTCTCAATTGACGTGACAGACCTGACGTGACAGACTATTCCCTCCCCCATCCACAAATGCTAAAATGTGTTGGAAGTAGCATTGATGAGTTTGGTGCTGTTAAATTTTCTTCTGAGTCTGGTATATCCGCTGATAATTTCCTTACCTTGTTGGAATTTTATCTTACTTCGACGTTCATTAAACGGAACAATGATATTCTTTTGCAAAAGCGGGGTATATGTATCGTCTCTTGCATCGCGCCTGTCTTGAGCAATCTCTTTCTGGCAGAACTCGATAGAATTGTGGCATATCGTCTCGCAGATACGACGGCAAAGAAAGTGTTCCGATATGTAGATGATTTTATTATTTTCATTGACAGCTCAGGGAAAAATTTCCAAAGTGTGAGTACTAGTGTGTTGAATGTGTTTCGTGATTGTCTTAAGCCCCTTGAAGTGACAGTAGAATGGCCTAGCAACGGACAAATAAGGTTTTTAGATTTAAGTGTTCAGTGTTCTGACAACCAGCTGTGCTGGTGCTATGATCCGCGGGCTCAGAAAGCTTTACTCCCATTTCATTCCGGTCATTCCAAACTGACCAAGAGAGCCATCGCAACGGCTTGCCACAAAAACGCATTGAACAAGTCATGTGCACACCTTATGAAGCAAAGTTTCCATAATCAAATCACACGTTTGCAAGGAACAGGCTATCCGGATCATGTTTTAGTTTCAGTTGTGGAAAAAAAGTTGAAAAGCATTTGTGCAAGGTCAAGCCAATCTAATGTTCGTGTCGATTCACCGACAAAATCAAGACGCACGGCCATAATTCCATATGTTCACCAGCTGTCACATAACCTTAAGAAAGTGGCACTCCGGGACCATGTTAGGGTGCTATTTTCAGTATGTGATAAACTTGGGAAATTGTGTGTGCTGACGAATACGTCACGTGGGGAAAGGGTGGTGTGCACAAAAAGGCATACACACAAATTTGTGGAGTGCATTTCATTCGTCATTTATCTTATTCTGTTCTCATGTGGGAAAAAATATGTCGGCCAAACCAGTAGGTGTGTGAATGAGCGATTGAGAGAACAGAATTACAAGGCGGGAAAACTGCTGCCGGAAGGTTTTCTCGCTCTTCACATTCACGCGTGTGGCTGTCGGCCTTTGTTCCAGAGTACAATCATTGTTGGTCGGCATAAGGATGAGATGACTCGGTCGATCATAGAAGCCGAACTTATTGATGCTCTTAGAGATGTATAAATTAGCAAGCCTTCAATTGCCTTGTCACCCAAGGAAATGGCGTTCCTGCATACGCAGTGATACGTGATTTTATCTGTGAGGTTTTTGTTGTCCTATTTATCGTTTTGTCTAGTAGGTAGATTGCATTGTCGCGCATGTATCTGAATTACACGTGCTTATCTGCTTGCTCGCCTGACGATTATGGTTTAAAAGCGGCTTGGAGGTTGAAAATAAACATGTTGTTGCTAGTAGCGCTCTGTCTTCTCAGTCTATTCTTTCCTGTGTTCGTTTTTTCGCCTCGCACTACATAAATTTCTTTCAAAAGTCAGTCTGCAACATGCTCTAAACACTAAGTCAATGTATCTTGTGCGAAAAGAAAACTGGCCACTGTGCAGCAGCAAGTGGCTTGCGTGAAAGTCCAGAATGGGGCCCTGAATAAATCAGCAGTGCAAGAAAAAGTAGCAACCCCATCAAATGCAACTACTTGCAGTGAAAATCTGCTTTCTTGCTGCACAACGACAATCTGTGAAATACAAGCCATCGATCAGACCTGAATAGTCGGGTGCATATTGATGCGAATGTGGAGCCCGAGACTTACGAGCACCTGCGCAAGGAAAATATATTTGTTTTGCCGGGGCGAGCTTTCCTGTAAAAATATATTTTCTGCCTTGAAAGAGAAGACCAGGAACATGAATTTTTTTAGCCGCCACATGGGCCCTCTCATTGACTAATTTTGGACAAAATGTGTGTTCGCGATTGACAATTATAGTGATCGGACTGCCTTGGCACATAGAGTATACCCTTAGCATGATGCTGCATCATACTGAGTGTGATATGCCGCTAATAAAATGAAATATCACCACGACTCAGCATGAATAGCAAAGTAGCTACATTTAATTCAACTAATATAACTGCGTTGGACACAACTCGAAACGGCCAGAACTGAGACTAAAAAAAAAGCAAGGGCTGTTGTTCAGTTCTGTGTGGCGTGGTTTTTAATGCAGTAAGATGTACCGAGTAGCAGCCAGCTGCGAGCACACCCTTCCTCAGGGATATTTCACTGCAGACATTTTCGTGTAGCTGCGAAAAATAGGAATTTTTATTGTTCGCGATCGAAATTGCCGTGAGGTGATCTTGTGACATGATTTCTCGCATTTAATGTGTCAGACTTAGCTTATTATTTTTAAAAGGCAGCTTTCGTAAGCCATCGTACATTCAATGTGGCTTCTCGTATTTGCCCTTGATCGTTATAAGCACGGAATCGCAAAAACAAACAGACGACTTGAGACGACTTGTATGTGCGTGTGAAAAGCTTCGTCGTTTTGTCATTCCAAACCAGCAGAAGATTATCTTGAGGTGTTATTTGGCACTAAGATCTTTTTGTGTCTGGTCAAGTCTCTTGTCAAGCATCTTAAAACTTGGCAACGAAGAAGACTGGGTTCACTGTGGAAAGTGCTCTGCTACACTACTCAAAGAGCAGGAGCCGCCGACGCACGGTGGATGGAAGGATGGATTGATATGACTGTATCCTTTAAATCGAGTGGCAGCTAACGCCACCAAGCCATAATGCTTAGTGAACCGAAAGCTAGATTTTATCTTTTTTTTCCTTTAAATAGTGAAGTTGAGGACTGGTACTTTGCAGTGAAGGGTTTAATTTTCACTCATGCCTTGACTTTAGCCACCAATCAGATAACCTCCTTCTAGTTGTTTCTACCCGCTTAAAGTCTATTTTGACCTCCCTATCCCTAAACCCCAGTGCTTTGAAAAACTCTGCGCCATTATCCTGAACTATAGGGTGAAGCCCTTTACAGAACATTATCAAGTGCTCGGCAGTTTCCTCCTCTCCACTTGCACTGCATACCGTGTCTACCCCTTTGTATTTGGCCCAATATGTCTTGGTTCACAATACTCCCATCCTGGGCTCAAACAGTAGAGAACAATCTCGAGTAATATCATGGACCCTTTCCTTGGCAATTGCCTGCTTAAAAGTTCGAGAGATCTTGTAGTGCATGATCATTATCATAATTTCGTGACCACCATGCCGTGCCTCTCGCGCAGCTGAGGCTAGCTCGAGCTGCGTGAGAAAAAAGAACGAGCTTCTGGCCTGGCGGTTTGGACGCTACAACTGCCGTCGCTCCGCTACGGCAAATCGCCTTGGATAATAAAGTGGCGAAAGAACAACATGACCACGTTGGCCACCGTCCCGTCTTCCTCGCTAGCTACATTAGTGAACTGGAGAACGCGTCCTTCGAGGCGCCATCGAATACCATGTTTCCGCGACTCTGCTCGCCAGTGCCACCGTTCCAATCGACCTACCCCAAGGTATGGTTTATGCAGCTCGACGCCATTCTTACGGCGAATGGCATCACGGACCAGCTGCTGATGCACGCCCTTCTTCTCGACGCCCTTCCGGTAAAGCTGCGCCATCTCGCTGCCACTTCAAGCACCAGCCTGCAGCCTTACGATGCCCTCTGCACTGCGGTGCTGGCCCGCTACGATCACACGTACCGCCCGCTTCCGTTTAACCGCACCTGGCAGGTTTCCCAGGTGTCGCAGAGCAAGGTACGAACCGGCCCGCAGCCCCCCATTGACTGCTGCCTCGGTACCCCGGCTTCGACTGCTTCTACCCCTGATCCGGTCACAGAAACGCTCCTGCACCTGACCACGACCATGAGGTAGAAGACGCCCTCACTGCGACTGACCTCCCCTTCGAGAGGTACATTCCCTCAGAGCACCCGTGCGCAGCTCTGTCACACGGAAGACGTGCAGGTGCATGCCTGCCACCTGCACGTCTTCCGTGACATCGACAGCACGTGACACCGTGGCCCCACCCCACTCCACGACGGCTACCTGGCCGCACGCCTCGGAGTCTGGCGCAGACATCCTTCCACCCGCTATTCACCTCTCGGTCGCGGAATCTTCACCATCCACGATGTCCGAAGAAGACTCTCTACCAGCCTCAATGCTCTGCGCGTCCTGCCAGCAGCGACCAGCATCGCCCTCACAGTCTCCCGCAGCCAAAGTTAAAGCCACCAGCCATCAACCACGGCCAAACTTCCGAGACGCTGCAAGTATGACCGACACTCCTGAGGACGTTGTGCCTGGTCCGCCTATGTCACAGCAGACCGCACATCTCACGCCTGACATACTGACACCCATCTTCCACACCGACCTGCGCACAAACCCACGTGCGCCGCCTACAGAAGATGCTTCGCCAAGTCAAGGTACACCCCCTGAGCCTCCTCTAGAGTCCACATCTGCTAAATCCCATGACATGCCTCCTACTGAGTTCTTGACGAAAACCGTTGGCCAGCTGGCGGGTAACTGGAATGTAGGCACACCCATCTACAAGCCGCATACGTCATTCACCTCCACCCGACGTGTACAATGCTACTTACCCACTGCCAACGTAAGAGGTCAAGTTCACTCATATTCAAATATTGCTCAAGTCACGACACTTGCGTACCGACCATCAGCGCCAGTGCTGTGCATGCCCGCGAAAGCACCATCAAAGCCGTTGCTTGGCGATAGGCGGTCTGCGAGACTTCACTATGCCGCTTCTAATTGCTTAGAGCGCAGGGGCCAAATCGGCTTTTGTACACCCGCCCTCACCTCAACCTGAACGCACCACTACCTGCAATGCCCACTCGCGACACACTGTGCGCTCGCAGCTAGCCCCAGCTGGTCATCCTGTCACCCACTTGTGTACAAACACAGCAACAGAATGCTTACTTCTTCGTCCACTGCGCAACTCCCACTGCCACCCGCCGGAGACCCACTGCTTCCCGATGGCTTATACACGTTGGCAACCTGGACTTCCCAAATGGACACCTTGCGTATTGTCGTTCATGTATATAGTCTCTTTCTCTTTCTTTGTTGTATACACTTCAAATCGCGCAATGCGATAGGGGGGGGAGCCCTGTAGTGCATAATCATCATCATCATTTCCTGACCACCACGCCGCGCTTCTCGCGCAGCTGAGGCTAGCTTAAGCTGTGTGAGAAAAAAGAACGAGCTTCTGGCCTGGCGGTTCAGAAGCTGGAGCTGCCGCCGCTCGGCTTCGGCAAATCGCCTTGGCCAATAAAGTGGCGAGGACAATAAAGCACGCAATGAGCGCAGCATGTGATCATGTTTCACATGAACCACTTGTCATGATTATTATGTTTGGACATGTCATTTACCTTCGTCGTCTCTTCACCTCACATGATACTAAATTTGGTATATGTGGAGCTAACGAAACGGCTGCGAGCCCGCTATGAGCTTAGCGTGTACTCATGTTTTACATGACACGTATTTCATGATTATCATGTTTGGATGCGTCATTTACCTTTATTGTCCATTCCCGTCAAGTAATACCGAAATTTAGGATACGTGAACCTAGAGAAAGGGCTGCGAACGCATCATGAGCGTGGTATGTTGTCACGTTTTTACATGACACTCATATCATTATTACCGTGTTTTCACCAGTCATGTACCTTCGGCATTCATTGACGTGATGTAACACCAAATTTGGTATATATAAAGCTCGTGAAACTGCCGCGAGCGCATCATGAGCACGGCATGTAGTCATGTTCTTACATGACACGCATCTCATGATAATCATGTTTGCACCAGTCATGTACCTTCTTCATCATTTCACTCTCCGTAATACCAAATTTGAAATATGTGAAACTAGCGAAATGACCGTGAGGGCACCATGGGCGTGGCGTGTAGTCATGACTAGTCATCCTATGAAAATCACGACATGCCTGTCGTAATTTCCACTTTAGTGTCTTTCACTTATGCTCACCATGCAGTCATGTCATACCTTACCATTCTTGCAAAATGACATGTGAACAAAATCACCGCAAGAGCAGCAAGATCATGAAATATACGTCATGACATTAATGACATACATGTCATGATTTTCATGTTATGACTAGTCAATTATGTTCTTCATACTGTCATGTTATGCCGTACCAATTTCGGAAACGATGCCATTATCGAGACGGCCAGGAAAGCTAAAAGTCGTAGGTGGCTAGATAGATTGATTGATAGATAGATACGCTCAAAATTGCCGAAGTTCGCTAAGAAATGTGTTGCATTGAAAATTTCAAGCCACCCATTGGCAATTCGAACCAATGACTCCTCGCTCTTCATAGCGCTGCATCAATCAAGTAGACCACGACGCTCATACTGGTGAACAGAATAACGGCGAGCTACATACACACCATTTGCCACTGGCTTACTGTCAATTGACTAAAAAAAAAGCATTCTTGAAAAAAGCATGTACTTTATTTGGACAAGCCATACATGCTTTTCACAAACATTGGCTAGTCCAATGGCTTGATCAGTAGGGTTCACTGAAGCGTATGCAGTTGGATGAAAGGGGCATTTCAAAAGGTCTCTGGCTTCGCTTTCACTTTGAAGCAACAGAAAAAATGGCCCGCATGAAGTCCAATGCCTGTGAATTTGGTTCCCATTGAAATGCACACTGCCACTATCGCTTTAGATGGACAAACTCAAGACTGCCCTAGATGAGTTTTGGTGACGCTTGCGCCATTAAAGCAATGCACAGCTTTATTGTCGCAACAGTGTACTTTTCACCACGAATTTTGCAAGCTGACATCATGAACTTCTTGCTGCACAACTTTTGAGCGGTGTGTCTACGGGATGTGCCAATGATAGTCAATGGAGACTTGAACATTAATGTACTTCGACGTGAAAACCAGGGCTTGTCACGTTTCTTGATGCCGATTTTGGAGTTCGCCTCCTATCGGAATGCACGCAGTCAAATATTCACATCTGGCTAGATACAGTGGTTAATGTATTACTGTGAATTCAAGCCGAATCAATGATGTCTACTAGATTCCGTAAGGTTCCTAAATCTCCTAGCCTTACTTTGTAGAACAGCATGATGTGTTGCTATAGCATTCATTGCTACGACTGTGCGGAAACTTTGACTTTTTTTCTTCATGTCGACTAAAATGTCCTTAACACCAATTTGTTATCTGACCCATTCTGCTCTTTCCTTGTCCCTTGAAAGGATGCTACCCACCAAACTATGTATGTGAATCTAAAGTGCAGCTCCACTCGTTCCCGAGCTGAGCGACATCGCCATCTGTAGCGTATCTGACATATAAATAAAAAAAAATTGACGGATCTCACGTACCTTGGGAATAAATTTTATGCGAAATATGCGGTTGCAAGCAGTCTCTATTGTAATCTTTTATTTTGCGAAACGTGAAGTGACGCTAAAGGTAAGTACAAATACACACGCACACTCGTTGAACAGTCAAATATGATTTATATAAGCAGTAGTTCACACTTGCGTAACGGTGCCAACATCAATACCGAAAGCAGTAAGCTGATATGAAGTGCTCGTGCTCGCGAGGATGGCAGCCTTGAAAACTGTTACATAAATCAACTTCAGTGGAAAGTGCTCAACTACAATTGACGTGGACCCGACGAGATGGCTGTACAAAAAGATTAGATATGTAATGCTTGTAAATTTGTATAGACAGCACCGCAACCACAATTGATGTTTTATGAACCTTTGGGTCTGTTTGAAATGTAGTTCCAAAACATTGCGTGGCTCTGTAGTAGAATACTTCATTACCACGCAATATGGTTGGGTTCGATTCTTGCTGAGGCCCTGACACATTTTTTGCATTGTTTGAGTCAACGCTGCCAATGTCAGCATTTTATTAATGCTCACGTGTTGAAATCGCCCATCTATTCTTGCTGTTTCTGTATTGATATTGTTAAGTAAAATCCAAAATGGTGTACGAATAACTGTTTATTGGGGCTAACTTGTGCCCGAAAAGTAAAAAAAAAAATGTAGCGGCGTTTCTAACCGTGCTACAAGAAGCGTGCGCCATCACGGCCTTTTTCTTGTTTCATCATCAAACCGTTGGTCTCTTGGGGGGCGCACAAACTAGCGTGCGTAGTTTGAATACTGCGTTCGCCTCGCGTCATTATCCCTCCTTCAAAAACGCATCTTCCCTATGCGTAAAAGCAGTGTTGCTGAGATGGTCTAAATGCGTGGTTTCCATTGGAGAAACAGGTATTCCTCATGATCGGGTGTGTATAGTTCGATGTTCATTGCCTGTCATAGTATGGCTTCATTCTGACTACATGCACGATTTCTGTGCTCCTTCGGAATCTTGATGAGCTCACTTGTCCTTTCGGTGACACTTCGTAGTTCAAGGAGCTGATGCGACGAAGGACTCGGTAAGGGCCGAAATAGCGGCGCATGAGCTTTTCGGAAAGGCCAGGCATCCGCACGGGAGTCCACATCCAAACTCGGTCGCCTGGTGCGTAGTCGACTCCTCCCCGACGAAGGTTGTAACGGTTTGCCTCGAAGCGTTGTTGTTTTATGTGATGTCGCGCCAACTGCCGTGCTTCTTCGGCTCGCTGAATGAATTCGCTGAATGAATGCTTGTGCTCTGTATTGTCGCTGTGATGATGTGGATTGCGTGGCCCGTGACGGGGCGAAGAGAGAACGGCAGTTCTGCTCTGCGGTACGCCTGGAGGCGAAGACGAGGAAAAGAAAGCGGGAGCGGGGCGTGCGGCTCGAGCAGTTGGAACGTGACACAGTTCGAACGGCAGCTGCTGGTCGGCGGTTCGGGTCGCGACATCGCTTAACCAGGCGTCTGGCAGCATTGCGGACCTGGTGAGCTGGCTTCTTGCTTCGGGCTGCGTCACTCAACCAGGTGTCCGGCAGCCTTGCGGACCTGGTGAGCTGGCTTCCCGCTCTGTGGCCGGCGCTGACACGGGGACCGGCAGCATAGTCTGTTCGTGGCCGGAGGTCCTGGGGCCCGAGTGGTGGCACGAGGTGGCCGCGGCTCATGTTGGCGACGGGCCATTAACCTGCACTGCAGTGGCCTGGTGATCTACCGGCCTGCAGCACCACCATCACCACCACCACCACCACCTCACCACGGTCAAGGCAGCGTGACTGCACAAGGAACACCGGTGACGACCTCGCTCGCCGCAGCGGCAACAGTCATAACGGCGAGTAGGACAGTTCATGTGCCGAGGCGCATAGGACGTTTGGCATGTAAATAAGGAACGCTATAGTGTGTTGTGTGTGAATTGTAAGAGTTATCGGTTGTGTTAAAGTCTGTGTTGTGTGTACAGAGTCACCTGACTGCCGGTTGATTTATTCCGGATCCTGGGCCCACATTACACCATCACAGTCGCCTACAGGCAGCATTGCATCTAATGATGTGGTAACTATTCGACCATAGACTAGCTGGAATGGCGTCCATTTAGTAGTCTCCAGCACAGCAGTATTGTAAGCAAAAGTGGCGTACGGCAGTATCTTGTCCCACGTACGGTGCTCCAAGTCAACGTAAATGGACAACATATCGGTTAGAGTTCTGTTGAGTCGCTCGGTTAGCCCATTCGTTTGGGGGTGGTAAGCCGTTGTTTTCCTATGACATGTGTGGGTAAGTTTCATAATGGACTGCATCAGATTGGCTGTGAATGCAGTTCCTCGATCCGTGATAACCACCTTTGGCGCACCATGCCGTAGTACAATGTTAGTGACGTAAAATTCAGCGACTTCTATAGCCGTGCCCCTGGTGAGAGAGGCTGTCTCGGCATACCGGGTTAAGTAGGCTAGCGCCATTACTATCCATCGGTTGCCCATTGATGACGTAGGAAATGGACCAAGTAGATCCATTCCTACTTGTTCAAACGGAGATTCAGGTGGTTCGATTGATTGGAGAAATCCTGCAGGTTTCAATGGAGGCGTTTTGCGTCTCTGGCAATCTCTACATGTCCTTACATAATGCTGTACATCATCCAGTAACTTTGGCCAGTAGTACTTGGTGCGGATGCGAGCCAATGTTCTACTCACTCCGAGGTGTCCTGCTGCTGGGTCATCGTGGCAGGCTTCCAGGATTTCGGGTCGCAAGGCCGAAGGAACGACGAATAGGAATTTCTCCCTGCTGTGCTCGAAGTTTCGCTTGTATAAAACGTTGTTTCTCATCAGGTATGAGGACAATCCCTAGACGAAAACTTGAGGAACACGCACGGGTTGCCCTTCCAGATGCTTGATCAGTTTAAGCAACTCCGCGTCAGATCGTTGATATTCAGTCATGTCTGCGGTACTGACGGCCCCAAGAAACGGAAAGTCGTCTCCATCTTCCACAGGTGCCGATTCCATTGGTGCGCGTGACAGGCAATCAGCATCGCTGTGCTTGCGACCCGACTTGTATACGACTGTTATGTCGTATTCTTGCAACCTGAGGCTCCATCTAGCAAGTCGCCCAAAAGGGTCCTTTAGGCCTGCGATCCAGCACAGCGAGTGATGGTCGCTCACTGCTCGAAATGGTCTACCATATAAGTACAGTCAGAATTTCTGTATGGCCCATATTACCGACAGACATTCTTTTTCTGTCGCCGAATAATTTATTTCAGCTCTCGAAACAGTGTGACTAGCATATGCGACCACTCTTTCCTCTCCGTTTTGCAGCTGCACAAGGACGGCGCATAGTCCCAAATTGCTTGCGTCCGTGTGAATCTCTGCTTCGGCTTCTTCGTGGAAATGTGCCAGGACGGGGTGGTTTAGGAGTCGCTGTCGTAGCTCATTGAACGCGTCTTCTTGCTCGCTTGTCCAGGTGAAAGGCGTGTCTTCTTTCGCCAGTCGGGTTAGTGGTTCCGCAATCTTCGTAAAATCTTTGATGAATCTTTTGTAATAGGCACAAAGTCCCAAGAATAGTCTCAAAGCCCTTTTATCTGTCGGTCTAGGAAACTTTTCTACAGCTGCTGTCTTTTCGGGGTCAGGTCGAGTGCCTGACCGAGGAAAAGCAGGTCATGAAAACCAAAATGGCACTTTTGGGGTTTCATTGTCAGCCCTGCTGAACTAATCGCTTCGAGCACAGTCCGTAGTCGTTCCACATGCTGATCGAAGGTAGCCAAAAACATCACGACGTCATCGAGATAAACAAGACAGGATCGCCATTTTAATCTGGACAGCACAGTATCCATCATCCGCTGAAATGTGGCGGGTGCGGAACACAGGCCAAATGGGAGTACCTTGAACTCGTATAACCCATCTGGTGTCACAAAAGCAGTTTTCTCGCTATCTCGTTCGTCCACCTCTATCTGCCAGTATCCGCTCTTGAGGTCTAGAGAGGAGAAGAATTTCGCGTCTCATAGTCTGTCAAGGGTGTCATCGATCCTTGGAAGGGGATAGACATCCCGCTTTGTGATGACGTTCAATTTTTGGTAGTCATTGCAGAAGCCCGAGGTCTGGTCCTTTTTCTTTACCAGTACTACAGGTGAGGCCCATGGGCTGGCCCACAGTTGAATTTCGTCGTCCCTGAGCATTTCTTCAACTTGGCCTCTGATGACTTCTCTCTCTTTTGGTGACACTCGGTACGGTTGCTGGCAAATAAGTCTAACAGATTGATCGATTATGATGCGGTGTTTGGTGATAGATGTTCTTTGCACTTTCCATGATATGGAAAAACATGAGGCGTACTCCCGTATAATGGTCTCGATTTTTTGTTTCTGGTTCAATGATAGGGCTGCTTCGATGTGGATAGATGCGAGTATGGGATCTATACCGTCAGGGTGTAGTTGTGCAGTCTCGGAAGAATTCAAATTCGTAATTGGAACGTAATCGTGCAAGTGACCAACAACAGTTCCCTTCGCAAGATGCTGCACCTCATTTCGGAAATTTTTCAGGAAGACACTCGTACACCCATCACGCAGTCGTACAATACCTCTGGCTGCACAGATCCCTTTCTCGAGTAATAGCCCAGTATTGCTTTCTACCATTCCTTCATAGTCGTTGTACACATTGCTTTTTACGGTGACCACGATGATGGATCTTGGAGGTACTGTTACATCATCAGCTGCAATCTGGAGCGCATCGAATCGTTTTTCACTCTCGAATGTTGCGATGGCGTATTTCGTCGAGAACGAGACGCACGTTTCCTGCAAGTTTATCACTGCGCCATTAGCCTGCAAAAAGTCCATTCCGATAATTGCACCTCTTGAACACTCTGACAGGACAATGAAGCTGGCGACGTAGGTGAAGCCGCGTATTCCGACTCTAGAGGTACACATGCCTGCCGGATCGATAAGGTGCCCCCGGCGGTTCGCACTTGTGGTCCTATCCAAGGGGTCAGCACTTTTTTCAGCATTCTGGCAAGTCCCGTGCTCATGACGGAATAGTCTGTGCCTGTGTCTACCGAAGCATTCGTTTCGTAGCCGTCTATAATTACCGACAAATCAGAAGCGACGTCGCCGTTTCCGCACGTAGTATCGTGTCCATCATCACATTTTGAAATTGGCACTGGAGGTTGTTTTCTTGCGTCGGCAGCGGCCTTACCTCCCCAGATCGCGAATTCTAGTTTTCCCGAAGCGGGCTTTGGGGAAGTCGCCTCGGAGAGTTTAAGGATGGGCGCGGACTTGGTGACCGATACCTCAGTGGCACTGTCGACCGAGACTGATGCTGCTGCGAGGAGTGAGCACCTTGACGCATTGACAAGTACTCCTCGATTTCAAAAGGTCACTCCCCATTCCGTGAACAGGCAGCGTTTACGGGAAAACCCCGAAGTCCAGCTCGGCAATATTCACACATCCGGTAAAGATGGCCAGCTTCACCGCAGTGATAACCAAGCGGAATTAGATCAGGAGTGCACCATATATCAGCTTTTCGGATCCTAGTCTCGGCTGAGGACGGCCTAAATCGAGGTTTCGGCAGATGCGTGCTTGCTGCGGCGAAATAAGGTCCAGGGGCGGCGAAAGGAGGTTCAGGGGCGACGAAATCAGATACAGGGGCGCCTCTCAGCACCTCGGCGTACGAGACTGCAGGCTGCATCGGAACCGACGCTTGAACAGGCTGGGCTTGTGGCTGCTGCTCACGGACTGCCTGTCTCACCTCCTCCCGAACAACTTCCGCTAATGACGAGACCGTTTAGGGGTTGCCGTTTAGCTTCTGGAGCTCTTCTCGTCGATGCCATTCCCGAAGACTGCTGACACCGCGTCTATGGATGCGACGTTAACATCTCGATTGTAGTGCCTCGCTCGCTGTTGCAGTCTTTTCAACCGCTGTCGCCTCGGTGCGAAATTCAGTGATGTTCCGCGGGGGGCATCAGAGCAAACCAGCAAAAATCTCCTGCTTCACCTCACGCATCAGGTGCCGAAGTTTCTTGTCCTCACTCATATTTTGATCAGACCGGCGGAATAACCGGCACATGTCTTCCACATACATTGCGACGCTTTCATTGTTACACTGGTTTCTTGCTTGCAAGGCAGCTTCAGCTCTTTCCTTGTGGTCTGTACTCGGGTATGTGGCCAGTAGCTCCCATCCGAAATCAACCCACGATCGAATGGTACCTTCATGATTTTCGAACCAAGTTCGTGCGCTGTCCTGCAATGCGAAATAAACTCGGCGGAGCTTCTGTTCTTCGGTCCATCCGTTGCACTTGGTGACGCACTCAAAACCCTCCAGCCAATCCTCGGCGTCTTCATGAGGATCGTCATGAACAGGGTCCAGCGTCCATGGCTCATCGACAACGAAGTGCGTGGCAGCGACTGGAGACGAAACGACGTGTGCGGCAGCGGTTGCTGACGACATTTCGGTACTCTCACCGGAGACAGCTGGAGACACTCTGGGCTCTGGTGGCAGGGGAAATTCCGGCAGCTCACCACGTGGACGACGGCTGGAGCGCGGATGAACTGGCGTGAGCTCAGTTGGTTCGACTGCTCGTGGTTCAGGGCTGCTTCCTCGAAGTCCAACTGGGTTTGAGATCATTACCCGGCTCCTCCACCAGAATTGTTACGTACAATCCAAATGGTGTACGAATAACTGTTTATTGAGGCTAACTTGTGCCCGAAAAGTAAAGGAAAATGTAGCGGCGTTTCTAACAGGCGATCAGCAAAAGGGGATCAATCTCCGAGAAACCTTTGAGCGGTGCACCACTTCTTTTTCATAAAAATCCCATGCTGAGGAGGCGCGCGCCGTCGCGGCTTTTTCTTGTTTCATCATCAAGCTGCTGAACTCCTGGGGGGTGCACGAACTAGCACACGTAGTTTGAATACTGCGTTTGCCTTGCGTCAATATAAACTGTTAACCACCTGTGATATGTACCCACCCAATTCTGGCACATACTCGCCTGCGGATATGTGCAACACGTGTGGTCAAAAGGGTTGGACGATGTACGTGACGAGATTGTGATATTATTCATGTCATGACCAGTGAGTGATAGTCATCAAATCATCTTTGGTTTACCTCAAGATAGTGGTCACGAGAGCTCCCAGACGTGGGCAGCTATTTAGAAACAGATAGATTATATATAGGTAAACAGAATATAGATATATAGACAGACAGACGCTTAATGTGCCTACAGTATGCAAAGCCACACTTTGTATTAACTAAAAAGAGAAAAGATGCCCGGGATCGTACGGGATCCGATTGAGTGCCCTGTGCGTAGCAGTTGATTATTCTACCCCAACGTTATACTGTTACTTGAAACACATCTGGAAATATACCATATACAAGCATGATTTCGGGCAAGGAATCCCGTTCACCCATGTAATTTTATGTGGCAGAAGCGTAAACAAAAAACAGCCATCCCACAATGCTAAGTGCGCTACAAGTGTGTGTGGTTTAATGCTCCTCAACTAATGAAATTGCTGCGCTATAGTTCATCATGATCAGCCAAATACAGTATCAACATCATCAGCAACAGAACACCAGTTAAGTCATGAGGTGGCCGGGTGGCTCAGCTTGCCGGTACGTATACGTGGCATTGAGTCGGGCGCATGATCCTATCGCGTTCTGCAGGAACCAATGAATTTGATATCTCGGACATGTGACGTCTCCACATACACATCTATAAGCTGTAGGTATCGTCTGGAGCTATCATTGTGTATGTGTTTTTTTTTCGAGTCATTTTTAAAACTAGGTGTGAAGGCAATCATCGGGGTATACCGATTCAAGCTGACAATATGCGGTGTGTGATGCAAACATGACATTACTTTCATATGAAGTTTTTGCCTTTCGCCGCTCTTTGGAACTAGAAATAGCTTTGTGCTTACCCTTTCTTCCACTATTGAAATTCATCAGGCTAGCGGTAGATGTAAATACCAGCATGTATATCTGACTCCCGACTGAAGAGCACTATCTACAACTATATCTGTTTACCAGCTAGAGTTTTATTTACTACTCCAAACGTTACCAAAATATGATAGCACCTTAAAAGCAGCACCATTCTATTCTTTAGCACTTAGTCACATGGCGTTCACTTTCAAACTGATTTTAAATACATTCTATGCTATGACCTTGATATCTCATACATGTGTATGTCTCCACACAAATCTATCACACTCATCTCGCCATTGAAATTTTGTGTTGGTGCTCCTTTAACCTTTTACTGCCAAATGTCGCGAATTCACAACATACTTTATTTTATTTATTTGTTTGTGGAATACTGCAGGCCAAAAGGCCCAAGCAGGAGGGGCACAAACACAAACACAAGATCAGTACATGAGTGACACAGCTTCACTAAAATACATCTGTGTAAGAGGAGAGCGAGTAGAAGAGAGACATCAAAACAAAAAAAGCACGCGATCAGTACATGAGTAACACAGCTTGACTAAAATACATCTGTGTAAGAGAAGAGCGAGTAGAAGAGAAACATCAAAAAAAAAAATCAAGCGATATTGGGAGGGGGGGGTCAAGATTCACAGAATTAAACATTGGGTTCATCAAGATCGAAGGTTTGGAGGAAATCAGAAGGCAAGTTATTCCATTCTGTTACAGTTCTCGAAAAAAAGGAAAACCTAAATAAATCTGTCCGCGCAAAATACGGAGTTAAAGATCGGACATGAGAATGACGAGTTTACCTGGTCGAAACTGGGGTAACGTAATGTGATGGGTCTAGCCCAAGTTATTGTTAATTAGCGAGTCCAAGAATTTTAGACGGAGAAGCTGGCGCCGCGATTGTAGCGTCTGGAATTCGTTATCTCGCATTAGTTCAGTAATTGATGTACCACGACTATACTTCGAGTAAATAAAACACACTGCCCGTCTTTGAATCTTTTCGAGGGAATATATGTTAGACTTAGTATGCGGATCCCATACAATACAAGCGTATTCAAGCTTTGGAAGTATTAAAGTGTTACAAGCTAATAGTTTCACTTGCGACGGGGCGTCTCTGAGTTTGTGCCTTAAAAGACACAGTTTACGGAAAGCCGATGACGAAACATCGGCAATGTGTGCATTCCAGGACAACTTATTCGTTATCGTTATACCTAGGTATTTGTATTGACTGACTTCTTTTAAGGGTTGGCTTTTGGAGGAATAGGAAAACTGAAGGGGATTTTTCTTGTTAGAAATGCGAAGGCAAACAGATTTATCGAAATTGAGCACCATGCCCCATTTGTTACACCACGAAAGAATATTGTGAAGGGCAGTGTCGAGAGCGACCTGGTCATCTGGCGAGTGTACATCTGTGAAAATAATGCAGTCGTCTGCAAAAAGTCTTATTTTAACCGGATCAGTAATAGCATTAACAATATCATTGCAATAAATTATAAACAGCAGCGGACCTAGAACACTACCCTGCGGTACGCCGGAATTTACTGGGAGATGAGGTGATGTCTGTCCACAGACGTCGACATACTGTTTCCGGCCGTTCAGGTAAGCAGACACCCAGGATACTAGATAGTTTGGAAGCCCTATAGTCTGCAATTTCTCGATGAGCTTGTTATGGGGAACACGGTCGAAGGCTTTACTGAAATCTAAAAACAGTACATCGACCTGACCAGCTTTGTCTAAAATAGAAGCAATGTGATGAATAACTGAGACCAACTGGGTGACTGTGGAAAACCGTTTTCTAAATCCATGCTAAAAGGAAGATAAAATGTGGTTATCATCTAAGAAGCTGTTTATACCAGTGGCAATTATATGTTCTAGAATTTTGCAACATGCGGAAGTCATAGAAATTGGACGGTAGTTTAGTATGCACTCTGGGTCCCCCTTTTTCACAAAGGGCAGAACACGTGCCGATTTCCAATCAATGGGTAAAGTTTCTGAACTTATTGAGGCTCGGAAGATCACAACGATGTACTTGGCCAATGTTTCGGCATATCGCCGGAGAAATGCATTGGGTATGTTGTCTGGTCCAGGGGTTGATTTAACTTTTAATTGCAGCAGTAAATTTAGGACACCATCGAATGAAATGAGGTTAGGATCTGAATCAGAAGCGTCAATGCTAATTGAGACAGGCAGGGTAGAAGTTGAAAAAAACACTATGAAAATAGTCATTGAAATTTTTCACGATCGTTTGGGGATTGTCAATTATAGTGCCATTAAACTTGATTCGGTTTACAGAGCTTTTACGGTCCCTAGTGAAATACCAGAATTTTTTAGGGTCCTCTTTGATGAAGTTTTGTAACTTGACAGTAAAGTAAAAATTCTTGGCACTTTTAATAGCTTTGGAGAGGGAGTTACGAATTTCCCTGAGAATGTTAGCGGGAGCACCTTTTTTCCGATAGCGCTTGGCTTTACGCTTCAGTTGTATTATTGGCCTTGTGATCCATGGTGTGAACTTTGGGGGTTTTTTTGTTTTGTTTGGTACAAACCGTTCAATGCAGTGGAAGCATAGTTTCTTAAACTTATCCCAGAGAACAGCAGCGTCGTCGCCATCAAAATTCACCAATTCAAATTCAAGATAATCTTGGATGCTCGTATCGTTAGCACGGGAAAAATTTTTGACCTGTTTAGAGTTAGGTGGGCTATTGGAGCGATTACAATGCAAGGAAAAAGAAACTGTGACCATGTCGTGATCAGATAAGCCGGGTTCAACACAAACACAGCAATCAAGAATAGTGCGATGCATGAACACAAGATCTAGTAACGTGGACGAAGCATTACCAACGCGTGTTGGTTGCTGAACAATTTGGGCGAGATTGTGGGAAAGCATTATATCGAACAGTATATTTGCATTAATCAAATCTGATGTCAACTACATTTGGTTCCAGTCAATATTAGGCAGATTGAAGTCGCCGATGACAATTAGCTTTTGATTACTGTAATTTTCCATATGGGTTTTCAATTTAAACAAATAATCCGGCAACGAATTCGGCGGCCTGTACACTGCATACAATACAAAAGACTTATTGAAGAGTGAAAGCCTCAGGCATATGCTATCTGTACTTTCAACGTCCGGTAAACGGGTGACAGTAATTCCTGTTTTAACAAGTACTGCAACTCCACCACCTCTTGAGGCCCTATCTCTGCGGTACATTTCATAAGCTGGAGGCACTAAGTCTTGGTCACACATTTCGCTGTGGAGCCACGTTTTCGTTATTACAACTACATGAGGGTTGTATGCTAAGAGTACAGCCTCAAGTTGTTCGGTTTTATTTCCGATTCTTCGAGCATTCATATTAATCAGTCTAACTTGCTTCTGCACAGCTGGCCAACATTTGCTACCCGTACTTTCGTTATCGAGTGCACTGCCGATAGACTGAGGCGATTCCGTGGCACACCGACGGCTTCCAATTAACTGACGTTTGTTTGTTATGTCATTCCAAATAAACAGATCATCACCTACACGCAACTTATCATGCACCAAAAATGCCTAAAAACATCCACCAAGTAAGTCATGAAATACGTGTCACCTTTGATGGCGGCTGTCAAGTACTCACAGGGCATGTAGCTTTCACCATGAAAAATCTAGGGCCACCTCGTCTAAAGTATTTCAGGCTCACACCAATTGTTTTAGAGTTGATAGCGGAAAGCGTGTGCAACAGCTCTCACTTCATTTTTTCTCGCCTTGGTGAAGTAAGTTCTATCTTCAATATTTTTGCTTATTTTGTGGGTACACACTCAGGAGGAGGCACACAACGTGTTATGTAGTTCTAAAGTATGTTTTTTATTGCAAGGTCCTCCCTTCTATGGCATATGAGGAATTCACAACATATGCAAAAGTACACATTAAAGTTGCACTTTAGATAACTTAACTGCACAGTCATGTAGAGGTTGCTACTTAAAGCTAGAAAATGTAAACAAAATCGATCTTGCTCCAAAGTTTCATATTTAAGGCATCAAACGGTTAAGGAAGCAAATAGAATGGCAGCATTCATGTCGGCAGTCTCAGGCAGCGTGATTAAAATAAAGTCTTAAACTTCTTGTCAAAAGCAAGTCCCAACAACAGAAATGCTGACAAAACAAAATTCCATCAAAACAAGTCACGCACTGAACAGGATTATACCAAACGTAACAAATAAAGCATTTGTCTTGGCTTTCACAGCCACTGTGCGTTGACTCTGCCCATTTCAGCGAAACTAGCCCTTATTAAATGCGAAGCATTTCTTAGCCAACTTCGGCGAGTTTGACCGCATCTGTCTGTCTGTCTGTCCGTCTGCCTGTCTGTCTAGCCACCTACGACTGTCTGTCTACCTATATACCTACTATATATCTATCTACCTAGCCGTGTACGGCTTTTAGCTCTCCTGGCTGTTTGGATAAGATCTACACGAAAATTAGTATGGCATAACATGACTATGACTAGTATAAGTAACTAGTCATGACATCAAAAGCATGACATGCATGTCATGAATGTCATGATTTACATGTTATGGTCTTGCTGCTCCTGCCGTGGTTTTGTTCACATGACATATTGCAAAACTGGTATGGTACGACATGACTGCTTGGCAAACATAGGTGACAGGCTTTCACGTGAAAATCATGACATGCGTGTCATGTAAGATCATGACTACAGCCACGCTCATGATGCTCTCAAGGTCGCTTCGCTAGCTTCACTTATACCATATTTGGTATTACGGGATGTGAATGGATTACGAAGGTATATGACTGGTGCAAACAAGATTATCATGATATGCGTACGTGTCATGTAAGAACATGACTACATGCCATGCTCATGATGCGCTTGCGGTTGTTTCGCTAGCTTCACATATACCAAATTTAATAATACGTGATGCAAATGGACAACGAAAGTAAATGACACGTCCAGACACGATAATCATGACATGCAAAACATGACTACATGCTACGCTGATAGTGCACTCACGGTCGTTTCGCTAGCTTACACATACTAAATTTGGTGCTTCGTGACATCAATGGATGACGAAGGTAAATGACACGTCCAAATAAAACAATCATGATATGTTTGTCACGTAAAACACGACTACATGCTATGCTCATAGCGTGCTCACAGCCATTCCGCGAGCTCTCCATAAACCCAAATTAGGTATCAGGTGACGTGAATAGACGACAAAGGTGAATGACACCTTCAAACATGATAAGCATGACTTGCGTGTCCTGTAAAGCATGACTACATACTACAGTAATAGTGTGGTTGTGGCCATTTTGTTAGCTCCAGATATACCTAATTTGGTATCATGTGACGTGAATAGACAAAGGTAAATGACACGTCCAAACATAATTATCATGACAGGGAAGTCATGTATGGCATAACTTATATCTGCCTCGTAACATTGTGCCATTTTTGAAATGACATATCACCCTTCCTCATTTATGCTTCGCATATCATCGATTCACACTCTTTGAGGAATATGCCAGTTTTTTTATGCAATCATTGTCAGAACTCTCGCTGAAATACGCACGGAGTATTGCAGGTGCAAAGGGAATGGTATCTCCCATGATTCAGACACCCAGCCAACGTTTAGGCACTTGCTGAACGCCCAGCCATCTACGTTCATATTTGTGAAATTTGCCTGTCAAAAATAAAATATTAGGCATATCTGAGACACAACATCTTTTACTAGAAAATATTGCCGCGACATCTTGCCTGCATTCAAACAACACATCCCTCACCACGCGCCCAGGGATACATGCGTGCTGTCTAGTGTTGCATATAGACGACGATGATGGCACGAGCATCCAGCCGGACCCGGCTGACGTGTGCCACGCGCTCGGGACTTCTCTTGAAGAGGAAGAAGGCGGACATCTTTGGTTTTCGGCTGTCACGTTCTACGACCATAGTCCCTTTGAGTTGTGGGCACAGGTTCGCCCTTTAATAAATACGTTTTATTACACCCCCGAGTCCTTCAACATCGTTACATTCTGGTGGACGTGCTGGGTAATGAATCAAAGCCCTACGAACGCAAGACAGCGTAGCCCCGACCACCAGCGATTGATCCTGTGGAGCTGACACCTGTGCATCAGAGAACCAGTCGCAGTCTTTGAGGTGATTCACCAGAATTCAGTCCACTCCACTTCACGCCGAGGGGAACTCGGTCAATGGACACCACCACCATGACAGGGTAGGTAACACCGGCACACGTAGTGATAAATCAGCCTCACCAGCCACCAGTATTTCATGGCGACTCGTATGAAGACATAGAAGATCGGCTGAACCTCTTTGAGAAATAGGCAAGTTTGAACGGTTGGGCTGAGAGAGAAACTCCACTGCATATACTTTGCTTTGGAGGACTTTGCAAGGACGTGGTATGAGAACCATGAAACCTCGTTTACGACCTGGGATGACTTTCGGCGACAAGCTCTGGCTACATATGCCAACACGGATCGCGAAGAAAAGGCGCAGGCTCCACTTTAAGCCAGAAACCAACTCACCAATGAAAGTGTGGCAATGTACATCGAGGACATGATACGCCTGTTCAAGCGCACAGATTCCCATATGACTGAAGATAAGAAGCTGCACCACCTCATGCATGGGGTGAAACAAGAGCTATTCGCTGTTCTCGTCCGTAACCCACCACGAGAAGTTACGGAGTTCCATATGGAAGCGAACGCCATCGAGAAAACGCTAGAACAGCGGGCTGGACAATACAATCGGGATATAAACTACACACCTGCCAATGTCTTCTCTGGAGGCCAGCGAAGTGACATGGACGCCCTGCAATCAGGGCGTCGGTGATCAGGGAAGAGCTCAGCAAGTTGCAAGCACCTCACACTACAGCAACACTGTCTGTCGTCGAGGTAGCACAAGATGAACTGAGGCAGATAATACGTTAGCCGGAGCGTGAGCCACAGCCGATCAGATGCATCCCAACGTACTCTGAAATACTCAGACAACCCGCGGTGCACTCCAATGCAGCAGTTGCGATGGCCTCTCCTTGCCCACAAACGGTACGCAGCCCACCTCGTCCACTGGAACCGACGGCTACCTACCTGCCACGAGCCCGTGGTGTAGCTCGCCACGTGGATCAAAGGCCCCGGAAAAGTGACATCTGGCGTGACCATGAGCGCAGGCTTTTGTGTTTCCATTGCGGGGAAGCAAGTCACCTGTATAGGTTCTGCCCTTACCGACAGGCAGGATTAAGGGGCTTTCCATTGTACGCACCATGCCCTCGAAACGGTGAACGGCCAACGGAGATCGAAGAGTACTTGTCCACGCGCCAGAGCCCACTCACTCCACGCCAACATCAGCCAAGATCGCCGTCGCCCAGGCATTACCGATCACCCAGCCCACGTGTTTCTTCCGCACAGTCTGGGCACCGTTCTTCAAGCCCACACCCGGAAAACTGAAGCAAGCGACCTGTGGAGGCGAGGCCGCTGATAACTACAGTTGCGAAGATCCTCCATCACGGTTTCAAGGTGACGATGCTATGTTTACAAAAGATAAGCACAGCAGTGCGAAGATTACTACAGATTTGCGGTTGAAAATAGACGGATACGAGCTGAATGCTTTAGTTGACAACGGCGCTTATTATTCGGTAATGAGTCACAAATTAGCAAAGAAACTGAAAAAGGTTGTGACAAAATGAAGTGGGGCACAGATACGTACAGCAGGTGGCCACACTATTACGCCACTTCGCAGATACACCTCAAGGCTCGAAATAATAGGCTTTAATTACGTTGCTGACTTCATCGTACTACCGGACTGTTCAAGGGAGCTTATACTAGGAATGTATTTTCTGCAAGCCAATCGAGCCATAATCTGCGTAGATCCAGAGTAAGGTTTTCGACCGAACAAGCTATGTCGGTGGAGGAATCAGAAAAGCGACGTCTTGCTGCTCTGCACGTTGTTGATGATGACGTCACAGTGCCACTACGCTGTAGTGTAATAGTGCTTGTCGAAAATAAGGCGTTTTGTTATTAAGAAGGAATAGCAGATGGAAATGTAGGGCTCTTTTTAAACAAAGGAATTTGCATGGCGAGAGGTGTTGTTCACTTATGGAATGGCCACTCAGTTGTCCTCCTTACGAATTTTGGGAATGAATGTCAGCAGATCGCACAAGGTATGACTATTGCCTATTTCCATGAGTTCTGCACAGCGACCGAACTATGCAGTTTAGCGACAAGGCCAACCACTCCACAAGAGACCTGCAACGTCGATGCATCAGTTAACGTCAACCATAGGCTCCCATAATATCAAAAGAAACAATTGTTTCCCCTTATAAAATAATTTTCGGACTGCTTTTCAACGTCCTCTAAGGTGCGAAGCATGGCTATTGCAAAACAAAGGATTATAACAGAAGAAGCGACGAGACCGATTTACCAGCACACATATCAAGTGTCGCAAAAGAAAAGAGACGTCATCAAGAAACAAGTGGAGGAGATGCTTTCAGATGACGTGATCCAGCCTTCTAACAGTCCAAGGGCGTCTCCCGTAGTGCTTGTTAAAAAGAAAGATAACAGCCTTCGATTCTGCGTCGACTATCGGAAATTGAACAGCGTAACGAAACCGCATGTATACCCTCTGCCGCATGTCAATGATACGCTCGATCGACTACAGACTGCACGATACTTCATTTCCCTTGATCTCAAGAGCAGATATTGGCAAATTGAAGTGGATGAGCGCGACTGTGAAAAGACAACATTCATAACCTTAGACGGCCTCTATGAATTTTAAGCGCTTCCATTCGGCCTGCGCACAGCGCCAGCGACGTTTCAAAGAATGATGGGGGCTTTTCTCGCGGGACTAAAATGGCAGTCCTGCTTGGTGTACTTGGATGACGTCGTATTTTCCACTGCATTTGACCAACATCTAGAGCGACTCCGCACAGTATTAGAAGCCATTCGTTCAGCAGACTTGACCATCAAGCCCGAAAAATGCCACTTCGGTTTTGAAGAGCTTCAATTCCTCGGACACGTCGTCAGCTCCGAAGGCGTTCGTCCAGATCCCGAAAAGACAGCTGCTATTGCGAAGTTCCCGACACCCAAAGACAAGAAGTCAGTATCAATTCCTGGGTTTATGAGCGTACTATCGGTGATTTGTGGAAAATTTTTCGAATATTGCTGAATCCCTCACTAATCTAACAAAAGACGACGTGCCCTTTGTGCGGGAAAGTGAACAACAGTAAGCATTTGATGAGTTGAGAACACACCTGCAAGCCTCTCCAATTCTCACCCACTTCGATGAAACTGCCAAAACTGAAGTTCACACTGATACAAGTAACGTCGGCCTCAGAACCATTCTAGTCCAGCGGCAAAACGGACAAGAAAAAGTGCTAGCGTATGCCAGCCGCAAGCTTTCAAAAGCTGAGACAAATTACTCGGCAACTGAAAAAGAGTGTCTCACGGTCATCTGGGCCATAAGCAAATTTCCACCGTACCTCTACGGTAGACCATTCCGAGCAGTCAGTGACCACCATTACCTGTATTGGCTGGCGAATCTTACGGATCCCTCTGGCCGACTAGCAAGATGGAGCCTTAGGCTACAAGAGTACGATATTACTGTGGTATACAAATCTGGGAAAAGGCAAAGCAAAGCCGACTGCCTGTCACACGCACCAGTGGAGCCAAGTGAGCCGGAGGAAGAAGACTTCCCATTTCTAGGCGTCGTCCAGGCATCAGAAGTCGCTCAACAACAATAAAATAACCCCGATTTGCTGCCGCTTATACAGCGTCTCTAAAGACTCAACGTTAAAGTCCCATGCACTTTATACAGAGGGCTCCCTTCGTTCTGTCTTCGAGATGGGGTCCTTTACAAGAGCAACTTCAAGCCTCATGGTGACAAGTTTTTACTTGTACCTGCACATTTACGAAACGAGATTCTGCATGCATGTTGTGATGAGTCAACATCTGGACATATGAGTGTCAGCCGTACATTCGCCAGAATTCATCTAAAATACTACTGGCAAAAACTGTCCGCATCAGTTCAGCACTATGTGAAATCTTTCTGTGAGTGTCAAAGACGCAAAACACTATCCGTGAAACTTGCAGGCCTCCTCCAGCCAATAGAACTTATCAACTTATCAAGAGCATTATCAACCAGGTGAGAAAGTATGAATATGGACCCCAGTGCGTCGCCGTGGACTTTCTGAAAAACTTCTTAGCCAATACTTTGGGCCTTACGAAGTACTCCATCGTGTAAGCGATGTAACGTACCAAGTCAGATCCGCTATACACGGGAGCTCAAAACACCGCAACCCTACAGAGGTTGTACATGTAGTCCGGATGAAGCCTTACTATGAAAGATCATCCGAAAACCAGTGACGCCTACCACGAATCTATTCATTGCCTGACGCATCGGGACCATGCATATGATGAGGAGGATTATGCCATGACATCTTGCCTGCATTCAAACAATGCCCCCATCACAGCGCGCCCGGGGACATACATGCTGCCATCTAGTGTTGCGCAGAGACGACAATGGCACGAGCATCCAGCTGGACACGGCTGATATGCACCATGCGCTCGGGACTTCTCATGAAGAGGAAGAAGAAGGCGAACATCTTTGGTGTTCGGCTGTCACGTTCTACGACCATAGTCCCTTTGAGTTGTGGGCACAGGTTCGCCCTTTAATAAATACGTTTTATTACACCCCCGAGTACTTCAACATTGTTACATTCTGATGTACGTGCTTGATAATGAATCAAAGCCCTAGGAACACAAGATAGCATAGCCCCAACCACCAGCGAGTTGATCCTGTGGAGCTGACACCTGTGCATCAGAGGACCATTCGCCGTCTTCGAGGTGATTCACCAGAATTCAGTCCACTCCACTCCAGCCATTCAGACCAAAGAATTTCGCACACCTGTATGTCATGGCCGATAGAGGGGTGGTAACCTCCAAACAAAGCTTTAACGTCCAGAGGCAGATGCTTGGTGCGAATGCAGAAAGTAAAGTGTGCGCACGGCAAATGTAAACTGCCATGAGAGTTATGAGGACTGAATGATGAAGAAAAACACATAAAAAATAGCCCGAATAACTAGAAATGTAACCTAGAAGAGTGGCAGCTTGGGCTAATTGGTATGGCATGACGATAGTTATAGCGCGAGAACAAAACTACGACGCAGAGACAAGAAGGACACGAGCGCTAACTTCCAAGTGAGTTTATTGTGCAGCGTGCGAAAAATATATATAGGAGACAGTAACCATGTGACAAAAACCATATGGCACAAAGAGCAAAACATGGATAAGAGAAAAAACAAAAACAAAAGTAGAGAAGATGGCAAAAAAAAGTCTATAAGAAAACGAAACAGAAAAGTAAAGGTAATATAACTACTTGCGCGTACCAAAACCTTCGAGGAACCTTAGTTCCTTCTCGGACACAGACACAGAGGGCTTGCTAATGCATGACACCTGTTCACGTGCCATCTGTGCGGCCTCGACGATGACTCGGGTGCGCTAATCTTTGTGCTTGTACAGCGTCGCTGTGTCCTTGAAAATGGGCACAGTTGCACTCAGTGCAGTGCTGAGCAAGAAAACCATCTTTCCCGTTTCTAACATTGTAAGCGCGTTCTCTCATTCGATCGTTCAGACACTTTCCGGTCGTTCCGACATAACAAGCACCGCATGAAAGCAAACTCATGTAATGAAATGCTAAACAAAAATTGTTCACAAGACGGTGTTTTGATCAATTTTGCGAATAAACACGAGTACATGTGCACACTCGTTTTCATCAATATATACAGCGGGATATTTCTATTAGGACAGTACAAACTTTTGAAATACACCTGATTGCTGTCAATTGCCTGTCGACTTCAGAAACAAAATACGCCAAGGCGCAAATGAACAGCCACGTTTACATTTAAATCAGAAAATTTCGTTAATTTTTTAGATCATTTCAGGGCAGTTGCTCATATAGAAAACTTGTAAGACACGACATATAATGGGATAGCTATTTTTTTGAAATCCCGATAAACAGGCATTTTGAGGTATCATTGATATTAATTGAGCGCTCCTGGTGCAGGACATATGCCACATTTGCGTGATATACACCACTTCACGTGACAAACTGACCAAAATGCAAGTCGGAGCAGAATCACACCTGAAAAAAATGTCAAGACGACCCAAATACCAAGCCAGTCGTGCCACTTAATTTTTGTGTTTGATGTGTCGTACTTCACTCGGCAGCGAAGGCGAACGTCATCTGTGGCCGCGACAGGCAACTATCACCAATGATTGACAGTTATGCCCATTTTCATGCCTGCAGACGGCAGATCAGAAGACACCCCAAAACGCTTCAATACAAATGACTGTTCAATCATTTCTTTTGCCTTGCCTTGACGATTAGTCGTTTTCTTTGAGATGTACCGGAGGCACTTCCACGATTTACATTATTAACATAAAACAAATCTACAGTCAGCACAGAAAAGAAACACTTGCATCTGCACTAGCTGCTCACCTTGCTTCATTGCATTCTTGCCTAATATTCACAGCTATGCCGATCTTATGCATAGTCCGCTTTAGATTCGAGAGGCGCATAGCAATATTCTCTGAGCCTGTACTAACTCGCCAATATTTAGGACAAAGTTATCCTGTGCTAGCGCTCATCACTTTGAATAACCGAGTATTAGAATAAAGAAGACTAATGTTTTTTGCAGCCCATGAGAGAGCACGGCTGATCGTCTCTGGAGATGAAACAGGAGTGAAAGAAGTTAGAGGATATAAGAGTAAAGCCCATCAGGATAGAGTATGCTCGATACACTGAGCTAATGGGCACCTTCTCTGCCTATTGCAAATACTCCGCCACCGGTACTAGAACATAGAACCCTAAGACGCCAGCCTCCTTATTCTACTTTCTTTTGAACTACTGCCGTTACCTTTCACTAGTTCGTGTCACCCTCTCTGGTGAGTGGCTGAAAAAGACACTTGCTAAGTTCCAAGAGACACTAAAAGCCTACTAAACCTCGGCAGGCACTTTCAAAATACTCTTAAAGAAACCTGATAGTGCTTGTTTGGTGCGGACGACGTGCTTACTTTTAAAGAAAAAGCAGAGCGGTCTCCTCTGCAGGACTGGTGACCTAAGCACTACCATATGCTGCCTTTTGCCAGCACAATGCCAAGACTATTTGTGATCTGGTAACACTGAAATCAACTGGAAACTGATGCAAAACTGCTGCCTGTTAAGTTTGTTTTCGAGTACTTTGAAGGCCGCTGCAGCTTGCATTGTTACGTGTTTTCAGCGGGGGATTTAAAAATGAAGCATGGGCCACTACCGCGTCCTGTCGGGAAGCTGCATGCGATCCGGAGTTTAGAAGCATGGCAGCCCCATGCAGGTGTGCTTACTTGCCTTCGTTTCATTCGGTGTTTCTTTATTTGCGCTGCTGCAATGCAACACGTTCGACCCGTGTACACGGTGAAATGCGTGAGCCCAGCCTTCACTTATGTGACCCCCATCCCACCAATGTTCATCCTCTCTGAAAAGTTTTGCAGAAAGCAGCTGACGACGTATTTGGCCTTGAGGTGCAGAGAAATATTGTTCATAAAAATATCCACAAGAACGACATAGAGCCAGTTTTATTATTACACTTTTACTTTTCTGAAACCATTTGTTTGTTCTTTGATTTCCTTCACATAGGCATGCACAATCACGACAAGACCGACAAATGAATGCTGCAGGGAAGGTGCGCTTAGAAAGGCAGATTCCAAGAGATGTTTACGTTATGGTTGGTTTCATATTCCTCTGCACAGAAATACGGGAAGCATACAGGATTCGGGCATCCAAAAATAGGACCTGGATGCAAAATATTCTAGAAATTATAGTTAGATGGAGCGTCGTCATACAGCAACATGCGTGTAACGATTTCCAATAATAAAACTACACTTGCCATGTCACCACGCAAGTGGAAATCATCAACGAGAGACGTCAGCATGAGCAGAACACAGCACGGCATAAACTGAAGGTTTAACCAGTATGAGCCATTCTTCAAACATCCAAAACTTTTCTCCATGAATCATATCGAAACACACAGGCAATGTTTTGGTATGTTTCGTAATGCACCGAGTATGTTACTTACTGTAAGTAGTTTGAGAACTAATAATATTTATACTAATTAAAAAATGTCCTTCAGATGGCACATAGTGTGTGTATCTTGATTACTTTACCTTTGTGTCTTTATAGTAGAGCATTCCTGTTAATAATACACTGAAGCTTTAGACGATCTCACAATCCAGCTTTTGTTCCGATTTAAAATGCTATTTGCCTTTAAGGTACACTAAAGTCAAATAACAATTTACGTCAGAGTGAAAGCTCAATGTACGACAACATCTAAAAAGACAACATTATCAGCAACAGTGCCCTACTTATAAAGTAATTAAGGTAAATGCAAAGAATACAAGCGCCTCAGTAGGATATTTTCAAAACCATCCCGATGACATCAGATGAACCGTCTACAAATAATCACTAAGAATTGATCTAACTGCACCAAATAAAAAACGTTCCGTGCATCAAGAGATGCAATAAAATGCTGCTTGTTCGTTTCTGTTTGATTCATGACAAAAAAAACTGCCGAATGTTACTATGGGGAATGGCGAGAGTAGTTAAAAAATTCAATTTTTGCGTGGTTACACGGAATAGGTGGTGCCATCTAGCAGGGCGCAGTGAAAGCAAAAAATGTCTGCAATCACAAAGTCAATGGCGGGAAATTGATCAATTGCCGTTGTTACTGCTGTGGCTCCCTCTGTTTTCAGTCTGCTGCTACTAGCGCAATAAATCCGGGCAATGTTGTGCACGGCAACAATGACTAGGTCGGTCCAATCGGTACGCTTCTTGAGGCGGGTAATTTAACGTGCCCTAACCCGATGCGGACCTCTAAAATTTAATTTTATTTTAAAATAGGCCCTTCCTTGGCACAAAAGTAACACTACAAGGTTTCTCGACTGCCATTTCAACAATCAACGTCGACTTAATAGTTGCCTTTAGTGTCTCTTTAAGGTTCCTTTAATCTAAACTTTCACTCCGAGTTTTATTCAACATGCTCTGCTGTCTCGGCCCCACCTCTTCCTTTAAAATAAAAGCCCATAGGCCACTCAAAACTATAGGTGGTCCTTTTCAGCACGGCAGGAAACGTGGCTCTTGAGGTCGTGTTTTCATTACAGTGGACACAGGAGAAGGAACGCTCTCCTTAAGGGCACATGTGCAAAGCGAGGTTGTATTGAGTAACAAACGATGCTTCATATTGGACGCAAGAAAATCAACACTCCTTTGCGTGAATGCAGACGTGTCTGTCTAGGTACTTTTTTTGCACAAAGGTTGCATTGCAGTGGACACAGGGGAAAAGACATTCTCCTACGTGAGTGCGGATATGCCTTATGAGACTGTCTTTCCGCTTAAAGCTTGCCTTGCATTGTTCACAGCAAAAGGAATCCTCTCCTGTGTGCTTGCGGATGTGTTTCAATAAGCTACGATTGTGCTTAAAGGATGCGTTGCAGTGGGTACAAGAAAAGGGACGATCTCCTGTGTGAGTGCTCATGTGCTGAACAAAATCGTGTTTATACAGAAATAATGCACTGCATTGCTCACAGCAGAAGGAACCCTCTCCTGTGTGCTTGCGGATGTGTTTCAATAAGCTACGATTGTGCTTAAAGGATGCATTGCAGTGGGTACAGGAAAAGGGACGATCTCCTGTGTGAGTGCTCATGTGTTGAACAAGGTCGTGTTTATACAGAAATGACGCTCTACATTGCTCACAAGAAAGCTTTCTTGTGTGCAAGCTGACGTGTCTCCATAAGTTATTTTTCAGCTTAAAGGATGCATTGCAGTGGTCACAAGAAAAGGGACGATCTCCTGTGTGTGTGCGCCTGTGGACATTGAGGGCATCTTTCCGTGAAAAGGATGCACTGCAGTCAACGCAGGAAAAGGGACGCTCTCTTGTGTGACGTGCACGGACGTGTCTCACGAGGCTCTCTTTTAGCATGAAGGTTGCATGGCAGTGGTCACAAGAAAAGGAACGCGCTTCCGGGTGAGTGCGCATGTGCTGAACCAGGTCGTATTTAGACGCAAATGACTGATTGCAGTGCACACAGGAAAGCACCCTTGTGTGCAAGCAGATGTGTCTCACCAGGCTCTTTTTCAGTTTAAAGGATGCATTGCAGTGGTCACAAGAATAGGGACGCTCGCTTGTGTGAGTGCGCACGTGGTTATCGAGGGTATCTTTTCGAGTAAAAGACGCATTGCAGTGGACACAAGAAAAGGGGCGCTCTCCAGCAGCTGGACGAAGGTGGCATTGTGAGGGGTTCTTGCCCATATGTTTTTGAAGGTGTGCGTTCATATTTGCCTTATTCTTCGTCACATAGCTGCAGTGCTGGCAGGAATGCAGTCGATGTTGTACAGGCACCAATGAAGAAGACTGTTCCAGAGATGCAAAAGACAAGCAACCTGCAAAACCATCGAGAGAAAACAAAGGCAATGAAAACCATGTGGCATAAGCTACATAAAACTAGCCTACCAAAACAGGCAATGAGGAAGAGTTGGTCCCCATGCACTTGAAGCAAACAATGACCCTGTCTAACCAAAACCAAAGCCTTCTCTGCCCTTTGGGAAAACTCTGCCATTGGTATTAGAGCATGAAACCTTGGAGAAGCTTGCCTCTTTTTCCCACGAGTGCTGTTCCCTCCCAAGAGTTCGAGGCAGCTTCCCTTGTGAGTGGCCCAACAAGGCGTCCTTGTTAGGCTAGAAGAGGCACTCAAGCAAAATACAAGTCAACATGGACTTTTGAAATACTGCTACAAAAACCTCTTAGTGCTTCTCGCATGCCTATGACATGCTTAGTATGAAACGAAGAGCAGCTGCCTCTGCAGGATTGGTGGCATATTCGCTCCCTAATGTTGCCTTTAGCGATGGCAATGCAAGCAGCTTCAGTAATCTGGGAACCCTGAGATCAACTGTGAGCAGATGCAGAAATACTTCCTGTTATGCTTATCTTAGCGTACTTCAGTGACCGCTGCAGCTTGCATTGTAATGTGATGTTTTCTGTGGATGGGAAAATATATAAAGCAGCCTGTGGTACTGGAACACTGCAGCGCAGTGTCGGGAGGCTGCATGCGATCAGGTGTTTAAAAGTAAGGCCGCCCTATGTGAGTATGCGTATTCATTCTTGTGTCTTAAGGCGTTTCTCTGTTTACGCCGCCTGCGTGTTATGCTGCCGGAAAGCAACACACACGCTCAAGCTTATGCGTGCCGTGAAATTTCTAAGCCCAGCCCTCTTGTGTGATTCAAATCATCTTGTTTCGGGAACTTGTGTGGAAATCTTGTGTGGGGAACGAGGCGCTCTCCTACCTGGCGCCTCGTTCCCCAGCTGCAACGCGCGCCCCGACAGCGTAGCCCAGGCGCGCATAAGCACCGGCATCCGCCAAGATGGCTGCCAGGGCGCCACTTGGTCTGGGCGAGTCAACCGTCGGCTCCTTCCCATGCTGGCATGTCTGGGCACACTACGCTGGCGCGCTGCGCGGGCCGACGTCACTACGCAGTGCCATTTCCCTTTGGGCGCGCGTGACATCCTCCTCTCCTACAAGCTGTGTTGCGCCCGATGATTCGCTCGTTGCGGCAGATGCCCTCAGCCTCCACGAAAGGTTGACGCGCTGCTTCGCAGGCGGTTTCTCGTTCGTGCGTTCGACTTAGGCCCTTGTGCGGGACTCGTCGCGCCCTAGGCAAGCGAACTTGCTCGGTCTTGCGGAGTTCCCTATACGGCCTGCAAGCCCGTGGGTGTCGCACTGTGCTGCATCTAGGGTTAATAAACCCGTTGTTGTTGTTATCCTGCCTCGTGCATGGTTTCTGCGCCGTGCCGGAGAAAACGACGAACCCGGCCGCAGCGTCTTCGCACGCAGCGGCAGTGGAGGACGTCGTATCCCTACACGGTTGTGCTTAGTAGGTAAGCCTAGTGCAAACCTATCTCCACATAACTAGCACCCAACTTGGTTTGGACATGGCTTCAGAGCAGACCCCTTCGAGGCGCTCGTTCCTGTTCGATCTTGTGGCGACGGACTTGATCTCGTTCGAGGCGGACGGCTCCAACAGCACGGAGTACGGCCCTCTCGGCGACCCTCTGCTTTCGTTCACCTGGAGAGATCCCTTTTTCGGGGCCCCCTACGTTGATGTGAGTCGCTTGAACAAGGACCACAGTCCTAGCCAAGCCAGTAATGGGCTGTATCAGCTGTTCGAGACTCACGCGCTTAGGGGCCCGTCCCCGGCGCAGTCTTCGCTCGCTGGCCTTTCCCTGTCAGCAGCACGGTTGACAGCTCAAATCGCTGCACCCAGTCCTTTTTACCGGGGGCACTCAGGTGTTGGCAGGAACGCGCTTACTGACCCGCCGTGGTCCCGAGCGCTAAGGGTTGACGATGTCGTTTGCAAGCCTGCTCGCTTAACCGACAACGTCCCCGCGTTCACCGACGCTCGCTGGCCTGAGACTCGCGTGGGCGACGCTTTCAAGGAATGTGGGCCACCGTGCTCCGCTAACGACCTGTTTGCCAGTCGCGTGAGGCCTCAAGCACCAGTCGGAGCGCAAACCCTACCCTCCTCCATGCCATGTACTGGCCCTTTTCGGTCGGACGCGCATGTTGGGGAACAGGTGCGCACACCTGTTACGGCCACGCCCGCGTCGGAGCAGTCACCGTTGCACGCAACTGCGGCACAGCTCGCAGCCTTGTGCTTTAAAGGAAGACCCTGAGTCCCCTCAGACAAGCGTTCCGAGTAGCTTAAGGGTACCTCTGCCCGAGTACAGCGGTTATTCGGACCGCATCAGTGCCACAGAGTACCTCGAGGCACTGCACCGCTATCAGCAGACTACGCGGCTGAGCAACAGCGTTATGCTAGGCTTTGTTTTGCCCGTGTCGCTGACAGCCCAAGCTGCGAGGTGATACCGGCTCGTCGGCCACCAAGCTCGCTCGATGGAGGAGTTCTGTAGCGAATTCCTTCCTCCTGAATACGAGCGCCGCATACGTCGTGCGTTAGAGCTTCGCACACAGCATTCAGAGGAATCTCTTCTCGAGAGCGTTCGGGCTTTGCAGGAGCTCTACCTTCTTGCCTATCCTACAGCATCAGACTCCGAGAAGGTGGAGCGAGCCATACGCCAGGCTCGTCCAACCTTCCCCGCTGACCTTGGGAGCGGCCGTTATCGTGACCTAAACGAGCTGGCATTCGATGCGAAGCGTATTCAGGGCAAAATTTTGGCGGAGCGAGCCTATCACCCACCGCCACCGCCGTCCGCATCTCTCGAGCCTCGTTGCGCATGAGCTGGTCGTGACTCGTCACACTGGGGTTCCCCGAACCATGAGGCGGCCTCTGCCGTGAGAGACCGAGACGCGCTCGATGTGTCGGACCGCGCTCTGGACCCGTACTCGTATGCTCGGGCAGCCACCGTTGCCCGGCAGCGTGAACAAGAATGGAAACCCCATGCTACAGTGCACGAGGGGATATACGATCGCGGAGCCCCCACTGCAGTTAGCAAATCGACACCCCGTAGCTCTAAAGGATCGCCGAAATCCCCTCCTGTTGGAGGAAAAGGCGTGGTCTGCTTTCGTTGCCGTGAGCGTGGTCACACCGCGCGTGAGTGCAACGCGCCCCGACCGACACAAGGGCCTGCTCGCCCGTCAGGAAACGGGGTGAGCCGTCGGTGAGCTCGCTCTTGCCGGCGGCTGCAGCAGTAAGAGAGCACGGGAGTGTAACACAACATTTGGCACCGATGGCATGTCGCGCTGGACATGACATTCCAGCCACGCCGGCGCCCTTCATCGCCCTTACGATCGCTTCTCGAGAGTTTGCGGCGTTGCTGGATAGCGGGGCTTCGATCTCGCTGTTCGGCGAAGAGGTTAGAGCTCATTTGCGCGACCGCTCTGTCCGCATTCGAGCTTGCGACACTGCCTTCTATCTCGCCAGCGGTACCGCCATTTCGTGCGGCACTGTGCGGTTGGTTGTGCATTGGGAGAATCGCGCACGCCGTCAGAGCTTTGTGCATCTCCCTGGTCTTTCCGTGCCTGTGATTCTCGGTCGCGCCTTTCTCCCGCGCACAGGTATCGAAATTGACGACGCAAGCAGAGGCTACAGGGACGGCCCTCCGGCGTCCTTCGGCCTTTCACTGTACCTCCCGTGGTCTCGGCTGCCAGTAAGTCGCCGGACGCCATGCGGAAGAAGGAGGAAAGAAGACCAAGCGTTGCCCCCGCGTCCCGCGTCTCCCCCTCCGACGCCAAGACTGGTCATCTGGCCGGCGCGGCGGAAAACGGTCCGTGCATACAGCTTTTCCTCGAGCATAATGCTGCCACGGTGAACGAGGTCTCGGCTATGCCGGTGACCCCCCCGCTAAGCAGCAACTCGAATGGCTCGCTGCCGCCTTTGCCGGACAGCTTATCGAAACGCGAGATAGCACGCCTGTCATCGCTGTTGACACGTTTCAGCGACACGTTCACAGACCGCCCGGGTTACACCTCTCTGGTGAGACACCGGATTGACACAGGCAATGCACAACCGTGGAAATGCAATCCTCGCCCTGTTAGTGCGGCAAAAAGGAAAGCAATTGACCAGGCACTGGATGAGTTGATTGAGACCGGAGTTGTCCAACGCTCAAACGGTCCTTGGGGTTGACCGGTGGTAATGGTCCCCAAAAGAAACGGATCTCACCGACTCTGTGTGGACTACCGCCGACGGAACGAGGTCACGAGGAAGGATGCTTATCCTATGCCTAGCGTTGACTCGATCGTGGCTGCTCTAGGCGGTGCTTGCTACTTCAGCACCTTGGATGCTAGCCGCTGTTACCTACAGGTTCAGATGGAGCAGGCTGACGCGGATTGATTGATATGTGGGGTTTAACGTCCCAAAACCACCATATGATTATGAGAGACGCCGTAGTGGAGGGCTCCGGAAATTTCGACCACCTGGGCTTCTTTAACGTGCACCCAAATCTGAGTACACGGGCCTACAACATTTCCGCCTCCATCGGAAACGCAGCCGCCGCAGCCGGGATTTGAACCCGCGACGTGCGGGTCAGCAGCCGAGTACCTTAGCCACTAGACCACCGCGGCGGGGCCAGGCTGACGCGGAGAAAACTGCGTTCACCTCTCACAGAGGTTTGTACGAGCTTACTCGCATGCTGTTTGGCTGTTCTGGAGCTGCAGCTACGTTCCAGAGATTGATAGACCGCGCTCTAGGGGATGCTAAATGGCAACACGCCATAGCGTACCTCGACGACATCGTCATCTTCTCTCGAACGTTCGAGGAACACCTTCACCACTTGAAGGATGTCCTCGGGAGGTTGCGTGTCGCCGGGTTGACTTTGAACCCAAAGAAAGCTCAAATAGCTGAGACTCGCATCTCACTATTAGGCTTTACCATTCAGAGCGGTCGTGTTCTGCCGTGCGAGGAGAAGGTACGTGCCATTGCGGAGTACCCGACGCCGGCAAACATTCAGGGCCTGAGGCGCTTTTTGGGCATGGTGAACTACTATCGATAGTTCATCCCAAACTGCGCAGCCCTCCAAGTGCCCTTGACTGCACTCTTGAAAAAGTCGGCACGATGGAGCTGGGAACCAGAACAAGAGCGAGCCTTCAAGACGCTTTCCAAAGCCCTAGTGGCCACAGACGAGTTAAAGCTGCCTGACCTGAACAGGGAGTTCGTTGTCAAAGCAGACGCGAGCGGCCTGGGTCTCGGCGCAGTACTCCTTCAGGAACACGACGGCGTCCTCCGGCCAGTCGCCTTTGCGAGCCGGTCACTTAACGCCGCCGAGCGTAACTATAGCATCACAGAAAGGGAATGTCTCGCTATAGTTTTTGATCTCCCGAAGTTCGACTGCTATGTCGACGGCGTGCCATTCGTAGTGGAAACAGACCACATGGCACTCACCTGGCTTAAGCGCTTGCGCGAGCCCTCAGCCCGCCTCGCGCGCTGGGCGTTGACCTTGCAGTAGTACAACTTTGTTGTGCGCTACCGAAAAGGGAGTTCGAACGTCGTGGCTGATGCTTTGTCGTGTGCCCCCGTTTCGGCGTCCGACACTTGTGTCCGCCACCCCCGAGAGCAATCGCATCAAGTACCCCCGGGCCCTCTGGCTCCAAAAGGTCGAAAAGCGCGAACCCCAATGGCAAACTGACTTTCGAGTCGACAGCCTCGGGTGAGGACGCATACCTGATAGACCCTGTCACGTCCACAGGTATAGTCTTTAGCAGAGAGGAGCTGCTCAAGGCACAGCAGAACGATCCGTTTTGTCAGCACATCGTTGACGAGCTCAAAGAGCTGAGCTCCCAAGAGGAGCATGGCGGTCAAGCCGCCGGGCGCGAACAGACAGCTGGTATTGCTGTCGGCGCCGAGTGCCGTACACAGGCTGGTACTGCTGCGGGCGCGTTGGACTCGTACCTGCTTGATGCCGAAGACGTTCTCCTGCGCTACGTCCCATCTGAAGATGCTCCCCAGGAGTCTTTCAAGGTGATGATACCCCACAGTCTAAGAAAAGCCACCCTAGGTTATTTCCACGACTCGCGGTTGGCCAGACACGCGAGTGGCCTTAAGACTTTTCAAAAGTTGTGCCGCTCTGCTACCTGGCCTGGCATCAAGCGTGATGCCCTTCACTACAACTGTCAGTTCAAGCGCACGAATAAACAGAAAGGAAGAGAGGACAAGTGCTTTCTCACAACTAAACTGTTTATCAGAAAGGGCAGAATATATATACAGGCAATTAAAAAACAACGCATGCGTGTGCAGGCAAAAAAGTACACCCGTGGCACATCGAGAACACAGGGTAAAAGAAGAAAGATTATCTCGGAACATAATCTAGAAAAGCAAACTCCTTATCGTGCAGCAAAACCGAAGGCTGGCCGATGCATTGTTTCCCTCTTTTTCTTATGTGAAAAGCTTCTGTCAACTCACGAGTTAAATTATTTTTAGACCGAAAAACCACTTCAGTATCCTGAAAAAGAGGATAACAACCGCACTCTCTGCAATGAGCCGCGAGATGCGATGCACCCAAAGATTTCAAAGAAGAATTGTGCTCTCTGAGACGAAAATTGACGCACCTTCCCGACTGACCGCTGTACACTTTACCACAGCTAGAAGGAGTCATGTAAACAACGCCCATTGCGCAGTCCACGAACATTTTGCTGTGTTTCATGCGACATTGCGGAAACTCTCTGTGCATGCATGAACAAATAGACTGCAGTTTGCTTTTGGCTGAGAAAAGCACATCGACTTTATATCTATTAGCAAGTTGCTTAAGTTGATGCGATGTCTTATGAAGGTAAGGAATCTCTGCTATCCTCCTACGTTTTCTACTCTCATCACGACGCCCGAGTGGTTCCCTTCAAATTTAAGTTTCTTAATCATGTTGTTACAAACGGACGTGATGACGTCATTAGGATACCCTGCTTGTACTAGTTTCTTTACTTGACTATGAAAGCTCATTTTCCTTCTGTGTTGACAGGACTTTTTAGAGCAAAACCCAAACTCGTAGTAACGATACCTCTCTTCACCAGCTTAGAGTGGCTCGACCACTCTAAGTAGTCTTAGAAGTGCTTTTAGAAAAAAAAAATGAAACCTAGAATTCTTCGAACAGCACTAGTAGCCACACCACTCAAGATAACCAACTGACTTGCTTCTTTGTTAGGTTTAACACGACGGTAAGATTAGATTTGTGGGGTTTAACGTCCCAAAACCACCATATGATTATGAGAGACGCCGTAGTGGAGGGCCTCGGAAATTTTGACCACCTGAGGTTCTTTAACGTGCTACCACGACGGTAAGGCTGACTAACAAGTTCTGTGTGTGCACTGCATGTGCACAGCTGACCTCGGTGAGACATGCTCATATGGTGAAGCAGTGCACTCCACAAACTCAGTAATACGACGCCGAATCATCTAGGTCCTCGCGACGAATTATGCTCAGCCATAGAGCTCTGTGCTTTGACGAAAGCTCTATTGTCTTCACGGACTCTTCTAGTTCGACTTTCGGCACCGCATTGAAGCCTACCGTTCAAATTTTTCATCGTTCAGCTTGTTTGTGCGATTGGAGCAACCATATGCCGCACTGTTTATCATATAGTTGATTTGACGCAACTCGACGAGCAAGCAGATGTTGTTTCCTGCGCAATCTTAAGAATGCCACAGTACTAGAGAAAACTTCCAGCGCTGCAGTAATGTAAATACAATGCACGAGGACACGGCATGCCAAGGAACACACCCTCGACATAAGCATAGCAAACACGGTGGCAAGCATGGGTCGTCCATTATCTGAAAACCTCAAAAAGTGGTTCCCAGCTTGGCCCTTTGCAGCACCACCTAGCAACTCTGTTTCAGTGCGTACACCCTACAGTACAAGTACACTGCTACACTCTATCTCACAACTATCTTGCAGCAATGCCAAAGCTATAGAGAGTATGCTGGCAGTATCCTGCCACTGCACATTATACAGTTCCGGCCTTAATTTCATTATCAACGAGGTAGAAGGGTTTTAGCTGTGCTTCTTACAATGCCCTTTACAACAATATGCGACACGTTAGACCCTCGGTGCATGCACTTCGCCATCACTGTGTCATGTACAGGTACATGAACAATCAGCGCAAGAGAAACGATTTGGGTGACATAGTGTCTGCAGCACAGTACGCCATGCGATGAGCGCCGGTGTGATATGTGCGCACTGCATTGCGTTCTGTCGTCACTTGAATCGCAGAAGCAGCGAGTGTCTTCAGGAAATTGAGATAATCGAGAAAGAATTACTTCTTTCTTTTAATGTATAGCATGTACGTTTTTGGTTAGTATAGTTTGTTCAAATTTTTTGTTCTGATACAAAGCATATGCATTGCTGGTTTAAACTGTCCTGTGTTTAATTTGATTTTGTTGTTTTTGTTGTCACAGTTGCCATGGGGATATAGGGCTTTGTCAAGCTGTTCTATACAGCTTTTTTTCCTCTGACCCAGCCACTTACTGTACAACTGTACGTGGTAAATAAACTAAACTCAAACTCAAAACGTCCGCGTGTCGCCATCATCACTCCGCTGTTCACGGCATTTCCTTGGCAGCAAGAAAACTGAGAAGAACAATGTTCTCTGTGCTGCATCTTGGAATGGAATATAAAAACTTTCATTTTGTCCTGGAGGACACGCTTCGCTGGGTCTCCCATGTAGGGACCGACAAAAACTACCTGGCAGCCGCTTCGTGGGCGTGCTGGATATCGAAAACAAAAAGGTGCAGACAGAGCCACACTAGTATAGAGCGCCCAGCCGACCGCTTCAGCAACGGTTTTCTGCAAAAATGTGTGAATACTGATGATGTTGTAGTGACGAGAGAAGAGACCTCACGTGAGATGACGTCGAAGGCGGCCGATGGGGCCGTGCCGATCTCGCCACTTTATTCCAGGCCTGAAGCGGAGCCACGTCGGCTACCAGCGTCCGCCACGCCAGGCGTGTCAGCTCGTTCTAATCCTCGCGCAGCTCGAGCTAGCATCAGCTGCGCGAGAGGCGCGGCGCGGTGATTAAGAAATGATGATGATGATGATGGCGCTACAGGGCTCCCCCCCTAGCGCTTTGCGCGATTTGAAGGCATATGAAAAAGAAAGAGAGCGACAAATGCTATATACATGAACGGCAATCCATAAAGTGTTCATTTAGCAAGTCCAGGTTGTCAACGTTTATGGGCCATCAGTAGGCAGTGTGTCTCCGGTGGGCGACTCTGGGAGAAGCGCAAGGGACGAAGAAGGAAGTGCCAGGTCGCTGTGTTCATAGACACGTCCATCCCACAATTACGCGGCGGGACCATTCGAATGCGCACCCGCCGTTTCGAGTAGACGCGGCTGACAAACATGCCCACAGCTGGAACTGTGGACAGGCGCTGAAGAGCTCGCGCCGGCAATGTGGGCGAAATAGTGTGAAGGATCGGAACGCACCCATGATGACCGAGCACTGAAGTTTCACAGCCAGAGCGGGGTCTCAGACAGCGCACAGGGTGCCGAGCATGCTGTCGACAAGGAGCAGCGTCGCGGTCGTGCTGGTGCGGACGTCTCTGTCGAAACACCGGCCTCCGCGTAGCACTGCGATCGGCATGCCGGGGCGTGTGGCCGAGTCGACGGATGCGTAAACGCCGTGCATTGCGGCTAGTCATGTGCACGGCAAATGGTTGGCCCTTGCGTCGGGAAAACCTCGTAGGTGTTTGCGCCGTCTTGAAGGCCGAGGCTGCAACACATGACTGTTTAGCAAGAGGCTTGAAAAAGGGCCTCTCTGTATTATGCCGAACGTGATGATTTCGTTGGCATACTCTCAAGGGCGGCAGATATGCAGTTGGACCGCACGTCGTCGCTGTTGTTACCAACGAGCCTGTGTGGCGGACTGCATCCGGCGCCAAATGCTCTGGGGAATAGTTGTGAAGCTCAGAAGAGGTGAGCTTTGATGGAGGATCGGGTGGCACACCTGAAAGACCATCGGTTCTCCACGCATGAGGGTTGGTGTGCAGGTCTGCATGATCGATGACAACCTCTACAGCATGTGTGGCATATGTAGTCTGCAGTGCCATAGGCGCGACAGGTATGTCGTCCTCAGCTGCGTGAGTCATAGTTGCAGCCTCTGGGAAGTTTGGCTGTGGTTGACGGCTTATGACTAACTTCGGCTGCGGGAGACTGCGGGGCTGAAGATGGTCGCTGCTGGCAGGATGCAGAGAGCGTCGAGGTGGGCGGGGAGGTGCCTTCGGACATCGTCGACGCTGAAGTCTCCGCGACCAAGGGGCGAATAGTGAGCGTGAGGATATTCGTAGTCTTGGCAGACTCCGGGGCATGCGGCGATGAAGCCGTCGTGGAGTCTGACATGTCTGAGAAATCGTGGTCTGTGTAGGCCGGAGAAGACATGCGGGTGGCGAGAGTGCCCGAGGGACAATCGGCCGAGGACTTCGAAAAAATGCACCTCGTGGCGACCCGGTCGTTGGCTACAGGAACGTATTGAAGAAGCTCGTCAGATTTCGTGGCTGACTGGTCGCGTGCAGCACGAATGTTCTGAACCTCGTCGGATGGGCATTCGTACGCGGGACTCACGTTGATAGTGGCCGGACGAGATGTTGTAGGAGACGTAGTCGGGGAAGTTAGGTCCCGGTCAGTGAAGACTTTCGGGCCGGAGGGTACCGCACGCTGCGACGCAGACGAAACCTGTAAGTCGCGGGTGAACGGCAGCGGGTGGTAGGTGAGGCCATATCTGGCAAGCACCGCCGAGCAGAGGTCATCGTAAGGCTGCTGGCTGGAGGTTGAAGTGCCAGAGAGATAACGCAACTCTACCGGAAGGGCGTCTTGAAGAATGGCGTGCATCAGCGGCTGGTCCGTGACACCATTCAACGCCAGAACGGCATCGAGCTGCATGAACCATACCTTGGGGTAGGTCGATTGGAACGGCGGCACTGGCGGGCAGAGTTGCGGGAACATGGCAGCGGGCCGCTCGGCGAAGGGCATGTTCTCCGGGTCACCAATGTAGTGACGAGAGAAGAGACGTGAGATGACGTCGAAGGCGGCCGATGGGGCCGTGCCGATCTCGCCACTTTATTCCAGGCCTGAAGCGGAGCCACGTCGGCTACCAGCGTCCGCCACGCCAGGCGTGTCAGCTCGTTCTAATCTTCGCGCAGCTCGAGCTAGCATCAGCTGCGCGAGAGGCGCGGCGCGGTGATTAAGAAATGATGATGGTGATGATGGCACTACAATGTAATGATACTTAACATGGTTATATCACATGAACTCTTTCCCTATAATTCAGGCATGAGCAGAAGCTTGTAGCTAATGTGAAGTAGCAGCTGCGGACAACAGCATTCACAGCCCCGCACTCCGTTGCTCTTGGTGAGCGCGATTTGGTCGGTATGCAACTCGCTGAAGGTACTGCGCTTACTGCTACTAGTATCGACGATGAAGCACTACCATTTGCAGAAGCGAAGCTTATACTTGCGTAGCTTGCGTGAATGCGCGCCACTGAACAGTTCTGACAGTGACTGATCGGTCAGTGGGTGCGAGGATATCACATAAAACAGACTAAGCAAGCAAAAAATTGGCAAACACAGACTTTGACAGGGATATCATACCAATAGATAATGGCCCTGTTCGAGTACACGCAGCCCTAGATGGTGATTTTGCCGAACTTGACCTTTAGACAGTGCGCATTTCAATATGATGGTCCCCTGTCGCGAAAACTTGAAAACGTGTATAAAAAAGACCGTATTAAACACAATATTCAGCGAACATGCCCTGAACAAGTGCATCTCTGAATATAAAGAAACACGGTGGTATTTCCTCGGAGGTTTTTGCGTTTCGTCCTAAATGCAAGGAGCAAGTATTGAAAAGATAGGCAAGCTGATGCCAAGAAGACGTCGAACAGACGACATGACGCAGGTAAACATGTTTTGAGTGGACTTTCGTATTTCCTATTGGTTGCTAACAAGCCCTGCAGCTTCCACAATGCTGAAAGGTACTTCAGAGATGGAGTATATTTCTGCGCATTCCGCCATATTTATACTGCACGTTGAGTCATCTGTCACATGCGCGGCGACACAACACCCTAGACTGCCACGCGTTGGTGTCCAGACGACTTCTTGTAAGCAGGATTGGTATGATAAGGCAATTTATCGCATTTTATTGTCCCAAGGCTGCCCTTTACCATGTAAACAAAGCGCAAAAGATACACATTCTGGCAGTTCAGAACAAAATGGTGTTTGAGCGTAAGAGTACGCTGCCAGTAGCCTGGGCTCCTGGGTGCGAGATAGGCAGGCTCTGGCCTACAGGATACAGAAGTCGACAGAGCAAACCAATGCACTCAAAATGAAATTGATAATGTGGCGGGAAACGTCACGATGGACACAAAAAATGACACACCCCAGTTAGTAGCGCTTGTGGTGTGTTGTTGTTTGTGGCCGTCGTTTCGTTTTTGTGCTACATCATGAATTCGATCCGGCACCAACTAGCCCAGGTACAAGTCCTTCTGCAGAACGATGCACTTAGTAGTACTTGTTTCCCGATTTTAACCCACTACATGTAGTTGGAACTACTTTGTTCAGCATGGGACAAAATTAAATTGGCAAACGTTTTTATTAGCTACGCCTCAGGACTGGAGCAACATTGTAGACCATTGTGAATAATTACCAGTACTATTTAAACAACAGTGGTCATGCTGATACTCACTCAACGCATTACGAGTGTGAAATTACTCCTGTGATAGCCAACAGTTTCCGATGCATCGAGAAAACATGCCGGCGCAGATCAAATGTTCCATGACAGGGTTCAGTGACAAGCAGCATTTATGGAAGATATATTTATAAAATTTATTTTTATCTACAGACATTTTCATGCTCAGCATGTAGTACGTAACTGTAAGTCCAGCCCATGAAGTAGTCGTATAATTGAAGTTTTGACTTCTGCACGGTACCTCCATCTCCTGAATCTCCCCCAAGCTGCTAGGAAAGCACGCACAGCAGACAAACAGAATGCTAGAATTATCATGGTCCTCAATACCCGGACCCTCTTAATAAAAGCTTTGCATGTGTCTGGGCCGTGACCATTTTCATATTGCTATCACAAGCGAACACAATGAAATGCGCCGAATGGACCCATAAAAGGCCACTGAAACAGATTTTTGAAATTTTGTTGGCGTTTAGGCTAGAGCATCATCAAATTATTTGCATGACAAGTTTAGTGGCCCGCCCTGTAAGAAGGCCGCTACGAACAATTATAGCTACTCCCTCTTTCTCACCCCTGCCCTGCCTCCTCTACTTATGAGATACACTGGCATCTTGGGCTATAGTGCTCTCATAAACTCCCTTGACAATTTGAGCTTCACCCAGTGACGGCCTTTAAAATCGCACGTCGAAAGAATGCGCACAGTCTTAAAGGCCATCACCATGTTCGCCCGGAAGCACGCACGCTATCTAGCAACAGAGCTGAAAATCGCAGAGTTGTTGGTATCGGCTCTAAAAGGTGTTGCCACACTACCAGCAAATCTTACTTTTATGCATTCCACAGTCAATCAGATGAGGAGCCTGGGTGACTTCGTCATACCAGAGAATGACATACTGTGAATGGACAGTAGAAACCACGTTTGGCTAAGCCGCAGCGATGTGCAGCAATTCGCAGTTTTAGAGCGGTGCAATAAATTAGGCAGTCTACGTAAAGAGCTTAAATCAGTCTGCAAATGACACTTTGGACTTGGTCAACTGGCCCCATGTGTTTGTACAAAATTGTCAAAACCTGTTCACGTTTAGTAATGGAATGCGTGAGCGATTTCGCATGCACGCAAACAATCGCTTTTCCAATCACTATCCTGCCTTTGCTTCTCAATGGAGATGTACATTGTGCTGCAAGAAAAGCCAAATTGAAAATGCCTTCCGGCTCATATCTTCATTTTCCTCTGTAGCTTGAATTTACACTCATGACTAATGCTGCTTTTTCTCTAAAAACCAGATGCCATCACCAACAGTGACACTCAAATTTCTGCAGAACGATGGAGCTCTCTTATGCTAATCGCACTAATTTCCAGAAAAAGGACCTCCACGGAAACTACATGAGTAACTGCATCTTTTAGGGAAAGAAATTCAGAAATATACAGGAGAGCTAGCCTCCCAGTCAAGGTTGCAAACACGTAAACATTGATCGACAACAGCCACAAGCAAAGCGTCGGGTACACTAAGATCCCTCCTGAAAAGGCACAAGACACCTGGTGGTGCTGCAGCACATGTTGTGCTGAAACAGGACATCACTGGTCCAGAACTCTCAGAAAAAATGGCCCCGTATCTGCTTGTTTCATTGCAAATGTCATCGAAAGACGATAGTCTTGCGTCTGGTGAGAGTGAACAAAACGTTTATTTGATGTTCTGCGCGAGAAAATCGGTGAATTGTATTCTGGAGGCGCTGTGTCAGAGAGTCTCAATCCGTGCAGTGAAGGCGAAAGAGCGCATCGAGGCACGATAGACACGAGCGCTATCTGGCACTTATATTCGCAAAGGAAGAAAGGCATGCGGTCACATGTCTCGGAGGCGATAAGGTGTCGAACGCAAAGAGATGGGCAGGTGCCACCACTTCGTCGTCTTAGCAAAGCGTTGGAAACAGTTTCCTTTTGGAGCATCGCGTTACATTGTCAGCACAGTGTAATAAACGCTATAGTCCTTAGAATTGCTTATGTATGCCTTCTCTAGTATAAAGCCACACGTTGCAAATATTGACGTGTTGTTATGGTGCCTCAGATATGCGCAATTGCCTTTTAATTAACAATCACACAAGTACGAACGCTGAAACCTGAGCAATATTGGTGGGCGCTGCGAATGGGGTTGGCCATTTGGAGTATCGCTTGGTGCCGTTTGGGGTATCGTTATGACACAAAAACAGACAAATGCACAGACAAACAGGCAGACGGACAGATTAAAATTTTTGCATCGAAGGTCCCCAAGAAAGACCATCGTCTTTAAAACTGGCATGACATCCGCCTTCTGCATACAAATGTAGCTAGAAATAGAACTTGTGCCAGGAATGATGCTCGGGCGGGAAAACACACTTAACGTCAATTTTCACGGTCACCGAAACGGAGGACGCATTAGGCAAAATGAACAGACAAGGCGCCAGGGCTGATGAAATAGCAGTAGTGTCTGGTAGGATCATCGGTAGTGTTGACTTTCCATGAAATACGGCAAGTCATCCCCAATACCCCATTATGCTGCTCATCTTTCACGTTTATTATGCAGTGCTTCAAACGGCAGCCGACATGCACGTCATCAATGGTTGCGGCAGCACTTAGGGAACTGTCATGAATGAATGCGATCTATGCCGCTTGTTCGGCGAATGCCAGATATGAGCGAACGCCTCAACAACAATATGGTTCAAATTCATCTTCCGTAAGTTCTATTGTTTTATACTACCTTTCCTTCAATACCAGCTGCTTCTTACCACAAACTGCAAAAGGTCTTTCCAATATTTACTTTATTTATAATCGGCACTGCCTCAACAGTCAATGTAGCAAAGATGAGGAACCTCCAACCGCGCTGGCTCCTCATCTTCCCCCACTGAATTTATCTGTAATAATCAGAGCTGCGCCGAATGTTTGAAGGAATTACCAATTCCAGAGGCACAGAGTTTGGTTCCCGGAGCCCATGGTAGCTCACCAGTTTTTATGACGGTGAGTTATTTTGTGCTGGCGCTTGTTAGTGCAAATGTACATCCAATACAGGTTAAAGAAGCATATTTCTGCAGCCTACAAGGGCACACAGCTCAGCTTCACTTGTGACAGAGGAAGCAGGAGTGAAAAAGTTAGAGAAAATATTAATCAATCCCCTTAAAAAAACGAGTGTACCCACAACACAAAGCTAATAGGCACTTTCTCTGCCACTTAGAAAAACAGCGGCCCAGGGAATCGAACAAATAAACTCTGTGAAGCTTACTTTTTTATTTTACTTTCTCTTTAACCAGTACTCCCATTCCCTGGCTCAAGTAGCTGTTATTCTCATTCACGAGCCTCCAATATAAGCGTGCTTCCTAACCTTAAAGGGACACTTAAGACAAACTACAACTCTGTTCGCTTTTGCCCACAAGCTATAGTATACTACACACCATTTACAGTATACCGCACGTTAAGAACCTCACTGCAGGATGCAATATCGCTCTTCGGTTCAACCTTACAGGGAACGATGAAGATCTTTCGTTGAATAGGCGCTATTCAGTTCTCAAGCTAACTTTGAAATAGAGCAGGTCGCCAAAATGCCTCAGTAACATAATCCTCATTTCATACCAGTTTGAAGGAGATCCAAATATGAAAACCATCTTCTTTCCTCATTGGAAGATGTATAAGAGAGCGGGGAACATGAGCCGCGATTTCATGTCAATGCAATGCCCAGTCTTCATCTTCTTTTTCTTGAGGCCGTGAACTCACCAGTATGATTCACCACCAGAAGGAGTGCGCAACATCAGCATCCTGTGGAGTTACGTCATAGGACGTCACACCAAAATTTGTAACATCATGTGGTGGCATCATCACATGACAATAATTTGTTGCATTGCTTGTCCTTAACCATGTGGGATGGTCGCTTCCGACGATCAAATTTCCCGTTTTATGAAGCATAAAAGGGTTTCGCATCAAAAAAGCACAGTACGGGCAAGGTTATTATTGCCACCTGGCTGTGGCACCATGTTCACAATGGAAGCAGTCAACATCTTCAAGATAAAACTCTCTATTTGGACGAACCTGTGACCGTCAAACGGGAAATCAATTTAAAGCAAGCCATGCACGTTGTACACTGATATCGGCGCCAAGAGCGACAGTCGTTAAATAACAGACCACGGTTGGCCTGCGCCTTCTTTTATACACCTTGTGTTGAACTTTCCAGTCATATCAATGATGGTCGTACAATCTCTGGAACAAGCTTGAGTGTTCATGTCTTGCGCACAATCTTATCAAAATGATCTACTACAATCGTGAAGCTTTTCGGACACTGAAGCGCGATCTGCAAAGGCTTTGTGGGCGTAAACCAAATGCAGCTAAACTGAAACAAACGCACGTGGCATTATGGAGGTGAGAAGAAAACAGAATTCCACAAGACACTCAATACGAATTCAGACTTTTCTTTTCAATCAATCAGAATAATCTTTGTGTCTCTATGCCTTCCTATAGTCTTTGAGGTAGAGATCCAAAACACCTTTTCACTCCCCTTGCATCAATCATGAAAGCTGCACAACAAATGCATATGAAGGACAAGGTGTACCACTTTTATTTCGTGTTACTACAAGGCAAAACGCTTCAGGTTTGTAATGACAACTAGGGCTGCTCTTCGCAGCTGGGTTACTGTCTGCAGGAAGCCATAACCTCTCCTATACAATGCAAGCTTGTCCTATTGCTCTTTTTCTAGGACTGTAGGAAATCAGATGCATTCTCGGTGCTCTATTTCTGCTAACAATGTGGCACTCAAGAATATGAAAGATAGGTTCCCTGGAAAAAAAAATAGGAAACTAGCAATCTCATATGCCAGCAGGTCAGTGCATATATCCTCACAGTGTACCACAATAACTTGTTGTACCAAAACATTTACTGTGCCGCTTAACTTATCGACACCGAAATGTACTGCAAAAAGGTCTCCCATCTTTTCTAGAAGTGCAGAGACTGCTAGATCAATAATCTGATTTTTGCCTGATTGTGGCAATGCTTTGCGAGTAATCATCCTGATAGAACAAAGACAAGATGGCGGCCGCCAACGAACGCATCAGTGTCACTTATAGCTGACAAGCCTACCGCCTCCAGCTACCTGTTTTGGCCATCACATGGTGTAGCACTACCTCAAGACTACTGCTTTCTTTTGACAGTCGACAACCTGTGTGTCAAAGTGCACGTCACTTTTCACAAACGACGCTGCTTCCTATTGCGGAGTTCAGCGTCACAGATTGCCGATACCCAGAAAACTTGCTGCATGTAGTAAGGAGCTTTAAGAATAGCACATGCAAAGCTTTGCGCTAGCATTTGTCACCACTGCATCATGCACTATCGTCTCGGGTACACAAGAAAACACGAAGTTCTAGAATGGCTTATACAAAGATAACGTTTGTTCAAAGCAGAAAACAGACTGCCCAAGGTTTCCTACTTTATCACCGGTTAAAAAACAACCCCAACCAACGAACTACAACATGCCTGGCAACCCTGCTCCTAATGAAAAAATGGATTTAGACCTCTGATATACTATTGATGTAATCCCCATCGTCTACCTCATCTTCCAGGCCACTGGGTCGCTTCCCACCTTGCTGTCATGCGTGGACTTTCACACATTCAACAGCAATGCGTTATATATAAACACACACACCCACGCTCTCACACATGTACTCCAAACACTGATACACCGCTGATGCATTACAAACTGCTCCTATCTGAGAACCTAATCCGTCTATTATTTGGACTCACATGCCACACTCATTAGGTTTCCCCTTAGTATTTTTTTATAACAAACTAGTTCTTTTCAAAAAATACTTCGGAATATTCCCCCTGTTCACTTACGCCACATTGGCTGAGCCCGTTGTACCTCTTGGTGGTGCAGGCGACCACGATTTTCTTTTTAGTTATTTTCACGTATATGGTGACAAAAAAGTGTGCACACACACATACTCAATCCTTTGCTGTTACAGCAGAACACTTACTTTTTTAAAAATCCTACGGCAAATGCATACCTGAAGAAACATCCTGAGGCTCTGTTTGCGTAGCACATGTTGACAGAATTTTCTTTTCATTCGCCTGTGACGCTTCGTCGTGGGTTGGCAGCCGCACTTGAACAGATTTATCTGTGATATGACCCGGCTCACACGCTGGCTGCGGTGATGTTTCCATAACTTGTCCTGACTCACAAGTTGGATTCAGTGCTGCCACCTGCTGTACTGATTCTGCTGCAGTGTCATCCTGAAATAAATCAGCTTTTGTTGTTGCAAGCGATAACGTCAAGCGTTATTGCCGAGAAAAGAAAATCGGAGGGCTGCTGTCTGCAGCCCTCGAAGAATCTGCAACAGTGTATAAAAAGATAGGTAGCAGACATGTGCACCGCAAAATGATTACTTATGGCAACTCTTAACATAAATACCTTTCATACGTGTTTGAAATTTTACAGTGAAACCACCAATACTATTCCCTGATTGCCTGTTCTTACGGTTCTATCTCACTGTTCTGAGCTTTACCTTTTAATAATTGCCATCAATGTCACTCAAACAAGTGAATCTTTTTATTTACTTAATTGCACAGCTTGATTTAGAACTTGTGATAGAGTAATAGTGGATACTATAAGACATTTATGTGGTTCCACTTCATTGAAATTTAACAACTGGACTACTGCAGACTGGCTTCTGCAGAGCTGGAAATCATTGACAAAATCGTAGTGAACAGGAGGCAGAAGAACTTGGGCGTCTGCTGCTGTGCGCCTGATCTGCACTGGTATTTAGCCAGCGCTACATCGACCGTGCCTTCCATCAGTGTCTTCCAAGAAATCGTCACACGACCGAATACCTTTGTCTTTACCCATACCTTACAAGTGACGGCAGTTTCTGCTTTTCGTCCATCATAATCGAACCCACAAAGTTCAAATCTCAGTGACCACGCCGTGTTTATGTTCATGCGACCAATGTTTTGGCATAGTTTGTGTGTTTTAATAGTCGGGCTAGTGCTTATGATGAAGGAGAATTGTTCAGGATGTTATGCAGTCTGCAGCAAAGCAGTGTCGACTGGGAACTCGGATCCATCGTGTGCAGTGTTTGAGCCCGTAGTATCACTTGTAATGGCTAAACAACTTCGCACAAGATGGAAATATAACTTGCCTGTAATGAAGTGACGCCGGCACACACAAACCTTGTTCAACGTCTTCAGGATTTTGCTCTTAATGCGGGCATAAGCCATGTACTCTGCTTCTCGCACAGTTATTTCGTGCGAATGCAAGTATTTGTAATCACCTTTGACAAACGGTACATGCCCGCGTCTGGTATTTTTTTAAATGATTTATAGCACAGCTACTTCTTGTGTGGCATTCAATTATTACACATATGCCATAGCAACGGGCAGCATTGTTAGGAAATACAAGATCCGCAGAGATAGACTCTGTGTTGTCTGCTCAGTGATGGCACATGACGAGATAGTATTGCAGGGTTTCGTGGGTGACATACTTGCAAGTAATGTACACCTTTTTTATTTTATATGCTTAAGCATTCATACGCCAAATGAAGGAGAGTGCTGTGCATCTCTCCGTCACACAAGAAGATCACTGCTATAAAGAAACGTGAATAAAATGAACTTTCACTCTGGTGCTCGATTTTGAACCATGGCCTTGCACTAAATGTATATTATCCACATGAATGCACTGTACCCGCAGTGAAAAAAGCGAATGTAGATAACCCTTGCTATAAATTCAATTTGTATGCTTTGAAGTCCCGAAATCACGATAATTATGAGAGACATCGTAGTGGACAGCTCTGGACATGGTGACCGCCTGATGTTCTTTATTGTGCACCTAAATTTAAGCACACAGGCCTTGAACGTTTTCGCCTTCACCAAGAACGTTGCTCATACTATAAAGGCTTCGCTGAATTATGTGGAAATCGAATAAAAGCGTTCTTCTGAACATCATGCCAGGCAGAAAGAAAGGACCGTACATATCAGAAAATTCATATTTTCAAACAGCTTTTTGCCAAAAATTCATCTCGATGCTTGCTGTATGCACTTTCTACGAGGCCGTATGAAGGACTTTGCAAGTCAAATGCGATGGTAAATTTTATTCTGTAGCCTAATTTGACTGCATACAGCTAAACCTAGCAACATTAGTTGAAGAGCCTGCCAAATATACACTATAGCCGAGTGCTTTAAGATGAAAGGCGTCAATCTATTATCTACCTTGTGTGCTGATATGACGGCCCCCCTGCTCGGCTCCCCTGGTGACTAGAGCTGAAAAAGAGGACTGCATACATCCGAAATCACCCTAGGATCTCGTGCATTTTCGACAAACTTCATGGTTCGATTGCATAAAAGCAAGCTAATGCCATCCCTCTACAACACGCCACACCGATACAAAACTGACGAGAGAATAGCGCTAAATTCAACTTCAAATAGCAACACGTCTCAGAACCTGTAGGACAGTAGGGTGATGGAAATGGAGGTGGGAACATAAGAAAGTCGAATCCATTGCCAAGGATGTGGCGAGTGGCTTCAAAATGGATGTTCAATCCAGTTTTTCCTAGGAAGTGAAGAACCGCGCTGGAAACCTGGATGTAACAGTTGGCCTGAAACAAAAGGTTCCTTTGTGTAGCCACAAACAGACCTTGGCGGCAGAGCAGGGCCATCAAGGCAACAAGCTGAGCGTTGAAATCGCTCGAATGTTGCATATGTCTTGCACGCTGTGGCCGCATGTGAGGAGGCTTTGTGAACTGCATGACGCCAGCCTGCAGGCCTGGAGCAGCCAATACGTAGAAGTGGCTGGTGGACTACTCCCAATTGGGGGAGTCTGGTCAGGAATGAGGTCGACGGTTCTTGCCGAGCTACCCGCTTGTCAAGGTAGCAATTAGCAATAGTCACCTTACTGTAGCCCTGAGAGTTCAGGACAACCACAACATGGCACACAGCAAAGGTTGTGTGATGCACTTCTTTTGCGAGTGCGTCCGCCTGCTCACTTCCCTGGACTCCCGTTTGAAGTTGGAGCCAATTCAGGAAAACATCGACGCCACTGGCAATGATGCTTGGTGGAGATATATTGGGCTCCAAAACTTGCCTCTTTTGATTTTGCCACTACCAGCAATCGGCTCCTGAGACACATGCGACAGCCACAAGGTACCTTGGAGGGTCTACTGTCAGAAGTTTCATGATTAGGTGGAGACCGGCCGTCCCTGTGGCGGCAAAGAGGGGGCGAGAGTCAAGCACTACATGACGCTGTACGATGGGGCGTGAGCAATATGTCTACCTGTACTGGTCTTTGCACACGATCATCTGTCAGTTAGCCAGTGGTTGGAACGTGGTCAGAGTAAGGCTGGCCTGCTAGCACTAGAGTATGGACGTGTAACAGTCGAGGCGGTAAAGGGTGACTTCGGATGGTGAAGTTGTGAGGCATGCAATGCTAAGAGAAAAGCAACCCCTGCAAAGGCTCTCTTCGCCTCATGAACAGTCAGCCAGTCGTGTATAACGATACACAACTATGAGACTCCGATACAGGCATACAGTGATATTACAGTAACTAAAGGTTTAGTGAATAAAATTGGCGGATAATGACAAAACTTTCAGTGAAATTAAAGCATGACATGACAAAATCTAGACACCTTGTGCTAGTATCGACGACATGCAGAATGAATTACGTAAACTTAATGAGGCATGTACCGAAAATACAGCACATATGGATGAACTGTTTACCTAGATAAATGAGACTAAAATTAAATCAACATGAAATAATCTATCTTTTTATGGCAAAGAACATAGAACCTAAAGAACCATGGCCTGATACCAAAAAAAATTAGCATCAAACATAGTAAACAAATCTTAGACATAGAGGTTCAACTTCGCGATATTGAATGTGCACATCGCATCGGGTCTTACCAAAGTGAGAAATGCAAGCCTATAGTCGTGAGATTCACTCACTTTAAAGATAAAGAGGGCATCTTATCCCGCAGAGTGTAAGATACAGGCTACGCCGTCACGTAAGATCTGTCCCTTCAACATGAGCCCTGCCCACAAATGCCTCACCGAGTTTGTAAGGGCCTGAAACTTGCTATACAGGTTATGTCAAGAGAAGCTAATCACGAATGAAAGAGCCTATTATGTATTACAAATGCACTTCTAATGAGGTCTTTCAAGAACACCAATAGCAGTCATCGAGATCGCATTAGAAACCCTCTTCACGGAAGACGGCGGCATTCGTCTGCCCTCTACTAAGGGTCGCTGATTCCGTTCATGGGGAGGCAATCGCAGGGCCGATTCCAAGGACTGACATATCCGCCCCATCGAAAAGCACTGCAAAAGCATGCACAATTTAAATGTTGGTTCCTTTTGTGCATTAACAAAGGCGGTTGCAGTCCAAAGACCGAGTGAAAATTTACCAGTTTATGACACAAACAAATTATGTATTCTCAGCAAAGGTATCACACAAACTTGCACACTTGGCAGCTACCAATTACAACTTACAAAATCACTCAGAAGGTATTTAAAATAGCAGGCACAAACTTAACACACCACAAATGCAATCTCACGCATCATAAACTGCACAACAACGCTTAGCGGCCCCAAAATATCCACCACATGCGTGTACTCCACAATTGATCGAACGTGTCTGGAATATTTCTCTTCAATAAAACATTGAAACGAACTCCAACGCTGGTCGTCTTCCTGACGACACTCTTTGACAAAGTGCACCAGCAGCATCATAACTCAATTCTTCAACATCAACTGACTGCACTACACGACTCGCTCGCACCCCTCAAACATCACAACTTCTTGGTCGATGTTCACCACCTGTTTTACCCTCGATACCTCTAGTTTGGATCTTTTCCGGTTTCACAAACATTCCAAGTAACTGTACCGCGCATAGCATGTACCAAGGTGGCAGCCAGGAAAAGGGTTTCATCTCGGCGGTTCGTCTGTGAAAACGGTCACCCTTAAAGAAGCCCCGCTTCGATTTCTCGTCTGTGTTGATTGGCTGTCGCGTGTGTAGCACACCGTGGCCGGTTTCACAAACATTCCAAGTAACTGTGTCGCGCGTAGCATGCACCAGGGTGACAGCCAGGGGAAAGGATTTCGTCTCGACGGTTCGTCTATGAAAATGGTCGCCCTAAAAGGAGCAACGCTGCAATTTCTCATCTGTGTTGGTTGGCAATCGCATGTGTAGCACACCGTGGGCACCTTACGATGCTTTTTCTTTTTGTTTCGTTGCATGCGCCCGTGAAGAGAACACTTGGCAAGGTGATTTGATGTCGTCTGGAGGCGGCAGCACTTGTCTGCTTAACACGCGTTTGTGACAAAAATAAGTGCTCTGTTACAAACATACGCACCCCGATACGCTTCCTGAAACTGTAGATCGCAGGGCAATACGTTGTGCTTCAATGTAGCATCTTGTTTCGCATTCATGCGGCTCAGTGGCACATAACAGCGTCGCGGCATCACACTAAAAAAAAAACTGTCAGTCACACATGCGCACACCAAAGAATCATACTTGACAACAGGAAACATGAGGCAGCCCGATCGCACACAAAAAAGCACACGGACGTGAACATACAAAAATACACACGCAACTACATTGAAACACAAAGTGCCATCCGCTTTGGCAGGTGACGCATCAGCGCCATCCACAAAAGAGCAGCCGAAAACTCAACTCTGCCAAGACGCGCTTGCCCATTGACAGTGATGCGACGCAACAGGCCGCACCTTGTTTTTTATCCAGCGGCCTTGCCTGTGCTCACTGCCTTTGCTATCATTAAAACCATGACTACCAATTTGGCAATCATTACCACAGTTTTGATTTCTCTGCACCTGTTTGAGCCGAATCACACATCCAGTTGGCACCTTCAAAAAACTGAGCAAGGAATCAAGCAGTGCCAGAAAAAGAACTACAATCGTTGCCATGGTGTACATCGTTAACTGATCTTGAATACAGGGCAGCAAGTGTAGATAAACAATTTCAAACACAGAAGCAACATCCTAAGACGGGCTGAATTGCCACGCTCATGCTGGATCCAGTGAAAAATGGGCAGTGTCCGCCGCAACAGGAAACACCTCGTGAAAGACAGCGCAGGTGTGCCATTGAACTGTTGGACAATCATCCCGCGTCACTGGACATGCCATCTCATCTGTCTGCTCAAGCTCCAGGCATGAAGGAATCAGGAACGGTACAGTCAACACTAATCGCGCCATCACCCTACGTCACAACGCCTAGAACTGTGCGCCCTCCTGCACAGTTCTGTAACTGAAGGGAGAAGATGTAGTGCCGGGAGTCACCTCTTTGCTTTGGCATACTTACAAGCCCTGCGTCTGACGACCGACAGAAATAGCATACGGCCTTCATGATGCCCTACCGTTGCTATGCGCTGGACGTTATGTGATAAGAGCTGGTTTAGGTCTTAAGGTGGCATGGGCTTCAATCAAAGTAACCAAGAGGCGCGTGATGTACTCGGGGAGCATTAGAGCTTCAATAAACCAGTTTTACAGTTCAACTCTACAGCAGATCACTATATAGATCATGCCTGCTCCACCTGTATCGTGAAATGCTTTCCGGCAAGCCAGTAGTGTTTCTAGCCACTAAACTACATCTACTGCACTACATCTGAAGGGGAAAACAACATGATAGAACTCGCCGTGAACGACACACATCTCCACTGCCGCAACAAGCAGGAAATCGATAAGGCGCAGTAAAAAGTGGTGCGCAAGTTGCACACCAAGTTTGTGAATCTCATTACCACGATTTTACTCGTGCTGGTGAAACCATACAGGCTATCTTCAAACATTGATGTCATTGACTGTTGGGTAAATGAAGCAGCGGGAACTCTGCGAATGGCAATCGCTGGTTGCCCGTGCTACGCACTTCCTCAGGTTCCACAGCTGCATAAATGTAGTTAACAGAGGCTTTAGAACTGCACCAACTCACTTCTTTTTGCTAAGTGGGCATATTAGGCTCAGTGATGAATGTGACTTTTTACTTTTTGGGCACACTGTGGAGCAGGAAAAATACTGTATTGGAACAGCCATGAGTGTTTTCAGCGCGGAAAAAATGTTAGTTTGGAAAAGCTATTGGTGTTTTAGGAGAAGCCATAAAATCTGCCATACATCAATTGCAGTTCAAAGCATCATCGAAGAATCTCATAAATATAAAAATATATATTATTAAATATATTTCACAGGCAGCAATGGATGCGCAATTCAAGACGCAAACAATTAAAAGAATGGCTGGTTTTCAAAGGTGGGCTGTGAAATGCGCTATTTAGAATACTAGTCTTTGCGGCCGAAATCAGATCAAACTGGTAAAGCTGAGCACCACATTTTAGAAGTAACCACAGCCTCACAGAACTGTTGCCAAATAACCAGTGGTTAATCGGTATGAGACAATTTAAAAAAGCAATTCTTCTCATTTTCACATTTCACCTACTAGCCTGTGTGTCTAGCTGAAAATAATATAAAAACTGTCACACAAGCTAATTGCTTAAAATGCTAGTTCTTGCCGAATAAGTCGATAATGGTGCTCGCTGGTAGCATACTGGGATGTTATTACACATACTATTTTGATTTTTTTTTAGATTTATGAGCAGGTCAAACCAGTAATAGTTAATCATTCTCATTCTCTCTATACAATTTCGGAGGAGGATTGAAGCAATTACTAACAAAAATACAGTTTTGAGCAGCAAAGAGCAGCATTTCTCTTTTGGAGCAATTGGAGCAGCACTTCCATCACAGTAAACTTCAACATGCGATATCACACCTGCTGTGTTCGTCTCGTCGATAATGCTGCCCTCTGAGCCCAATTATGCCGTGTGTGGACAAATTGATTTGATTTGTGAGGTTTAACATCCCAAAACCACAATATGATTGTGAGAGACGCCGTAGTGGAGGGCTCCGGAAATTTAGACCACCTGGGGTTCTTTAACGTGCACCCAAATCTGAGCACATGAGCCTAGAACATTTCCGCCTCCATCGGAAATGCAGCCGCCGCAGCTGGGATTTGATCCCGTGACCTGCGGGTCAGCAGCCGAGTACCTTAGCCACTAGACCACTGTCATAGTCACTCGCGGAGAGCAGCTGACGGAAGAACAGCACACTTGATACCGTGGAAAAACACTGGCCTTTATTTCCTACGCACTCATCTTTTATAGCAACCTGGTGCTGACGTAACACGATGCATATCACATATCACACATCACATATCAGCACGTGTTGCGGTGGCTATTATGTTACACTCCTCTCCACCAACAAACAAAACAACGATAGTTTAGCGGCCTTCGTGGTCAGAAACGCACAACTGGTTTTTTTGTTCTCGTGCTTCTTCGCAGCATTGGCGTACTATCATGGCTAGTAGGCACAACCAGATCGCATGTTGCGGTCCCACTTTCACTGCATGATTCAGGACACGGCTCAGCAACTGGACTCAATTGCTCCGACTTACACTTCCTGGGTAGCGGAACTAGTTTCTCAGCCGGTTGCACACCCGCTCGTTCCGACACGCACTCCGCGGTTGACGTAGCTTGTTGCACAGGCGGTAACACTGGCGTCGGTGAAGAAGTCTGTCGCTCAGGCGGCAGTCCAGGAGGCGCACTAAATGGGGCGAAGTTCGGCCGCAGGTGTTCTTGATGGCGCCGCCAACACCTACCGTCTGACAAAATGACATCAGCGATGTTATCGGTGGCTCTGTCAGTCACTCTTGCGGGCATCCAGGTTGGCCCCGAACGGAAATTCCGTGCGTAGATGTAGTCTCCGGGTCTTGCGGGTGGTGTGGTTCGAGCTCCACCATCATGGACAATCTTCTGCTTGAGCTGCTTCAGCAAGACCTTAGCTTTCATGTCTGGATGCAACAACGTTAGAGCAGTCTTTAACTTACGGCCCATGATCAGCTCCGCTGGTGAGCACCCGGTAGTTTCGTGGGGAGTAATCCTGTAATTGAAAAGAATACGGGCAAGTTGGCATGAAAAATTCCCTCCAGCCGATTTCTTTAGCTTTGACTTGATGCACTGAACTGCCCGTTTTGCAGCCCCGTTTGACGCTGGATGGTATGGGGGTGTCAATACTTGTTTGATGCCATTTCGATGCAGGAACAGTTTGAATTCCTCGCTCACGAACGCTGGTCCGTTGTCGGACACCACTACGTCTGGCAATCCGTGAGTAGCAAACATAACCCTCAGGCATGGGATAGTTGCCTCTGCCGATGGTGTAGATATAGGAACGGCCTCTATCCACTTTGAAAATGCATCGATAACGATCAGCAAGTAGCGGTTCTTCAAAGGTCCAGCAAAGTCAATATGAAGGCAAGACCATGGTCTGTCCGGAAACGGCCATGGCGTCATCGCTACCGGCCGCGCAACCCTCTGTGTTCTTGGCAGATCTGACACTGGCGAACTGCAGCGGTAATGTCCTCGTCCAATGAAGACCACCAGACGTGACTCCTGGCGATAGCCTTCATCTTGGTCATTCCAGGGTGACCCTCATGAAGGAGTCGCAACACTTCTTGCTGTAATGCACTTGGGATCACCACTCGCGATCCGAGAAGTATAAAGTCTTCTTGCACGCTCATCTGAAGTTTTCGATCTGCGTAGAACCTGAACTCGGGGTCACGTAGCTCAGCTCCAGACCATAAGGCCTCTCGTAGCTTCGCTAAGGTTGGGTCCTTGGAAGTAGCTTCCGCGACTACAGTTGACCGTAGCACCCGAGGATAAGCAGCCTCCAGCATGAAAACTTCCGCTGGCCTTTCCACAGGTTGAGCGTACCCTGGTAGTGGTAGGCGACTCAAACCATCCGCATTGGCAATGCTTGCTCCCGGCCGGTACATGAGCTTGTAGTTATACGCACCAAGCATCAGAGCCCAACGCATGATACGCGGTGAACACATTTCAGGCACGCGCTTGTCGGGAGAAAGCAAGCCCAGTAATGGTTTATGGTCCGTAATAGCCTCGAACTCGCGTCCCCAGAGGTATTGTCGGAACTTGGTTACGCCAAACGTGAGCGCAAGAGCCTCCTTGTCGATGTGACTAATTTCGCTCGGCTGGCGCGAGACTTCGTGATGCAAATGCGATTGGTCGTTCAGCCCCCGAGTCTTCTCTTTGGGCCAGAACGGCGCCAACGCCGTACGGTGACGCATCGCATACGAGAACCACGGGTTTCTTGGGGTCATAATGCGCCAGCACTGCTGCTGAAACAAGTAGCTCCTTGCTCCTTTGGAAAGCACGTTCATGATCCTCACGCCACTCCCACGACACCTTGGCCACAAGCAGCTCGTTCAAGGGATGCAACACACTAGACAGCCCCGGCAGAAACTTGCGGTAGAAGTTGACTAGGCCTAGATAACTCTGTAATGTCTTGACATCTTCGGGTCTAGGCGCCTTCAGCACAGCCTCTACCTTTTCAGGGTTGGGTTGAAACCCCGCAGCCGTGACAATGTGACCCAGGTATTCAACTTGTCGTTCCAGGAAGGTACACTTGTCAAGCTTCAATTTTAGCCCAGCTTGCTTCAGTCGGCTTAGGACTAGGCCCAGGTTTGTTAGATGGTCCTGGTCGTCGCGTCCAGTCACAAGAACATCGTCGAAGTACACCACAACGTGTCTGAGCCCTTGTAGCAGGTTTTCCATCTCCCGCTGGAAAATTCAAGGAGCAGATGTGACGCCAAAAGGCAAACGCGTGTATTGGTACAGTCCTTTTGGCGTGTTGATTGTCACCAGCTTGCGGGATGCCTCGTCCAATTCAACTTGCAAATACGCATCCTTCAAGTCCAATTTGCTGAACTTCTCGCCACCGCTAAGACTGCAAAACAGATCTTCAACGCGTGGTATCGGGTATTTTTCAGGCACTGTCACGGGATTAACAGTGACCTTGAAGTCGCCACATATCCGAATCTGGCCACTCCGCTTCAAGATAGGCACGATAGGCGCAGCCCATTCCGAAGTCTTAACTGGACGCAGCACTCCAACTCGTTCCATGCGCATCAGTTCCTCGTTGACGCGGTCTATCATTGCGAACGGAACAGGGCGAGCCTTGAAGAACCGTGGCTTCGCGTTGTCTTCGATGGTTATTTTCGCGGACACTCCCTTGAATGTTCCCAAGGCGTCGTCGAAAACACTCGCATACTCAGCGACGAGTCCCTAGACCGACGTGATAGCCTTAACGTCCATCACATTGCGCAGCTTGATTCCGAGGCCTTTTATCCAGCCACGCCCCATAAGGGACGGGCAGCGTCCTGGGACGACGTACAACACGTCCCGGCACTCATGGTTTCCCAGTCGTACAGTCGCAGGCAGGCTGCTTTGCACCGCGGACAGCTCACCGGTGTATCCTTTCAGCATGACGCTTGACGGTTCCAGACGACAAGACGGAAATATGCGGCGAAAGGTCTCTTCCGACACGACAGACACACTTGCTCCCGTGTCAATTTCCATAATGAGTGAAGTTCCATTCACGGACACCTCAACCCGGTACGGGCTACCGTCGTGATCCGGTGCGCGCACTTGCCACATTTCGTAGACTTGCAGTGCCGGTGTCTCAGAACGGCTTTCTTCGTCGTCTACGGTATGGATTGACTGATGCTTCCGGGACAAAAACGCTGAACCACCTGCGCTTGTAACTGTAACTGCCTTACCCTTGCATACTCGCGCCAGGTGCCCCTTGCTTCGACACTTGTGACAGACGCTACTTACATGTCGACACTGCGTCGCCAGATGCTCGCCTCCGCAGCGGAAACATGAAACTGGTTTATGCTTCTGCTTTCCTGTATCACGTGACACGGCATTCGTCGGCGCAACAGTCATTGGCATGGCTGTTGACAGCGCGCGAGAATCTTTGTTCGCCGCTTCCATCGCGATAACTGTCTTCTTTGCGGTATCAAGGGTCAAATCTGGTGACTCCAACAGTCGTCGCTGCATTGTCTCGTC